>NC_086196.1:104357139-104986305 GCF_035770615.1 Melospiza melodia melodia | reverse complement strand
AGTTTTGGTCTGGAGAAGCATTGATGGAGCTTTTATTAACCAGAAGTGCACAGTTCAGACCTGCAGAGGTGGGACAGGTATCCCACCTGATACTGTATTTTTCAGACGTGAGCTGAACCATGGGAATGAAGAGGGAGACCTGGCTGAACAGTGAGGGGAACTGAATCCATCTGACCCCAAAGAATTCCTGCACTCAAGAACACATTTTAAGAGAGGGATGACAAAACAATTTTGGGTTTTTTAGAGCAGGATATTTTGTAAATAACATATTAAAGATCTTTGGGGATGATTTGATTTTACTATAGACACCAAGAACTGTCATGTGATATGTATGACAATCATCCATATCACATCTTGTATTGGCATCTTTTTGTTCAATATCTGTTTGCAGATGGACCTTTTGGCCTCTATTCCACTGCTTGCAATGGAATAGTGTCACCGTGTATAAATACTTTATTTCCACCAGGTCATTTTCTACAATGGGGAAAGCATTCCTTGTCACTCTATGATTTCTTTCATTCTCTGTTTAACTTTCTCCAGCACTTCTGAGGAAAACACTGTAGGTACTCTTGTGCGGGAGTGCACACTTTTTACTGATGTTTTTTGTAATATTATGTTGCTCTTCCATAAAAAAATGGGGAATGAAGAGGGATTTCCTTCTCACATCTTTTGCACCTCCTCAAAAGAGCTGCCATATGCACTCCTCCTTCCTGCACCAGGGAAGGGAATACTTGGCAGGAGCAGCAACAGGAAGCACACTAGGTCCCTTTTTTGGAGAAAGCAAGTGGAGGATTAGGGAAAAACAGGACAAGTGCTAAAAAAATTAACACTTCCAGGGCAAACTACGGAGTTTGTACAGCTGCCCAATGCTTTATGGCAGCACTACCAGTGTCAGGATACCAGCTGCAAGTCAGTGGTTTATTTTCAGTGTTCCATCAGGACAGAGTTTCACGGTGCTTTCTGCTTGGTTTTGATGAAAGACACTGATGGGAAGGATGTCATTGACATCTGTGGGAAGGATGCCATTCACATCTGTGATCCCCACAGCAGTGATGCTCCAGGAGACACCACCACTGCTCCAGTACATCTGTTAGCAGTGCCTGGTGCTGGGATCCCTACTGGTGGCATTCCATAACACACAAAGAAGTCCAGGCCTCATTGACTCCATTCTCCCCTTGGAGAGCATTAGCAGTTTTGGCATTTGCAATTAATTGCAAAAGCAACTTCAGTCATTTTTGATGAAGTTACTCAAAATGCTTCACCCATGAATTGCAAAACCCTCCATTAACCAAAATTGTTTTAAACATTGGTGGGAGCTCCCAAAGTGTGAACATTTTTCTGCAGGACATTGCCATTGAATGGGAAAACCACAGGAGAACGTCTCCTATGATGAAAGGCTGAGAGAATTTGGTTTGCTCAGCCCGGAAAGGAGAAGGCTTTGAGATTATCTAATTGTGGCCTTCCAGTACCTGAACAGAGCCCACAAGAAAGCTGGAAATTTCAGAAAATATTTCCAAGGTCCTGTCGTGACAGGACCAAGGAGGAATGGCTTCAAACTGAGAGTAGGTTTAGATCAGGTATTAGGAAGAAATTCTTCCCTGTGAGGGTGGTGAGGCACTGGCACAGGTTGCCCAGAGAAGCTGAGAATTCCCCATCCCTGGAAGTGTTCAAGGGCAGGCTGGATGGGGCTCTGAGCAACCTGGCCTAGTGAAAGGTCCTGCCCCTGCAGTGGGGTTGGAATTAGATGATCTTTAAGGCCCCTACCAACCCAAACCATTCTATAATTCTAATTCTCATTGCTTCATTTTAGGATACTCTCTGCATCCTGACACATGATATGTGAATTTACCCTCATCAACTGGCTGTTTTCATTTTCAAGTTTTTTCTTTCTTAGTTATTCTTTGAAAGATCTTTTATTAATGTAGCACAGTTGAAGTAGAGAAAAATAAGGGGTTTTTTCCCTCCAAGATTCACTTGATTAATTGAAAATAAGGTAAAAAGTTCCACTCTTGCTACTGATTCTTTAATGCCAGTTCCTGGGGCTTTTTTTTCCTGATGATTATCAAATCCATCTTCCTCCAGGCAATACACTATTTCTGACTCCTAAAATAGACCTTTTCTCTCTCAAGGTTCACTTGGTGGCTGTTTTTGCTGATTTGGAATTTCATTAACAGCTGATCAGTCTATCCCTTGAAACAATTTTTCAGCTGAGATACAAACTGATAATTGTCCTCCTAAAAATGAATGCACTTCAACAAAATGGATTCTTTTGTACACCCCAAGTCTGGTTCTGTGTCTAATGCAAATATCAGATCTAATGTCTAATTCTGCCTCTAGCTGAATGACACTGATGTGAGAGCTAAACCCAGGTGGAGGGGACACAATGTGGAGATTGCTCTATCAGAAGAGCCGGGCAGAATTTGGTAGAGGTGAGAGAACTCTACTGAAGCAACCTTGAGATGAGACGTGACTTTGGGAGAGAAGGGAAACCTCCCTGACTGTAGAACCATTCTGGAAATGAGGGTGCACATTGCCAATGCCTGACAAACAGCCCTGCCAGCCAGGGACTGAGAATGATGCTGCAGAGCGAAAAACACACTGGGTTTGCTCAGTCTCTGTTTTTACACCCCAAATCCTGCATGCAGCAAGGATACCAGTGAGGAACAAGGCTAAGGAGGCTCCTGGTGTTTTGGTGGAGTTCTTGCAAACACCAGGGCTGAGAAGTGATTGGTGAGACCAGCAGCAGGCATGTCCATCTCTTTTACAGTTTTCCCCATTGTTTCTCACCTCTGTGCTGTTCCTGTGGCTGTGCTTGCACTTGGCCCTCACTGAGGCCAACCCACAGAGGCAAAGTCACTCTGGTGTCAGGCACAGTACCTGGCTCTGTTATCCAGCACTTCTGAGTGCACTCACATCTTCATGGGAGCAACATCAAAGATCTGAAAACGTTAGAAAAGAAAAAAGGGCACGTTGTTTATGCTGTTGTCCTGCAGTTTTGAACATTTTGAGGAAATGGGAAATAAAATTTTTAAAAAAGAGAGAAGATTCATTGAACTTCATAATTGTATCTTGGCTTGGATCCTCTTGTCTCATGGCTAATTTAAGATCCACTGCTGGCAGTCAGGATGGTGCTGCCATGGCCCTGCCTCCAGGGACACCCACAGGGGAAATACTTTCTGAAATTCTTTCTTTCCTCCCCAGCCACCTCTCCTCTTTCCCAGCCACTTTGTGTTTGTGTTTGTGGAAACCCCAGTGCCAACAATGCCCTCACAGTGGGCTCAACCCCAGCCTGGGCACAGCAAGGGAAGGAGGAGCATCCCACAATGATGGGCACACTGGCCTGAAATGCATCCTTTATAGTTACATAAGCAGGGAGATCATGTAGGAGGACTGGAAATAATAAGCTGTTAGGATGATTTGCTGAGGCTCCTCTTCACCTCAGCTCCCACAGAAGCACAGAAATAAAAGTCCAATTTCCTCCGTAGACAGACATCACTGAGGGCAGAAAAATTACCGAATGGAAAAAAAATACATTTCCCTTTGGTATTTGCTGCCAAAAAAGGTGATGCTGAAGATACAGATTTACAGCCACAAAGATGTGAGGTCAAAATTAGGTGAAAACTTCAGTGGGCAAAGAGAGGATGCAGCACAAAAGGAGTAACCTGTTTGCAAGCTGGGAGGATGGGAAGAACATGGCTAGATTGTAGAAATAGGATGGAAAAGGAAAAGCTGAAACCCCTCCTCTTTAGACAATAGTCAAATTTGAGAACTATACATTCAATAAATTAGAAATCATTTTTAAACTTTATAAGCACCTGGTATTTCCAGAATATCCATAATATCTGTAAAGAGCTTCTAAATAGTGATTTCTACCAATTGCCTAAAATTAGGGCAAGCTTAGTATTTATATGCACATGCTCATATATATTAATTTTTTTAAAGAAACATTGACCAGTCCAATTTCTATGTAAAGACTAAAGGGCAACTGATAATGTCATACACCATTTGCTCAGCCATTCCATTCTTGGAGTGATATAGCAGAAACAAAGAGTTACATCCTAAATTTTATTAGCTGTGAAAGAGGTGATATATTTTGTGGTGTAATAAAAGTGTCAGTGATAACAACGCCTCTGAGAAGCAGCCACCCTGAGAATGGCTCCTGCTGTCTCTTCCTTGGTGCAGATAGGTTTGTTTGTGTGAGACCTCACAGAATTGAAATTTCCTCTGCCCTTACTCTAAATTTAGAGTTAATTTAGACACTGAAAACTGTATTTACTGTGGTATCCCCTGGATAACAAAGTGAAGTGATCAGATGTGCTGTGGTAGGGTAGTGGGCTAAGTCTGAGCTAGGAATTGCCCACACTTCACGCTTGAACCTTGCTTGAAACCCAGCTACAGCACCCCAGCAATCTTCCTGATCCTTACCAAATTGTGCTTTCACTTTCCTTGCATTGCCTTCCCTGCTTTATCCGTTAGACAGCCTGATAGAACACCTCTCTGAACAGCTGCCAAACTTGATATTGCATCACCTTAAAACTTTAACAAAATCAGCTTGAGCCATCCCACCACCTTATGAGTGCTCTCCTCACGCTCCCAGCTGTGTGTGAGCTTCCCCCCACATTGTGTGACCCCACAAGGTCCAGCACTGTGTCTCACACAGCCAGGCTCACTCCAAGCACCACTTCTGGGGTAGCAGCACAATTTCCTCATGGATCAGCTGCTCAGTGGGCAGGGCAGCAGCGCTGCTCACCTTAGCAGCTTCACAAAGTGAAGCATGTGATGACCAAAATGCTTTATCATCTTCTTGGCAAGCAACCAAAGAGCCAGAGCAAATTTAGAGCCTCCAGTACCTTCCAGCTCAATGGCATTGCCACTGGGCCATTTTATCAGGGCTGGGGATCAGGGATTTCTCCTCCATAACTTCATTAATTTCTCCTGAGTCATAAGTTTTTGCCAGCTCATCCTTGGCTGATTAATCAAATTCACCCAGAAGAGCCTGTGTTAATGCTACTTTGTTATTACTGTCATAGAAATTCTGCTGTCAGAGGTCATTTGCCTTTTGTGCTGCCACCTCAGCTGCTCTGGAAGGGACTAGGAGATGGCTCCAGGAGAGAAGGGGAGGTGATTTTGGAGGCTCCTACACAGAATCAGTCAGAATATTGTCACAGCACTACTGTACTTAATTGGAGAATGTCCCAGATATTTTGTATGTACTTACACAGCATTATCTAATTCCAGAGACCATTTTTATTTCATACATTTACCCTGTCTTTCTTGGCTACCAGGAACAAAGACCATGGTCTTACATCAATTTTACTTTGATGGGGGAAGGTGGGGGCAGACGTTGAAAGCCGAATATTTTTCTTTGATGTTGTAAGGTCCTGCAACTTTTCTGATGAATCCTGAGCTTTCTGCCTCTTGTCATTCTTCTGATTCTCAAGGAGTCATTTAAGATGTTTTAAATTGGCACATTTATTGCCATTGAAGTAAGTTTAAAATATTGCAACATGGTCCTTAACCTTCTGAGCAGGGTTTAGCTGTGGAATCCTTAGGAAAAGGCTTGATTGCAAAAAGTGACACTTCTCTGACGTTCAGATCTGTCTGAGATATTTATGTGCCAAAGAGCTGTGAAGAGCTGATATGATTCTATATTTGTGGAGGGTTTCTCCATTGAGACTGTGAGTCTTCTGCAGGGGGACAGAAGTGCCCACATCCCCAGGAGATGCAGCTAAAATTCAGTGTCTTCT
Organism: Melospiza melodia melodia; assembly: GCF_035770615.1. Lineage (NCBI taxonomy): Eukaryota > Metazoa > Chordata > Aves > Passeriformes > Passerellidae > Melospiza > Melospiza melodia. The sequence continues at coordinate 104,980,558 of NC_086196.1, read as the reverse complement.
CAAAGTATTTGCTGAAAAGTGGGGTACAGAAATGCAGGCTTGGTTTCTGATCTGGAGTGCAGGGAAATGCACACATCCTTGGGAGCACACAGCAGGACAGGTCCATCCTCTCAGAATTCCTCTGCAGAATGGGATGGACAGTCTCATCTCTGATTTAGCATTTTTCCAATGGCAAAGTCCTCCAGTGGACTGCTTTGGGCATCCTCTGGGCTTGATTTCAAGCTTTATTGGTGGTGTAAGAGAAGGTATTCCATTCTTTTTCCATCACAAATCACATTTATTGTCACCTGGAAGCTGCCTTGTGTTTCTCTGGCAGGAATCTCTTCAGCAGCACCTGGCATTGCAGAGTTCACCTGAACTGAGCTGACAGAAAAAGCCCTGGAAGCCCCTGCCAGGCAACAAAACCACTGCTTTTTTTTCCTGGGAAATGTAATTTTCCCTTCATACAAATGTATCGAGTTAAGTAGCACAGCACAGCCCCATTTGCAGTTTCAGCTGACACATTTCAGCAGCTCGTGGTCCATTCCCCATTCCTCCCACCCAGCAGCTTTCCTGGAGATCACCCTTCCCACACCCACCCAGCCTGGTTACCTTGCTGCACACATCTAGGACAAGCACAGCAGGGCTCCACGTTCCTGTCCCTGCTGTGGCACCCAGGAGCTGTGATCTGCCTTGGGAAGGTGCCAGGAGAGCGGTGCCTCTGGTCACTTTGTTCCCAGAAGGATTTTGGACTTGGCTTGGAAGCAGTGGTGGTGGGACTCCACGTGACAAATGCTTCCCAGCAGGAGCGTGGCAGGAATGCAGAAAATCCTGCTGCAGTCCCAAGGACTGAAAGAGCTCCAGGACTTGTCCCTGTGGGAGGAAATGGTGTTTATTGAGTTAGCTGCTGCTTATAAAATCCTGTTCCTGTTAGTGGCATCAAACCTCTAGTGATAAAATGCACCGCAAGATAAAATGTGGAGCCAAGAGTGATAAAGTTCTGTGGCTTGTCCAACTGACTGACAAACTTTTTTTTTTCCCATCTGCTCTTCACTAAGTGGGAATAATCAGTACAATTCCTGAGAGGGGTTTGCGTCCTCCCAACTTTCTCCATCTCAGCTGGCTGATGATATCTCTGCAAAATTGGGATTGCTTTCTTCTGAATGAGGATGTTTGTTTACCTGGTGTGTTTACAGATCTTCTCTCATCCCTGTTCTTCTTTGCTAGGCTGAGCAAAGCATATTTTTTATCTTTTCCTGTGTGATTCATTTTCATTCACTTCCCTACATCATCTTGGAAGCTCTCTGAGCCTGCTCCAGTGCCCATCATCAGTTTTGCAAACTGATGAAGAGGATGCCCAAAGCAGTCCACAGGAGGACTTTGCCATTGGAAAAGTGCTAAATCAGAGATGAGACTGTCCATCCCATTCTGCAGAGGAATTCTGAGAGGATGGACCTGTCCTGCTGTGTGCTCCCAAGGATGAGTGCATTTCCCTGCACTCCAGATCAGAAACCAAGCCTGCATTTCTGTACCCAACTTTTTAGCAAATACTCTGGGGAGACATTGAATTTTAGCTGCACCTCCTGGGGATGTGGGGCACTTCTGTCCCCCTGCAGAAGACTCACAGTCTCAACGGAGAAACCCTCCACAAATATAGAATCATATCAGCTTTTCACAGCTCTTTGGCACATAAATGTCTCAGACAGATCTGAACATCAGAGAAGTGTCACTTTTGCAAACAGGTCTTGGTTAATCCTTCCACTGTAACTAGCACACCCAGAGTACAGTACCCTCTCAGATTTCCATTATCCATTAAAATTTCACTTCAATGGGCAATAATAAATTGCATCCACTAGTTTTTTGAAAATACTTTTCCAGTACACATCCAGAATCTTCCTTGTTTTCCATAGCACAGAAGAGCTCGATGGAAGTTGGATCTGCTTCCCAACAGGAGCTGATTTGCTCCTTCTTTGATCAATTAAAGCATCTTCTTTGGTGGAGCCCCCTTTTTTATTTCCAGGTTCTTACAAATGCACAGTCCAGAACTAGCAATATAACTGAAAAATGTCCCTTAGCTCTTGGACATGAAATTTTTCACATGAGAATGACATTTAACATTTTTAGAGGTAAAGAAACTAACAATGAAAAAGAACAGATATTGTTTGGGTTTTCTTCCATTATTTTTGTTGGTGACATGTCAGCAATCAGACATCAGCACTCCTGAGCTGCTCTGTCGGATGCATTGGCTTTTTCTGTGTCAGCTGGTAAGGAGAGACAACACCAGCTGACACCTGCACAAGAAAAACACCACTAAATGCTAAATTTTGTCAGGGCAGCAGGATGATAGATCTTGATTCAAATTTTTACTTGTAAAGGAATCCTGAGCCATCCCAATTCTGGCTTCTGGCACTACTTTCAACACCTGATTGAAAGACTGAGTTACAATTTATTGTCTGGGTGAAGATGAGGGGTTTTTTATCTTGTGGCCACAAAATGATTGTGCTGCCTGTGGCTCCCAGAGAAAGTGAGCCAGCAGCAGAGCCTGCTCCTCAGGCAGTGCCCAAGCTGGACACAGTCACTGCACCCAGCAGAGCAGCTGGATGTGGCACAACCACAGCTTTAGACATCCAGAGGGTGACAATTTCGGTGTTACTGCAGCACTGACCTGAAAGCAGGAGCTCAGTGTCCCTCCAAGTGCCCATGCTGTGCCACTGCTGGTTTTGCTGGCACAAAGACATTGTTCCTCTGTGAATTGCTGCTGAGGTTCTTGTCAGCACTTTCCCACTCATGGCACAGGACATAGCTATATATATATATATATGTATATATGGCTATATATTATATTTATTTATGATCATGCAAGATCTTTGCATTAAGCAACATCTAGAATGCCCTTGTCTCCCGTGGCTGTAACTTTCCAACTGGGGACCATCTGTTTCCCCTCTGTGAAAACCTCTTGGGCTCTTTTCTTTAATTGCACATCATTGGTTTAACTGTAAGCAGAGTTTAACCCAGCAGGCTGAGGTTTAAGTCACTGCAAAGAGTAAAGCTGGCTCTCTAATCACCAGTGCAGCTCCCTGGTGGGTGTGGGTGACAGCAAAGTGACCACCACCCTGCAGAGCTTCACATCCCAGAGTATGGCCACAGGTAAGGGATGGGGACAGCAGAGGGGGTGGCTCAAAGTGCTCACAGGATTTGTGCCACCATCACCAGCAAGCTGCAGCCCCTGCTCCTTCCATCTCCCATCCCAGGGTGAGCAAATGCCTTCCCCTGGGACAGCCCCACTGACAGGCTGGGCTTTGCACTGACGTGGAAATGGACTTGCTGCCAGGGAAATTGCAGCAGCAGTTTTTGTTTCCTAGCAGCTTCCCAGGGAGGGATGGAATCTGAAACAAACAGGGGAGAGAGGGCATTCAAGCACCAATTTAAACCCGATTTTTGGTGCTAAAAAGTTATCTTAGTGGCAAACATCAATAGAAGTAAGGCAGAGAAAGAAATAAGAAGGAGGAAATCATGACATGCTGTCTGAAGCCTGAAAAACAATGTAGGTAACTATACTTCCTCAAAAATACATGCAATTCCTTCATGAGCACTTCGGAAAGCTGTGCCATGATGTGTGCTCACAGGTGTCAACATGCATATTATTTTGACAAGTAATTCACAGAATTGACTGCATCATACTGAGCTGGGAAATAAAATTCTGGTGGTTTTTTACTGCTGGCTCAAATTTGGCTGAAATGATTTGGACCCTGCTGTCAGAAGCATTAAACAAGCTCTGCTGGAGAGCAGCCAGGCTTGGTCTGAGTTTCTGTTAGGTACAGAAACTGGCAGCCCAATGTAAGCTAGCTGCAATTGGAAGGAATAATAATAAAAAAATATTTAAAAGTCATGGTTTTGCTGGAAGGCATCACACTGTGACAGACATGATTCCAGAGAACAACTCAAGGCCATGGAAAACGTTTTAGAGCTCTTCCTCCCTTCTCTCAATGGATGCATGCAAAAATATGTAAGTGGTGATAGTAAGAAGAGCAGGCTAACACAACAAAATTTAAAAACAAAAAAAAGAAAGACAAAAGGGGAAAAAATAAAAGGAAAGGAAGAGAGCTCATTTGTCAGCATTAATATCTAGTAACAAAAAAAATCAACCCACCAAAAAGTCACAGAACACAAAATATAATCTCAAGGTCAATCACTTCCCAGCTGCTCTTTACTTCACTACCCAGAACTCAGAGTTCACACAACACCCTGAACTTACCACTTAAAAAGGGTAAAATAAAGAGATGTATCACATGTTCTCTTTACAGAACAGTTCTGATCCGTGGCTGATGGGGCACAGGATGCAATTTCTCAGGGGAGGTTTGCTGTTGGCAGAGTGGTGCCACCACCTCACGCTCACCCCTTGTGAAACGCGTGCAGTGATGTGAGTTCCTTCTGATGCTGAGCCCCTTGCACAGCTGGCACTGTCTGGGTCAGCAGAGCATGTGGAACAGAACAGCTGGAGAAATGCATCTTTTGCCACCACTCATGCCAGGCAAGAGCCATGGCAGCGTGGTAAAGCTCCAGCAGTTTCCCTCCCTGATACTTCTGCTCCAGGCATCAGGGTAAGACCAGACCTTCACAGCCCATCAGCTGCTGTGGCACCTGAAGGCTGAAAACTAAACATTTTAAAAGTCAAAAGCAAAAAGAAATCCTACATGTGCGCCTTGGTGTATTCAGGAGTAACAATGCTTTATCTGCTTGTGTCTGCTGAGCTGGGAAATACTGACAAGCAAAGCCAGATTAAACATTTCCCCACTTCAACAGCCTTCAGCCAGCCGAGGACGCAGGAAATAAAGGGAGCTGAGACAAGCTCTCCTTGTAGCAGCTCAGGCTCACCCTGGATTTCACAGCAGGTTTCCTCTCTAGCTGTTTAACAGGCATGCTTGATAAAATCCAGCCATTCCAGGTACGCTGCACACACCAGTGCCTGCTCTGTAACCCTGCCACCCCTCTGAACCCTCTGCTGCAGCAGCAAACACAGGAATTTAAAAATAGCCGTACAAAAAGAAGAGCACATACCAGATATTAAAGCCTTGAAGCTGTGAGTCCATCCTGTTGCTTTTAGGACAGCACATTTCTCTGAGCTCCCTTTTATGTTCCTGTGGTTCACCACAATGCTGATAAATGTGTCCTTGCTACCTGTCTGCGTTACACACCACAAAAATTTATGGCCTCTTGCCATCTGTTTCAATTAAGAAACTTATATATAGAGCTGGGTGCCTTGCCCAGTAAAATACTTCTGGAAAGAGAATTTTATAGTCTGATAATGGGCCAGATCTCTAGCTGGCATTCATCCACATGCTTCCAGTAGTGCCACTTGATTTACAGCAGCCAAGCAGTCAGGTAGGTAAAAACACAACAATAAATTCAAAATGTTATTCATCTCAGCAAGGCCTTTTAATTGTGACACTACTGACTGATGCTTGCAGCAGATTACAAAATAATCTTCAACTCCTGTTCATGTTGAAACTAATTATTTTAGTGAGACATTTTTTGCAGCTCAAGCAAATATGTTTGGCTCTATTCACTCCACACAGACTGCAGATGATGGCTCCAACATATCAAATATACCTTTGCATTTTGCATGGATATAACAGATATGTCAATCACAGCTTTCTGAGAAGGGCTTTTTGAGGTCATTCCAGTGGCAGCAGAGTATTCACGAAGTTAAAACAAATAAAACTAGCACTATTTAACATGTGACAGCCCTTCAGATAATTGCAAACTCCTCTCCCTCAATCAAAAAGCCACCACTTCAGCCAAAAGGAGATAAACACTGCATAATTTAACATCAGCTACGCCACTAGTGCCACCTACAGCATTCAGCTCAGAGAAACCACCCAGGCTATCAGCTGGCTCAGGTGTGCTTGCATTCCTAGACCACTCTTATTTGGTGTCCAACCAGTCAAGAAGATATTTTCATAGAGAAAATATCTATTTGTGCAACACAAGCACTAAACTACTTATTTGCAGCATACAATTCAGACACATAGCTCAAAAAACAGATGCTCCTGGCAAATGCCAATGGCACATTAGGAAATCACGTACATGCAGTCCTGACAGATGAGCAGGTACATCCCAGCATGTACATCCAGTCCTGACAGATGAACAGCTTTTATTTGTTGCATCTGTTTTGTTTTGCTTGTGCTGGAAGTGCTTGTCACTACTGGACAAGTGTTTTTAAATGGAATAGTTTTTCCTTCTCCTGCTTCTTGAGCTATGGAGCAGCTCTTCCATCAGTTATCTGCAGCTGCATGAGCTCAGGACACTGCGTCCCTGCAATTCAGAAGTGCCACGGTAAAATACTTCTGATGGCCAGGCTTTGGCACACAAGCTCATGGAAAACACCTTTATTCCAGGCTGGTTCATAATGTGCCACTGGGAGCAGCTCCCACAGCTCTGAGAGCACCAGCCTTCAATGAGCCTTGGCATCTCCAAGATTTTTCCTGCTTTGGCTGATGCATTTTCTGCAGGGCTCACAATGCAATCTGCACACACTCCTGTCTTTTCCATGTCATTGTTACAAGGATCCCAGGGGAAATATCCTGTCCCCTCCTCTCTGGAGTTGGTGCTGCATTGTTTCCTGGTCACTGCACACCTGCTGAAGGCTTTGATGTTTATTCCCCCAAAAGGCTGACTGCAGATATAAATCCTGGTGAGGTGAAGAGAAACAGACTCATCTGCAAAGATCTAAGTCTTGGCAAACAATGATTATCAAAAATAGAAACTCTTCTCACCTTAATGAGAGCTTGTAGACAAGATCATACTAGGTGATCAAGGAATTAATTAATTTCTTTTAATAAAGAATTTTTCAGTGCCTTACATTTAACTACTTTCTTTTATAAATAACCACTTGTTGTTTACCTTTCCATGACTGTTTCTCTTATTTTTTAACACATCACAAGAAGAGCCTCAAAATATGTGAAAAAATAACACACTTCCACCCTTACTCTTTAAATAGACAACACTGCTGAGGCTCGGGCTCAGGAAACCAATATGTTTATCCTTGTGTGATTGGAAGCAGAGAGGCAAAGAGAACCTTTGGTTCTGTGCCCCCAGGAGCTGTGTCCCTGCTCAAGGGGAGCCCTGAGGGGCTCTGGCTGCAGCTGGGGCCATTCTCCAAGCCCACCTCTCCCTGACAGAGGATTATGGATGCAGACAAAGCCTGCAGGTCTGCATGTCCTGCACCAAAGCAGCACAGGAGACTGATAGTTCACCTGAGGGCCAGAATTACCAGGTATGACCACAGCCCCATGGGGACAGTGAATTACCAGCAGAAGCTTCTCTGTCTCTCTCTGCACAGCAAGAGCAGCTCTGTGCCACAGCACCACCCCTGTGAGCCCTCTCTGCCACCATGAACCAGCCCCACCTGTGGCACAAATCCTGCTCTCTCTCTCTTTTTAACCAAGGGACCACCTGCCTTGTGCCCTTCTCTCCTCACTCCCTTTGTGGCCCCTGCACTTCAGGCTGACATGCTTCAAACAAGGAACAGCTTCAGCTGAATGGAGCTTAGACAAAGATTTTTTTTTTCTTCTGCTTTCACAGCCAGAGTGATGCACAAGCACGTGGTGTGGTGTTTGTGAGGTCCCCAGGGTGATGGGAGAGATGAGAATTCGACTCCATGTTCTCAGAAGGCTGATTTATATTATTATATTATATTATATTATATTATATTATATTATATTATATTATATTATATTATATTATATTATATTATATTATATTATATTATATTATATTATATTATATTATATTATATTATATTATATTATATTATGTTATATTACATTATGTTATATATAATATATATAATATGTTATATTGTATATTATATATTATATATTATATATTATATACTATTATATGTTATATCATATCATATCTTAATGCTATACTAAAACTATACTAAAGAAAATAAGGATACAGACAGAAGGCTTAACAAGAATGAGAATGAAAAACTCATTATTGACTCCTGAGTCCGACACAGCTGATGGTGATTGGTCATTAAGTAAAACCAATTCGCATGTTTGGATAAACATCTCCAGACAACATTCCAGAGCAGCAAACACAGGAGAAGCTGAAGCTTCTCATCTTCCCAGGAGAAGAAATCCCAGTGAAGATAATTTTCAGAAAATGTGACAGTGACACTGTGGCCCAGCCCATCTCCTGGGAAAGCCCATTGTTAGTGGCACCATGACACCTCTGCAGCAGCTCCCAAGTGGCACTGCAGCTTGTTCCCAGTCTGAGATCAGACTGGCTTAACCCACAACTCAGTCCTGCACTTATCTGGAAATGGAATTTTAAAAAGTAGAAGTCAGACTTGGCTGCATTTAGATACTGGTTTGTGATTCAAAAGCAAATGAATGGAAAATTGAGAGATGGGTAACTGGTGAGTTCTTGACACCTGGTTTTAGGGTTTGGCAGGAGATCTGCCTGGATTGCACCATCTCCAGAAGCCCCTCTGCTCTCATCAGGGCTGGCTGAGCAGCTCTGCTGTAGCCTCCTGTCTCAGGTTGGCTGTCCCAGCTTACAGAGTGTGAACACAATAATGTGAGGCACAGGGACAGCTGAAACAGGGCTCCTGGCTCCTACTAGAGCACATCAAATTAAAATTGCACACTACCCAGCTGATCTGGGTATAATGATGCCACAGCAGCCAGAAGACACAAAGCTGATGGGTACTGTATGTAAGGGAGTGGTAAATTTGTGTGTGAAGCCACAGAGGAGCTTAATTATAATCCCTTCATGCAAACATGGATTCTAAATCATCAGTGGGCATGTGGGGGTTCAAAAGCATCACTCAGTGTGAGACAGCACTTGGAGAGGGAAACGGAAATAATGGTAAATCTGACATGCTCTGACTTTGCACCAGAGATCAATTTTCCCTGTTCTTCTGTCCCCTTAGTAATTATAACAATTCCTAGTGATCAACTGATGACTGACTGTCTTCCCTGACGCCTTCCTCTGCCTCTCTTGCCTGTTGAGATGGTTGAGAAGACCTCGGGCTGCTCCTTTGTTTATCCCAGGCTCAGATGTTGGTTTTCATTAATCTGGGTGGGAGCCAGACTGATTGCTCCTCTTCCAAGCTGCATTTGTTAGGAAAACTCCTGTCCCCTGAGTATGGCTTCACCACTCAGCTGCTCCTAAAAGTTTTGGTGCTCCAAACAAGTTTGTAAATTCTACTGATTAGTTCAAATCCCACCATGGCCTGTTAATGGTGACTCTAATGGATGCTGGCAGATTCAGTGAGAAATCCAAACATATTCAGATTAAGAGCAGAGGGTGCTTAGGCTCCGTGAGAAATGTTTGTTCTCTTGCAGTTTCAGAAGGTTTGGGTGGTGAAAAAGGGCAAGTTCATGGCAGAGCAGAGCTAATGCAGCCCAAGTGACAGCCCATTAAATTGATTTTAACATCTTAATTGCTATGACTATTAAAAAAGAAAAATCATCCTGCTGCCTTGAGCCTTATTTCAGCCTTCAGAGGCTTCCCACTCTTATTTGGATCTGCTGGCATTTCCCAGGAGTTAGCTACACCCAGGGGTACAGGGCTCAGGAGAATCAGACAGAGTGTCAATCTCCATTTGGTTTGGAATATCAAGGCATTTTGCAGTCCACGTAGCTCAGAGCAGAAATCCACAACAGAGCAGAAAACAAACCATTCAGGAGTGCAGAAAATATTTTGAGAGAAGACCCACAGAGGACTGGGCCTGTCTCTGCAGACTGTGCACAGCCCAAGGGATAAGGGGCAACACTTGAGACCAAGGAGCCACATGTGGCAGAATTCTCCCTTCCACTCTCAGCCCCAGCTCTGGCTGTTCTTGGTTACATTGCTCTTCATTTCAGTGATCTGAATGTGAAACAGGTTGGAGGAAATAAATAGCACTAATAAAAAGACAAGAGTGACCTTTTAAAATGAGTAACTATATTCAATTTTAAATGTTTGCATCTCAGTTGGCTGGGATTAAGAACATTCATTTCCACTGGAACTGCATGCAACAGAAATAGGAGAATAGGTGCAGTATGTGAGTAAATGTATTGAGAAATTCTGAACCGGGGAAGAGCAATTCCACATCCCCCTTGGAGAAATCAAAAATACAACTTCAATAAACTGCATATGAAACACCTACCCAGCTATGTTAAAATAAAAAAATGCTGTAAAAAGCTATTGTGATATTTACGTTTAATGCTGTAAAATTATACATGATCATGAGGGATTGTATTTTATCAAATACATAGTGAAATAATCCTTTGACACACATGCAGAACAATTACAGCCCTTTTCCCTAACTCCCCATCACAGATGACTGGTTAAAAGGTGAAGTATCACAGATTATTACCATGTCCCCAAAGGCATAATAAGAATTTTCACATCAGTGAATTTTAGGTCTCCTCCTAGAATATTCAGGAGCATAAAGCCAAGGGGTTTTGCTGTTTTCACAGAGCACTTTTTTGCCCACCATTCTGTTAAGGATGCAAAGCTTAACATAGGGCTCTGCTGTCTTTAAATTGACACAAGACTGTACTAGTCTCAGAAACTTCAAAGAAATTAATCTTAGCTGAAACAGCAAAATCAATGCAGCCCAAATCCTATGCCATTCCTATGTACTGAGGCTCTTTTTTAACATTGCTGGAACTATTTTCCTGCTGAAGTAGGGAATATTTATGGTTCTCCCTCCAACTGCAAATCAAAAGCTATAAATAGCTGCTTGTCCCAACATACGTGCAAGGAGGGTTCATAGTTGCTGTTCCAAATAATCTGTAAACCCCCAAGCAGTAAATGTAAATTAGAAACACTAGCATTGAGAAATAAAAGGGTTTTCTTTACACAAGCAGAAATCCTTCTTCATCTTCTGTGTTTCAGATTCATTGATTTTTTCGAAGCCAGGAGGGAGGATGAGGCCAACTGGTTGAAAAATTCTGCTATTTTTCCTGGAAAAAGCCATATAAAAATCAGGTGCTGAGTCAGCAGGACTTGGGCATCATTAGAAAACTTTTTCTGCAGAGGTAAAGTAAGAGCAGCTGCAGGTCATCCTGACTCTGTCTAGTGCTGGTCTAGTTGCCACCTACATCCAGAACATGGAAAAGAAACACAGCAGTTCAGCATCCCAGGATTTGCAAATCACATATAAATCACATAGCCAGGGGTCTGCCACCTCAAAAAAATGCAGTGGGGCCACCAATTTTTTTTTTTTTTAACCCAAAGACTGCATTATTCTCAAGGCAACCTAAACACACACCTCAAAACCATGAGGCTACACAGATTCTCCAGCTGGTATTTTCCCTACAGCATAATAATTGGGGATTGCTTTTCCTGCACACAAGAGAGTTTCACCAACAGGAATGAAGTGCACCTTCACACCAGCTGAGGAGCCAGCTGTATCCCAATTTCCCAGCTCCCAGGCAGGATCTCTCAGCACTACTGTAGGGGCAGACACTGATGGTAGCTAACACACACCTGGGTAAGACTGCAGAACTGTCACCTTCTGGCATGATTTCCACCACTTAAAACACTGGGGAAAACCTAAATGGTCTGGAAGCAAATGGGCTGTGCAAAACTGAAAAGGCTGAATTCACCATCCTGAATTATGGATGGATAATCAGCCACACAAGAGCATTGTCTGCAGCTGCGCTGGAATTATGTCTGAGCACTCCCTCTCATCCAAAATATAAAACTCAGATCCTGTTCAGATTAGAGGGATCATTATAAGCACTGAATGTATTTCTATTACCCTGCATAAGAAGATAGTTGTTGGTTTTTTTTCCTGTGTGGTAATTGGTAATTATTATAAAATTCATTTTCCTGTTCTAGCATCATACAGCTCCTTTGCACCAACACCGAAGGACAGCAGCACCACAAGCCTGAGATCAGGGAAGCCCTTGGTCCCCTTTTATGCTGATACACGGTTTTGGGCAGGCTCAAATATATTTCTGTATTTATCTCACTGTGTCCCCACCTCCTTGCAACACCCTGCTCTGCTCTGCACAAGTGATGTAGAGTGGTTATTTGCACAGGGACTTGAACTGCTTAACATCCCCTTCCTGGCTGGGGCTGAGGAATCCTTGCCCTGTAATAGCAGCACTATCAGACCCTGGTTCCCCTGCTGGTAGCTGCTGGGATGTTTTAGGGGATGGAAGAAGAGGAGCTTGTGCAGCGATACTTCCATGGAAGCACTGGCTCTGTGGTTCCTGACCACAGCTGTGGGTGAGAATCTCTGCTGTTAGCAGGTCCTGGCAGACCTCCCTTCCCTGAACAGGCTAATTTCCCCTGGAAGCCATTTGAGAGATGGGCCCCCAGTGGCTGGTGGCAATGAGTTCTGCACCTGAATTATGAACCACATGAAGTCATGCTTCATTATTTTAATTTTAAACCTGCCACCCAGCAGCTTTGTGGGGTGTCTCATGACACTGATCTACAAGGACTAGCAAATGAACCTTCCCCATCTTACTGACTCTACTGATGCTGAGAAGCCATGGCTTGTTTAATTACTCCTGGCTGGGATGCCATTCATTAGGCAACCCTTCTCCAAACCTTTTCATTTTAACTTTACTTGCAGTGGAACTTGGAAAACCACAGAGCCCTGGGAAGAAGCCCTTCTCCTCGAAATGACATTTAAAACCAGGTAACACCATCTGGAGTTAAGCACCTTCTCCTTCTGATAAGCTGTGCTAAACTAAAAAATGCTTGAAAATGAATGGGTTGTGACAATGGAGGCACAGTGTCAGTGTCAGCTGGGTCTCAGGTTTTGTGCTTGGCTTCCCACATTGCCTTCACACTGGCAGAGGCAGAGCTATGAGCTACAGCTCCTGCAGGCTGTCTCTCCACTCAAAATCCTGGTGTGAACACACATGTGCTCACCAAATCTCCCTCCATTTAGTCCAGCAGTGATTGCATACAGATGGGTTTGATTAGAGCCTGGAAAACAAACACAAACACACCACCTGGGACTGCAGCTAGCACTTGGGCAGGCTTCCACCCAAAATGGGATTGCTTTCTTCCCCCCTCCTTCCCTCAGTGACACTGTTCCCCCAGCACAGTCTGAGCTACAACCAAGCTGGCTGGAGGTCCGCACCTTACTTCTGCTTTTTCTCTTTTTGCAGCAAGGAGGCAAGAGCTGTGATGCAATTAACAGGAGTCAGTTGCAATACCTATGGAGAAGACTGGTACCAGATAAAACTCTTGGTCTCTCTCTTCTTCTCGAAGTCCTCACCAAAATCACAAGACTTTAGAGGGTTTTGAGGTGTTCAGAAGAACAACGAGGTTTTTATTCCTGCTATGGCTCCAGGGCAGTGCCACAGCTGAGGCTGCTCCTGCACAACAGCAGGGCAAGACCATGCTGGGGTGTGGCTGCAGAGCAGGTTTTTTCTACCTAAAATGACAGGTCAGTTTTACTTATCAGTGCAAAGAAAATTGATGCTGTCATTTCAAAATACACCCTTCTTTTCATTTCAGATCACTGGGAATAGCAAAGTTGGAGATGGAAGATAGACACTGGTGGTAAAAGTGAAAATAAAGAGTTGTACTTAATGCATGAGAGGATGATAAGGACAGTCTGTGTGCTACCAAGTGTTTTGAAACCTATGAGGCTTGGTGATTTACCCATCATAAAGAAGAACTGGCCACTGGGTTTTTTGGGTTAAGCAGCTGCTGTTGTGCTGCACAGTGAGAATGAGAGATGGAGACAGAAACCAAAACTGAGACTTCCTCTGCTTTTAGTTCCACTGTCCCAAATGCCAGCTCATTACCTGGTGCTCAACATCAATTCACACACACTAAGGTGAGGCATTTCTAACAGTTTTTTCTAGTTTGTTCAAAGTCAGGAGCTGTGTTGTAACCCATAAAAGGCTGGCTACCTGACCATCCAAACTTTAATTAAACATTTTAACAAAGGCATCAGCATCCTTACTGATTACATAATTTTATATTAATCAGTACTCAGCCCTCTATTTGCTAGTTCCTATCTCTCATTTCTCATGCTAATTATTAGTCTGCATGCACAGTTCTTCCCTCCATTTGAGCCTGGGGTCCCTTTTGAGCAGGTGGGCAGTGGGTTGGAGGTTGTGGTTTCCCACTGCCAGAATTACCTTTCCCCCAGTTCCTGCTCAGTTCTGCTGACTTCAGTCCTGGTGGCTCTGGTCCAGACAGCCCATTTCTCTTGGGATTGTCTTCCCTTTCCCTTAAAACAAAAGATTAGCCAAGACTACAGGGTTCACAATGCAATTTCTTAATCATAACTGCCCAGCTATTGCTGCTGATTAATAACTTTAAAAAAAGTTGTCAAGTTTGGTTCAGATCTTGAGGGGCTCAAATCTTGAGGGGCTCCATATCAGTGATGCATGACAGACTTGACAGCCGGCAAAGGAAATAGTTATTTAATTATTTTTATTCACCCTTGGTAACTGGAACTGTGTTTAACTTTTCTACAGGCCAATCTCATGGTCACCACCGTAGGGACTCACTTGATGGAAGAGTGAAGACTGCAGAGACAGCAGCACTCCTGTGCTTTTCAGCAGTGGTCAGACCTTAGATGGGTCCTCCAGACTCCTCTGTGGATGTGCAGAAATGGACAGAGCCCATTTTTAAATAAAAAACCAAAACAACCAAACCCAAGCAGAGCCAGCAGCATGAACTGCCATGGCCCGCTGGCAGCACCTCACCTTCCCCTTCCCAACCCTTCCACCCAAGGACAGGGAGTGAACATGATGTTTTACCCCTATTTAATGCCTAATTAGATAAGATCAAATGCGTGGCATTCACATTCTCTGAAAAAATCCCTTTGCCCAGGATTTTTCTGCTGGGAAGCCGAGAAGCCTCAGAGAAAAGGAAAACTATTTTTTATTTCATTTGCTTCTCCTGTGTTTTGCTCATGTGGAATGTGTTTGGAGATTGTTTACCCACAGGTGATTGTTTCACTGGACTCCAATGTGGGTTGTTTTGACTCATTGGCCAATTACAGCCAAGCTGTGTTGGGACTCTGGAAAGAGTCACGAGTTTTCATTATTATCTTTTTAGCATTCAGTAAGTATCCTTTCTGTATTCTTCAGTATAGTATAGTATTTTTTAATATAATATAGTAAAATAAAGTAATAAATTAATCTTCTGAAAACATGGAGTCAGCTTCATCATTCCTGCCTTTGTTGGGGCATTCCCTGCAAATGCAATAAAAATGCGCCTCCATCAAGAAGTGCTGACTGCTGCTTGATAAAGCAGAGTTCATTAGCACACACCAAAACTGCTCACTAGATTAAAATGGGTCCATTTCTCCACTAGAAAAAGCTTTGCTGTACTTTGCTTAATCTTTGGCCGGATATCACAGGAGAACCAAAGCTTAAAAACCCTGCTAGAAGAGATCCACAGTTGTGTAATACCATGGTTAATTAGTGTTTGTAAAGCACTTTCTGGAGGAAAAAATTGCCAACTACAATCAATATTATCAACTGGGTTTTCTTTCATCAAGTTCTTGCCAATAATCCTCTCAGTTTTGTTTTCAGGTTTAAATTAAGCACTTTTGTAGTTCTGTTGAGGACAGCCAAGCAATTATTGCTTTTCAGCTCAGTCCTTCCAGGTTTGATTTGATTTTATCTGGGCTTTGTTTTATAGCTGGCTCCACTCTGTATTAAAAGAGCAGTTGAAGCTGCTGACCTTTCCCAGGCTTATCCATATTTAAGATAGTGGGAAGAAGTGACTGAGAAAGGCATTTAATTAATAGGACTTTCTGGAGGATTGAGAACAAAGCTGGAATGCAAAAGTGCAAACCCAGACACAAAAGAAAGAGGGATGAAGTATAGAATAAAATGACTAAAGATAAATATGATCTCTTTTCCAGAGAAGACATTGATGAGGGTTTTTTTTCCCCAAACCATGATGCACAACACCTCATTTTTTTGTGTTTGATGGAGAGGTTCATGAAGAAATATTAGTTAAGGCAGAGAAGAGGCTCAGCATGAGAGAGGGGTCCAATTAAAGAGTAAATGATAAAACATTCAGGTAAAGAGAACCTTTTGGAATGAAGAAAGGATCAGTTGAAGATTTTTCTAAGCTCAAGCTTAGAAATATTTATTTCCTATTTGATTATGCAATACTGTCTCTCCAAAAAGAAGAAGGGAAAAATAAAAAAAGCTGGTGAGAAAGATCTTGCTTCAGCTGCTGACAGGACTTGCTGACAAGAATGGGAATATGCTACAGGAAGAAACAGATCATTTAAGAAATACAGCCTAAGAAATTAGTTTAATTGTACAATGCAACCCAAAGAGGAAGAATACACTTAAGAACTGCTAACAAAATTTTCTGATTTAATTAAGGTTATCATCAGTGGGAACTCATGAGAAAGGGAAAGACGTGAATGTTATGAAAGCACCAATGAGCAAATATAAGAAATCTTTGTGAAGTTTCTTTCAAGTACATTTCTAACCTTCAAATTGCTTAGAGGGTGTGAAAATACAACTCTCCAGTGCTTATAAATCAGAATAACTTCTTTTTAATATCTCATTATCTTTCTGGTGCTTCATTGATGTGTCACAGCCCTTACATGTTGACTGTGTAGTTAATACATCCTTCTCTTTGTTAACTGCAGTTCAGAAATACAGATAAATTTACTGTGAAGTAAATGAAGAGAGAGAATTAAGAAACACAGGAAAAGCTTGAAGGAAAAAGTAAAGATAGCAGCTAGCAGGGCAGGTCTGCATTTTCACTCAGCCTGCGTGAATCACATAAGAGTGATTCAAAGGAGTGAATGACTCAAAAATTGCAGGTGACCACACTGTTATATTGTCCTCTTGTGAGCTCTGGAGGTTAAATTGCTCCTCTGAGTTTCTAATTTTGCTTACAGAAGGGATTTAAGTGTATTTTTTACATTCCTCACCAACTATCTTGTTCTGAGTGCTGTAAAAGAGCAGAACATGCTGCTCTAGTCAACAAAATGCTCTAGAATTTAATTTTAAGTTTTCCCCCACAGCCAATCAAGGGACTATCCAAGTCATAATAAATGTGAAGCAATAGAATTGAAGTGCCTGGCTGTCATGGTTTAACCCCAGATGGCAACTAAGTGCCTGCTCACTCCATCCCCAGCCTGGTGTGGTGGAGAGGGCAATCAGAAAAAGGTAAAACCTGTGGGTTGGGATTAAAACACTTTAATAATTGAAATAAAGTAAATTCTTATAACAACATTAAGAATGATGATGGAAAGGGAGATATCAAAAAGAAAGAGAGGAATAAGTCCCAAGTAAAGCAAGTGATGCACAATAAAATTGCTCACCACCTGCTGAACAGTGCCCAGCTGGTCCCTGAGCAGCAGTCGAGCAACAATTAAAACATCAGTGTGTTATCAACATTATTCTCATCCTAAATCCAAAACAGCAGTGTACCAGCTGCTAGGAACAATTAACTCTGTCCCAGCTGAAGCCAGGCCACTGCTATTCCTTTGTTAGGTCAATTCTCCAGCTTGACACGGGTCCCTCACCTGTCTTTACTGGGTTTGGTGTTAGTGTGAAAGGCAGGCTGGATGCTCCTGCCTGCCTGGGCTCCGTGGTGCTGCAGGGGCACAGCCACAGGAGGTAGCAGCAGCATTTCCCCATGGCTGACGGATGATTATCTGTCGGGGTCTCTTGCTGGTCAGAGTGACCCCGAGAAGAGTTCCAAAATCTCTTTTCCCAGTCCGGCACTCAAAGAGGGAGTCAGGGCTCTTCATTTCTCAGTCTCAAGGTTGTTCATTGTACCTTATCTATAAAAAATTTTCTCCTGACCTGCTGAGGTCCATCCAGCAGGACAGTTCCAGGCACTCTGCCTGCCCCCAGGGTGGTGTTATGTCTTTATACTGAAAACTACGTATACAATGTTTACAATTACATCCCAATACCTATCTGTGACAGTGTTCACAGGGGTTCTTGGATGAGGGAAGAGATGAGGATCTGACTCCATGTTTCAGAAGGCTTGATTTATTATTTTATGATATATATTACATTAAAACTATACTAAAAGAATAGAAGAAAGGATTCCATCAGAAGCTAGCTAAGAATAGAATAGCAAAGAATGATAACAAAGGTTTGTGGCTCAGCTCTCTGTCCGAGCCAGCCCACTGTGATTGGCCATTAATTACAAACATCCAACATGGGCCAATCACAGATGCACCTGTTGCATTCCACAGCCGCAGATAATCAATGTTTACATTTTGTTCCTGAGGCCTCTCAGCTTCTCAGTAGGAAAAATCCTAAGAAAGGGATTTTTCATAAAAGACACCTGCGACACCTATCACCTATGTTAGACAGTGAGCTTCTACTCTAAACCAATCTGTAAGTGCCACCATCACAGCAGAAGGTGGAGGCCAAGAAGAAGGAGGAAAAAGGCTGGACACGCCCAATTCCCTCCATCTTGCCCCCTGAATCCCCGTTCCAGAAGCCCCAAAATCTACTTTTTCACCCCATGATAACTTCATTATTATTCTACCTAAACTGTTGTGGCTTGTTGATCTTCATCTAAGGTTGGTAACTTGCTCCATGGGTCATAATCAAAACCACAGGGGCATTCTGGGCTCTGTGCCAGGGTCTCTGAGCCCCCTGGCAGGGGTCTTGGCTGCTCAGGACATCCAGAGGGATGTCCTGGGTGCTGACAATTATCTACCAGGACAGTGGGTAGATAATTATCAGATGATGATCTGACTCAGGACAGTGGGGGTGAGAGGCAGAAGAGGCACTTTTGGAGCAGCATTTCCTGGCTCTGGGTACATCAAACACAGCCCTGCTCCCCTGAGAAGCTGAGGTCAGCCTGCCAGCCCCTGCAAGTCACCAGCAATTCACCCTGCACTAACAGAGGGGGCTGCAGAGGCGAATAAGAGCAGCCAGGAAGCCAATCAATAACAAGAAATTTTATCTGCATTTGTTTTGGGAGTTATTTGGGCTCCCATGAAGCAGAGGTTTCTCTGCAGCTCTGACAGATAGTGATCAAACTGTCTCTGCACAGTCAACGCCACCACAGAAGTGAACATACACAATTCAGGAGCCCTTTCTATTTGGTTCATAACTTTATTTTTGGAACAAAATTAGAACTTTGTCAGCCTGAAAACAGCACAATAAAACCAAGATCATTACTCTTTCCCTGCTTGGTTGAAAGCTTTATGGCTCACACAGCATGTCTAATCCTTTATGTCCTGTCTCTATGATGCATCTAATGAATAATCTCCCTTTCTCCTCTATAATTCACTTGACAGCCAAACAATGTATTTTTTAAATCACACAATTTCTTAAGCAGTGTTTTGTCTCCCTTATGCTCACCATACATTTACAGTTAAAACCTCTTCTCTGTTACAATACCTTCTTTCCCCACCCAAATACTCCCCTGCCTCCCCAGCACTGCCAATCAGCCACTTGTCTACCTCCAAAAAGCACTTTTGCTGCTTGCTTCAGCTTTTTCTCCTGGGGCACAACGTCTTCTCCAGAAACTCTGTCTGCAGACTGACACCTGCAGACAAAGGCATTGAGGGGAAAAAAAAGTTAATTCTTGTGTAGCCCTGATGTTCAGCAGAATGGAAAACCTGCAGCAGCAGAGAGGTGCAAGAAGTTTAAAAGAAGAATATTCAAGTCTTCTCAGAGAACCAACAGCTTTCTTCTGCTACAGGTACTGGAGTAACTAAGAAAAGAAGGATTAGTTTGGGATTTTTATGGGCCAGTTGCAGAGAGAGCAATTCCTGTGAAGATTGCTTTTAATCAGTCACTTGGCAAAGTGTCCCAGGGATGAGCAAGATTTATTACCTTCACCTTGAGGCTGATATATAGATGGTCTTAGTTACCTGCAGCACACAGATTTGGAGCAGTGGGATTTAAAAGGTCCTGTATCCCTCTTCCCATTATCTCCACCAGCAACATAAAGTTTGGCAGGACAATTCCAAAAATTAGTAAAATATACTGGATGTACTGTGTTAGTAAAATACATAGAGATATACTGGTGAGACAGGGGTATCCTAAATTCATTGGAACAGAGAGATGTAAATTACAGAAAGCTGTACCAAAACCTGCTTAGAGTACAGGGGAGAAGCAACCCTGCCCACAAATTGTCCTCTCAGACCACACACACATCAGCTGGGCAAGTTAATGCAGTGTAAGAGTGTACATGGCAACTACTCAGATAGTTCTAAACAGTCTTAGATGTCAATTTTTAAAATGAACTATTACCTGGGGTGGCTTTGGGTGAGAAGGGAAAGAAGGTAAAAACCAAAGAGAAATTGAGGAAGGAAATTTTTGACTATTGAGAAGATTTCTTGATACTGAAGAAGCCAGATCTGAGGCTTCAGTCAGGCTCATATACATTGAAATGAGCAGATATAGAGCAATTTCAAGCCCTAGCATCCAGCACATTTGCAGGTGGAGCAATGCATCCACTGGGAGCAGAGCTGCAGAGGGATCCAGCATCTCTGGGGCTCCAGACGGGGGCTCACAGCTGACCCCTCTTCTCTGTGCAACCTTTAGTCGCACTAAATGCTACATTTTCACTGCCTTAAATTAACTTCTGAATGTTGATTTCCTCTCCAGGTGGAGAGACAGTCTCTCACTACAAAAAATTCAAACAATAGCTTTCATCCAGACCCCTGACAGCACCAAGTCTTTTCTCAAGCTCCTGAGACAGCACAAGTTCAGCTCTCCACAGGTCCTTGGCAAGTGCTCAGGGCCATTTTCACCTCCACAGCTGCCAGAGACAGTGCTGCCTTGAGGGAAGACACCCCTGAGAGACCAAACAGTCCCTCATCCCCTCTAAACGTGACTCAGCAGCTCCACCTCAAAATATGTTAGAATGGAGATGAGGGGAAAGAGGAGAAAGAAAGGAAAACGTATTGGAAATTTACTGTAACACATCTACATTAATATTATTTGTAATATACACATGTGTAGCACCCACTTTCATGCTCGGGGCCATTTAATAAAGCTCTAGAAATTGTGTTTTTAGAGCAGATGCTCAAAGAGAAAAAGAAATTTATACTTTGCTCTCTACAATCCTGGTGTGCCACTGGGAGCCTGGGAAGCTTTTCCCCTCTTGAGGAAAATTTCTGAGAAACAATTCCATGTTTTGGGCTCCAAAACACACACCTGACTCTCCCAGCACATTTTAATCAAAGTTCTGCCATATCTTAGCTTTGCTGAGCAAAAACAAGGTTTTTCACCTTTATTTGTGCTGGAGGAAATGATGTAAATAGGTTTCCACCATCAATTAATGGCAGGGAAGCCAATTTCCCTCCTGTGTCACCTTTCCCTCTTTCTGTCCTTCACTGGGTGATTTGGGAGAGGCCTGCAATCAGTGACTTGGGGTGTCAAGGGCACTTCAGCAAATGCTGGGGTTACACAGTGCCACTGCAAAGCCCCATGCCCATCAGGTGCAGGTGTTTGTTGTGTTGGCAGGACAGGAATTCTTCTGGCAGCAGCTTCAGAGCAAGAGTTACCAAAGGCTCCTTAGTCCTGGAGGGCACATCCATTAAACAAAGATATTTACGCTTCCTTTTTCTTACCCTATACCGAGAATCCAAATCACACAGTTTTATCACTAATGTACTAGAAGCTGATATACCTCTTAAGGCTGTATTTAATTTTCAAGGTATATTTCATTTTTTTTTAAATTATATTTTCCAAAAACATCTGTGAAGTCCAGTCCTACAATGCTCAGCAGAAGAAGGCAGAAAAAGGAAACCTTTTTATTCCTTTTAATGAATCTGGGTGGGCTGACATACATTTCCTGAATGCCTGCAGATGACAATGATTAATGAGGAAGGGAGGACAAATAAATCATAAGTCTTGTATTTTATAAATAAATGACAAAGTTTAGAAGAACTTTTCTATTCTTCATTTCAGCAACGAGATTAATTCCCAGCTCCTTCTGGAGGACAGTCCCCCTTGAGCTGAGTGGTGATTCTTTTTCTGCAGGGAAGATGGAACAGAAGGAAGAAGAGGAGGAGGAGAGAGCGAAATAGATTTCAGGTTTAATTTCAAAAGAATTTTTGCTAACCTTGACAAAAAAGGATTGAGAATGTGCTATCAGTGAATTTCTGTTCTGTTCACCTACTTAGGACATTCCCCTGAATCATTAAAAGCCCTGTGTGTGACAGTTCACAGGGGTCTGAGGATGAGGGAAGAGAGGAGGATCTGACTCCATGTTTCAGAAGGCTTGATTTATTATTTCATGATATATATTACATTAAAACTATACTAAAAGAATAGAAGAAAAAGTTTCATCAGAAGGCTAGCTAAGAATAGAAAAAGAAAGAATGATAACAAAGGTTTGTGTCTTGGACAGAATCCGAGCCAGCTGACTGTGATTGGCCATTAATTACAAACAAACCAGCATGGGCCAGTCACAGATGCACCTGTTGCATTCCACAGCAGCAGATAATCAATGTTTACATTTTGTTCCTGAGGCCTCTCAGCTTCTCAGGAGAAAAAATCCTAAAGAAAGAATTTTTCATAAAAGATGTCTGTGACACCTGTGGACACAATATGCCTGACAGAGGGGCCAAAGCAGCTCCTCCCCAGAGTAGTTTGGCGTTGTGGCCAAGGGACATGCCCCAGTACACCAGGGACTGCACTGCAGAGGTGTCCCCAAAGCCATCACCCACCCTGCTGCATCCCTGCACAGTGCAGCCCTGCAAAGGGGCACAGGGGGAGCCCTGAGGGCTTGGAGCCACCCTGACCCAAAAATGGCACACAGTGGGAGCCTGTCCAGCTGGGACAGGGACACCCCAGAGCTGCTCCTGGGCTGCCACCCCGAGCCCACCACCATCACCTTGGGCTGGCACTGCAGGCACAGAGCTGGACATGAGGCTACAGCACCTAAAGAAACCAGCCTTACACCCCTCCATGTCACATCACTCCAGTACTTCTAACAATAAAAGACTGGGAAAACCATTTTGTTTCTGCTTTTAAATTTCAGAGGTTTTCATGTGAACAGTTCTCCTTTCTCCCGCTCCAGTGCTGCACAAGAGAAATAATGGAAGCAGGGCACAGGGTGGCACTGGTGAGAAAAGGATCCTGCTGTGATCTTTGGGGGAACCAGACAGCTTTAGATGGGTTATTAGTACCTAAAACACTACAGCCAACATGAATTTCATCTGGAGCTCCCTCCAAGGTTCGTGCAACCACCTTGGAGCTGCAATCAGGCACTCTGCTCAAGCAGAGCTACAGCTGACCTTGACAGGGAAAGTCCCCAAGGGCACAGAGTTTCTGCTGGCCTGTGACCATGGTCACAGGGACATTTGGAAGAAAGTCACTCACAATCCCCTCCAGAAACTGTTGCCACCTCCCAACAGGTGCTGCATCTTCAACAACAATTTTATTTTCCATTTCTGAATGGCTGCAGTCACCCTTGTAAGCTGAGACCAGTTTGCCAGTCCGGGTCCTCAGGTTGTCTCTTGGCTCTCTCCCTCATTTTTCAGTGTCTTTTATTCCTTCTTGCAGTTTAAGTATCCTATATGTAGCAATTTATGTATTGGTCAGCAAAGCATCTAACAGTTTCCCTGTTTTTCCACTGTTTCCTTATTTATACAATGGCCTTTTTCCATGGTTGCAATGTGATTTATATATATCTTCTTTTTTTTAACTTCCAATATTTTTTAAACAAGATGCAAATTACTGGCAAACAGATGCTGCAATACTGAATTTCATAGAATCATAGAATATTCTGAGTTGGAAGGGATCTACAGGGACCATGAAATTTCAACTCCTGGAACTTCACAGAACAACCCAAGGGTCACAACGTGTGCCTGAGATTGTTGTCCAAGTGCTTCTTCAACTCTGCCAGGCTTGGTGCTGTGAGCACTGCCCTGGGGAGCCTTTTGCAGGGCCCAAGCACCCTGTGGGTGTAAAATCTCTTCCTGATATCCAACTAAAGCCTTCCCTGACACAGGTTCATGCCATTCCCCCAGGTAATTCATCCTTTACTCC
The DNA here is from genome assembly GCF_035770615.1 of Melospiza melodia melodia. Taxonomy (NCBI): domain Eukaryota; kingdom Metazoa; phylum Chordata; class Aves; order Passeriformes; family Passerellidae; genus Melospiza; species Melospiza melodia. The sequence goes on along the minus strand of NC_086196.1, from coordinate 104,956,631 downwards.
CTGTCTTGAAGAGGAAGCAGGGAGAAAAACACAGGAATAATTTTGCAAAACAGGGATGCCCAGGGGATTTTCTAAAGATTTTTTTCATGCCTCCCTTGTAATTCCTGGTGGCCCTTCTGCTTCTTCCCAAAAACTCTGTTCTAGTTTGTGGTGTGAAGCCATGTCTGTGACCCATGGACACCCTGGCAAGGGTTTGGACATGACATCAGCCAGAACCAAGGATTTTGTGTTTCTGACTCTGAGAGTCTCTCCCTGTGAGATCTCTCCCTGTGCAGCCTGTTTCCTCTCTTTATTTTGCCTTGCTTTCTCTATTTCTTAGACACAGGTCTAGACTGAAATTGGGAAGAGCTCCATTTACAAAAATAGTTACAATATGGAGGGGTCCAGCATGAGATTTAGATCTAGAAAGCTCCAAATATTCTGTCATGTTCAAAAATAAGATGAAAAAGTGTCTGGATTATAAATGTTTTCACAAAGAACAAATAGTAAGCTGAATTTAACAATAGTTCAGCTGAACTGAACAAGAATTCAAACAGTAAATATGAAACAAGAACTAATGTCTGGAAACTAGAGCCAGACAAATATGAATTAGAAACTAGATACACATTTTTAAACTTCAAGTGTGATTCATCACTGTGAGTTACTGAAGTCTTTCCAAAAGATGGGCTTGAGTTAGACTCAATGTCTTGGGCTCCCCAGAAAAATAATTGGATTAAATTCTACTTTCACCTGATGATCAGAACATCCCCTCTGGTCCTAAGTGACAATGTCTGCATTAGTTGAGTCAGATAGAACAGAGCTTTCATCAAGACAACCTCAACATTTCATAGTTATATTAAACCATTGGGGTGTTTGCTTGTCTTTTCTGCCAGCTGCATGTTGACTTTTTTGAGATCTGGCTTCCTATGGCAGGCAGTTTATCTTCTTTGACAAAGCTGCCCAAATTGTGTAGCTGTCCTTAGGGCTATGAATACTGCTCTAATTCAGAGGAAAAAAGTTTTGATTAAGATTCTGAACTTCCAGCCCTTCGGCATCAAGGAAAACCATGTGACTTTTATATTGCACATTGGTCATTAGGAAAAGTGTTTCCAGTCCATTCTGCAAAAAATCTCCAGCAAAACTGTGGAGCTGCTCAAAACAGTTTTGTAAAATCACTGACACAGACATTTCTTTATATTTCATGACATTTTATTGGCCCTGTTACACTGGGACTTAATTCTCTCTACAGTGCCCAGGAGGCAGTTTTCAGTCAGTAATGGCTATTTTCTTGGTCCCTTCTACAACTACATCAAATAAAATTCCAGTTTTATTTCCCATGTTCTGTACAAGCAGGGCAGTTTAGAACTCATCTGAAGCAAATCTGGTTGCTTAGTTCCACTTTCAATGTTTAGCAAGAAAATCTTTTCCCTAAAGAAGTCATTATTTTTAGGGACATGTTTATTCTGTTTTTGAGAGGTCAACACATGTCTTTTGCCCTTAAAATATTCCCCAAAGAAAGGAGGATTCTTAGATGACCAGGTATCTCCCAGTGGATAAGAAGCTCTGTTATTATTTCTGGAAAAAAAGAAAAAAAGGAATGTAAGACTCCATGTTGCGCTCTCAGGTACTGAGATACCTTGGGTTTTCCACTGAGCTTAAAAACCTCAAAAACCTGACCATGTCTCAAGGCTTGATGCAGGAGGCAGACACTCAGCAGTCATTAGTCTTCTGCAAATTACCAGCTTGTGAAGGAATTCAGAAGTGCTCAGTAAAGATGGAGGAGAAATCTCTGATCCCTCCTACTGTCTGTCACACCATTTTGCTGATTTTGGTGGAGCTGCTTTTAATTAATTAAGTGAAAGGAGCCTCTTTTATGCTCCCACCATAAAATCTCACTTGATTCCTCATAAATAATGTCTCTAGAGCTCATTCACAGTAATAAAAATATATACTGTGCTGATTAAAATGGTTGTAATTTATATGCATTAAAACCTCGATTTAAAGACATATTAAGGGGCAAAATTCTTTGACCATGACACTCTAGCTTGCATTTCATTACAAACTAAAGATTCAAGAGCTGAGATTGCCATGTACTGGCAAAGAACAATAAAATTCAGTGACATGATGTTCCAATCCTTCTGTGTTGGGAAAAAACGAAAGGAAGTGGCGGAAGGAAGGAAGTGGCAGAAGGAGGAAGGAGGGAAGTGGCGGAAGGAAGTGGCGGAAGGAAGGAAGTGGCGGAAGGAAGTGGTGGAAGGAAGTGGCGGAAGGAAGGAAGGAAGTGGCGGAAGGAAGTGGCGGAAGGAAGTGGCGGAAGGAAGGAAGTGGCGGAAGGAAGTGGCGGAAGGAAGTGGCGGAAGTGGCGGAAGTGGCGGAAGTGGCGGAAGTGGCGGAAGGAAGGAAGGAAGGAAGGAAGGAAGGAAGGAAGGAAGGAAGGAAGGAAGGAAGGAAGGAAGGAAGGAAGGAAGGAAGGAAGGAAGGAAGGAAGGAAGGAAGGAAGGAAGGAAGGAAGGAAGGAAGGAAGGAAGGAAGGAAGGAGAAAGAAAGAAAGAAAGAAAGAAAGAAAGAAAGAAAGAAAGAAAGAAAGAAAGAAAGAAAGAAAGAAAGAAAGAAAGAAAGAAAGAAAGAAAGAAAGAAAGAAAGAAAGAAAGAAAGAAAGAAAGAAAGAAAGAAAGAAAGAAAGAAAGAAAGAAAGAAAGAAAGAAAGAAAGAAAGAAAGAAAGAAAGAAAGAAAGAAAGAAGCAATAATAAAAATAGTATTTTCCATAGGTTTGCAAAGAGGTTGTCAAGGCAAGGTTCAGGAGAAAAAATCATCTATCTCAGTGTCCATGATGATGATGATGATGATTCAGATGGTCACCCCAGTCATTTTTAAAACAAAGGCTCACTTTGCAGGTTCATGTGAAAAGTCTGAAAGGGAAGGGAATTGCAAACTCCACAACCAGCCCCATGCCTGGTCCCGCATCCCATCAAGCTCCTCCTGTCCTTCCAATGATAATGAGCACAGGGATGCCCAACACTTTCTAGGAGGGTACCTGATGTCTTAGAAGAACAACCCTTTTGCAATGTGTCGCTCAAAGCAATCACTTTGCTTAGTCTGAAGGAGCATTTCACAGCTTTTTGTTGTTCTGACAGTTCATGAGCAGCCCACAGCATGCAGGAACAAAAATTATCAATTAAAAACACTGGAGCCAGAGTTGGTATTTCACATATCAAGGTGGCCAACTGCCTGAATGGCAAAAGCAGCACAAAATTCCATGTAAGGTTCTATGCCTGCTTCTCCCCTGGCATAATTCAGTTTATTACACCAGTTTATTTAACTAAAAGACCTTGAGCTGTGCCTTTCATGCTTTCCATGCACTCAGGCTAAGGATATCTTTTCAGTCTGAATGACCCTGGGATGGGACAAGCAATGCTGAGAAAGAACAGAAGCAGGATTTCAGAGCAAGAATTTGGACAAACACAGGACTCCCGTGCTCTGCCTGAAGCAGAGCAAAATCACTTTTTTCCTGTACAAAAGCAGAACCCTCAAAGGCACAAAGCTGCTGAGGACAGAAAACCATTTTTAATGTGTTCAGCAGCTGTAAACAGTATTATCTGCTAAGTTTAATGATTAACTATTTCTTTGCCATTTGTTCAAAGGCAGACAAATGCAGACACTGGAAGTGCAGCCAGACTGTTCCATCAGAGTGCACTCAGTGCAGCCAGGGCTGTAAATGCACTCCACATTAGCTGAGAGCTCATCTCGGGGAGGCCACTAAAAGCAGCAGCCAGCTCTCACAAAACAAAACACAGCAAAGGCCCCACCATATTTTAGATTATCACAGAACATTCCTGGTGAGGCACACTCTGAGCTCCTGAGCATTCAGGCTGCTGCTGCACAAGGCCATTTCCACCCCACAGCCCTTTGTTGTCATCCTCCAGCCAGGGGACACCTTGTGCACATCACCACGTTCACTGGACTGAAATAAAGCCATCCACCTCCCCAGCACCATCAGTCACTTCTTCGTTTCCTGTGCTTTCACCTTGACCTGCCTTCAACCCAGCTGAGTCAGAGCCCCCTTCCTGCTTGCATGGCTTGGATGAGTGTGCCTGGTGTGAGTTTCACTACCCACAGAGTTATTGGCCTCATGTTTTATAGTGAGGTTGAAATTACACTTTTTCCATGCCAGTAACAGTTCCTGTCAACACAAGGCCACGTTATCCATTTCTCTCCTGTGCACCTGCACTTGTAAACTCTCTGCAGAGCAATTCATGCTGATGATATAACAGGCTTTCTTCCCAACAAGCACAGAACTGAAAGAAATCATTGCATGGTCAATGTAGTGGAGAGGAGAGATTTGTAAAATCCAATTATAATTACAGACAGAAACATTTCTATTCAAGATTTTTACCCTTGATGTCAGTCAAAAGTGATGAGATTTTAATAAAGAGGGCTCCTACAGATTAAAATCAGTCAGTGCAGTGAAGGGATGTCTGTGCCAGGTTTTAGGCTGCAGCAGAAGATTGTGATGGTGTTCACAAGGGTCTGAGGATGAGGGAAGAGGATTTGACTCCATGTTTCAGAAGGCTTGATTTATTATTTTATGATATATATTACATTAAAACTACACTAAAGAATAGAAGAAAAGGTTTCATCAGAAGGCTGGCTAAGAGTAGAATAGAAAGGAGTGATAACAAATGTTTGTGGCTTGGCTCTCTGTCTGAGCCAGCTGGGCTGTGATTGGTCATTAATTACCAACATCCAACATGGGCCAATCACAGATGCACCTGTTGCATTCCACAGCAGCAGATAATCAATGTTTACATTTTGTTCCTGTTTGAGGCCTCTCAGCTTCTCAGGAGGAAAAAATTCTAAGGAAAGGATTTTTCCTAAAAAGATGTCTGTGACAGAAGGTCCTCCTTCAGCAGCACCCATTTATGTCTCTGAGGGCTGAGCAATGCTGTGCCTTCCATCCTCTGCAGCATTTCCCCCTCTGGGCAGAGGTGCAGGAAAATGAAACCCCTGAAACAGCCCCTGAAGCCAAACAGAAATCTCCAAAGACTGCAGAAACCTGACATTGTGTTTGGCATGACATTGTGTTTGGCCAGAGCACACTCCCAGACCAAGATAAACTTCCAGTCTTTGGCATGAAGTGGAAAATAAATTTTAAGGCATGAAGACATGGCTCTGTCCTTCCCTAATGCCCAGCTGGTCCCCACTCCCCTGCCCCGCTCAGCTCTGTGGAACACCACTCACCACCTTCTGCTGGTGAACCTCTTCCTGCAGTGCTGTGCTCTGAACACACAAAACCCTCAGATCCAGGGGATGGGGGTGCTCAGCCTAAGCTGTTGAAGTTATGTCGCAGACATCTTTACATGAAAATCCTTTCCTTAGGATTTTTCCTCCTGAGAATCTGAGAGGCCTCAGGAACAAAATGCAAACATTGATTATCTGCTGCTGTGGAATGCAACAGGTGCATCTGTGATTGGCCCATGTTGGATGTTTGTAATTAATGGCCAATCACAGTCAGCTGGCTTGGCTCTCTGTCCAAGCCACAAGCCTTTGTTATCATTCCTTTCTATTCTATTCTTAGCTTAGCTGGCCTTCTGAGATGAAACCTTTTCTTCTATTCTTTTAGTATAGTTTTAATGTAATATATATCATAAAATAATAAATCAAGCCTTCTGAAATATGGAGTCAGATCCTCATCTCTTCCTTCAACATAAGACCCCTGTGAACATCATCACAGACTTATTCTGCAGATGTCACTGGGAACCATTCATATATTTCAGAATTAAGCCTGTGATGAAAGGCTTTGCTGGAAAAGGGTCTGAGCTCCTGGTGTTTTCAGGATGAAGCCTGAAATTTGGCAGATTTTTACTGCTGCAAATAAACAATGCCAACAGCAAGAAGAGGTTTTCAAACTCTTTTTACTGGGAATTGAATTAAAATAGATTTATTAAGCAGGACTGAGAAAGCACTGCAGCACAAGCCATTTGGGACAATGCTGCTTCACAACCACATATGGGATGATATTGAAATTCCAGTTATTCAACCCTGAAATTTTAGTTCAAAAAGTCAGTACCATTTTGGGCTCAGTTAGAATTTTCTTTATTGGTTTTTAACTTCAAAGTTAACTGTCATCATAAAGCAGGAACACAGTTTTGCTGTAGATTTCCCTGGGGATCCATGCCTTTAGCCAGCCATGCTCAAGAAGAAGATGGTACAGGACTTTTCCCTGCATGTGTGGGAACAGGCAGGAAGTAGAATTACAAATCACACCTGGGCAATCTTTTTAGCCCCAGGTCTCCCAAAAGATGCATCAAAAAATGCTGTGAAAGCAACCCACATACCTTTGAGAAATTGCTGAACTGCTGGTGCACTGGTGATGCAAGCAGGCAGAATTTCTTATGACCTATGGCCCCATTTATATCCCTTTTTCTTTCACCAGTGTCTTTATTTATATTTTGCAGTTATTTGATTTCTTTGAGGGTGGAGGGACAGCAGTCATTACTTGCTGTCTTTTACACTTGAGATGTTTTCATGGATCCAGGATAATTGCCTGCTTTCAGAGTGCTGAGGTAAAAACTGTGTAACAATTAATGTAAAAGGAGAGGTTTCATTGAGTTTCCAGTGTCACAATATTGTTCTCAATAATATTGACAATGCTGAAGGCCATAATTCATTAATACCAGGGAATTTAATATCAGAGTCAAGGAGCCAGCTTATAGCTATCACACCTCTGCTGGGAAATGATACTGAAAGGAGTTTTATTGGAGAGGATTTCAGACTTACAGAGGCAGTGGAAGAGGCAAATGCAGCTTCTATCAAAGCTTTGCTGCTGCATAGAAGACAAGTTTGTGCACAAGTACCAGATAGGAGCCATGGGGATGTGGATGTAGTTTCATGTTACCAGGCAAGAAGCATGGCAATAAGCAATAAATCTCTTTTCCATGTCTCAATCTCCTAGCAGCAGCAATTGAAAGGGCAGTTGATAAAGACTCAAGTTTCTTCCTAGTAGAAATTAATCTTCTAATTATTCAGAATTGTCTTCTTATCGAGAAAATACTGATTAAAGAGGTTGGGGAAAGAGCACAAAAGAGGACATCAATCTGCAATGATAAGAAACTAAAGGTCAAGATGACAAAGTGTGGATGTGCCTCTCCTAAAAATGACAATATGATTGTTCAGCCAACATCATTCCCCCATTTCTGGGCTCTCCCATGGTGTTTCACTGAGCTAGCACAGCCCCATGGATTGAATTTGACAGCTTCCTTGCTCAAGAATGTTTGCACCTACCTTCCAGACTTGTAAGCACAGAGGTGTCTATTTTTCAAAAAATTTTTTTGCCTCTTTTTGTTCATGAAGGGTCCAGAGTGTGGAATTTAACAAAAACCTTCCAACAGCCTTTTTTTCCTCCTCTGTGATATTTTTATGCTTCTTAATCAAGCGAGGAAAAAAAACCAAAACAACACACTTCCAGCAGATCCAAAAGACAAATCATTATTTTAAATTTACAGAGTAAGGTCTGCCTTGAAATGAACATCCAAGGCAATTGCTGTATTTTAAAAGCTCCCCAAGTTGCAGGCTTAATATGAAGCAGTTCTCAGCAGAATGTCTTTTACTGCCTTTTCAAATAAGAGCCTAACCATAAGTATAGATCTTCTGGATAGGCTCAGTGTAAAAGATCAATTGCAGAACGGGCAGCTTGATGTTTGCAATCTGTCTTTTAGTAAACATTTCTCTTTCTCCTCCTCACTTGGAAAATTCCTGCTGGGTTCTGAACAGTGGAGACCTTGAGGAGCTTTCATGTTGGTAAATTATAACAGACATAACTTTTTCCTGGGGTTTTTTTGGGTTTTTTTTCCCACTGATAAGGATGTTCTAGCAAAATCATCCCTAGCCTTTCTTCCTAAATGCATTCCTCAGCCAGCTTACAAAAGTTACTTGAGTTCCAAAAGTCAATATTGCTATAAAAAGAGCATGGAAATGTAACACCCCTTTTAGTGGGGATTGGAAAGAAATACTGTGTGTGACTGAGGTCTGTATGTTACCCAGCTTAAAATACCTGCTGATGTTTTGGAGCACTTTAGCCATTCAATTCAGTTCAGTGCTATTGCAGACGTCACTTTATATAACACACTTCAGACTCCACCTTACAGGCAGTGCAGCTTTTTGCTCTCAGTTCTGCCTATTGGAAGACTGTTTAGAAATTTGATTATTTTAAACAGCTAGGAATATTCTCTCAGTGCATTCATAGGCAATACATACTCATTTGCTTTTGAGACGATGTTATTCTTTAGCTTAAACATTTCCTTCCCTGACCTTCATCCCTCTGATTCATGTATTCCTCAGTCCTATGAAATCCAGCATTATTTAAATATGATGTGGCCTAGAAGAAGGATCCTAAGGTCAGGCAGCCCCTGGGATTCATAACTCCTACAGCTGCCAAATAAAGAACTTCTGGACTACATCTCTATCAGCTGTACACCTCCTGTGTGTGTGAGAGAGACCTGGGCATACACACTGTGAGCTCATAATTATTCAGCACCCAACTGATAAAATCCAGGCACTCATCTCCTCGATCATTTCCAGCTGATTTATGGATTTATTTTGTTGTTAGGCTGAATCCCATGGCACAGGTTACCACAGGCTGCAGTTAAGGCGATGAATTATATTCTCTTGTATTGCAACAGCCCCTTTAAACTTCAGCACTTGATCAGAGGTGGGAGAATTTTCTCCATGGGATCAATACACAACAGTACCACTGAGTAGTGTAGTGCACAATCCTCTTCAGGACCAGGATTGCACAGCTCCAGAGAGACACTCCATACTTGCCAAATCGCTCAGACCAGAGCAAAAGGAATGTTCTGCAATCCCAAACCAGAGCAAATTGTGACTGGGTCACCATGAGTCCCACCCTTCTAAAGTGTCATCAGAATAACCAGAAGGAATTATGAGCTAAATCAGGAAAGCCAAACGTTAGGAAGACTAAACTCTGGCAAATGTAATGTTTCCTTATTGAGGGTAAGCACGATTACAGGTGTGGTCCCTCAGGTACACCCTGCAAAGTCCAGCCAGCTGCTTCATCCCACTGCACAGACCCTGCTCTGGCAGGAGCTCTCACCAGCTCAAACTGAACATCTCTCTGTCTCCAAGACCCAGCAAAAGTCCTCAGGTGATGCTGAGAGGTCTTTCCTTCTCCTGGAAAATACTCCAAAAAATCTAGGATCCTCTCTAGATTGTTCCATTCTCCTGGATGGACAAGTGTCCAAGATGTGACAATTGTCTTTTAGTACAGAGAGATAAATTTAGTGATTGGGATCAAAGTCAGAAACATGGTTTGTAAGGACAAAGTAAAAATAAAATTAACATATTTTGCTTGGGAAACATGTCATTTTTTCCTCCCTGTTTAAATTCCCAACAGTATTTGGATCATTTTTACAGGAATGAAGCAGACCCAGGAAATTTCCTCTAGAAAAGTGAACATTCCTTTTCTAATAACATTTCATTCTGGAGAAGGATCTCACTCACTTAGTCCATACCAGTTCTCTAAAGCAAAAAAACTCTGCAAGCAGTGCACTGAAATCACATAAAATTGAAATAAATAACAACCTGTGATTTCTTGCCTGAGATTGCTCTGCTGCTTTCCCCAGCCCAGCCCACAAAAAAGCAGCTATTTCATTTCTGTGTTATACACTGCCTGTTGTTTGTCAGCAGGAAAAATTCAGAGTATTAAAAATGCTTACTGCTCTGAGAGCAATAATAAAATGTGTGCTTGTCTTCAGATTAGCTATCACTGGTTTTTCCTGCAGAGAATGAGAGAAATATAGATGTGAAATTCCATGTTGTTATGTATAAAATAATCTTTGAAGAAGTGCCTGGGGACTTATATTGTATGGATATTAATGTGTCTTATGCAGCTAAATCCCTGCTCACTACTTATAAAACATAAACGATATGAAATCTAGAATCTTGATCATAAAACACAAATTAAATGAACTCAGTCAGCTTCAGAAAGCCTGAATATATTTCACTTCATTAGAAAATAGTAAGCCACACTGGCATTTGGACAGAAATGAAGCCTGCTTGCTAGAACACGTTTTTTTCACAGCATTTTCCCCTTATATCATTATCAGCATGACAAGGTCTCCCCAGGACCATGGTTCTCACACCAGCAGGATTCTCTTTTATTTCCTTCAGGGATGGTGGGAAGCTGGCCATGATTTCTTTGCATTGCCAATGGAGCTGTGATAATGCATCAAAATAAAAGCTGTTCTATTCTGGAATATGTCTGAACCTAGGGAGAGAAACAGGACCAAGGTCTGAGGGGTGAGTAAGGCAACTGGAAGAGAAATTATTGGACCAAGGTGATGCAATGTGTCAGCTCTTAACTGGTGAGAAATCCATGTTTTCCAAGCCTGACTCAGGTGCCCTGGCTGTCAGACCAGGAGTCAGGAGCTGTGGGTGGCACATGGGCTGGACTGACACAGAGTCACTGTAAAATGGGAATGGCTCCATCCTGAGACACAGCCAAGAGTCCCAGGGAAGGCAGCAGCCCCTGCGTGCCCTGGCTGGGACACAACACTCAGCCACCCTGAGGCAGCTCATTTCCATGTGGGACAAAGCCCCTATCTCCCAAACCTCTGTCAGCCCACTGAACTTCTGGTTAAGAAAATTCAAATACACTTTGGCAAGTGCTGCTTGAAAAATTTCTGCCCTAGACCATGCTTAACTCCACGTCAGCACACCTGAAGGGCCAGCAAGGGGACTGCACAGCTGGAAGGAAATAATCTGAGAGGACTCAGAGCTTCTGAACTCTGTGCTCCTTTCTGTTCTCCACCCCTGCACTTCTCCCAGATGCAGAGCTGCAGAGGTGATCTCCCAGCACAATTTACTCCACTTCTGAAGTGCCCACTCTCAGGCACCTGCCATCCCACTGTCCCTTTGTTTCCACCTCATTCCTTACCTAAGCAATTTCTGCCCTGAAGCACACTGTGCAGTTTGGTTTCAATATCATATGTTCTTCACTGTGCATTTTTATTTTTGAAGTTTCCACTGATGCATTTTCACTAGATAAGTGCTGGTTAAATGCTAAATCAATACCCCTGTGCTCTAAAACCAAAGTGAGAGCACTGGCCACACTACACCTCCAATGCATTAAAGCCACTGTAACAAGTTTAATCACTTTGCATCACTTTAACTGCTCCTTTGTGAAATGACTGCAAAACGCTGCCAAACAGCTTCATTTCATTTTCCCCCAGTGCCCAGGTGAATATGGGCAGTGGCTATCTCTAAAAATAGGAAAATAGGAGGCTGAGGTTCAGTTTCAGGCTAAGACCAGAGATGAAAATTACTCTGGTCCTGAGTGTTTTCCCTGGAACATTTCTGCATGCTCAGCAGCACAGCAATTGTCTTTCTTTTATAAGATGCACAAAGAATGTTTTGGTATTACATATGAAACACTTTAAATATGTTTATGCGGCCATAAATAACAGGAAATCTTAATCTGAAAAGGCCCTATTAAACCCTCAACACAGCAAACTGGAATTCTACTTTTTTTTTAAAAGCTTGATACATTTCCCCATTGCTTACTGCACTGGAAACATGAATGGACAGCTCTAAAAGGAAGCCCTCCTCACCATGACATTCTCTTCACCTTCTGCTTCCTAGGAGGAGCTTAAAATTTATTCTAAGGATGCTGTGTTGCTTTTCTTGTATGTGCCTGATACCTGCACAGGAACCAAAGCAAAGTCTTCAGCCATGCACTTCCCATTCTACACATCCTCAAGAACAAACCAAGTTGTGTGAAGTTGCTTGGTCACAAGTGGAACCTGTTTATGAAAAGCTTACCAGGGTAAATGACCTTAGAGGAACATCAGCCAGCACCTACCTGAAAGGATCCAGGGCAGAGGGACATTTTAGCCTGTTTGGTGGTAACTGGCAGGTGTAATCAGCACACAATTGCTCTCTGAAACTTCTCACCCTAGAGAGCAAATCTAACAGGCCAAAGAGGTTGCCAATATTTTCTTCATAGCTGTGATCAAATGCTGCCTGTCCTGAACTCCTGTAAAGCCTCAGCCTGATGGAGTGAGTGTCAGCTGAGCTGATTTCATTTGGTGCTGCTGGCTGGAGAGATTTGCAGGAGCTGCAGCCACAGGCTCGGTCAAATACACCCAGTGCATCTTCAAATGGCATGAAAAAGGTGTTTGCCACTTCACAACTTTGATTCATGCTGTCCTTGGCTTTTATCAACAGGATAAAGTAGGCTTTCCTGTCTTGAAACTCTGCCTGCCCAGGGACCCCATTTCCAGACGCACATTCCTGTGCTTTCCTTTGGGCATGGAGGGAGGGTGGGCAGAGCGACCCCTGCCATGCTCACCAGCCCAGCTGGGTTAAACACTCCCCTGTCAATGCAGGCAGGGATGTGGAATGCAAGGAGGCCCCATGCCCATGCCCAGGGATTGTTTCCTCAGTGGCATCACGAGATTCAGGGCTGCCGGCTCCCAGACAGACATTCCTCCTCCACTTTTCACCACGCTCTGCTGCAGCAAGGCAAGTGCTTCTGGGAACAGGCTGGAGACTGGATCCCAGCTGAAAGTAGCCCTTCAAAAATAGCAATTTTTAAACTGAATCATTTTCCAAATCACACTCTAAAATTACTTCCCTTCCTGGCAAGCTCCCTGCAGCTCATTGGTACACAGGCGAGCATGGACTTGGAGGATGCAGATTTCTCAGGAGATGCACCAATCCCATTCTGCAGGTTTCTGCATCCATCCATCCATGCATCTGTCTGTCCATCCCTCCCCTCTGCACTGGGAAGCTCAACCACAGAATACAGGGGCCACATCTCTGACCTTAACAGAGATTTACAAAGAGCTTTTCCTTTTTCGTCCAAATTGGCAGGTGACAGAACTGCCTAAGTGGCCGTTCAGTCCTTTCAAAAACTGAGCTGTTCCCTTGGAGGGCTGGAGGATGCTGACCTCTCCTGAAAGGCCAGGCCCTGGTTAGGCTGAACAAGGTGAGATCCAGAGAAAAATCTGGTTTGTTGCCTAATAGTCTACATGAATTCAACAGTGGGTTGTGCATTCAGAAATTATCCTTTGCAGGGTCTCAGAAATATTACAGAGCTGCGTCTTCCTGAGTAGTAGAATAGTGGCTTTCCATTATTAAAATGCATTAAAAATCCCTTGCATGCCAAGCCACTGAGTGAGATTTCCCTGTGCAAAGCAATAATAGAAAACAAATTAGCAAAACTAATGCAGAAACAGCATAAGCCAGTAGAGTGGAAGTTTTTCCCATAAAATGTGAGATTTCATACCAAAAATTGTGAGCAAGGTAAGCCATGTGAACACAGAGCTACCTGCACAAGATGCAGGGTGCCTGCAGCTTCCATTGGCAGCACAGGCAAGTGAGAACACATTATTAATTAATTAATTAGTTAACATGCTCAGGATACTCGGAGCACTAGACAGAATCAGGCCCTCTGAAATTGGCTCCTCATCAGATTTAAACTGAATGTAATTGGCAGCACTAATTAGATCATTCTCAGTGAAAGTGAGAGAGTAGTAGTTAGATCACTGAGCCTCAGGAAAAATAAAAACAAAAGCCCATTGCATATTCATAAATTAGCAGGAAGAATGAAGGAATCTGATTTAGACAGCAATTGCTGCCTGTTTCTCTTGAACCTGTGGAAATATTCTCCCAGTAAAACCATGTCTTTGGTTAACAAAAATTTCCCTACAGCCTAGCATCCCCTAGCAGTTCAACCCAGCAAACCAAACCCTGCACTGGCTGACTCCTACATCTCACCATGACTCGATTTTGAGTTTGGGAGGACAAGAAATGGTTCCCAAAGGATTCTCAAGTTTATCTCATCAGCTTCTTTGGCTCTGCTCCCACGAAACCCAGAGTGCTACTGGCAGAGCAATGGGGGCTTACGGAGCCCAGCTACCTGGAAACAGTTCCATGCCAAGACTCCTCATGGACCACCTGCTAATCAACACATAGAGTGTCATAGTTTTCAACCAAATTGTCTGCAACAGGCAACTGATGGCTTCAAGAGCAGTTATAAGCCTGGCTGTTTTCTCCCTCCCCTCCCCAAAAGTTCACCCTGATACAGAGAGAAGACATGAGAACACAATAGGCTACTTGGGTCATGGGACTGGTCTTCTGTTTCAAAACCTAAAAAGTGCCTGGGGAGGGTCAGGAGACCCTAGTAACTTCTGAGGTTCCATGGAAACACACATTCATCCCCAAATACTTTGTACTTAGTGTACTTCTCACTGTCTCAGTCTGTCACCACACCAAGTCAGGTACTGGGAAGAGCCCTCTATCCCAAAGTATCCAGATTTCTAACTTAAAAATGGGGCATATTCATTTCTGTTATGTATTGTGACTGAAACCCTGGCTCACAATGCTACCAAGGCTCTGATTGCATAGACTACAAATTACCTCATCCATTTTTTTTTACTACAAGGTAATACCCAAGATTCTGTTTCGTGATAGGAGGTAAAGGTGAAGAAGAGGAACATCTCATTGCCTGTGCAGCTCATCAAGCACCCAGGCTCACCATAAGGCCACTCACTGAAAAATAATTTCTTTGATACATGTTACAGACAAAAACCAATTCATACAGCCCATATGGGGCTGCATGGAGAGCAACACAAAAGAATCTGCACATTAACTCCAGCTGCAGGAGCAGTGACAAATCCATTTGCCTTTGGTCACTGTTGAGGTAGAAAATATGTCCAGCTACAGCAAACAAGCCACATATTTCAGGTCAGGGACTGCATGGCATGTTTACCTTCAGATTGTATGGTACACTTCAAAATAACTACTTCAATATAGTGGTAAAAAGCTCCTGAATGAGGTACTTGATATTTTTTCTTGGCAAATATTTGCTACAGAGTCAGTGGGGACGTGTATGAGTGAAGCTTGTACTGGAACCGAGAACACAGATGTGGAGGTCTTGGTATCCCTGAAGTCAAAAGAAGTAGTCTTGCTAATTTGCTTGTGAGTTACACAGTCAAACCATGGTTGGAAATTTAGAGGATTTTACCCATTAAAAAAAATAAAATAAAAAGAACTACTCCCTTGAAAGGAATAACAGTAACTGGTCTTTTTCAGGTTTAAAATACCATTTTAAACTTTATTCTTTAATAAAGGGATGTAATGTTTAGCAGTACAACCTATTTGCAGACAATGCTTTAATTAAACATTTAATGAGCCCATCTCGTTTCTTTGCACGAGCTTAACTTCACACAGCCAAGATAATAATGTAAACACCACATTTTGGTTATTAAAATAATTGCTTTCACAAACACTGACCTCCTGACAAACCAAATGGCTGGTTCCATGCACACAATACTCCCACAGATCAGGGAGGACGTAATTTTAGCATAAAGCCCAATTTACAGCTGACCATTAGCTTTTAAAAAAATTCTAGGCAAAGAGTTTTAAAGACAGTGGTGTTTTCACCAAATCCCTCAAGATTTCATTCAATTATTCAAGAAAATAAAAAAACATTATTCATTTAACCATATAACAGCCTTTAAGAGTGTTACCCAAGCAGGGGTGCAGCAGCAGCTTCAGGATGTTTCCTCATATCTGGATCAGAGCAACCAAAACCATGACCTTCCTTTAAGCCACAACTCTGTAAGATTTTTTATCTAGCTAATGGAGTTTTTCCAGGAGCCAGTTACTTTGGAAAGGACCAAACATTTTCAGTGGGACTTTAATGAGGAAAAAAAACCAAACCAACATTTTCCCCCTAGCTTTATAGCCAAAAAAAACCCCTTTAAGTATTTCTGCAAAATGGTGACAAATTTTCAAGACTCCAAGTAAAAAAATCTTAGCGAAATGAGTTGTCAAAACATTTTGAAAAATCTGTCAACAGCTCGAATTCTTAGAAACCATGATTCGGTGATGCTGGAAATACAACCCTGTCCATGCTGAAGCAGCTCAACCACGTCCCTTGCTGCTTCAGCTGAGCTTTTTTCCTCATGGAAAGTTACTGGTAGGCTTTCATAGCCATGAGGTGGTTCCTCAAGCTAATCAGCATCCCACCAGCATCATCCTTTCCCAGGCAGGACATCTCCAGAGAGGCCAACACAGACTCCAGATGCAGCCAGCTTCTGCTGCTTGGAAACTGTCCTGCCACCCAAGGAAATGGCCAATTTCTCACTCCCCACCTAGGGGAAAGCATGCCCCAGGAGGGCACAATGCATGGCATGGTGACAGGCACGAGTGACACAAACTTTGCTAACTGGCTCCTCACTAAAAACATCAGGGCCTCTCACAGCAGGTGAAATTGCTGAGGACTCCGGAGAACTGAACCCTCGTTTTATAATGCTCCCCACAGGAAAGTGGAAAAAAGCAACCAAATCAAACAAACAAACAAAACAAAAACAAAAACCCAAAACAAATGACCAAAAACATAAACAAAAACAAAAACTTCCCCTGCAAACACAAAAGCACCAGGAATCTAGTGATATCCATCTGAAGCAACACAATTCAGGTAAATGAGCTTAGTTTTACATCATCTGACACAGTGGATTGCATGTAATCATTCCTGGATTTCCACAGTGGAAATTATTTTCAGCAATAGTCATTGGCACTAAATGGTCCATTTCTGACCCTTGACCATCCATGGGAGACTTTCCCCTCATGCCAATGGTCTTTTGATCAGGTCTGATATACTTTCCCAATGTTTTTCTTCCTCTTGTGTTCTTGAGATCTGCTATTGCTTTCCCCAGCTATTGGGTTTGTGATTTATTGGTTTAATTTTTTTATTTTTATTCAGTTTTAGTATTTATAATGGGACACAACTGACACTTTGAAATAGGAGATACTTTTTTTTCTTAAGGGTTGCATGTGGTATTGGTTGCCTTGAGCACAAAAGGAGATTGGAAATCTTCTTTGATACTTCTAGACACTTCCACCTCTACTGAACAAAATGCTTTAGCACAACAGCAATAATAGCAAAACCCCAAAGTTTAGAGATATTAGTGGCTATCAAAACATGATACTTTGATTAGGCATGTTCCTAGGAAGCAGAGGTGTAAACCCAAGCAGTTTTCTTCACCTGACAAGTATGAACAGCGTGTTAGAAAGGAAGGAAGTCCTCCTGCTATGGATGTGGTGGCCAAGAGATAACTGCCAATAATGTGAAATCTCACAGCAAAGCAAAATCTCTCAGATCCAAAATAAGAAATAGATGTGTGAAGCTATGGAGATGTTCTAGTGATGGCAAATAGCCCTTTGCTAAAAGACATCGTGTAGCTACCAAGAGGCAGCAAATATTTTCCTGTAGATGAAAAAAAAAAAAAAAAAAGAAAAAAAGAAAAGAAAAAATAGAACCTAGGCTAAAAAAACCCATAAACCAGGGCACAAGCTCCCATCCCAGTGAGACTGACACTGGCAACTGTAAATTGTGGGGAGCATTTCCTCCTCCAAGCCCAGATCTTTCCTACACGTGTTATCAACCCCTACACATATGTTTGCAGGACTGGCATCACTCCCATCCTCTTTGCAATGCTTTATCAGTGAGAATTCTCATTTTATTTTAAAAATACGAATGTAATTATTTATTTCAAGTCTCCCAGGAAAGGACTGCAGTTCTCACTGCAGCATAACAGATAAGAAAGGCTACAGTGTTTGTTCCAAGGCAAACAGCAAAGACAGAATCCAACATCTTAGGAGGAGAAAAATCACTTTTCAGACACGAGCTAAGATTAAATGGGCATTTGGCACCGAACCCAAAATGTATCATTTTCTTGGGTCTACCTCAGTGGAGTCAGATCAGAAACAACCATTCCTTCGTCCAGAAATGGCTGAAATTAAGTAATTAGCGCCCCACCGACCACCACCAACTCCCTCACGAACACCCTCTCGGCACGGGGCGTACAGAAAAGCTTTTGAAGCCAAACCAGCCCCGCAGCGGCCGCGGCGCATCCCGCACATGGCGAGGGAAGGGAAGGGAAGGGAAGGGAAGGGAAGGGAAGGGAAGGGAAGGGAAGGGAAGGGAAGGGAAGGGAAGGGAAGGGAAGGGAAGGGAAGGGAAGGGAAGGGAAGGGAAGGGAAGGGAAGGGAAGGGAAGGGAAGGGAAGGGAAGGGAAGGGAAGGGAAGGGAAGGGAAGGGAAGGGAAGGGAAGGGAAGGGAAGGGAAGGGAAGGGAAGGGAAGGGAAGGGAAGGGAAGGGAAGGGAAGGGAAGGGAAGGGAAGGGAAGGGAAGGGAAGGGAAGGGAAGGGAAGGGAAGGGAAGGGAAGGGAAGGGAAGGGAAGGGAAGGGAAGGGAAGGGAAGGGAAGGGAAGGGAAGGGAAGGGAAGGGAAGGGAAGGGAAGGGAAGGGAAGGGAAGGGAAGGGAAGGGAAGGGAAGGGAAGGGAAGGGAAGGGAAGGGAAGGGAAGGGAAGGGAAGGGAAGGGAAGGGAAGGGAAGGGAAGGGAAGGGAAGGGAAGGGAAGGGAAGGGAAGGGAAGGGAAGGGAAGGGAAGGGAAGGGAAGGGAAGGGAAGGGAAGGGAAGGGAAGGGAAGGGAAGGGAAGGGAAGGGAAGGGAAGGGAAGGGAAGGGAAGGGAAGGGAAGGGAAGGGAAGGGAAGGGAAGGGAAGGGAAGGGAAGGGAAGGGAAGGGAAGGGAAGGGAAGGGAAGGGAAGGGAAGGGAAGGGAAGGGAAGGGAAGGGAAGGGAAGGGAAGGGAAGGGAAGGGAAGGGAAGGGAAGGGAAGGGAAGGGAAGGGAAGGGAAGGGAAGGGAAGGGAAGGGAAGGGAAGGGAAGGGAAGGGAAGGGAAGGGAAGGGAAGGGAAGGGCGGCCCCGTCCCGCCCCATCCCTCCCCCGGCCGGGCGCGGCGGCCCCCGGGGGCGCGGCAGCGGCGGCTCCAGCGGCCCGGCCCGGCAGCAGCGGGGCTGCGGGAGCCTCCCCGGCGGGGATGCGGCTCCCCGGGGGACGCGCCGCACGCTCCCGCCCTCCGCCCGCCGTCGACCGGGCGCCGCGCGGAGCCTCCGCCTCCGCCTCCCCGCGGCGTCTCCCCCGCGGCGGGGCCGCCGCCGCCGCCGCCCCGCATGGCCAGAGCGCGCCGGGCGGTGCGCGCCGCCCAGCCCGCGCCGCTGCTGCCCGCGGCCCCGGGGCCCAGCGCGGGCGGGCCGGACCAGCGGCCCCGGGGCGCCGCCGTCGCCAGGCGGGCGGGCAGCCCCGCCGGGGGATGACTCAGAGCCGCGGCCCCTGCAGCGAAGCCGCCGCCGCGCCGGGCTCCGCGCAGCGCCGCCCCATGCCCGCGCCCCGCGCCGGGGGCCGCCCGCCGCCCGCCGCGCCCGCCGCGCCGCGCACCGGATGATGCCCCCGCGGGGGGCGGTGGGCTCCTGCCGCCGGCGGCGCCTGGCGCCCCTCAACGAGGACAACGGGCGGTTCCTGCTGCTGGCCGCCCTCATCGCGGCGTACCTGAGCGCCGGCGCCACCGTCTTCTCGGCCCTCGAGAGCCCGTCGGAGGCGGCGGCGCAGCTCCGCTGGAACCGGACCCTGCACAACTTCAGCCGCATCTTCAACATCAGCCTGCCGGAGCTGCGCGCCTTCCTGCGGAGCTACGAGGCGGCCATGGCCGCGGGCATCCGCGTCGACGCCCTGCGGCCCCGCTGGGACTTCCCCGGCGCCTTCTACTTCGTGGGCACCGTGGTCTCCACCATAGGTGAGCGCCGCCCCGACGGCCCCGCGGAGCGGACGCGCCCGTCCGGGGGATGCCGCGGCCGCGGCCCCGTCGTTATAGCGACCAAAGTTTGGGGAGAGGCGCCGCCGCGTTGCTGCGGCAACCGGGGCTTCGCAGCGCCTCCGGGTCGCTCTGTCCCCGCTGACCTCCCGTCCCGGGGGTCGCGGTCCCCTCCAACCCCCCCATCCCGCTGCACGGAGCCGGGACCGGCGCTGCTCCCGCCCCGCCGCGCTCCGGCTCCCGCGGGCTCGCAGCAGCGCCCGCCGTCGCGGCTGCCGGAGCTCCGTCCCTGCCCAGCAAACTCCTGCTGCCGGCGGCTGGGCTGCTTCGTTCCGCCGGCCCGAGGGAGCGGACGAGGCTGGCGGCTGCCTGCCCGAGTGGCGCTGCCGGCGCCGGGATGCGCTCGGTACCGGGAGAGGCGCACGGGGGCCGGCAGTAGCGGGCTGATGCAGATGCTGAAGGAGAGAAAGGCTTTCGCCGCTCAGCTTGGTACAGGCTTTAACTACTGGCAAAGTTAGGATGTGTGTGTGTGTGTGTGTGTTTAAAGACGCGAAGTCGCTGTCCTCCAGCTGTAGCGCAATACGGTTCTCAGTGTATCGCTGCAGCCGGCTGCAGTTTTTCCTATCCCATAGGTGTTTAGGAAGAGCAGCACTTTGTAAAGCAAATTATAAGTTATGGTGGGAGTATTTTTATTATTGTTTAGACTCTGTGGCTGTCTACTGCTCTTGGACTATTGCTTGAGAAATCCTGTCCCTGAGTACAAGATCTTAGCAGTCTTAACTCTGCCAGTTTGTAAGTTCTGTGAGAAGCCAGGTGTCTTCTGAGCTTAAATGTTGTGTTTTCCATCTATTGTAGAGGAAGAAACTCACAGCTCGTTATTGCATTTGCACTCATTAGGTATGGAAAATGTTTTATCAATAATGACTAATCTGTATAATGGAGTCGTGATGGTGAGTACAGCAGTGTTGTCAGGTATTGTTACTTTTTGCGTTGAAAAATCCAGTTACCTTTTGCTTTGCAATTACATTTGGTAGCCCGGTCATTAAAGCACCGTTTTAATTAAGCACTAAGCTTTCTTCATCACAGGAACGTGTGTTTAAAAGAGATTGTTTTGACTGATCAGAATGAGTGAACAAAAAAGCCAGTGTTTTAACAAACCCATTCTTTCAGTACACAGAAATCTTCAGGTGGTGTGTAAACACACTGCTTTCCTGCCAACTCTGGCTTCTGCTCTCTGAGGTCATTGAAATGTAAAATGTTTCTGTTTCCATCTCCACTTCATTGCCCGCCTGCAGTTATTTGGACCTGGGCAGGGGGACTGAGGAGCTCAGCAGGGGTTTTGCCAGGTGAGAGGTGTAAATGGCAGAGCCAGGAGTTGTGTTTCTCATGTTCCTGTGGCACCAACCAAGAGGCAGTAATGTCACATCTCACATGCGAGGTGGGGGCTGAAAACTGGGGGTTTTCTGTGATGTGCAACAAAGGCTGGGTTCTGACAAGTGCTCCCCAAGTCATTCCTTCCCTTGCAATGCTACCTGGCAGTGCTTTCTCCTGGATTGCTTAGAGTACTTGGTGTGAGTTCAGAGAGCTCTGAGTGAGGAGGTGCAGGCTGAGCTGTGCCTGTGGGCACTGCAAAGGCTGTGGCAGAGCTGCTGTTCTGGGGATGCCAAGCTGCACAGCCTGGCAGGAGCAGTGTCTGCCAGATCCCAGCATCCCGAGGCTGCTGTGCTCCATCCCGGCATGGCTTTCACCCTGTACATTTCATGTGTACAGCCTCTGCAGATGAAGAGGAAACTGCTGCCCCCACCTCAGTGCTGCTTCTCTTCGTGTGCCTGTTCAAGCTGCTGCAGCTCACAGAGGCAGAGCCCATGAAGAGCTCAGCTGCAGCAGGGTTTCTTCCACCACACAGTTGTATTTGGTTATTTTTGGCAGTTCTGCCCAGCAAAAGTGAGAAAACCTCATGGATTAACTAACTAGTTGTTCCACTGAAACATGACACTGTGCTGTTAGTCAAATGTGCACAAAGCTCTCTGGCTCATGGTCCCAAGCATGAGAGAAACCAAGTGGCAGGGCACTGAGATGTCCCCTGGGTGAGCAGTTCCAAAGCCATTCTTTCAAGGTCCATTTTTCCCTCCCAGCCAGTTCATTTATGTACCTTCCCACCCTTTGATTCCCCTGTCAGCTCACACGCCACGTTATCCTGGCTCTGAGCAGTTTGATTTGCTTTCCTGTCGTGCTTAATTGACAAGAATGCTGTTTTTACCCAGCCTTGCCAAGAACTACCAGACATGCAGAGTCAAAACAGCTTTCCTTCCTCCACAGCTTCATCAGTTACGTGTGTCAAAGCAACTTTATTACTCCAGCTAAACACTGCACCATCCTAGCGAGGTGGAGGAAAGCTTCCTTACTCACTGCTTAACAAACAGCAAGTATACTCAGTGTCTCTCAGGAGTAAATCACCCACAGGTTACTCAGCTTGTCCTCTGTAGAGGATTCCAACTCGCAGGAATCTTGCTATCTTTTCAAACCCTCACGCTGTTCTAAATAGGTTTAATAAAACTACTAAATCTTTCTCATATAGGCATTGAAATACACTGAAATCCAGGCACAGGGCTGCAAATCTTCCTGGAGTTTATGTGAGCTGAGCTGGGAAAGACTCATCTTTCCTTCCCAGTTCTTCACCCTTCTGTGAACACAAGGGTTTGCAGTAGCCAGGCTGGGAGAGAACTGTCCCATCCACCCTCCTTGAGCAGCTCCTCTGCAGAGCCAAGCAGCTCCCCTCTCTTAGGTGCCTCCTTGGCTGCAGTTCTGCACTTCCCTAAATCCTCAGGGACACAATCAAACAGTCTGGGTGAGAAACGTGTTAATGGGGTCTTTAAGAAATGAGAGTTGAAATTGTCATTTTATAGAGCATTTTCCTGAATAGCCCGCAAAGTGTGTGGCTTGCAGTCCATAAAACACCCTCTTGATAGCACTCTGGGCATTCAGTTTTTATTACTGTATTGTTTGTGCTTGAATAATGAAATGTTGAGTCTCTTTTCATTAGACACATCTGGATTTTCAGAGCTATGTAAGAAAATCCTTCAGTCTAACTTCTGATTGCTGGCTGTTGGACTACACCATCTACTCAGTCATTGTTTTGCACTCCAAAAGGTATTGGGTTGCTTTCTAGGCAATTATTATTATTCTGATTTCTTTAAGGAGCAGCTAGGTGGAATTTATTCTTGATTCTTTGGTCTAACTGACTGTAGACTTTAGTTTTCAGTTGAGTTTTTTCCTTCCCTCCCCAAATGCAAACCACCTATAGCACTTTGTTAAAGACTAAAAGCAAAAGTGTCACTCAGACCAGATTTCTCTCTGGTAAAAATGTTACAGATGCAGGTGTAATCAGTCCAGGCTTTCCCTGTATTCTGGTAGCAGAGATTTATTCTGCCAGCACACCAGGCAACCCTGGAATGCCTGAAGATCTGGATTTCTGACTCAGTCCATGAGTCTAGACTTTGTACCCAGATTTTTTTCCTCTCTTAAAGGTTAGAATAAATCTTAGGTGCCTGTATAGTAAAACGTTTTGAAACATAGACCCATTTAAATTGGATTCTAAGCTTCTTATGTGTAAGTACATGTTTCAAAAATCAAGTGATAGAATTGATTTATAGAAATCCATACCAGGCATTAAAAAATGAGGTCAAGTGAAGCACTCTGATATATAAAAGGGATTTTTTCAATAAAATATTTTTATAGCACCTTTACTGTGGGCAGATGATTTTGGGATGGAACAAGTCTGGGTTATGTGTGCTTGAGAAATGCCCCTGGGAAGGAAAGAAGCAGGGACCTTCTCTCTGCACAGCTGTGCAGGGTTTACAGGTGTTGGGGACACTGTGTGTAGGAGTGAGCAGGACAATTCATACTTGCCTTATCCCTGAGGTATCCTGTTAAATTACTCAATATTCCTGTGGACTGACAGCTCCACCCAAAGGGATGGGGGCATCCTTTGCTCTTAAGGAAGAGACACAGTATTCTGTGTTTTCTGCCATCTCACTGGCTCTGGCAGAGGTTTTCTCCTTGCTTGGGATCTCAGCTGGGTTGGACCTTCTTCTCTCTGGCTCCTGTGTAGGGACCAGCACACCCAGCCCAGCATTTCTGCTTGTGCTCCACAGCCTAAGCACCATAACTCACTCCTAAAATACCCTCTGGCTCTGTATCATAGTCTTGTGATAGTATCTGTCGATCCAGATGTTCTGGAGGTGATAATTTAATGGAAGTGATGTGCAAGGCACACTTGGACAGTTCAGCAAGCACAGGTGAGATGTTGTACTGCGCTGCCAGGAGCCAGGGGTTGAGAGCAATCCTGGAGAGCAGACACTACAGAGGATAATTTGGTGAGAAATCCCACAAGTAACCAAGATGGTCTGAAGGTTTAAGAGGGAAGTATATTCGTCCCATCTTCGTCTTGTATTCCAGGATGTGAATTAGAGCTGTGTTGCAGACATCTTTTATGGAAAATCCTTTCCTTAGGATTTTTCCTCCTGAGAAGCTGAGAGGCCTCAGGGACAAAATGTAAACATTGATTATCTGCTGCTGTGGAATGCAACAGGTGCATCTGTGATTGGCCCATGTTGGATGTTTGTAATTAATGGCCAATCCCAGTCAGCTGGCTCGGACAGAGAGCCGAGCCACAAACCCTTGTTATCATTCTTTGCTATTCTATTCTTAGCTAGCCTTCTGATGAAATCCTTTCTTCTATTCTTTTAGTATAGTTTTAATGTAATATATATCATAAAATAATAAATCAAGCCTTCTGAAACATGGAGTCAGATCCTCATCTCTTCCCTCATCCAAGAACCCCTGTGAACACTGTCACAGAGCTGCAGCCACAGGAGGTTCTGGCTCCCTGCTGTCTGTGGGGTCAGCCCAACCAAAAGGTGACAGCCCAACCAGGGTGTGCAAATTCAAACCTGTGAGTTAAACCAGGGTCAGCTTTATCTTTTTAATTTATTTTCCTTTTAATTTTATTTCATGGAAGGGCAATTATGAAAGCCCGTTATGGAGGAATGTGACATCCCCCCAGCTTCGGGTGAGGGCTGGCTGCCCTTTCAGGGATCTGGTTCAGATGGTCAGCAGCACTGCTACCTCCTCAGGGCTCTGCAGCTCTCTGGGGCTTGTACAGGCAGCTTTTGCAGTAGTTTCTGATTAGGGGGGAGTACCTCCAGATCTGACCTTCTTAAAGTTAAGAAATAATCAAACAAAGCTGAATGAGAAAGCAGCTGGAAGAGGCAGCAGTGTTATTAAGCTGCAGTGTCAGGTTATTTGTCTTTGCCATCCTATACACAATCTGCAGGCAGAATGGGAGGGTGTTTGAGGCAGATCTGATTCCTTCATGCTTTGATCAATGTGCCCCTGGATTTCTGAGTTATTTTCTCACTCGGGCAATCTCGATAAAGAACAGAGAGCAAGAGGCTCAGAGGGCAGCAGGTCAATGGTCAGCACATTTCTGTGGAGAGTTCTGATCCTACACTGATTTTGCTCAGATGAAGTACTGTCACCATAGCAATGTTTTCTGCTTGCCATAGCTGCATGGGAGTATTAACTTCTTTGGGTGCCACTGATAGGAATTTCCCAAGTGTGTGGGCATAGGTTGGGTGCTCGGAGCAGAAAAGTAATCTAAATCACAGCTTGCTTTCTTGTAGTTGAGAGCAGCAACATAAATCTTTACTTGGAATACATCCATGTAATTACACAGGTGACTTGAGGAGTCCCCACTGAAGGGTCATGATTAAATCATTTTGATCCTAAATTTGTTGGGATTTTATTCTAGAAGGCAGGAGGGAGAAACCCAAATACTTGAAATAAAACCCTTCCTAAAATTTAAAAAATAAAAAATTGTGAAAAATATTACTTTAATTTCAGTGCTTTTTAGGGTTTGCCTGCCCCTGTAGGGTTATGCCAGCCACAGAAAATTAAGCTTTCACTGTGCTTTGGCCATCTAAACTGAATGATCTCTACAGAGCATTTCAGTTCAGATTAGTTAATCTAAACATTTCAGATGTTTCTTTAATATTAACCCCTAGCTAAATGTTTCAAAACATTAACATCAGTAACAGATGGAGAAGTCAAGGACAAACAAATTGTATTTCTTTTGTGGAGTGTGAGGTGCTCAGCTGGAGCACTGAAATGTGTGGTCTCAAAATCAAATGTCAAGCACCACAGCTTTGTAGAGCAGTCATCCAAAAACCAAATTTTGCCCAGCGTTACATGAGATATGGTCCAGCATCTCAGAAGCTTGGGGAGATTTTATAGTGCCTTACCAGGTGCTGGTTCAGGTTCAAAACAAAGACCAGCTGGAGTTTGTAGGCATGGATTCTCCCTTTTTGCATCTGGCTTGTGTCATTGAAGGAGCAATGTCTGCCTAGTGAGCAGGTACCTTGGATTCTCCCTTTCTGCAGCCTTCAGGGTCCCTCAGGCTTGTGTCACTGAAGGAGCAATGCCTGCTTGGTGAGCAGGTCCCTCCTGCTCAGCACAACATTCCATTTGGTGTTTGGTGATAGTCCTGCAGACACCTCTATTTTAGTTCCCTGTGCATTTACCAGAGCTCGTGGATGTGGTTGCAGAGCAGACCCTGGTGTGCCCAGGCACCCTCTGACAGCTCTCCATCCCCTGTGGCTCCAGCCAGTCCGTCTCCATGACCAAGCAACCTCCCTGTGAGCCCTGTGAGCCTGTGAGGGATCATAATTACAGGGCTTATCAGCTGCCCTGTTTGCTGCAGGCTCATAAAGCCAAATCCTGCTTGAAGCTCTGTGTCCTGTGTTCCCATGGAGCCCTGCCACCCCTGGAGCCTTCCCCCACTTTGTTCTCCTGGGGATATTCCCCCTTGCCTTCTCATAGTGCTTATCCACTGCTGCTGCTCACCTGCCTTTCCCAGCCTGAGCTTCTCCAGCTTCTCCTGCCCTCCTCCAGTTAGGATGCCCTTCCCTACTGGTGATTTGTTTGCTTGATTAACTTTCAGATATTTGTTTGCTGACTTTACAGTCTTTCACGTTAAGGACTACCAAAGAAGTAAAGCTTTACAGCTTCTCCCTGTTCCTCATCACCCTCACTCCTTTCCCTAGTGTTAATCCTGCTATTGACCCTCATTTCTTTCTTGGTTTGTTTCCTCCTTCTCTCATTGTCTTCAGTTTGACACAGATCATATACACGTCACAATTTTTTCTCACTTGTACCACAGGGTCATCTTTGCTGGCACAGTGTCTTGTTTTTATACAAGCTTTAATTGCTCTTCATCGTGGAGAGAAGAGGAAAACAATTACAGGGTAGTTCTGTTGACAATTAACTGTGTGTAACGTTACCTGCTGCTGGCAGTGTGCTGGAAAATACAATGTCATTTCTTCATTTTAATGAACGCAGGATTACCTTATCTTTAAAGCTGTTAAGTCAAGGAGAATTTTGCCTCTTGCCATAGTGGCATCAGGGTTAGAGCAACAGAAAAGCAGCTCAGAACATTTCATATGCAATTTTCAGACTGAAGCAGCTTGGTATTATTGAAAACATAGCCTTTGGCCATGATCTGAATAAGCCTTGCTTACCTGTATCAAAAGAGACAGTTTTTGTAATGTGTCAGCACAAGTGCTTATCTCAGGGCATTTTGGGAAAAGATGTTTAAGGTCAAAAATTAGGGTTCATGCTGGTGAACATTTGAAATGTGAAAAGTCCTCCTGAGCACAATAAATGTTTGAAGTGACAATAAAAACCTTTTGTGAATAAAAACACTCTAGTAACAAGCAGAACTATAATCCAAGGGGCAATTGCATAGCAATCCAGACAAATAAAATACCTCCTCAATAGCCTGTTTCTGCTGAAGTCAATAGCAGACCAGTCTGCAGAGCTTTAGGAAATCCTACCTTAGGTGCTTTATTGGCACACCAGGTTTATAAAACAAATGCACTTGTTTTTACCATGTCAGATACATCCCCCTGAGCTCAGTGGATCTGCTGATGGCACTGGCTGGTACACCTAGACATGGGAAGGTTTCAGTACAATCTTTCTTGAATCAAATGAGAAGTAGAATGAAAATTAAATCTAATTGCATTAGACAAGGCAAAGCATTAGCAGCCTTTACAAGTAATTAAAGCTTTGGAGTGGAATAAGATAAGAAATTGAATGGTTTGATGTTAACATATGGGATTACTTATTGTGGGTGAACACTGCTATTGCTCGTGTTTAAAATTCCATGATAAGTGCATGAAAGAGGCAGTAATACCTTGAAAAGAGTTGTAGCCCCACAGGAAGTCCTCACTGGATTTTAACCTTTCTGAGCTTGTTCCACTGCAGCTTCTTCCCCTTTAGAAATTATTGGCCCAAATGTTTCCCAATAATTCTCAAGTCTTACACAGGCAAATTTAATCTGCAGCTAGAAGAAATTTGCCCATGCAAGAGCCGAGTGAGGAACTATTTCATAATAGTTTCAGATAAAATGCCTTTGGTTATTCATCATTATATATTCTGTCATCTTGTTGCTCAGCCTGAGAATTGTGGAAGCAATATATTTCTCTCCTGAGGTCAAACAAAAAACACATTCATGCTCAATGTGCATGGAGTCAGGTCTGCTTTAAGCTTGATGGAAATAGGAGGGAGTGACAGCAGTGTAAAGGTCTTAAACCCAAGTTGTGATTTTCACAAGAGAGGCGGAAACAAGCTGTTTGATATGATGATTTGTTAGTTTATAAAAGCTGCTACTGGCAGAGCTGTGAGGACCAGGAAAATCCCAGATAAAATATGAGCTCAAAATTGTCTTGGTAGTGTAGTGGAGTTGTTCAGTACCATTAAATTTAAAAATAGTCAAGGGAAATGCATACTAAGGAAGGAAGAGTTAAATGAAGAAGTAGAAAATGGGAAATAACTGGTTAGTCAGCAGTCCTGTCACCCTCTATTTCTGTTACAGTAACTTAGAATCAGGTCTTCGTGCCTTCATGAATGGATTGGAAGAGCTGCCTGAGCAAAATGATGCTAGAGAATTTGCTCTTTGCTTTTAGCTGAAGCTTTTTAAAATAAGGGACCCATGAAGGTATATTTAAATCATTAAGAGGCCCAGGTAGGTTTATCAGAGTTTTTTTTTTTTTTTCATTAAATTGTAACTGTGGAAGTTTGTACAGAGATTTGAAAAAAATAAACAAACAAAAAACAGACCTAAGAGTGGAAAGGATGTTTTCATGTTTAGGGCCTTTTTATCCCTGGGTACATCTTTAGAGCCAAACTCTTTGTAAAGCAGAATAGCTGAGACAACCATGAAGAAACAGATGTTCTCTGAACACCTACCTACACAAACACCAGTGGCAGAAGAAAAAATATGCCACAAGTCTGTTGTTTAATCCAGTCAAAAAATAAGCCAACAGTATAACCATGGAACAGAACCTTTCCCATCTGCAAGGCTCAGGAAGCCCACGAGTGACATCTTCTTCTGTCAGACTTCTCATGCTGGGAAATATGACACAGACCCAAGATCATTGTGAAATCTAGATAATGCCACTTCTTAGCCTGAAAGGAGAAGTATTGTGAGATGTACTGGCACTGGAGTGACAGTACATGTGCAAGTATTCTTTAGAAGCCAATAATACCTCAAGAATATAACAAAATCTGGATGCCATTATTCTATTCCACTTGGAGTTCAGAAAAACAATAAAAAAGGC
Source organism: Melospiza melodia melodia (assembly GCF_035770615.1). Lineage (NCBI taxonomy): Eukaryota > Metazoa > Chordata > Aves > Passeriformes > Passerellidae > Melospiza > Melospiza melodia. The sequence continues at coordinate 104,927,294 of NC_086196.1, read as the reverse complement.
TCAACCTTGGGGGTACATAAACATCTGAAATGCAACTGCAAGTTTCAATAAACAGCAAAAGCAAGAGTGTGAATGCTAATGTTTGAAATGACAGGGCATAGGCTTTTTTCTTTTAGGGTGTTGCTTAGAGACACAATCATCCGCACAAAAAAACATTCTCAAAAACACATAGGGAAGTAAGAATGGAAGCAGCTTTAAAGGATGAGAAATTATGATTGCAACAGAAATCTACTTTTGGAACAATGTTCACCTAGAATCATCAGCTGCATGAAGACTGTAGGAAGGTCAGAGGAGGTGGCAGAGTATGGACAGATGGGACACATCTGAAGAGCAAGAAGGAATTGGTGATTCTTGGGGTCCCTGAGCTCCACTGTTGTGTATATCCATGGTTACTGAGCCACACTTCATCTATTTCCTGGTTACCATGCTTTTGTTTTCTGTGTGTTTTTAAAGCAGTTACTCTAAATGCAGGGGTGTTTCCTATGTCTGGTGGTGGTGCAGAAACCCCTGCGTGGTATTTTCAGGGTCCCCAGGACGAAGGAGTAATTGATGATTCTGACTCCATGTTCTTAGAAGGCTAATTTATTATGATATGATATGATATGATATGATATGATATGATATGATATGATATGATATGATATGATATTGAACTAAAACTATACTAAAGAATAGAGAGAGGATACAGACAGAATGTTACAAAGAATGATAATGAGAACTCGTGACTCCTTCCAGAGTCTGACACAGCCTGACTGTGAATGGTCATTAAGTAAAAACAAATCACGTGAAACCAATGAAACAACCACCTGTTGGTAAACAATGTCCAACCACATTCCACAGCAGCACAGCAGGGAGAAGCAAATCAGATAATTATTGTTTTCATTTTTCTCTGAGGCTTCTCAGCTTCCCAGGAGAAGAAATCCTGGCAAAGGGATTTTTCCAGAAAACACGACAGTGACACCCCTGTGCTTTAGGTGATTCTGGGCAGTGCAGTGAGCCAGGGCAGATGCTTCTTCACACAGCCTGGATCATGAGCAGGGGTTTGATACCCTCCCTGACAGCTGCTAATGTGACACTGTGAAGACCCTGAGTCTGTAGTGCAAAGGAGAGGGTTTTTTCACAGTAATACAACTTTGTCAAACAACTGTGGAGCGTGTGGGATATATTTTTCTGTTATTAGCACCACCACTATTTCAGAGAAGATTATAGCAAAATGTTTTTCCCCAGCTGTTAGGATAGGAAAAGATAACAAGCCAGAGACAGGACCCTGCAATCATCAGTGTGGATGCAGCCACAGAAGCAGCTCTGGGCTGGTTTAGATCAATGTACAAGGAGACAGGCTGCCACCAAAGGAGAGAACATCCTGCTCTCATCCCTTTTTCTGGAAGTCCTCCTTTGTGAGGTGGTTTAGGACTAATTTAGGCAATACCAGCCCATATTCTTTCTGTTTTAACAAGCCATTAGGGTGCTTTGGCTGTGCCAGGGGGGCAGGATAACTGACAAACAGGAGGATATTTAGTGGCATCTTGCTGAAGGCTTGTCCAAGAAAGGCAGCATAAAATGAAGAAAATAATTTCAATTTTGATTTTTTTGATTGTAAACCATAGACTGGCCCCAAGAGTTTAGCAGACAAGAGGATTATATTATTTATAAGAACAATAAAACCTTAAGTATTGAAAGAAAGTTTATGAACAACATGTTAATAGAGAAGGGAGATTGTCACACCACAGGACACATCCATCCCTCTAAAGTCAATTCAGCAGGAATAGTGCTGGTTTGTAGGTCTTGACTTTATTTTCCTCTGTGTAATTTGAATTCCTGCTCCTGATTTTCATCTTTCGCTGAGCTTTATTCTCCAGCATCTCCTTTTAGGAGAGGCTCCCGGCCCCTCATTCAAACCCATCTTCTGTCGCCGTAGGATTAGGCAGAAAACTGAACATAAGCTTGCCAAAGATTTTGAGCCTCAAGCCTGTGACTCTCCCCATGAATTCCCTCTTCAGGGGGGCCTGCTTAGCAAGACCTTGGGCCAGAGCTGCTGCTCAGCTGGCAGCACTGATGGCTTGGCACAGGTCAGTCTCCATTTGCTAGTACAAGGTGTATAAAGAGCAGCTGGCCCCAGCCAGGGAACCATAAAACTGCTTTAGGGACATTTCTGCTTCTTCCTTGGCTTGGTTATGTGCCAAAGAAGCTACAGCTCCTTCTGTATCTATTGGGTTTTGTCTTCAGGACAATGGCATCTATAGTGAGCAAGGGTGGACTTGTTTGGTTGGTCCTTGATGTGCACTTCCTTTGCAGGCTGTGCACAGAAAGGGCAACCTGCAGGACAGCTGAGGAAAAAAGCTTTCCTACTTCTGCTGAGTGGAAAGAGCAGGAATGCTGGTGCTGGTGCTGAAGCTGAAGCCCCAGTGTTTATCTTTTTAAGGGCCATGTATCACTCAAACATACAAAAGTTAGGCCACTTGAGCTGATTAATGTGCCTGCTGAGTACCCACTAGAAACTGAAGATCTTTCTTGGAAAGCTCAGCTAGAAGGTGTCAGCTTAGGAAAACACTCTTGGGAAACCTGCTGCCAGAAGGAGAAGTTAAACCTTCCTGAGCAGACAGGTTTTGAGGAGGTTATTCCTCTCTCCTTCCCTGAGGTTTCTTTGGGATCACCCCCAGTGCCTTAGACCCCCTCAAGGTGGCCACAGTTGAGGTTCCTGAGGTGAAACCTCACTCTTACACCTCTCACTTTCACCCTAAATACATTGTTCTGGCTGTTTCACACATGCCAGCCTCTCCTTAGGTTTTGGGCTCCTCTCTTCACCCTCCTTACAATTCTGTTATCTCTTTTTAAAGCTAACATACAACAAAGAGGAGTGAATATTTGGCCATGACCTTCTAGCCTGTGGTTTAAAGCATGGCTAGCAGAGGAGTGCCAAGGGTGATTGATTCTGGTGTTCACTAAGGCATCACGGCACTTTGGATAACCAATAACTTGATCACCGTTGTGTGTAAATAGAATAAAATTGGTACTGTAGAAAGCCTCTAAGAGTCACCTGCAGGTCTTTGAAACTCCTTAAAGTTCAATTAATCATCTCCTGGCTCTGTTCTGCCAGCGTGGCCCCCTTTGAGCAGCAGTTGTCTCAAACACCTGGATGATGTTTCACAGGTGGAAATGAAACAAGGAGCACCAGCAGAGACATGGGTGGTTTTTAACTACATTCATTGGGCTCATCATGGTGCTCTTCTTGGATGAATGGATAGAGAGAATGATTATTGAAGTCAGCCCTTATTTGCATGGTCACTCGGTATTTTCTCCATGGAATATCTGCCCCAGTACATGGGTTACCAAGGACTACAAGCTTGTGTGTGATACAGATTAGGCCAGCCCTAAAAACTGCAGTTGTATCTCATTTATTCAGAAATAGCACAGGTCCAGCTTAAGGGATCTTAATTCACCCAGTGCTGGGCAGACTGCTGCTGTTCAGGAGGTGTTTGCAGATAGTAATCTAAATAAGATCAAGTGGGATTTTACAGCAACTTCTATATTAAAGGCTTTGCAATAGAAAAGCTCTAAAATAATTTACTGTTTGAGCCCAGAGTGGGGTATTTTAGTAAAGCAGGTTGAGAAAGGTGTTGAAGGCAAAGTAAATCTTTAATTTGTAGTCAGGAAATGCAGAAGTTGGAAGAACTGACTCGTATTCCCACTCCTTGGGTAAAAGCTCTGGATGCAGCAGTTTTGTCAGCTCTGAGCTGTGACCCTGTATCCAAGGCAACTGTTTCTGGATGTTAGGTGGTAAGGAGCTAGAGAATAAATGAGAGGCAGTTGTGGAACATACAGGTGTGATTCCCAGGGGAAATAATGATGAAATGCTAACAGGTGGGAAAGGGTGGAGAGAAGCACCAGAACCCAAACATGGGATTCAGAGTAGGATATTTGGTTCCTATATACATGTATAGTGTGGTTTATTTGTCTGTCAAGACCAGCCAGGACTATTGGAGAGCTATGAAGTAACACAAGTGTGAAAAAGACAGGAAGCAGGAAAAGATGAGAATTGGTAGCTCTTTGTTCCTCTGTGTTCTGTAACTCCCATCTCTTAGCCTTTATGTTGTAAGAACATTTTTCCCTCTGGAAGCAGCATTATGGTTATAGTTGTTCTGTTGTTGTTTGAGGAACCATTTAAAAGTTTAAAAAGTTACTTTCAACAATTTTAGTTTCTTTTGATTTCCTTGAATATAACTACATGATGGTTATAGGGTGGTATAGAGGTGATGTGCTCTGATGATCTAAGTGCTCTTTCACTCTGGGATTTCAAATGACTGCTGCAGTGTGCTGACCTGCTGTGTGATGAAATCCTGTGGCTTATAAGAAGAACTAGGGGTGGCTGAAAGAGGCAGGGACACATTATGCCCTTTCTTGTGCTGTTTTCTGTGACTTCCTTGTGTTCAGTTTTTGAAGTGACCAAAACTTTATCGCATCTCTGAGTAAAAAGGTCTTTTACTGCAAAACTGTCATCCCCTTTAATCTCAAAATGTAGTAAGACAAGGTAATTGCCAAAGTAATTTGACTGAGAGAAGAGCTCACAAGTACTAAAGCTGCTATTCCTCTCTGTCTTCTGGCATCAAACACCTCTTACTCATAAGAAAGTGGGTAAAAGAAAAGAAAGCAAGAGCAACAGGAAGCAAATGTCACAAGTTTGTCCATCTGTTCTACCTCTTGAATCCATCCCCAGCTTAAGTAATTTAAAGCTCCAGATGAGCAGGATTGTAACCACAAACCTGTTATGCAAGTCAGTATGAGGGTCTCATTAAATGCCAGCACTCAACCATGAGAGGCTGCTGAAGAGAGTTTTTATCAGCTCATCTTTGCTAATTCTCTTTGGGGAGGAGAAATACCAACCAGCTGAAATTAATGCTGCCACAGAGCTTGTGTCTGAGCTGGTGGGGCAGAATTGGCACGGGGGAGGTTCAGATATTGAGCCACACAAAGTCAACCCCAAGGCACCTGTGAGGTGCCATGGAAAGCACAAGGCCCTGTTGTGCTTTTTCCCTGTGCTGTGTTGGAAGCATAGGCAGTTCTGGATGAGTTTGCTTCATCCAGGCATCAGTTCTTAGCCTTGGGCAGGGTCTGAGCTCAGGGATGAGGTTCAGAACATACCAGGACCAACTCCCCGTGCTGGGGGTGACACCAAGGGACAAACACAGCTGGTGGAGGAAGGTCCTGCATGGAGAGAGAGCCCATGACTGCTTCCCTCAGCCAGCTGCTGACCTAAGGGATGTGTTTTAGTGGTGGCTTGGCAGTGCTGGGGTAGCAGTTGGACTCTATAGTCTTACAGGTCTTTTCCAACCTAAATGATTCACTGTTTGCCTAGCCTCATTTTTGGCCTGTTTTTGGCCTGTTTTATGTATTTTTTAGCATTCTCATTGCTGTGATGGGCCCTTTCACCTCCTTGCCTAGCTACATACTGAATTTTGGAAGCATTTTGCTTCAGAAAATCTTGATGAAACAAACAGCATCAAAAATATAAAACTTCATCACCTCTCTTGAATGATCACCAGGAAATAGTAAGAGGCTTCAGCACATTTACAGCTTGATCCAAACTGTTGCTATCTCTTTTTTTTTTTCCTAATTAATAAATGTGTCTAGCCATATGTGTGACAATAAACCCATTTATTTTGATGGTGATGTTCACATGCTTGCTGTGAAGCACATGTTTAAGAGCTTTGCTGACAAGGCACAGGCAAACAGATGCCTTCTCCAACACAAGTTGGCTGTGTATCCCTAGCTGGCAACCACAACAGGCTCCCCAGCTCCTTCTGAGGACCAGGCACTTTTGGATATGCATCATCAAATGAGAGGACTCCTGCTAGCAGCCTGCCCAATCCAGAGAACAGCTCCATCCCACAGAGAAGAAGGAACTGAGAATTTTCCAGAGCCCATGGCAGGCTTTGTGAGGTCTGCTCAAAGGTGGTGTTGCTAACACTGCAAAATGGAGAGAAGAGAGAAGACAGTGGGTCCAGAAACCAAAACGTAATGACCTCTTTGGTAACATTTTCTAGTAATACTGGGCGAGTTTTTCACTGACTTTTACACAAAATACTCTTTTGACAGTGATGCTTTTGATCATAAAGTCAGAGGATGGTTTGGGTTGGAAGGGACCTGAAAGGTTATCTGTTCACATGGGCAGGGACACCTTTCACTAGACCAGGTTACTCAGATTGTGAGGTATGGGCTGACTTGCTGGCACACAGCTGTTTCTGAGCCTGCCAAATCTGTTGTGACAGTAGGACCACGTCTTTCCTCATTCATCTTCATGTCACTGGAAAGATACACCTGAGTTTACTTGTCATGAGCTTCTACAGTCTTCTGTCAACCAGTGGGAAATTCTCTGTCAGCACAGTAGGAAGGGAACACAGATAAACTAGCCAGAAAAATTCAGCCATTGCAAAAATAGATCAAGAGATTTCAAGCAGCGATCTCAACTCATTGTATATAGGCAATATTATCCTGTTGCTGTTTATAAAGGTGTGTTCTGGTAATAAACTGGATTTAATTATTTCACTATGCTCTGTAATAATTTCATTATATTCTATGCTTTTCCTTCACAAACTTTTGTTTATATAGTCAGGTGTTGATATTTACCTCCTTGAATATGTTAGTTGCTGGGTATTTTGGTTGAACAATACAGCAATGAAATCTGGGAATGTAGATTTTTTACAAAACTTTAATTTCGATTACATGTGGGTATTTGTTCATGGGACATAAGCAGTCACCTCAATCCTGTCAATGTTTTTTGCCTGAGTCACCAAGTGTTTTTACAGGGGAGAATGGCAGAAAAAAGCCAATACCTGCAGAACTGAGTTTCAGAAGACTTCTTGAGATAGGATGTGAAATGTAGATATTTTTTTTTGTAAGATAACTGGTATGAGCAAATGACATGGAGTAAACTTACTGTATTTATTTGCATGCAAATTAAAGTTCACTTTTGGTGTTATTTAACCATCTGTTAGCTACAAGGCATTACTGCTTACTTATAAAACTTTGTGTATGAGTAATGTTATAATAAGTAATATTACAATAAGTAATTCATACAAAGAGGAGTTGCATTAATATTGTTGCTGGATCTTCCCAGAGTTTGTATACTCTGATTTTTCTGTTCAACTGTGTAGCAGTGTTTTTCCCTGCTGTAATTATCCATCTGCAAGTTCCCAGTGCCCCCAGGCAGCTCTGTGGCGTGATGGCTTTTCCTTCCCCCTGTGATGATACCAGGTGGGCTAGAGTCACAGCTGGGATTTGGAAAAGACTTAAAAGTGCTGTTATTTTTAAAACAGAATTCAATATTTGGGAGGAGGTTTGGTTTTTTGTTTTTTTTTCCTGTTATACAACCTGAAAACTTCCATCTTCTCAGTGGGAATGGTATAATCAGACCCCTGTTAACAAAAATGTTACACTGGGTTGCACCTTGTGAACAGAGAACTTAAATTTTCCATCAGGTTGTGATGGCTGACACATGTGGGAGCAGGGAAATGGCCTCTTCACCTCATCCCACCTTGAAAAGGTTTGGGCTCAGTGAGCCTTCCACCTGCATTTCAAGTGGTGTTGCTCTGTTAATACAGATAATAATCCTTTCATCTTGCAAGGATTTTTTTGCTCGCTTTTGAATTTTAGTCATCTCGTTGAACTTTTGGTGCCTTCTTCCTTCTTCACCAAACTCGGTTTTGTGTTGGCCTAAGCTGACTTACAGCTGGCACTCCTTTTATCCAGTGAGATGGGAGCCTTGTTAAGGTACATATATCACAAGCTTATCACAAAAACATGAGTTATTAATGTTGCCTGTTTACCTCCACACTGTAGGTTTTGGAATGACCACACCAGCAACCGTGGCTGGAAAGGTGTTCCTCATCGTTTATGGCCTTTTTGGCTGTGCCGGGACCATCCTCTTCTTCAACCTCTTCCTGGAGCGCATCATCTCGCTGCTGGCGTTCATCATGAAGGCGTGCTACGAGAGGCAGCTGCGAAGGAGCGGTCTCCTACCTCCCAACTTCCGAAAGGGGCCCGCCGTGTCCGGGGTGGGCAGCCTCGTGGGCTGGAAGCCGTCCGTTTACCACGTCATGCTGATCCTGGGAATCTTTGCTATCGCCCTTTCCTGCTGCGCCTCGGCCATGTACACGGCAGTGGAAGGGTGGAACTACGTTGACTCCTTGTATTACTGCTTTGTCACCTTCAGCACCATCGGCTTTGGAGATTTGGTAAGCAACCAAAACGCTGTGTACCAGCATCAGGGATTATACAGATTCGGGAACTTCATGTTTATATTAATGGGAGTATGTTGCATATACTCCCTTTTTAATGTCATCTCCATCGTAATCAAACAGATTTTGAACTGGGTGTTGAAAAAATTCGAATGCAGATGTTGCCCAAAGTGCCATAAATCCAGTACCCGCCTCAGCCGCCGCAACGCCATCACGCCGGGGGCCCGCCTGCGCCGGCACAACGTGGCCAGGGACGCTGACGGGCAGTACGACAGTGACACCGAGGGCAGGAGGCTCTCTGGGGAGATGATCTCCATGAGGGAGCTCACGGCCTCCAGCAAGGTCTCCCTGGCCATCCTGCAGAAGCAGCTGTCCGAGACGGCCAACGGGTACCCGAGGAATGTGTGCATCAACACGAGACAGAACGGGTTCTCGGCGGGGGTGGGGGCTCTGGCCATCATGAACAACCGCTTGGCAGAAACCAGTGATTCTAGGTAGAGCTTTTGGAATTCTGTTTGTTTCTTAAATGAAAATGAAATGGTGGTTAGGGTGGAGTTGCCACTGAAAGCTACTGGAAGGATTTATATTTCAGAGACAGCCTTGGTATTCATTGGGCATTCAGCATTTTACTTTTGGGGGTTTTATAAGTTTTCTCTAATATGCAGTGAGATCTTTACCATTATGTTACAGTTTTCCCCTAAGGGGGTTTTTAATGAGACTTGGATGTCTTTGATGCAGAATCTGGTGCAATTACAGAAGGATGGTGTGCATGGCTAGGATGGTGTCAAAACCAACATGTTCTTCTTCAGAACAGCACCTGAACCCAAACTCTGTGTTAAAAGGCATAAAGCGGGCAAGTTGCACGCCAGATTCAAACATGGGGTTGGTAAGTTTTGGCTAACCAGTATCTCCCAGTTTGCTGAAGTCTGGATCTGGTCCTGAGCCTTGTACTCAGTGCTCTTCAGCAATTCCTCATAGCAGGCCTCTGTATGACATACACATACACATAGGTGGCTGTTGTCACACCAGCTTTAGGGTGGCTGTGCTTCACCTCAATAATCTCACTGACTTCAGTGGCAGAGGATGGAATGGGCTGAACTCCCCTCCTACAAATGATGGGGTTTAGCCAGGCTTGTCTGAAAGACCACCTGCCACCTAACTCTTAAAAGCCAGGGGATTATCAAGGACCATGTTAAAGTGTGCAGAACTGTTCCTACCTGCTGAATAACAGAAAACAGGCAGTTGTCATCTTCAGAACTGACTTTGTTTAATGCCAGAGAAGCCAGTATGCACCTCTGGTGTCAAACATTTGCATCACCTCAAAAATGCTTACTTCCTTACTTTCTCATTTAAATAAGTCACTAAAATGAATGTAGGCTCTCTGCTGTCCTAAATTTGCATCTTCTGCAGTGTTGTTGCAGAGATTCATGCAAATCATCTCCTTGCAGTTCTCTGAGGGCCCCAACCCTGTACTTGTTTCCCAGAAATCTGACTGTGCAGGTTGTACAGAAGAAGGGCATTTCTTTGGAGTTCCCCCTGAAGCTGGCTTCCCCCAAAATGTTGATACCAAGTCATAAATTGGCCTTTGGTTGTTGCTGCTGCCATCTTAAACCATATTAAACCTGTCCTAGCCCAAATCTCTGAAGAGCCAAAAGCAAACCTGGTCTAGAGTGTGTAGTTTAGCATGACAAGTGGGTGCAGAGAATTTGCTGCAAACCTCTTTCAAAAATGCATGCACAGCTCTGGATCATTTCTCCAAATTCTCTCTACTACACTGTGAAGATAATAAAAAGGCTTCTGCTGATTCCAAGCAAGAAATAAAACTTAAGCTTATATTCTGAGAAGCCTTCTCTTGGAAACTTACTGGAAAATTGTAGGCAAGACCATGAGTAGTAGGCTGGTCACTGAATAAATTGAACAAGCTGATGAACAAAAACTAAGAACATTAGAAATGTTTGAAAATATTTCCATGAAGTTTTATATAGATATTTTATTCTATTTACTTTTGTTTGGAGTTTGGAGTAGCCATAATTTTTGCTTTCTTTTAAATTTTTAGCAGTGAAAAATGTTTTGGAATTTACCCTCGGAAAACGAACTTTAAATTTGAGGTTTATGCGCACCTGAGCCTGCCAGCTGAATTATGGCGGTGAATGTATCTTTTCTCCTGATGAAAAGAAATCAGAGCTGCAGATAAACCATCACACATGGGTCTGTATCACACTGTAAATGTCACAGCTTTTATCAAGATGTGTTTGGCCAGAAACAAGCAGAGATGATTTTAATGTGTTTCCAGCTGGTGCAGACTCACACTTAAGGTTCTGTGGTATGGTAGGGGCTGCACTCAAGAGGCAGGAGCTTTCTTGGTGGCAGAGAGACTCCTCAAGGTCCATCTGTCTGAGTGCCTTCCTGTCTGTGCACTCCTCCTCTTTGAGGAAGCAGGAAGAGGTGCTTGGTGCTCCTTTTGAAGGCCACTGAAGGATAAATTTAGGCAGGATGCACAGGGACAGGTCACGGTCTGGAAACAGCTCTGACTGCTGGAAGACCCAGTTCAGGCTGATGCCTTCCAGAGATGCAAGGGAAAAGCACAGGCAGGGAACCAAAAGAATGAAAATTTGTTATTTCCCCTTGGGATTACCCCCACGGGTAAATCTCTTACTGTGGTGATTTATGTGTTTGTTTATTAAAAGTGTGAATGGGACCCTGCTCTTTTTTTGCAGCCCAACCTCTCTTAGGGTCGTATCTTGGTGCATTTTTCATCATGGGCACTATTGCTCATTAGAACTATTACATAAATCAGGGCAGACAGGCTCTGTCCCAAAGGACTTAGGAATTTGAACTGATAGGGCCCCAAGCCACAGCAGAATTACTTGTTTATTATTTTGCTCATAAAAGCATGCTCAAATCTATCAACGTTCTGTAAGCTCAAGAACTCTTATTTTTATGGTAACAAATTTGCAAATTAGGGGGTTTTTTCAGTGAGTTGTTTCAAAGGATAAATATTATAACCATGATTAAAATCCTTTTTAAAGTGTACATTTGTGAATTGTTTTCAAACTACTTATTCCAGGCTGGCAAATACAGTGAAGTAATACGAAATTGTACATACTGCCTCTGTACTTTTTCTGAGTCCAGGCAAAGGCAGACACACAGTCTGCTGTAACATGATTGAATGTTTCCAAGTCTTTCTGGTGCCATCAGTCACAAGGGCGCCTTTGCAGGACCCTTTGCAGTTCCTATTAACTCCAGAGGAAGCTGGACCAGCTCCTAGAGCTGGGCATCTCAAGGAATTTGGGCATCAGATTGCTGCTCTGTTCACTTAGATCTAATGTTTACTTACACCCAAGGTCCTTGATAATCTCCATTCTGCTTCTCTCTAGCCTCAGAGGAAGTGCATGCCCAGTTATTTACAGTGGCCCTGTTGCTTGCAGGTCTCAAATCCCCAGATGCTGACATAAGTCAACCACAGGGACCACCAGGTTGTATCCAAGTCCTATAAGAATCCCCAAACCCATCTGGCTCAGCAAAGCTCAGTTTATAGGAGGGTCAGAGCACAGTTATTGACCTGGGTCTCACTGGGAAGCGTCTGCTGAAGGGTGGCCTTACAGTTCCCTCATATTCAGTAGGAGAAATGTTTTCCAAGGATGCATGGAAACCAAGCTCCAAATCTCTGCTCTTCAGCCTGCCAGCCCTACCTGGGCACCCATCACCCCTGTGCATGAGGACATGAGCCAAGAGGCCACAGGAGGTTTGGGATCAGTCTTTCCTAGTCAATTGTGCTCTTCCTTTAGCCTTTTTTTTTTTAATGACAACTCCTCTTTGAACTTTCCAGGCTTGGGCATCTAACTCCTCTTTCATTGTGGATTCCCCAGGGCAGCCTACTGCATTGGTGAATTACCCCCTAAACCTGCACCAGTTGCACCAAGTGCAATTCCTTCTGGTGTTTCGTTTTCACAGACAAAGCAGATACCAGCAATATCCGGACACAGACTGAAGCACAAGAAATCAGAAGGAAACAAGAAAACAGAGTGGGAAAGTGAAAGCACACTGCACTAGATTGCACTTTCTTTTCAGGTAACTTGGGAGCTGTATTACATTCTTGAAATGGGTTGGGGTTTTTTTTCTTCAAATTTAATTATAGGTAAACTCAAAAGAATACAGTTGAATTAGATTTTAAAAGTTCATCTTCCCTGGTACATCCCCCTCTGCACCACGCTGTAGAACTGCAGTAGTAACTCTTCACTGACACAGACCAAGACATCCCAGCTGCCTGCTGAGCCCACAGGCAGCACAGGCCTGAGCTCAGATCCTGTCCCCCAGATTGGTCTTCTGCTACCTGAGCCCAGGGAAGAGCACTCAGGAGCAGCAGAAGGCTGCAGGAATTAGGACTTCTCTGTGGGCTGGCCCTAGTGAGAGCAGCAATGGTGTGAGCTGCTTGGACAAAGGAGATCCCATGTTCACCTGGCACCTGCACTAACACCTTGCAGATGAAATTAAAACTTAGGTGCCAATTGATGGGCAACAATGACCAAATTCAAGTGACATCTTCTCTTAACCCCAGAGGTCCGCACAGAGCAGCCACAAGGAATAATTTCTTGTGAAACCTGTAGCATTTAGCAAGTCACTCCATTGACCTCTCGCGGTCTGTCTTCCCTGTGTGTGTCTTGGACAAAGTTTGGAGTCACACCAAGATGTAATCTGGTTCTCACTGGTTTCTTCCCATCTGCAAACACTGTTCTCATTTTGAAAAAATTCAAGTGGCTCTTTATTTCCTTGCAGTGCAGAGGATGTCCTCCAGAGCATGTAGATGTTCAGAGCAATCCCAGCCACAGAAGGCAGTGTCTGAGGACAGGGCTGTGCTTTGCCTCCCTGCAGAAGCAGCAGTGCACAGCAATGCATCCAAAGGCTCTTTAGGCAGTTCAGCTCTGATTGCAGCCAGAATTACTGGTGGAAGAGAGGAATCCCACTTGAGCTCTCTGGGAGTGCCGTGTGCCATGCTCTGTTACCCAGAAATGCCCCTGTTGGTGTAGTGCTGCTGTCTCAGCACGGCTTCAGCCCTGGCCCTCAGTCTTTTCTCCTCCTCAGCTTTCTGTGGGTGAAAATTTGAGTATACTGTGACCATTTACCCATATTTCAGTCATGCCTTGCTGCTGAAAGACTTTAGCAGCACTGGAGGTCATATAGCCAGGCATGTGGGCTCAGTATAAACCTAATTGAGAGTGTGGGATGAATTTATGACTATATGGAAATTAGCTGTAGCAATGAGACCATTCTCACATTTTAGTATTTTTCTAGCCTTTAACTTGAAAAATATTCAGTGGCAAATCATTGCAGTGAATGTTCAGAGCTAATTTCAACAAAATCATACTTTGCTGATTGCTAGCCTAGCAAATCTGTGGGTATGGCTGCTGCTCTAATTGGATTACTAATGTGCCTTTGCAAACCAACACACGTCTGCAGTGTTACATTTAAATAATACAATAAGTGCTGTGTTACATAATAAATTCAATTAGGAAAAATTACTACTTGACTCACACAGAATAAATAATGAAGGGTGCATTGCACTTTGTACAACCAGTATGCAATTTTTGATCTTTTTTTTTGTTGTTGTTGTGAATATGTCCATATTTGAGCTCAAATTATGCTTTCATGAATGCTAGGAAAAGAGAAGCACTACATTGTGGAAAATAAAGGAAAGTATGGACAATTCCACTGAGTTTTGACACAAAGGCTATTCATGTTAGCACATACACAGTAAGTGGTTCGTTATGCATTATAGATGCATTGTGTAGCAATGGCACTGAGGAAAGGAAACTACTTCAGTTTACATGGCCACAGTCTGAATGCAGCTACCAATAAACACACATACCTTTTTTCTTTCTCTCTTTGTCTGCTAAATGAGTAACATCCACCCTTTAATTAAATTATCTCTTTAAACCCTCAAAAAGAAAATGCAGTTGCCCTACATTTTGCACAGGCAAAATGAGGTCTAAGATCAAATCCAAACTTTCAACTCTAAGGATCCAGAGTGGTGTAGTTCAGCTTTGAAGTGGGGCTGCAGATATGCAGCCTTCAAATGTATTGTGTTTCATCCTTCCCTGGAAAAAAAAAAAAGAGAGAAAATACAGATACAGTTTATTGCAGGTTACCCAAAAAAGTCTGGTGATTTAGCATGAGGGGGGGAAACACAGCAGGGTGAAAAGCATGGGGAAAGGGAGAAGCTTAGAGGTGCTCTGCAGCAAATGCAGCAGAAGACCAGAGAGTTGCTTTGCATTCCTCATGCATTTATTCCTCGTCACACAAGGCTGTGACACTGCTACCCCCAAGAGGCTCCTGGAGCATCGTGGGCTCAGCCACCTCATCTGGAACATGGAGAGAGGCTTTTTGTGAGAAATGCCTTTTCCTGGGGGAAAAGGGACCACACAAGTCAGTTGCCCAGCTTTTACTGGGAAAGCAGCCGTGCTGGTCCCTTGCAGTGATGATCAGTGTTTGATCAGTGTTTTGGATCTATCAGAGGTGCAGATCCCCTTGCCTCCAAATCCTCCTAGTCCCAGGGCTGTGTCACACCCTGGTGTGCCCCAGCCAGCTCCCAAGCCCAGACTTGCCACGAGGATGTAGCTGGGTTTGACAGTGTGTGTAACATCCCAGCATCCTATCCTCAGCATCCCAAGTGTTTTCAGGATCAAACCTTCAAGCAGGTCATGCTTTTTCAAACCTAAGGAATACAAAGAAGTCTCCATATTCCTTTTTTTTGCAGACTGTAAGAGTACTTTTTAAAGCCAGTGAGTCGATGCAAGATTAATGCTTTTATAATAACATGCATAAACAACATGAAAAACTTACTGCTATTTCTGACAATGTACTAATCAAACACTAGGTTTTCTCAATGGGTAAAATTTCCTATTCCATGCAAGTAAAAAATGTCCAGGAAGTTTTTGCTTACAGTATCATCCATGGGCTGCACAGGCAGTGCAAGAATTTAGTTCCAGTTTTACTGTAAAACCTCAGTATCTGAAAGCACAACAGCTAAAAAATGGTTTGGGGATTGTCTGTGGGGGGTTTTTGTGTGTGTAAACATTGTTTATTTACAAAAATAAAATGCTATAATTCTACATATACAATCCCATTTTTAGTTTTCACTAAAATTCCATTTTGTTGGATACTCTCAGCAAAAAATATTCGTTCCAAATTTCCAGCCAATTTAAATCACTTGAGTTTCGAGATAACCTGTTGAAAAGTATTCCTATTTATTTTGTTTCTGTTTGAAAGGGCACAGCTTGGTAGATATCTTTAGCTGAGCTGGCTTTGCTATCTCCTACTACAAACCTCAAAATTTTACTTCTGGAGCTGATTCCCCTGGCTTTGGTATTTGCTCATTTCTGCATTGAATTCTAGAAGGAACAACCAGTTCTGTGCTGTTTTCTGGTTGGTATGATTTTCCTTTTTGCATTGATTGCAAATAGCTGAAATATGAACACCAGCAAATATTCCCAGACCCACCAAAATTAGTCACTTTTCTGAATGTTTTTCTTTTTTAAATTGTTTTGTAAAATCTAGAATCTGATTGTAAATTACGTCATGGTTGGAATTAGCAAACTGAATATTTTTTTTAACAGAATTGCTTGACATGAATTCTGTGAAGGATGCTAATGATTCAGTTTCATGTAAAAGGACTTGCATATTTCATTTTCCCATTCTATCTAATTTGTTTCAAATTCTTAAAGTCAGAAGTATGTTAGTCCCATTTGGAAGAAGCCCTATGCTGAACATTTGCTCCTGTGAATAGATCTTTCAGAGGGATTGAAATGGAGCCTGCCTGATTGCTGCAAACAGAATTGCATGTGTAGACCTTCAAAACCTGAACATTTGTACCTATTTGGCCATTGCAAACCAAGGGCATGCTAATGTAATTCCAATTCAAGCAAAGAAACATAAATCACAGGGCTCGACTGGCTGCTAACCACTTTTATCTAAAAGGCCACACAGCTTCAGGGCCAAGGGTGATGGATGGGCTCTTGACACACAACAATGTTATTTTGGAGGTTGGTATGGTGGCTGGGAGGTGGCTCTGGGTGGTTAAAGCAGCTTGGCTGGGTGGATCCAGGCAGCTCCCTTTGCTGAGATGTTTGCCAGTACTAAAAAAGTAAAAAAGATAATGGACATAGCATTGAGCCCCTCTTGAGAAGCACAGCAAAGTGCTGTGGCCTGTGCTAGGCTGTTCCTGGTTCTGGCCACCTTGGAACCCTTGGTTGTTCCTGAAACTGGAGTGTTTGGGACACTCCAGTTTGCTCTTTTCAGTGCCTCTGCACTGGCAAAGCAGCAATCCTATTGTGATGCCTCTCTCCTCATAAAACGGATAGAGAGATTTGTTTTGGCTTTCCATATGATGACAGCATATATAAATATTAAAAGATGAATCAATTACCGAGTCTGGCTATATTTGCTAAGAGATCTTTATCAGTGAAAACAAGAAGAATTGTGTTACCAGTACAGTGAATCAACAAAAGTAAGTGTTCTGAACAGAAAGTAAGGTGCTAAAATATACAATGCCCAAAGCTCAGGCATGTGTCACAAAATTATCATTCTTTTCCGATGCTCAATGCACCTGTGTCTTGTGGGAAAAAGCCTTGTTTTCTGCCTGCTCCTCGCCATGCAAGGCTTATCTTTTCTTTATCTGTAAGAATAAGATAAAGCAAAAGATAAAGAATAAGATAAAGCAAAATGTATCTGAGGACATGCCTTGGTCTGCACAGCACTCAGGGGTGAGCTTGCCTCCATCCCCAAATTTAAGCCTGCCCGTGGACCATGAGTACTGGTCCAGCCCCCATCAGAAAATGCACAGAATGTCCCTGCTTTGGGGTGCCTGTGGTTTTTGGAGAGCAGCTGAAGGTCATGGCAAAGCACAGCTGCCTCCTCCAGCCCAGCCCCTGCCAGGGTGGGATCCATCCCACTGCCAGCCCCTGGGCTGCAGCCAAGGATTGTGCTGCCAGGAGAGTGGAGCAAATCATCAGCAGTGTGCTCTTATCCCTGCCTTCCTAATGGGCTAAAAACAGTGGAAAACAGAGAGATCATTTTCTATTTTAATGATCAAAAGGGTGTTGCCCATTATTCACAGCCTACACACAAGATGTTATGATTTTCAATTTTCCTGCACTGATAGTTCAGTCCATTTGGCAGCTGACCTTCAATTGTTCATGGTTTTTCAAAAAAAGGAGGAAAAAAAACCCAAACAGAAAACCCAAACACCCATTATCAGCATTTCAGACAAGAAAAATAATCGTGAATGTGGTGGTAAGGATCTCACATGCAAAAGCTTTCAGCAGAGCTGCCTCTGTTTGCAGCAGCTCGATCTTTGCATGGCAGGAAGAGAAGTTTGGGTTCAGGAGAGAACCAGATGGTTGTTTGGGGTGCTGGAAATTGCCCTACAGGCAGCTTCAGCATCAAAATTGCACTTTTGGAACAAATTTCTGCATCTGTTTCTGCACTGTTAGGGACATTTCACATCCCTACTGCTGAAATCAGAGGATGGCAGCAAATGTTACACGGGCAATTTACTGTCACATACTGTGCATATGGGTATTAGCCAGGGACATTTTCAACAACCAAGAGACATTTCAGCTGAGTGTTGGTCAGAAAAAAGGACATTTTGCCATCCATAAAGAGCTGCAGCAGGTCCCAGTTCCTGACATCACCCAACATACTCCCAAAGAGCCGAACCACACAAAGATTACCTAAATAAACCAAAAGAGTTGGGAGGGTCTAAGAAGCAAGTGTTCCTGTGGCTTGAATCTGGAGTAACTTGGTTGAATTGCAGGTCGTAAATAACCTAATTAAATAGATGTAATGACTTAAATGCCTGCTAGAAGTCAAAAGGAGATGCATGTATTTTTCCATCACAATTTTTATTGTGTTTACCAAGAGATGAAATGAAGAAACATAAGTTCCTGTAAATTGTTGATTGGAAAACAGATTTTTACTCTCTTTCAGATAATACTTCCTTGCAAAACATTAAACTGGAATAAATTTCAATATTGAAATCTGTTTAAACAAGTGTCAGTATTAAAAATGCTTTAATCCTGGGTTGACAGGAACTTAGTCTCCAGCTCACACCATAATTATGAGTGCTCTTTATGAATCAGTCCCACTTTTGATGTCAGCTCAGGATTTTTCCACTGTAAGATCTTTGAATGAAGAGGACTAAAAGCCATAAACAAGCCAATCAAAGGCGGATCACGTTTCTGCTGGTTCATCATGTACAGTTTGCAAACAAAAATGGGTATTTTGGGCTTGGCACCCCTTCATTCACAGAAACATAGTTATGGATCCAGGAGGCAGAGACAGCTGAGGTGCAGCTGCTTTGCAGAGCAATGCAGAGGCATTGGCAGAGGATGCGTAGAGCTGGTGGTTAAGGAGACAGTGGAAGAACCCACTGGTGATGTCCAGGGAACGTTCCTGTGTGTTTTCAATGCCGTGAAACATGATGGAGTATGGATTCTCTACATCTGGGAGGATGTCAAATCCCAGGTGACGTTTGGAATGTTGCAGTTAAGCTCCTGCAAAGACTTTTGAAATAAACAGGACAAAAAAAAATGTTGACTGGGATGTGCATGTGAGTGCTCTTGTGTTTTCTTCTGAGCATGGAGGGTGGGAGGCGAGGCAGAAGCACCTCCTGGGTGAGAGACCCCTTGGAAATGGAAACCTCAGAGCCATATGTGGAGACCCAGGTGCTGGGTAAACTGTGTATGGCTGAGCAGAGGCAGGAGGGATAACATCTGGTGGGATGTGCTTCTGATGTACCCCATGGTCATCTGATAAATTCTGCAGCTGAGTGATCCTTTGCTCTGCAATAAAACAGAGAGCAGATGGAAACTGTTTGCTCTGTAAACAGTTACAAGGAACTCCCAATATATCCCCTCTCCACAACTCCCATTCTAATCAATAGAAGCCATCTGTTCAAGGTATTAAGATAAATCTTGGGAATTTTGATATTGACTGGAAAGGCACTTAAAAGATCAATCACACTGTGAACAGAGAAATGTCATTGCCCCAAACGTGGAGGCTTGCTAATCTTGCCAGATAACATGGACCCAGAGGGCAAACCTTCCTGGTTTATAAACCCAGGTAAAGTCCTCACTATTGCTCTCTCCATCTCCTCAGCTAATAAAATAAATAAAATAAAACAGGCCCCAGAAAGAGCTGGTGCTGGGCACAGGCTGGGGATGGCACCTGCTGCTGCTGTGGCCAGCCAGACACAAAACCTGCCAGGGCTGCTGTGGCAGCCCCTGCCCATCAAAGCACACACAACTTATTTTACCAGCAGAAATGATAAGGGTGGAAGAGTTGTGGCCACCAAAATTATGCTGGGCCCAGCAGTGAAGGGGAGAGGGAAATTTTTGGCTGTTTAGTCCTCATTTCATTCATGGTGGGTGTCCCCAAAATTGCTATGCTGGGAGTCTAATTCCTCTAGAATTTATTCAGGGTCTCCCATGCTTCAAAGAAGTTAAGATTTTCAGACTGTTTCAAATTCTTCACAGTTCCAGCCATAAAGAGTGTGATGGGAAAATCCTACTAATCTGTTAGATATTCATAATTACAGAAAATCATAAATCTTTTGTTTTTAATAATTACCCTTTTTACACCACTATATTTTGATGTTGCTGTTCAAGTGCCTTCCTGATTAGCAAAAATATCCCTGAGGAGTCACTAGCTACTTCAGCTCATTTCCTAATGGGAAAAAAAATAATTCACTGAGCTCTGCTGTCCAAGAAGACAACAAAGCAAATGAGTAGAAGGGAAAACCCACCAGGATGAGCAGCACCAGGAGCTCCCAGAGCTGCTCCTGAGGTCGCTCTCTCTTGTCCTGGTGTGGGCAGAAGGCCTCTGTGAAAGCACCCAGGCTTGGTGCATGTCAGGAGCTGGAAGAAGGCAGCAATTTCAATGGGGGTGATTTCAGGGCAGATGGTTGCCCTTGTTTCTGCTGCTGGTGGGGAGCTCATCCGTGCTGCCCTCAGGTGAGCCTGGGCTGGCTTGCTCAGACCAGGAGTGGACACAGGCCTGCCAGCACCCAGCCATGACATGCATCTGTCTCCAGGCCCCCAAAACTCCCTCCAGAGGCAGGAATGTAAAAATAGCCCTTAATCCAATTTATTACAGCAGGACCCAGCCCTCACATAAGGGCTGCATTTATATTTCCAGTACCAGGATGATGGGGCTGCCTCCAGTTCCCAAAGGGATTTTGTCCCATGCTCATTCCAGCTCCCAGCTCGGTGTCCAGGTTGCCTGCTGGCATGTCACTGCTGTGCCACCCTGGGACAGAGCCTTTCAGGACCCAGGACATTGCTCTGGCTGCCCTGGGTGATTCCAGACCCTGGCAGGGGGCTCAGAGACCTTGGCATGGAGTCAAAAACACCTGTGCTTTCAATTTTAGCCCATGGAATCAATTACCACCTTTGTGGTAATTGTTTAAAGATTTACAAGCCACACAAAGAGTGTATGTTTACAGGAGTTTGAATAGAATGATAGTTATTTGTCACAGGGTGAAAAAGCAGAATTCTGGGGTTTTAGAATGGGGGTTCAAGAGGCAAGATGGAGGAATCTGAGCATGTCCTGTCCTCCTTCTCCTTCTTCTTATCCTCCATCTTCTGCTGTGATGGTGACACTTTTGGATTGGTTTAGAGTAGAGACAGACTGTCTAACATAGGTGATAGGCATTGGAAAATTATTGTAAATAAAATACAAAACTATTGTAAATAAAGTAGTTCATAGTATAAAAAAGTTAACACCACCCCAAGGGCAGTGACTGTGCCACAACCTAACCTGCTGCACAGATCTCAGCAGGTCAGAGAAAGAAAGATAATAGATATAAGAAAGATAAGAGAATAGATAATGTAATGGATAAGAGAAAATAAACAACCTTGAAAAGCAGAACTCAGCTTCTTTGGTCACGGGTCTGGGAAAAAAGACTTTCTAGTACCTCAGGAGTCATCTCAATGACAGAAACCTGAGAAGAGCCCTTCACAGGGCTGGTGTTTAGGGATGAAGCAATTACAGGGGGTTCATTAGACCCTGAGCACTGAGATTTGGGGGTTTATCATGTATTGGGGTTTTCAGTGGTTCCAGACACCAAGCTGGGAACTTCATCGGGGTGAGATGATTGTTTGCTGCTGGTTTTTCCTGGGACTGGGTTTCATTGTCCTTCCATCTCCAGTGGGCACCTGGTCACACACACCCAGAAACACACTGACACCTTCAAAATACTGGAGTGAATCCAGAGGATGAGGCTGGTGAAGGCTCTAGAGGATAAATCCCATGAGGAGTGACTGGGGTAGCTGGGGGTGTTTGGCCTGGAGAAGAGGAAACTCAGGGGTGATCCTATCACTCTACAATTCCCAAGAAGGAGGTTGTGGCCAGGTGTGGGTTGGCCAGGATTCTTCTCCCAGCAACAGGAGTAGAGCACACAGCCTCAAATTGTGCTGGAGGAGGTTCATGCTGGACATCAGGAAGAATTTCTTCATGGAAAAGATTGTCAGGCACTGGAATGGGCTGCCCAGGGAGGTGGTGGAGTCACCATCCATGTGGGTGTTCAAGAAACACCTGGACATGGCACTCAGTGCCATGGTCAAGTTGGTGTGGTGGTGTTCAGTCACAAGTTGGGCTGGATGATCTCAGAGGTCTCCACCAACCTGACTGATTCTGCAGTTCTTCCTACACCATATCCAAAAAGTACATTTTGTGCAACTGTTGCATTTATACAGGAACATTATATAAAGGTTAAAATCCACCTCACCCTAGTCATGTAACCAGTTATTTTGGTGGAAATGACGCTATTTGAATGAGTGTCCCAAAAAAGATTTCACCTGAAATACCCTTGAAATGTGCTGTACAAGTCGTTAAAGCCCTCACCATGCCCACCCTTTTTCTCTTTGCTTTTACCCACTTTAATTGGAATCTTACCCCATTTATTCCTCTGCCTGCTTCCAAGTCCTCTGTTTCCTTCCCATTGCTTTATTCTCCCAAGCCAATCCAAGAGCTGTGTGTGACCCTGTGACCTGCTGAAATCAGTGCCAAAACCCCCATGGCTGAGCTGATCACCACACCAGCCCTAAAAATGAATCACATCCTCGCATCTGCACTGAATGTCCTTGTTCCCCTTCCCTTCTTCATGCCTTGCCCCGAGTGATTCCTGCAAAGGACAAAATTCTGTCACTGAAGGTAATTAAAAATAGTTCATATCCTGCTAGGATTGCAGGTTTAAAAATCTGAGTGCCAGGGAATCAAGGCGTTTGCTGTTTTTGGAGGAAACGAAACTCCCACAAGAAACATATAACTTAATTTTGCTGTCAGATGTTCCCACAGACTCCTCTTGAAAGTCAACCAAAGATGTATATATGTGCCTGAAGTCAGTTTTAAAAAAGAAATTACATTTATATTTAGATTATCACCCTACAGTCATTCAAAATGGTTCATGTGGGAAGTTTATAAAGCTATGATCAAACCCTTCATTTTGGAATTTATTGATGTTTGAGTGTCTTGGGTCTTCTGCATGAAAACTTCTGTTTGTCTTTCACACACACAACATGTTGGCACCAAGAGATGGTCCTGAGTGACCCAGCCCTGGAGCAGTGCCAAACAACTGGGGACACTTTCCCTGTGGGACTATTGGCAGAATGAGAAGAAGGAGCCCCCTTCCCTCACCCCAACAGCTGCAGGTGGATGCCTGTTGGACAAAGTTTTACGTCCACATGTCCATCACTACTTAAATGCCAATCAGTTGGCAAAATCCTGCATGTATGGCTCCTTGGCCAAGGAAACTCTTCTGACCTTCTCATGCTCCTGGTGAGCCAGAGGAAGGAATAACAAAATGCTTGGTGGGGAGGATGCAGTGCAGCCATAACTGATGTACCTGGGTTTGCTGTGCTAAGAGAGGCCATGTCATGGCCCCTCTCTGCTTTCAGAAATGTTTGCTCTCCTGCCACACATTGCACCAAGGGCAGACCTGTGCACTAGAGGCACATGGATTCTGGCAGAGGAGTTCTGTGCTGTTCCTCTGTCTCCCAAAAGAGATCAATCCTCCATCCTCGCTGAGCTGTGCACCAGTGGCCACCCCTACCCCTTCCTGGGGACATTATATGGGGCAAGTGGCTCCAAGCCTCTGCTCTTTTAGTAGGAAATGTGGGAATTTGAGAGTGTCTTTCAAATAAAGGATTTCTGCTCACCTGTGATGTCCAGGGAAGAAAAGCTCTTCAGCCTGGCACACTGCTGCAGCTTAATGACGTAGAAAGAGAAGTGATGAAATCAATAGAGACCAAACCAGAAGGACTCCTCTGGGGCAAGAGAAAGGGGTACCTTTGCTTTATCCATGTGCTTCAGGCTCTCCTCAGCTCATGCCTCGTCAGACAGGGTCAGAGTTCCTCTCCTGCACTCCTGGCCAGAGCCCTGTGCATGCCAGGGGCTGCAGCAGCCCATGTCTCATTACATCAACTGCATTTGCAATGCAAAATCAAACCAATTCATCTGAATTGTGCAGGGAGAGAAACACTCATCCCTGAAATCTCTGCAAATCAGGTAAAAAACCATCAGCAATGGGAAAGGAAAAAGCCAATATGGACAAGATTATTCATACCCATATAATAATGTTGACTTGTACCAATATTTATTTTTATCGCTCATCTTTGAAAATGTAGGTATAATTAAACAACCTCTCATGAGCATCATCTGTGCTAGTACTGAAGAAGTGAAATATTCCTACATAGATCTAATAGTTGATGGTAAATGTTAGCATATCCTTGAGATTTGCAAGACCATTAAAGCAGAAATTATCTCATATTAAAAATGGTTATAGGCAGTTACAGGCTGCATCCACAGCCCTTTAGGGGAAAAAAAATGAACCACCAAGGATAATTTTTTAGTAATTGTTTCCATCTGAAGTGCATTACCTCTTTTCTAGCCCCTCAGAGCATTGTCAATAATGAGAAGCCTGTGGATGAATCAGACACTCCATCTTGGCTCCCTTCTGTTGCTGGTGATTTCCAAGCATCTCGTGACCAGCTGTAGGCTCCTCCACAAGCCTCTGAATGAGACATTTTTGGCACCCTCATTTCATATACATTATTTGATGGTCTCGTGAGTCTTTTCCAACCTGAATGATTCTGTGAGTCTACGCACAGAAAGATACCAGAGAGTCAAGGACTTGTCCACCACAACATGGGAAACCTGTGCAGGAATTAACAGCAAATCCTTGAGCCCCAGACAATGTTGTAGGCAGCACATTTATCTCCTGAAGATGATAAGAGTCCTGACCCTACAAATCTTGAGCACCTTGGCTCCAACAGAAACACAGAGTATTCATCAATTTCTGAATTTTTCATTAGACCAAATCCCTTGTGCACATCAAGTTGGTGAAAGTGGACACCAGGCGACTGAGATTATTATTATTATTATTATTATTATTATTATTATTATTATTATTAGGAATTTAAAAAGCTGGGAGCAGATGTTGCCACATAAAAAGCTGATGGGGACAATTCCTCCCATTGTGCAGGTATCAGAATTAGGGAGCAGGAATCAGAAATAAGCTCAGCTCAGTGGGATTGTAACAAAACACCATTTATCAAAGCAGTCTAAAAAAAGCATAGTCTAGGTTTTGAAACTGCTAGTGAAAAGACAGCTGCATCTCTCAGCACTTTTTAAAGCTATCCTAAAAGTCACTTAGTTTTTGCTTTGTACCTAGGCCCTGAAAAGCCAACGAGCTTTTTTATGGTATCATGTCCCAGCCTAAGTGCATTTTGATCTACACTGCAATGCTGTAAAAATGTTACATCAAAAGTGCAAGTGAAAACAATCATGAGGGATTGTTCACTCTTTTTGACTGGTTTCACCTACAAAGAGCAGAGGCTACAGAGAAACCTGGAGCCACAGACAGGCTCTGCTGGAAAGTCCCCAGAAATATCACAGCCCTTTCTTGCCAGAGCACGTCATTTTATTTTCCAGAGCAAATGGAAACATATCCAATGCAGAATCCTGCCTCAAGCCACAGGTGCTCTTGCTTGCCTTCCCACAGAGGTGGTGAGGTGGGCACAGCCAGCAATACCGTCAGAGAGGGCTCATGCACCCTCTGAGCACCTCCACAGCAGAAAATACAATTTAAGCCATGCCGAGGCAGCAGCTAATGTGGGGGAGAAACTCCCTGTGCACTGCCGTGAGCAGGGGCAGATGCCCAAAGCCCTGAGACCAAATGTGGGGAGAACTGGGTGGCTCTGGGGGAATTTGGGCTGCATTTGGGGGCTGTCCAGCATCCATCTCTCAGAAGATCCTTCTCCCAGGGCTATTCCTGCACAACTGAGAGGGATGGGGATGCCATGGGGGTCTCAGCACATCAGCTGGGGTGTTTTAGCCATTCCTCACCTTCCTGCCTCTCACTTTGGTCAGGCCTGCAGGACACCTCAGTGTCGGGATCTCTGGCTTGTCAGAGTGACCCCGAGAAAGGTTAGAAACTCTCTTTTCCCAGCCTGGTGCTTGAAAAATGAGCCAGAGCTCTTCAGTTTTCGGTCTTGAAGTTGTTTATTAATTCTTATCTATAAAATTTTCTTTCTGCCCAGCCGAGATCTGCTCAGCAAGATAGCCACAGGCACTCTGACTGCCCCTGAGGTGGTGTTGTCTTTTTATACTAAAAACTAAGAATAACATATTTACAATAACTTTCCAATACCTATCACCTATGTTAGACATTGCACTTATATTCTAAACCAATCCCAAAGTGTCAACATCACAGCAAAAGATGGAGACAAAGAAGAAGAAGAAGAAAGGCTGGACATGCCCAGATCCTCCCATCTTGTCCCCAGAACCCCCATTCCAAAAATCCTAAAATCTACCTTTTCATCCGCTGATAATTTTATTATTATATTATTTAAATTTCTGTGACTTTCAGATCCTCATACAAAGCTGGTAACTTGCTCCAGGGGTCAAAATCAAACCCAAAGGTGCTCTGGGCTGTGTGCCAGAGTCTCTGAGCCCTCCGAAAGGGGCCCCAGCAACTCTGGACATTCAAAGGGATGTACTGAGTTCTGACATCTCAGGATCCAAGCTCTGAGCAGGGCAATGGGTGCCACCACAGTGCCCAGGTGTCCCTGGCAAGGTGCTCTTGGGCACCTGCAACAGCTGCAGTGCCACAGGGCACAGCCAGCATCCATCCCATCTGCAAGCAGATGGTTTGGCACTGGTGCCCAAAATGCTCCTGGATGCCCTTCAAGCAAATAAATATGTAACTCCAGAAGAGGAGATTCAAAAGCCATTTTTAAAAATTGAGAATATAATTTTATTAAAGGGTTTTAAAGACACTGTCTTTGCCCAACAAAAGGAGAGAAGGGCTGGTGTGTTGGCAGGAGCCTGGTGATCAGGGTGACACTGCTGCTCACAGGGAGTCTTTCAGAGAATCAGAGAATTCCAGAATCAGAGATTTCCAGAATCATTAAGGTTGGGAAAGACCTGTAAGATCACTGAGTCCAACCATTAACCCAGCACTGCCCAGGCCACCACTAAACCATGGCCCTGAGTGCCACATCTACATCACTTTTAAATACCTCCAGGGATTGGGACTCCACCACTTCTCTGGGCAGCCTGTTCCAATAGCTGACAACATTTTACAGGACAAATCATTTCCTAATATCCCATCTATTTCCTCTCATCCTGTTTATTTCCTCTCATGCTGTTTACCTGGCACATTTCCCCTCTGCCCGTCAGCCCCTTGGCTCAGCAGTGGCACCAATCCCCCATTTCTGAAGAAAATCATGTGGGATTTCTGATGATTTCATTCCCACATCCCCCACTTCTGATGATAATGTGGTGCTGACATGGAGGCTCTGCACAACCTGCCAGAAGAAAAACAGCCCCCATAAAGAAAATCATTCCAAGGCACTGCTGGTACCCACAGATGCCCAGGGCTGAGGGGGTTTCTCAGGGCAAGAGTTGATTTTTATAGGCTCAAGTCAGTACCAGTAGCACCCCATATAGTCAGGAGAGGATGCATTCACTGCATCATTCAGCACTGTCAGTCCTCTTTTAAAATCTTTTTAAGTCATCTAAAATCTTTTAAAACTCCAGAAACTGTAGCTGGGTGTTATTAGCATCAGTCCTATACCCTGCAGTATTTTTTTAGGGAGGGAGAAGTGACAGGTCCTGGATTTTCTTCCCCTGAACAAATTCAGCCATTCAAATCCCAATAGATTATCAATAGACAGGCTCATATCTCCATCTGGACAGGCTGCGGAGTTGCAAGCCACTAAAAATAAGGGTTAGAATAAATGTTGTTCTCCCCAGAAAGGGGCTGAGTGGGGAGGGGAGGGTGACACAAAAGTGGTGCTTTATTTAGAGTCCAAGCTTCAGGGGGGAAGCAAAGAGTTTGTCTCCTTTCAGGACATCCATGAGGATGCCTGTCCATGTGCTTCTCCACTCTGAGCTGGATAAAGACCAACATCTTTCTATATTGTTTTTCCAGCAACCATTTTTGGCCACTCAGTCCATTTTAAGACAGAGTCTTCTGACTTTCAGGGTACATTGAAGCTGACAACCTATTTCTGCTGGGCTGGTTTCTAGCTGGTCTCTGAAACTGCTACAAGCAGAGCCCAGCCAGGGTTTCTCCACAGCTCACACTCTGACACAGAGTCACATCCTACTGACCACAGCTCTCATGGGTGTTCTTTACACGGCCTGACAAGGGGTGCAGAGCAGTGGGAAAAAAGCATTTCTAGAAAGGTGAATTTTCAGCCGGCACAAGACAACTTGATGGCACCAAGCTTTCTGCCATCCAGTTCCTGGAGCTGTTCTGTACACATTCAGGAGCATCAATCTCAGCAGCCACTTTCCTCCTCAGCTGGAACTGAAAGATTTTGCTAGTGTATACATTTGTTTAAAAGAAGAACTAGGCCTACTTTCTGTGCACAAACAGCTTTTGTTGGTTTGGTTTTTTGTGTGGCTTTTTTAGAGCAGCATGTGAAGGGCACCCAAAAATTACAGCCTCTCCCACACTTCAGCCTTCAGGTTCAGCAGCCCCACTCAGTTTCCAAGGGCTCAGGGCTTGGTTTCACTACCCAACGAAGGGAGAAGTGAAACATCACACACAGACTCAGTGACCTCGTCCTGCTCTATTCAAATTGGTGCAAATTTTGTCACTGACTCACATAACAGCAAAATGAAGCAGCCTTTGGTTCTCCCTTTGTACCACTTCAGTTTAAGCAGATGCTTCTCATGGCTATGCTTCTCCTCTGTTCCCTGTTTGCCTGTCCAATCCCACAGCACCAAAAGCAGAGGAATTTCATGGAGCATTTGCTCTGTGCTGGCTGCAGTGCAAAGCAGGGCTGTGTCTAGGGACAGATTAAACTGCAGGAGAGGCAGGGCAGAGCTTCCCTCCCTCAGCAGCCAAAGGTGTCCAACACCATCCTAAAGGTGCACAAAGCTCTTGGCCACTACAGCCAGGGGAGGGTTTTCCAAAACCCTCCTGACTGATGGTTATGGAGGTTTCTTTGAGTTCCCTGTGAAATGCATTATTGGCTGCCTGCTCTCTATAGACCAGATCCATTGCAATCTATTTTCTAGACTAAATTTCCCCATTTGGATCAAGATCCTGTTTGGGCAGGCCTCACAAAGGGACTGGCCCAAAGCAGGCACAGCAGCTCAGGACTTCACACCAGGCATCCCTCCCATGATCCTGTGTCCTCCTGAAAGGACCAAAGAGCAAAGTTTCAGGCACTATCTGCAAATGTCAGATTACTGCACAGTAGCCATGATATTTTCTGAAAAATCCTTTCCTTAGGATTTTTCCTCCTGAGAAGCTGAGAGGCCTCTGGAACAAAATGTAAACATTGATTATCTGCTGCTGTGGAATGCAACAGGTGCATCTGTGATTGGTGTCATGTGGTTGTTTCTAATTAATAGCCAGTCACAGTCAGCTGTCCAGACTGTCTCAGTCAGTCACAAGCCTTTGTAATCATTTTCTTTTTCTATTCTTAGCTAGCCTTCTGATTTAATCCTTTCTTCTATTCTTTTAGTATAATTTTAATATAATATATATAATAAAATAATAAGTCAAGCCTTCTGAAACATGTAGCCAGATCCTCATCTCTTCCCTCATCCTAAGACCCCTGTGAACACCGTCACACTGCACTGGTTACCACACTCCCCCAAAAAACTCCTTGTTCACATTGAACACCTCCAAGCAGCCTGGTGCCTTGCATGATATCCTTTGATAAGGGTAACAGGGGAAAAAAATCCCAAGTGCATGCCTCAGGATGTGTGGGAGGTGCAGCAGAGCCTTGGATGGTTTGATTTCCTCTCATGTGCACAGGATAAATAAGCATCTAGTCACTGATGGAGATCAGTTCTCATTCTTGAAAAAAAAACCACAATAAAACTGAACTTTGTAATACTAATGGGCAAGATACTAATCAGCTTTCCAAGTTTTCCAGTAAGAAAATTACACTTTTATCTACAAACTACACTCCAGAGAGAAATTAAACCATTGAGAACTACTGAGAGCACAACAGCATTAGCATGGATTCATGGGCCAAATCAACAGCCAGCCTAATCTCAGGGTAAAAAAAGCATTTACTTCATGCAGCTCCTCTGATTCCCACTGAATGAGCACATCTCTTACAGGAGAGATTACAGAGCTCATCCTGTAGCAGAAAGATAAACAGTACTGCAGCTTTCTTATAACCACTGCTGTACCATGCTGCATGATGCTTGATATCCAGCCACAGCAGCACAGAAACTGATCTCTTTCCTTCTCTCCCTCTCAGAAACTGATCTCTTTCCTTCCCAGAGTCCAAAAAAAAAAAAAAAAAAAAAAAAAAAAAAAAAAAAAAAAAAAGAAAGAAAACAAAACAAAATAGAGAAGGAGCTGTTAAAACACTGCTGTAGGGGAAATTGGAATATGACTCAGGTCTGCCAGAGCCAGGTCAGCTCTGCTCCAGGGCTGTGTCACTGCCCTGCAAGGCAGGTCCAAGCTGAAGTCTCACAGGATTTTCCCCCTCAGAACATCAAATATTTTAATTTGGCAAGCCACCCAGCCCTGCAAGTGTCTCACAGTGCTGGTGGCCCACTGCCTGCTCAGCAAGTGCTGCTCATCTTCTGGGGCAACCTCAAACTAAAACCTCTGGTTTTGGTCTCAGATGGCTTTCTTTAAGTTAAAGGCAATAACCAGAGCAGAACAGCAGTGGCCAAATGAATACTGAAACAGCACCTTCCAGAACACTTCTGGAGAAAGGCCCAGCCTGTGCTGGGGGCCAGGGCTCTCCTCTCAGGCTTCTGTGCCAGCATGGAGAAATGCAGCTTTTAAACCCTTGAGTTTCACTGGGGATGTACATCCACAGAGAGAGGGAACATCTCACAGAGCTCTGTGCACCCCCTGATTTCCTGCCCCTGCACCACCAGCCATGGGCATCGTCACACACATCCTTTCATACAGCAGGCACAAAGTAAGCAGGCTCCCTTTTTTTTTAATCTTTTAATGTCATTGACTGCCACCAAGGTGGGAGTGAGTTGCTCCAGTGCATCCCAGTGTCCCTGAATGGAATGATAAACGCCACAGCAGAATGAAGATATGAAAGATGACTTCCTGCAAGCAGAAAGGGAGTGTGAGCTTGAATCATCCATTACTGCCCAAGGTGAAAAGAGTCAGTAGCTACAGAAACCAAAACTCCCACACTGCCCTCCCAGGTCATGGCAAAAAAAGACTGCAGCCAGAGCATCTGCACTAAAATGAGCATCAGAATCATCTTGCTGGTCATTTGGATGGTGAACAATATAAAGCTTGGTTTTTAATTTTTACCTTCTTCATTAGCACATGAAAGCATAAGGAAACTACCTGCCATTATGCTGAGACCCTGAAAACCAAGAAAGGGACACTCAGGTCAGCAACAACCTCCAGCAGAAAGGAGGAGGAATAATTACTGCAAATATCCAGCAGGAGGGAACTGCTTCTGAAACAGCATTTCCCCAGTCACCCAAAACCCAGGCTTGCACCATGGTAACACATGCTGTCATTCCTTGCAAGGCTTGGGACCACATTCTGATCAATCAGCCACATTTCTGATCCTTTGTAGAGTGTTTTTTGTTGAACCAGAGGCTCTGGGGAGGAGGTGCAGCACGTGCAGTAAATGTGGCAATGTTTGCTCTCTCTGTGTCCCTGCAGCACCACTCTGGCTGCACCTGCACAGGGAGAGCCCAGGCAGCTCTGGATGGGCTCAGGTGGGTGCAGAGAGGTTTAAAAGCTTGGGCTGTTTGCTGTCAGAGGCATCTGGGAACAGCCACACAAGGGAACCAGCAGGCGTGCTGAAAAGACTGATGTCACAGACAACTTTTATGAAAAATCCTTTCCTTAGGATTTTTCCTCCTGAGAAGCTGAGAGGCCTCAGGAACAAAATGTAAACATTGATTATCTGCTGCTGTGGAATGCAACAGGTGCATCTGTGATTGGCCCATGTTGGATGTTTGTAATTAATGGCCAATCACAGCCCAGCTGGCTCAGACACAGAGCTGAGCCACAAACCTTTGTTATCATTCTTTGCTATTCTATTCTTGGCCAGCCTTCTGATGAAACCTTTTCTTCTATTCTTTTAGTATAGTTTTAATGTAATATATATTACAAAATAATAAATCAAGCCTTCTGAAACATGGAGTCAGATCTTTGTCTCTTCCCCAATCCCAAGACCCCTGTGAACACTGTCACAGACTGATAACCTCTGCTCTGAAGAGCACAGCAGTGGATGATTTCCTGAAGTTTTGTGCACAAAAAGAAAGGGGCAGTGTGACAGTGGTCACAAGGGGTTTCAGGATGAGAGAGAGACGAGAATGTTGACCTCATGTTCAGAAGGCTTGATTTATTAGTTTATGCTATATATTACATTATGACTATACTAAAAAGAAAAGGAAGGAAAGTTCTCAGAAGGCTAGCTAAGCTAAGAATAGAAAAGAATGAATAACAAAGATCTGTGTCCCGGCACAAAGCGAGAGCAGCTCTGCCGTGAGTGGTCAGTAAATCCAAACATCCACAGGAGACCAATCACAGATGCCCCTGTTGCATTCCACAGCAGCGGATAATCATTGTTTATATTTGTTGCTGAAACTTCTCCGCTTCAGCAGGAAAAATCCTAATAAAAGCATTTTAATGAAAAGATGTCTGTGACAGGGTAGGACAGAAGATATTTCAAAAGCTCAATATGAAAACAATTCATGTTCCTCAGGGTGTGAAGCAGCATCTTCAGGCAGGCACAGACACACTTTAGGAGTGCTGCCCAGCTTCTGCCTCCCCCCAGCACGGCCCAGCAGCGGGCTGGAGATGGGACCAGACTGCCAGAGTGATGTGCAGCAGCCCTCCCTGTGCAGGTCTGCTCTGTGCCAGGGCCATGGGCCCATTGCCAGAGTCCACAGCAGCTCACAGGGGAGCAGCTGCCCAATTCTTGGAGAAAGAGGGAGCATATTGAAGCCACCCCCTGTGCCCTGCCCTGACAAGCCATGCCTTTGCAGCATGAAGCAGGACAGGGGTGGAGCAGCAGGGAAAATATTCTCATAAGCACAGGCTATTTATTTATTTATTCACAGCTTTTCCCTCAGCTCTCATTGTTCAGCACTCCTGTTTTCAGTCTTCCAACCATCCCCACAAAGGCAGGACCATCACATCCTTAAGGAAACTGCCACAGAAACCAAGCAGCTCAATGCAGGTGCCAAGGCACCTTTTCCCCACGAAGGCAAAAGAGCAAACACATTTTCTCACCTCTAGGAAAGCCCTGCTTGCGGCAGCTGGAGGAGCAAACACAACCTGTCATCTGCTTTACAATTGCTTCCCTCAGCTACAGGTTGGGACAGGGGACACTGAGTCAGGAGGGCAAGTCCCAGCTGCCACTGAAAGGGATCAGAAATTGTCACTTCCCTCTTTAACAGCACAGGCTGGTCCCTCTCAATTTGACTGGCAAAGCAGAAGGTGCAGGGATGCACCCACCCCTGTCCCACCCCATGCAAATAAAAATCTCTGCTGGCAGTGAGAGAGACACGCATAAAAGAAGCACTGGATGGTGCTCCCTGTGCACAGGAACAGAGCAGGAGTTTGGCAGGAACAGGGGAAATGCTGGGAAAGGCTGCAAGGCTGGGAAAGGAACAGGAATATCTGAAAGACAACTGCTAACAAGGCTCTTTCAGCAAACAGCACCAAGAGCCAAGTTATACCTGCAAGGGTTGCAGCCATCTCAGAAGATGACAGCACCTCTCCCTTTGTATTTTAAGGCTTCAGGTTCCTGAGGCTACTTCTTTTCCTTCTTCCCAGGTCAGCAAGAGGCAAAGAATTCAATGCTTGACCTCACACTTCTTCAGATACAGAGCAGCAAATGCTCTCCCTTGGTTTTTCAAATAAATCTGTCCCAGTGCAGAGTAGCAAGACCAGCTGTCTCACTGCTTCACAGCCAGAGAAATTGCTCAGCCTGTGTAGTGGCTGGGTGTTGAAAAACTCCATTAAATTAATGCCATGAAAACCAGTTTAAACCAGCATGGTAATCTCGCACCAAACCAGGTGAAACTGCTCACACAATCCCAGAGCTCAGCAATGAGCTCTCCCCCAGGCTTCCCTGGACCTGGAAAACTCAGACCAGGAGCACTCCCAGTACTGACAGGGTGGCTGTCAGCCCAGAACAGCTACAAGCTCTAAGAGCTGATGCAAAGTTGCACTGCTCTGCACAGCCAGGCCACCAGCAGGGCTGGTGTCACCAGCAGGGATCCAAAGCTCTGGATATCTCCTCAGGGCAGTGTCAGTGCAGCTGCCAGTGGGCAAGGACTCACCTCAGCCCTATTCTGCCATTGCTGATTCCAGAACCACCTCAGCTCCAGCAGAGGAAGGAGACCGAGTCCCTTGGTGACTGCATTGTTATTTGAGATGAACAGGCACAGCTGCAAGCTGGAATATGCAGACAAGCCCAAATCTGGCAGGCAGCATTCCCTGGAGTCATCCAACCCTAACTGGAGCCTTTGACCACGACCCAAGAGGCAAACCCAACACTTCCTCATCAGGCTGGCTACCAGGTGCTCCTGATCCCTACAAGGGTGGTGACATCACCAAAGGAAAATTAATTCCTTCAGTGTTTGCTCACGTCCCCTCTTTTGTTTTACCTCATCTAATGCAGTTTTCTTCATGAAGAGCCTTCTAGATGAACAGTAAGAGCAGAGACCAAAGGACCACTTGCCTGCAGCACTCAGTGCCCAGCTTTCTCAGGTGAATGAGCAAAGAGAACCTTGCATCTTTATTGAAGGCTAACTGCATGGTCTCACTGCTCCTCAACAGCCTCCTTAGTTTCCTTTGGAATTTTGATAATATTTGCATCCCTGGCACAGCTCTGCAATATGCAGACAGGTTGTGGAACTGCTCCTGCCCCATAGGTACATTTCTGAACAAAAAGCTAAATTGGGACCAGCAAAAATAGCCACCCAGCCTGCTCAGATGAAATCACAGTACCTGTAACCCAGTTTGCCAGCAGCTCTGGCATATGGAGACTTAACCCTGCCTGATCTCCTCCTGCCTATATCCAGCAGCAGAGGGACGGGGAAGTGTAGTGTAGAAGAGAAAAACAGTGCAAAAGATTAGCTTTAAAATCTTGTTAACTTGCACTTTCTCCCTTGAGAGTGTTGAAGGGAAACCTGAAAGAGAAAACCTGAATCTTCTTTGCTGCAGACACACGAGCCCCTCTCTGAAGCACACAGAAGGTGCTGCCCTGAGCTGGCCCATGAGCACCTTTCACCCTCAGACAGGCAAACCTGGCCACACAGGAACACTCTATCAGCCTCCAACTGCAACACAAACATAGAAGGAGCCTGTCCTCAGCATGCTGCAGACACACAGAACTAACTGAGGCACTGCACCCAGAAAGGAAGAGTGGACACAAAGAACATAAAAGGAATGAGGAAAGCAGAGAGGAACTCCTCAGTGAGGAACTCCTTGGCTAAGCAGACACTTCAAGCGCACACGGGGTCAGAGGGACAACAGAGGAATTCCTAGGAGAGATGACCTCTGCTGGTTTTATGCCTTTTCTCTTGGTTACATGGACACGACACTGAGCAATGGGTATTTTTGCTCAGACCACAGGGATCTCAGCATGCACAGGCAGAGGCTGTCAGTACCAGCCATTCCAGTCTCACAGGAATGTTTCTATCAATAACCTAAAGCAGTTTGAGCCAGCATTTTTGGATACTTTGGTGGTTGAAACAATCAAAATTGCAAAAACACGCATTGTTACTTTATGCAACAGATTTTTCATTCTGATGCTTTTCCAGACCATGCATTAACTGTGCTGTTTGTAAATGCAAATCTGTTTTTGTCTTTGTGAGCAAAATGCACTTTAATTTAATGGTCAGAAAGGTGTTATGCAGCACCCCAACCTCTCAAACCAGCCTTTAGTGCTTCTGTAAAGCAGATCTAATATGTCCCAGTCCTGGTCTAAGTACAGGCATTTTCCAAGAGCAAACTGAACATCCCACCTCTTTTATGACTATTTAAATGTTTCAATGGACAGCACTGCAACATATTAATCCCTGACACAGCATTATAGCACAGCTTTAACAGCAGCACTGCTGTCCCCAGCACACACCCACTGATGCAATCTCTGAACACAGCAAGAGTTTGCCTAACATCTCCAGCATGATTTTATTTCTATCCTCTCCTGTGACAAACAACTTTTCCCATTAGTCTTTCAACGCTGACAGTTTTAAATATAGGTAGCATTCTTCAGTTACAATTTAAAATGCTAAATTTCAAGGAGAAAATTAACTTGTACCAGCATGCTTTCAAACTGCCTCAATGAGAGAAGCACATCAGATAAAAATCAATGTATTCTTACTTTGTAGACAGCCCTCACTAATCATGATCAGCTCAGACATTCCAGTTGAAATGTAACTTCACCCCAACCTCTGCTTCCATTACAAAACCACAACTCAGGCAGGAAGAGCAGCCTGCAGTGTATCTGACTCAAGCATTACCATTCACATAGCAAACAAAAAAAATCCCTCCCACCCAGTCACCCAACTCATCCCTTCCAAGACCTGTGGCAGGTACACAGAAAAAAATCTCTGACAAACTGCAGGGACATCTGGTTGGAAAAGACCAAAGACTGTGGAATCCAACCATTAACCCAGCACAGCCAGGGCCACCACTGAGCCACGTCCCCGAGTGCCACATCCATGTGCATTGCCAGTACCTCCAGGGTGGTGATTCCAATACTTCTCCAGGTGGCCTGTTCCATGGTTTGACAGCCCTTTTGGGGAAGAAGTCTTTCCTAATACCCAACCTAAAGCACCTCTGGTGCAATTTGAGGCTGTTTTTTCTTATCCTATCATTGTTATATGGGAGAAGAGACCAATCCCTACCTGGCTACACCCTCCTTCCAGGGACTTGCAGAGAGGGACAAGGTGTCCCTCGAGCCTCCTTTGGTCCAGACTGAGCCTCCCCAGCTGCTTCTCATCAGCCTTGTGCTCCAGACCTTGTTCAGCTCCACTGTCCTCCTCTGGAGCCTCTCCAGCACCTCAGTGTGTTTCCCATAGTGAGGGGCCCAGAACTGGACA
Organism: Melospiza melodia melodia; assembly: GCF_035770615.1. Classification (NCBI taxonomy): domain Eukaryota; kingdom Metazoa; phylum Chordata; class Aves; order Passeriformes; family Passerellidae; genus Melospiza; species Melospiza melodia. The sequence goes on along the minus strand of NC_086196.1, from coordinate 104,890,473 downwards.
CAGCACTGGAGCTGTGGCTTCACCAGTGCCAAGTGCAGGGGGACAATCCCTGCCCTGGTCCTGCTGGCCACACTAGTGCTGATACAGGCCAGGATGCCACTGGCCTTCCTGGCCACCTGGACATACTTCAGATGTTGTTTTTTTTCCTAGTGGAGCACTAACATAGCATTACTAAATCTTCAGTGAATTAACTGATATAATTGCATCACACAAAAAAGAATCATAGTCTAGGACAAAGATTTTTTGTGTACCTACTGCTGCTTTCCAAGGCTCTGGCAACTGTTTGACACCTCAGCTGTTAGACTTTCTAGCACACTTCTGGAAAAGCATTACCCATTCTGTCTGTGCAGTCAATAGCACTCAATATGAAAAACCATTTTATTGCAAACTTCTAACAGGACAAAATGATCCCAACTAAAGCAGGAATCTGGCATGTAATGTGCTCAGAATTTTTTACAAAATAATTACAGTCCAAGAAAAAATGCCTACATAAATGAGCACAAGTATCATAAAGTATAAAAGCTACAAGACAAGAAAATTATAGTTCTTTCAATACAAAATATGCTTCAGGAGCTGTATCCTGTTCTTGCACATTTCATGATGTAACTTTCGTTCGAGAAATTATTTCATTCACAAAACTGTTGTTCTTTGCCAGCACATCATTTCTCAGCTGCTTCAACTTGACTTTGATGTCTTCTTCTGACATATCTGTCAAGGGCAATGCTTTCACTTGACAGAGAAAATCCTGAATTATCTTTTCACCTTCCTGAAATGGAGAGAAGAGAAGGAAAAGAAAACAGAAAAGGTGTTCAGATTGCAAGCAGGAATTTTCCAAATTCCCTATAGACACAAAGTATTTTTCATCAGCAGAAACTCAATGCAGGCAAAAATCATGGCTATTTTTGTCCTTGCTATCAAGTTCTGAAGACCAGAACAAACCACTTACACTGGTACCAGAAGTTCTTTTTCCACGCATGAGCAAAAAGCACCAGTTGATCAGCATAAACACAGTATTTAACATTGCAATCTCCTGTAAGTGTTCCACGCTTAATTCCAGTGTGCAGCAACATGAGGTGAGCACTGCCAGCAGTTACAGCACCAGAATGGTCATATTACCCAAACCAGTTACTTTTAGAAGGGACTGTCAGTCAAAAGCAATGCTTCAACATGCAAGAGGAAAGGACAAATTGTAACCAAGCAACTGCAGAGTGGCCGTCACCAAGGAGAACAGATGATAATTAAGCTTTATGCATATGCTTTTACACAAACAGGCAAAGTGGGACTTCTAAACAATCTGACTTAAATAGCAAGAACAAACATTGCAATGAACAGCATTCAGAATCCCTGTACTGGAAACAACTGGTCCAGAATGCAGAAGTTTGTCCACTCCTCTGCACTGTAGAATTCTACTGTAAAGTTCACTGAGTTTTCCTCTGATCATTTAAGATTGATGCAGTAGTTTTCAGTGCAGAAGTTTCCAAAAAGTAATAGCACCCTTTTCCCTCTACACACAATGTAAATCAAATTTCCTGGGTGAGACATCTAAAGCTCTGCCATCCTATTGCCTAGAAGGTTTATGGTATATATTCTATTACTGAAACAGCCAAGAATAAAACATGATGATGTATCTGTCACAAGCTTTTGCTATGTCAATTCAATTTACACCAATTTAGGACCATGCAGCCAGGTCCAACTGATCTCAAAATTCCCTCACCACGATGCCTGACACAGGAAAGGTAATAGTGGAGCAACTGAGGTAGCTGGAGGGGAAGCCTTCTGGTAAAAAACAAAACAAACCAGAGATTGTTCCTCGTTCAGTAAGTGGATCTGATGCTTTAGATGAACAACAAATGCAGCTGAACTCTGAAACTGAAAATAAAGTAACAGCTAACAGCCTCTGTCTAGAGCAAAGGCTTTTTACGTGTAGGAATTGTTCTGGATGTGGACTAACACTTCAAGGTTTCCACACACTGGAGTAGTCCCTAGTCTCTGCCAGAAGGAGATCAGGGTGGTACAAGGCTGTGGAGCCTCATGCTGGCTGCTGGGACACAAAACAAAGCTCTGTGACTTTGCAGGTTTGCGTGCATGCAGCCAGGAGCACCCAGCTGCACTGGACAAAAACCAATGCAAGCCACAAAGCAGCAGCACTGGATTTCCCAGGAGAATGCCACAGATGCCACTGTCAGGACTCTTAATCCAGCAACAAGACAACACAGGATGTTCTGTGAAAGCTTCCTGGAGCCTTTGCTTTCCTCTACACTACTTGCAAAGGAAGGTTCTCTAAAGCAACTTTGCTTTGTGACATCCATAAATCAAGTGTAAATCAGCCATTCAGGTACTGATTGGTGTGTAATTTGGTATGATCAGCTGCTGAGATGTGACAGGTCTGATGGGACATGCAAGGGCACCAAGGAGAAGGCTGGGTGTTCACCTTTCCTCTGGTGTGAACAGATCTGCTCACACTGGGCTCCAAGAACACCACGGCACCAATGAACACTCAAACAAGGGGGGGCAAAACCAGGTGTGACCCAACTGCAGGGCCAAGAATATTCTACACAATGGCAACAAAAGCTGTATTTTAAATCTATATTTTTAGATAAAATTCTTGCCTACATTAAATTAATCTAAATCAAACTCACTACCCCTGACCATCTCTTCAACTCCTAACAAACACAGTAGCCAAGCCATTTTGTAATGGAAAAATACATTACAGGGTAATTATCCTCAGGCTTTGGGGGAATCTGAATCCTTAAATGATTTTGCTTCAGCAATTCAAATTTTAAAAAAATACTTCTGACAGCAAACCTCTCTTTCTCTGTATAATTTCTTGGCTGGTGGTTCTCCTTCGGATTCCTTGGACCTGCCAATGTTTTGAAACTCCTCCAGCTCCAGTGCTTTCTCTCTTGCACTTTCTATCACATGTTTTGGGAAAGCCGCCAACTCTGCTACATGTATTCCAAAACTCTGGTCACAAACACCTGGATGCAGAGGAAAAAAACCCAGTTAAGAATTCTTAGAAGACAATATGGCTACACAGAGATTATATGGACATGCTTGTAATAGTTCTTTGTTCTGAAAAATTAAGTGCAGGACATTATTTGTTTGTCCTCAACATTTTCTGATTTCCTTTTTCCACTAAAAATGATAAAATGAAGAATATGCTCTTATTTAATTAAGCTCTATTAGAGCAGTAATTGTAGAGCTCCAAAGTGCTTCAAGAAGAAACAGAAAACTCTTCAGGCAGAGAGAATTTCCCTCTAGTATTTGAATCAAATTGAACAATGGTTTTTATTAAAGTATTTTGGCACAGTCTGTAGAATATAATAATTTGCACGTTTTTAATAGGTACCTCTGACATTTACTCTATACCTATATAAATATATATGTGTGTGTATAGACAAATATTAAAAGTATTGTATTCTAGATCATCTCTCTCCTCCTCTGCATCTGTACCACATAATTCCTCAGTCTCCAGTCATCTTTAATTATATCAAAATCTCTCAACTGTAACTTCACACTTACTTCAATTAATACACTGTTCATAACATGTTCGAGAAAAGTCCTCTTAATTACTCAGAATATGTAAATTATACACACTTACATAAAACAATTTTCACTTCAGTATCAAAAGCCCTCTGATAAAAATCTATCCATTCTTATTTGTTTATATTATCATAATTCCATTTGTCCTCCCACAGATATTGCTACATCCTTTTAATTCTGGTCTCCAGCAAGGAGTTAAGAATAAATTAATTACACTTACAAAATGTCAATTGTTTTTGGCTTTTTTTGTTAACTAATCTTCTATTAAATACCAAGTAACCAAAGAATAGGTGAAGGAAAACTTAGCATTTAGACTTTTTCTGTTTTATTAACCCTGTGATCTCTCAGGTTTCTTAAAGGAAAGGAATCCATTTAAGCAGGAATTCATGTTCTTGATTTTGTTTTAAAAAGACACACCTGCCCAGACCCAGAGCTAACTCAGTTCTCAGCTCAGAGAATCCTGAGCAGGGGCCTGGAGAACAGCACCTCATGAGTCTCCTCTTCTGGTGATTTTGTCACTCTTGAAGCACAAAGACATGGTTGGAACAGTGTATAGAAGTTCCTTATCATGTTTTCCAGGTCTGGTTATACATTTCCAACGACATCAAACCTGCTATTTGTTTCACAACACAGCTGTATCTGAGCTGCCTGTATGCACATCCCTGATGGAGCAATGTGACAACCCCAAAAAGGAAAGAGCACAACATTAATGCAGAAACTTAGGTGAGAGATGTTTATCTGATTGGAGACCAGGTATTTAAAGATGAAGATTTCATACTGTTGCATCTCCTGTGACAGAGGTTTAAGTAGAAAGATAAAAATTTTGTGTCTCCATGCTCAACAGCACTTCCAAGAAAATGGGTGGAACGAAAAGATATCGCAAATACAAAGAGGTGTATGACTAAAAATGGCAAAACTGATTGAAGAAAAATATGAAACTGGGCTTCTACAGTTCTTATCAAACCAGAATGGCTGAATTAATACAGACAGGTTTTAAAAACAAAAGGAGTTGGGAATATCAGGGGCTTTATTGTAGGAGCTGCTGCTCCAGAAGATGTAGAAGGTTTTGATATAGTGTATATTGACTCCCTCCTCAACCAACACGCTCAAAGTCAGGCACCTAAAGATGGCTTGTTGGCAGATTCTGTACATCATCTCCTGCTGCTCAAAATCCCCTTGGTACCCATGTGCACTTGCAGCAGTTCATGACTATTTTTATGACTATTTTTATTCAGTTCCAATGCCACACTAAGTCACCTTTTAAGCACCAATTTGAGCCTGAACGTTGACTTTGTGGAAGGAGCTCAGCATGTGCTGGAGAAGATGGGGAACAGCAAACTAGGAAAGAACCACAGACACCTCCTCTCCAGTGGGAACCAGAGCCACAGCAATTTGGAGCAATAGTCAAGCAAAAACTGGGCATTCCCTAGGAGCATTCCTTACTTCTGCTCCTGCTGTGATTCCCCTTGCTCAGAGCAGCCTCCCACAGCTTTACAGAAAAGTACCCAAAACCTAACTCCAAGATTATAGCCAGAGGGGAACACAAAATTACAAGTGGTCATACATGTAATCTACATGCAAGAAATGATGTAATTTAATGGATTTAAAACCAGAAGAAACGAGTAAGAAGTAGGCAGTTAGTGATGTCATAGGAGTAAAACCAGCAAGGTATCAGACCCAGGATAGCCAGTGTTCTACAGTAATCCTGCTCTACCCATTTAGTGTTACCTAAGCCATTCCTCTGCTGTGCAACTCAGAAGAGGAAAATTAAGAGGTACACAGAGTGAGAAGGAGCACTCTGCCCACATTTTAAATCAAAACTTCAGCCCAGAGGTTGCCAGCTGGACTGAAATACTCTAGTGAAAACAATCCAAAATCACTGTAGAGTTCACAACTAAATTAGAATGCCATAAATGGGCACACCTTGCAAGCCACAGTTACAGCTCTGCTTTATTTAGCAATAAATACAGGCTACTGCTGAAGGGAACAAAACCAAATGATGGGGATATAGGGAAACAGGAGGAATAGATGAAATTATGCCTAATTAAAAATTGTTTAATTTAATACTGAAAGGAATAACTGGATCCACTAAAAGACTTTAATTAAATACATCTAACTGAAATTGTACTAACAAAACAGGCTTCTTGTTGTTTTATTGTGATGCCATTTGCTAAAAATTACCCACATGACTTTTCCTACATCAAACTCCTATATAAATTGGGCAATGTAAGACTAAGTCTTATTACAATGAAATAGCCATTATTAAAAACTGTCAGCACATAAAAGGTGCACTCATTCCTTTTAAAAGAACAGTTTAAGAAATGTAAGTCTCTTCCATCAGCAGGTCAAAATAGCTGTTTTAGGAAAACTGAAAATAACCTTCTGGAACCCTTCTTCTTTAAAAAAGAAAAGGGAACAACTCAAAAGCATCAACCTGAGTGGCAGAAATAGGCTAGACACCCTAAGAAATAATCATTAACATCATCACCTACTGTGCTCACACAGAACTCCTGTCACACACACTGTCCATGGACAGAGAAGAATGAATATATATATATATATATATATATATATATATATATATATATATATATATATATATAAAAATATAAATATATATATATATAAAATATATATATTATAAACCCCAAGCCTGGAGTGTGACACGAATTTTGGGGGGGATTTTTTTTTCCATTAATGCTGGAACCCTGATTACTGAGAATTTTTAACTTTCTGTGCTGACAAGCACTGACCCCCAAGAGAACACTGCAATTAACCTGAAGCCATAGAGAAAGCTTCCAAAACTGAATAATAGAACTAGGATTATAAGTGTGTAGTTTGAACAGAAATGTGTAATATCACAAAGCAAAAAACTTGGAGTTTAAAGATTTTTTATATATAAAGCAAAAAAAAAGTTTTAGAGCAGAAGCTAGTCCTTCTTCTTCATGAGTTTAAGTAATGTGTAATTAGATAAAGTCCACATTGAGGGTTTGTGTAGTTATTAAGTCAAAAATAATTTAAGTGCCGTTTCTTAATTAAACAGTTTATCCTTAAAAGATCCTCTAGAAAGAGAGATACAGTTCAATTTTTTAATTTATTAGTAAAGCACTGCAAAACTCCCAACTTATAGGACTGTTGTATAAATAAACACTAATAAACATCTAAATCTGAACAACAAAACACTATCTCACATGTTTAATCCCAACCTTAACAAAAAACCCAAAAAGAACAAAAAACAAACCCAAAAAACCAAAACAATCTCCAAAAAAATCTCAAAAAAACCAAAAGCAAAATAAGGCCAAAAAAACCAACCAAACAAAACTCAACAAAACCAAAAAACAGTAACAAAAAACCCCATAAAAACCCCCAAAAAATAAAACAAAAAAACCCCAACCAACTAAACAAAAAAAAAAAAAAAAAAAAAAAAAGAGAAAAAAAAGAAAAAAAAATCAAATTAAAAAAAAAAAATCAAAAAAAAAAAAAAAAAAAAGAAAAAAAAAAAAAACAAAAAAAAAAACCAACCCAAAACAGAAAATCCACACAATAAGACTTTTCTCTCTCAGGACTCTCAGACTCTTCTCAAAGCTGAGACCTGGCCTTACCTTCCTTGACCCGATAGAGCATGGTGAGTGTGTCATCGCTGGTCAGAGCAGTGACATGGAGGTTGTTTACTGTTGGCACTTGGTCAGCAAGAGCTGTGAGCTCATGGAAGTGTGTGGCAAACATGGCAAACCCACAGATTTTGCTGGCAATGTATTCCGAGATAGCCCAGGCCAAGCCAAAGCCATCGTAGGTGGAAGTTCCTCTTCCCAGCTCATCAATGATTATCAGGGAGTTTTCAGTTGCTGTCCTAAAAGCACAAGAGCATTTGTTAATGCTTGAGAGCAGCATGAACTCTGGATATTGGAGTATGACAAGTTCTGCTGTGGATGCAGAGCATGGAAGAGGCAAAAGACCCTGCTTATTTACAAATATAGTGCAGACACAGCATCACACAGATCATTCCACACTAGGCTCTTGGTCTCATTTAGACTTTGGCCTCTTGGTAGAAACTCTGTATTGACCACTGGAATAAACAGAAGACTACTTCCAGAACTTATGCACCAGCTAAAAAGAACTTGAGATTCTCTGCTGTATTTGGGATGCCTCCAGACAAAGGAAGGAATGATGAATCTGACTCCATGTACTCAGAAGGCTAATTTATAATTTTATGATACTGTATTATATTAAAAAATACTATAGTAAACTATACGAAAGAATACAGAAAGGATACTTACAGAATGCTAAAAAGATAATAATGAAAATTCATGACTCTCTCCAGAGTCTCAACACAGCTTAACCATGATTGGCCAATGAGTCAAAATAATTCACAGAAAATCAATGAAACAATCACCTGTTGGTAAACAATCTCCAAACACATTCCACATGAGCAAAACAGAGGAGAAGCAAATGAGATATTTATTGTTTTCATTTTTTTGAGGCATCTCAGCTTCCCAGGAGAAAAATCCTGGGTGAAGGGGTTTTTCAGAAAATGTGAATGTGACAACTCTCCACTAAGACTCCGCAGAAAAGAAAAATCTCAAATGCACTTCTCTCAGAGCACTTCTTTTCCCACCAAGCCCCAACAAGACAATCAAACAAAAGCCCAGGACTTGCCTGAGGATTGAGGCAGTTTCCAGCATCTCAGCCATGAAGGTGGACACTCCTTTGAGCTGGCTGTCCCCGGCTCCCACCCGAGCCAGGATACAATCCACAATGGTTATTTCTGCAGACTCACAGGGCACAAAACACCCAATCTGGGCCATGAGAACAATCACCCCTGTCTGCCGGATGTATGTTGATTTTCCCCCCATGTTAGGGCCTAAAGGAGAAATTTTCCAAAAATTAATTGAAAAAGCATCATCATTTTACAATTCAACAGTTTTTTAAAAGGAGAAAAGGCTCTAAATTAGAACAAGGAGTGTTTAAATTTATTACTCTCTTGCCAGAAAAGAGCAGCAAACTTGTCTAACAGGTGCAACAAGTGGCTCCAGAGCTAACAAGGCTTGATTGTTTGTCTTACTGAATGCTCCTTTTTCAAAAGAAAGGTGAACACAGAAAATCAGGGGCCTTCATTAGTTTTGGGACTTTTCAAAAGTATAAGCAGTCATCTAAAACTTGTATTCATACCTAAAACTAATAAGCTTTAAATTAAAAAAAATCAGTATTTATTTCTGCTTAAGAATTGTAATAATTTGTTTTTACCTCAAACAACTATTAACATTTCTCTGTAAAAATGAAAAGCTTAGTTACAGACTGGGTACAAGCTAATGGGTCACTCAGAATCAGCAAACCCAGATATTAAGCAGTTAATTGTAACTGAAATACAAATGAAATAAAAAGTATTATTCAGAAAACCAGTAATTAAAACCAATTTTACACTTTTGCTAACCAGCAAAAGAAGCGTGTTACCATGCATTAATTCAGATTTTTGATTTTTCATTTTCATTATGTTAGAAGTGCTCATTAATTATTCTCTAATTGCAGATCTTTGCCACTCAGAATGTATGTTAAGGACATCTGGATGGAAATTAAGATTCAATTAAATCTATAAACACTTAAAATGTTTTAGTGTGTAGTAAAATTATCTTAATTACACCAGAGAAAAGGGTAAAAAAATGGTACAGTCACTGAAACATGTATTGCATTGAAAATCATCTTTAATGCTTCACAAAGAAAACACTAACAAAGCACAACTGATGCCTACTGGAATTTTCCAAATCACTTTAGCAGGGTCAGGCTTTCCAGCTCCTGAAGCTGCCTGGCTTGTGGAGTTACATTCACTAAGGTCTTACTTTAGGGAACGACTAATTTCTTATTTTCTACTGTCCAGCAGCCTCTCTTTTCTCCACAAATGACTCTTTGTAAATTAGTGATCACCTTCTCCAAACAGTACACTACAACTAAAATTATAATAACTAATTCCAGTACAGTTAGTCTGGATTATGAAAACTGTGCTTGTATGTACAGAAATATATAGAATATCCACAGTCAAAGGGTAACATGAACATTGTGGACACTTTTTCAAAATATATAATCAAAACTAGCAATAAATAATAGCTTACAAATACCCTCCCTTCTTTTCCAGAGCTAAATCTTACTCCCCATGCAGAAAGATGATAACTCAGTAGCTGCTCACCCTTGATGAGAGAAATCGTTCTGACAGAAATTTATTAGCCCGCTGATTTGTTTTGCCTGTTGCTGGTTTGGTTTTTTCCTCTTTAAAAAGACATCATTATTGGAAACACCCGAGACATTCACAAAGTAAACAACAAACAAACAAAGAAGAGAAGGGCAGTATTTACCAGTAATGATGTGGAACATCTGCTTGCCCTTCTCGAAGGTGATGTCGTTGGGGATGAAGGCCACGTCGTCCTGCGCCTCGATGCAGGGGTGCCGGGCCCCCCTCAGCACCATCCTGCCCCGGCCCTTCTCCAGCACCACAGGCCGCACGTACGGCACCGGGGCCCCGTTGGACACGTGGGCAAAGCTGACAATGGCGTCCAGCTGGGCTATCACATCGTTCATGGTCTGCATGGGCTCTGCATAGCCTGTGTGCACACAGGGGATGGAGGGTCAGGGCCATCAGCTGTTCTTTTGCTCTGCTGAGAAGGTACCTTGAAGCCTACGCCGAGTCCAGCAAGGTAATTCATCTGCAGTAACAATGGTCTTCAAGAGGAAAGTCACCTCCTGGGAGAACCTAGGATGCAATCCTGAAGCTCCCATGCCTTGAATACCAAGGACACTTCTTCAGACTAAGGAAAGGAGGAGGTGAGGCCATGTCACAGACATCTTTCATAAAAATCCTTTCTTTAGGATTTTTCCCTCTTCTGGAAGGCTGAGGCCCCAGAAAGAGAATGTAAACAATGGTTATCTGCTGCTGTGGAATGCAACAGGTGCAGCTGTGATTTGCCCATGTTCCATGTTTACAATTAAGGGCCAATCAGGGACCATGCTCTCTGGGACAGATTCACAGAGAGCTCCCTTGTTTATTCCTTCCTATGCTATTCTTAGCTTAGCAGCTTCTGAACTTTTCTCTCTATTCCTATTAATATAGTATTAAGGTATTATATATCATAAAATAATAAATCCAGCCTTCTGATCATGGAGTCAAGATTCTTGTCTCTTTCTTCACCCCTGAGGAACCCTTGTGAGCCCGGTAACCACGCCATGTTGATTATTTTCCTCATCTGGAAATCCAGTATGTTTCCTTCGTGAACAATACACGGCACTCTGATGCTCACGCAAGCAAAGACACTTCAGACACAGCACAGACACTTCAGACACAGCAGCCATCTGTGCTTGTGTGAATGATGGGAGGGAGAGGTCTGTCAGATACAGAGCCTGTGACACCAGGATAGATGGCCCAGCATCACCAGTACCAGCTTTTGAAGTTCTGGTGTTTGGCTTTTGAAGTTTTGGTGTTTTCTTCTGTGAAAGGGATGAGGGACTGGAGCCTAAAGCCCAAATTCCCCAGTGTCTCTTCTGCTTTTGGTGAAGGATAATAAAGAATGTCCTGTAAGTAGGCAATCTTAGAGCAAAATATATGGAAATAACTTAGGAAACCAGTAATTTTTATTGTCATATAAGCAGTGACTAACTTGATCTTCTACTCCTTATCAATGTTCTTAGACCTCAGGTCCCGCTCCTTCAGTTCTCTGTTCTCCTTTACCTCTTCTGCTGTCTGGGTGAAGATGCCCAGAGTCAGGCAGGTAGGTGGAGGGAGGATAGATGTGACCCTTATGGCCTTATTTTTGTTCCTATTATGGGATTAGCATTTGCACACACCTCATCACTGCACATCTGCAGCAATGCCAGGAAAGGGTCTGGCGACAGAAAGCAATTAATATTTAAAAAAATCCTGGGAGAAGGAATTTTTCAGAAAATGTCAGTGTGACAATTCTCCACTAAGATTCCCCAGAAAAGAAAAATCTCAAATGCACGTCTCTTCAATTGGTGTCAAAAGTGAGCTCACATCTCACTTTTGACACCAATTCTTTGGGCAATATTACAGTTTGTCTCTGTAAAAGAGAAACCTCAAAGAAACAGCAAGTCCTCCCTCCCAGCACTCCAGACTGACACACATCAACAGTGGCATATTCACCTGAAGCAATGTTAATGATTTCCTTAACAATTGCATCCTGAGCCTCTTCATACTCTTCCCTGTTCTTTATATATTCATCATTGATGGCACTCAGTTTGCTGTGAACAAAACAAGAGTATTTAGAAGCTGTGATGTTGTGCCTTCACCTACAGTGCCAAACTTTTGGCCTCCTCATCTGAGTCTATACCAAGTGTCCCCAGCTGTTTTAACAGCAAGGTTCAGCACAAAGACCACAAAGCAACTGACCTACAATTCATCCACATCAAGGCAGCCTCAAGATTAATTCCAAGTTTAAGATCACCCATAAAGGCCAAACCAGAAATTCTAGCATCAACACACGACATCATCTATGTTTGTTATAGAGCTGCTGTGTGATAAGAACTAGCTCTTCAAAGTGAATTTCTGGCTATTTTGCTGCTAAGCAACTGTGTAATTAGCCCAGAGTCCTACAACAGGCTTATCAGATCTGAAGGCATTGACTTCTTTCATTTGGTAAAAACCTAAATTAATTACTGTCACTATGAACAGGTTCTGATCTTCCAACTTAGGTAAGCTGAAATAAAGACAAGAGTTTAAACAAGTTTTTATTCTTCTCAAGCTTGTCTCCTAAACAAAGAACAAGAGTCTGCAAGACTGAATAAGAAACACACCCAAGTAGTGTGCCCACACTACAAGCAGAAGTCAGTCTTGTGCTTCAAGTACCACCTACAGAAGCAACTATAACTTAACTAAGTACAGAGAATTCTTTTTTATTAGTGATGCACGGGCTGCCTCACTAAGGGAAAGTAGCAGATGACAAAGTACAGGTTCTAAGTACATCTTCTCAGTTACAGAAAAGCCTAACTTCATCTACATTTAGATTCGCAACACATTTGGAACCAGAAAAAAAGCTGTTTTACATCTCATGGATGTTTTTAAAAAATATCCTAAGAGTAAATGTTAAAACAAAATGCAATTAAGGTTTACACTTTGTTCATGTAAGTAAATTGGTGTGAAATACAACAGCATGTTGGGGTCTCTTGCTGGTCAGAGTGACCCCAAGAAGAGTTCCAAAGTCTCTTTTCCCAGCCCAGCACTCGAAGGAGTCAGGGCTCTTCATTTCTCAGTCTCAAAGTTGTTTATTCTTTCTCCTGACCTGCTGAGGTCTGCTCAGCAAGACAGTCTGAGGCACTCTGCCTGCCCCAGGGCGGTGTTATGTCTTTATACTGAAAACTACATATACAATGTTTACTTTCCAATATCTATCACCTATGTTAGACAGTGAGCCTCTACTCTAAACCAATCTGTAAGTGCCAACATCACAGCAGAAGGTGGAGGTGAAGAAGAAGAAGGAGAAAGGCTGGACATGCCCAGTTCCCTCCATCTTGCTCCACTGAATCCCCATTCTGAAAAACCCAAAATCTACTTTTTCACCTTGTGATAAATTCACTATCATTCTACTTAATTTCTCATGGCTTGCAGATCTTTATCTAAGGTTGGCAACTTGCTCCACAGGTCATAATCAAAATCACAGGCATTTCTGAGCTCTGTGCCAGGGTCTCTGAGCCCCCTGGCAGGGGTCTTGGCTGCTCAGGACAGCCAGAAGGATATCCTGGGTCCTGACACCAGCACATTGGGTGGTGTGAACCAATATGTTTGCCCTCCTTTTCAAAGATAAGGATTTATAACTATGGAAGCAGCTGAACACAAGCCAGCAGCGTGGCCCTGAGGCAGAGAAGGCCAAGGCCATGCTGGCTGCTCTAGCCAGAGTGGACCCAGCAGGTTGAAGGAAGTCATTCTTCCCCTCTAACCAGCACTCCTGAGATTGCATCTGTTTTTTTGCGTTTTGTCTTCCCAACACTGAACCTGGAGCAGATGCTCACCACAAAGGCACAGAGCTGGAGCACGGGGCACACAAGGACCAGGCTGAGAGAGATTCCTGACCAGGCTGAGGATCTGGGGTCAGCCTGGAGGGAAGAGGCAACAGACTCTCCTTGGACGTGCAGAGCAAAACAATGAGATCCTTAGATCCAAGTTTCTGTGAGGAAAATTCTCCTTAGATCTGATCAGGAGAGCTTTCATAAACAGTAATTCAGCACTGGAACTTGTGCCACAAGGCTGTGAGGGATACTTAGAGGATGGGCACTTAGGCAAAGCCTTGGGCTACCCTATCTAAGCTTGAGATGGGATCTAATTTCCAAGTGCATCAGCTTTGAGTGAGGGATAAGAAGCAGCCTTCAACCTAAATTATTACCCAGTTCTGCACAGGCAACTTTCTACTTTGTTTCCTCTGTATCAAAACACTGAAGAACAGAGAAACATCTGACTGATGCAGCCCCTGCTCCTGCTAAAACACTCTGAAAGAGCAAAAATTCAACAAAAAAATAGAGACTTTTCAGCTGATCTCTGTCAGAACTGCTGTCCAGACAAGGACACACTGAAACAGCCCCAATGCAATTAGCCTGAAGATTTAAATTTTTTTAACAGCTCAATTAAAAGTGGCACAGAATTGAAGTTCAATACACAGGACTAACAGAAATTAGAGAGGATTTGGAACAAAGGGGAAAAACAAGTAATCAGCAACAAAATTCTGCATGTCACATTCGCTGATAAACATAAATTCCCTAGTGCAGTTTGTGTCTGTATAAACACTCACAGTAAAAGCAATTATGATGCTTGCTGCAGCTAAAACAGAGAAATTAGCCCAAGTCAAAGGACCAAAAATAGATAACAGTTGGCAACATAAATGGGGAATGCAGCTTTTAACATAAACTCTATGCCAGTCCTGCTCAATATATCAATCTGTGAGTCAATTAAAAAGGTGACAGTTTGTAGGGAATGCAGTTTATCAGCATAATTATAAAGGAACAATTCTATTACTTTCAGAACAGGCTTAAAAAACCACCAATATCATCTCATACCTGTTAGTAAATTTCACACCATTCTTCTGTGTATCAATGATTCCATATTTTGAATTGTTACGGAGAGCTTTTTCCTCCTTACAAGTTACCCTAAAGTGATGCCCAAACTGTGAATTTGTCTCCAGCTTGATACTTTTGCCAGCTTCCAAACCTTTCAGATGAAAACAAAGAAAAAGAAACCAGCTGTATTATCACAAATCCTGCATCCTGTGCTATTCCTGCTCACTAGCCCTCAGTTCCCATGATTAGCCTCTTACATGACCTAATTGAGTGGACCTGCTTTGGTTCTGTACAGCTGTGAGAAATACCCAGACCAAACACAAATATATATGGATTCATTCTCTGCTCTTACTTTAAAATGCTCTCAAACTGCATATTCAAATCAGGTTCTCAAAATGCAAGGACACTCTGCACTGTTGGTGTTAGCACAGCACCTTTACTATCATGATCCTTCTACTAACACATAGCTCTGTTACAAGATTTCTCATTCCATCCCTACACAATCTTGGCTTTCCTTCTTCTCATCCAGGTACCATCTTTACACTAAAAAAAAAAATCAAAACAAAAAAAAAAAAATTGCAAGCTCTTAGTATAGTGTTGTAAGTAAGTAAGTTTAGTGTTGTAATTTTTCCTTGCCATATTTGCATTAAAAGTTGGTGGCTTTTTCTTTTTCTTAAAGTTGATATTTCAATACCCTATTCATCAGCTGCACATGGAATTTTCTGCATAGGATAATCAATACTTTAAATGTCTCATTTGCTTATGAATTACATTTTGCTAGGAACATCAAAAGAAAGCTGAATGGACACTCAGGATAATGCACAGAAGGGGGGAAAAAGTGCAGGTCCTCAAAGAATGTAAAACAGAACTAGAGCTAGCCAAGAGTTTGAGGAGTTACAGTTCTACAAAATGGATTCTGTAACATATATGATAATTTCTGAAATAATTTGGAATGTTGTTTAAAAAAAAAATTAAGGCAAAATTATAAGCCAAAAATCCCTCTTTTCAACAGCTTGTACTGCAACAACTCAAGTCAGCCCAACTCAAAAATATAATAATGCAAAAATCTTTTAACCCTTTAACCTCTTTATACCAGTTTTCATCACCTGATTGCAAAACATTTCACAAAGGAGACATGAATGAAAGGCAGTTCAAACCCTACCTAGTTCTTTGGCTGCAGTCTTTAGTAAGGACTGCATTTTTTCTTCCAGTTCATTCATCTTCTCTCTTAATTCTGTTAAATTAGGATCAAAAGAAGCCTTGACGAGAAATTCATGATTCTCCACCTAGAGAAAAAGAACAAGAAAAGATTTATATGAACATAAGTAATAATAAAAAAAAATCTTTCTGATCATACACAGTGAAATGAATTTACTTCACAATTCACACAAAATTTTTTATAAATACATAATGTTGTCATGCAATGTTGTTTGTGATAGTTGGTGTCTGGTTCAACTGCAAAACAAACACATCTCAAATACTTGTTTTCTCACATAATGTACTCCATACACACAAAATATACCAATTTAACAGATTCCTTTCTGCTGAAATGGAGTTGTCTGCACATTTATTTGCAAACAAATGACAGAGCAATAGGCAGGGCAAAAAGGGAAGCCAGAGGGAATGAAATGGTCATGTACATGATCATTTCTGCTACCCTGGACTTAGGCAGCTAATCAAGACAGAGCATGGGGTGTTTCAAACAAGAAGCCTTTGTAAAGTGAAGTTTCTGAATCAGTAATTTCTGCCCCAAAAGGGACTCTAGAGGCTTAGGAAGGAATCTACATAGTGTCACTAAAAATCCCACAAATTTCAACCCAGCTCTTGAGTTGAAAAGCAGACATGGTTCCTTCCAAGCTTAAATTTTCAGAGGCAAGGATGAAGCATTTCATCTTTTTGTTGTATTTCATCTCTTTTCTCTCCCTTCCCTGTGCTTCCACTGCCAGGTGGCTGTGCACCAAAAGCACCACCAAACTTTGAAGTTGCCCTGACTTGAGGAGGAGGTTGGAGTAGATGGTTTCTCAAAGGGCCCTTATGATTCTGAGATAAATAGGAATGGAAGTGACAGTTTCTCAACTTTTATTACAGCTAGGTAAATGAATAACCATATCCCACGCTTTTTGAACTTAGATGTTTCTTTTTATATTAGAATGGATTATTGACATAATTTAGTTGCTATGACAACCTATCCTTCAATTGCACTCAGAATAGAACTGCCTATTTTATTTGAACTCCCTCAAAATCCAAGGGGAATTTCAAGTCAAAGTTCAGATTCTGGTGTTCATAGGGACAAGGTTTATTCTTCTGGTAAAACCAGTGTTGGCTTAGCTATAGACATTTTCCAGTACCTTGAAGGAGGGGAAAAATCAAATTTAACATGCCAGATTCTATGGGATTTGACTAAAAATAACTGACTTGTTATTCTGTTTAGAAGGACAACAAAACATTTTTAAAGTAGAACCTGAAAAGAAACTTGAAGAGCTGGACTATGAAGGGTGAAGGCTTAAACAGCTGTTACTTTTAAAGAAAACAGAGTCCCAGGGCACACAAACTGCATCAACAGATGGTCTGTAACTGGTATAAAGCTATAAATTTCTTCATTACCATACATCACAAATTACAGCAACATGTCAATCAAACCAATCAAACAAGTCCTTCCATAAACAGCAAAATGCAGTTGATGGATGCACAACACAATACAAAGGAAGAAAACACAGTGCTCCTGCCTTTGGAGAAAAGTATTCATGTTCTAAATTTTTAACCCACTGCAGTTCTCACAAGTTCAACAAATGGCCCTTCCTACCAGGTCTGGCACATGTTTAGGTAATTCTCTTACTTCTGCAGTCAGCTGAGACCTTCACTTAGGATAATCCTAACCCCTGGTTAATAAAAAAAAAAGAAAATCCTAAAAGACTCCTCAAGTAATAAACAAATCCTGGGCTACATTCTGGATTTGAGACATATCACTGTAACTTTAAAAATAGAGTAGAGAAATGACAAAATTACTTCTCCACTTTTAATACTGATGAGATCTTTAAAAAATAGTTTCAGGTCCACAACATCAATGCACCCAAAGCATTTTTTCACTGGCCGGATAATTTCACATAGTGGGTGAATATTCTGTTGAGTACCCTATATATTAATAACAGCCTTCATATATTTCTAAATGCAGCATATATTTCTATATACAGCTAAATTATCACTAGCTACTTAATACAGATGATCAATTAAATTTAGTTCATATAGAGCAGATTGCAAAGCTCAATAAGCAACTTTAATTGCTGAGTAAACTCTGCCCACACAACATTTCATACCTTTTCCATGTCCAATGTTGTTTCTATCATCTCCAGAAACTTTGAGAAGTCAGAGCAGATATCATTAAGAGGTGTTATAAATACAGCCAACAACAACATCTGGTGAGCTCCTGTTAGGAACAAACAAGAAAATTATCATTCATAAACCCCCATAGATTTACCAGAATTCACTCACTCAAGATAAACAACACAACTGCTTAGCTGGTTAATTTTACAAAGATGGGCTATGACTATTTCACTGAAACACATGTACCTTTTTCTAAAATTGGTGGGATATTTTTCTAAATATCCCATCTACGTTGTGATTAAGCCTGTACCTATTCTGTCACCTTTTTTTCATAACTGGGGGTATTAATTCCCTTCTACTATGAGTAAAACAACAAACAATAGTATAAAAGCAAACCCATTGTCTGAGTATTACCAATTTTTGCACATAAAATGTTGACATGCCTTCTGCAAAAAATGTTGGTCTTATCTTCCACACTCACAGCTTTCAATTCTTCTTAATAAATTATTACATAATACTGGGAATATTTGGTAATTACAATATGGACATAGCAACTGAAGTGTATGTTACCAGCTTTTGTTTTTCACAAAAAAAGACCACATATTAAAACCAGGTATTCGCAGTAACTTCCTTCCACTAGACAGGAAGGCATCAAAATTAACAGAGATACTCTATAGCATCAAGTCAAACTGCACAGAACACATATTGGCAGGAAGTCCATGGAACACCAAAACCACTGAACACCAACAGCAGTTCATAATTAAATTAACATGCACAGATATTGCCAAATTTGTGAAGGAAGTATTTTCTTCAGGTACACATAAGCTACACATAAGCACCTATATCCAGCAGCCAGCTGTGGAAAGGTTCTGTCAGTAAATGCATGTTTACATCTTTGCAGCCGCTTCAAATTATGATTTAATCACAGAAAGATTAGCATTATTGACTACATTATATACAAAAAATGCCTCAAAATGAATCCAATACTATGAGCTTAGACTCACTGAATTACAGAATCATGTTGCTGCCTCTAATGCTTACAGGCAAGGCTTTGTACATTAACAGAGAAATATAGAATTAAGCTCTGGATATTCCAGAGCCTCTCAATTTCTTGCCAGACTAAGAAAAAAGTCCTAGCCTCTCCCAAGAAAAAGTACCACAGAAATTTATAGAAGTTACACAGTGAGGACACCATTACCCAAGTGAATCTCTCCTCTCAGTTGAAGTAGAAAGAAAAAGTTTGGTTTGATTTCTTTTTCTACCATGCCTTTTGCTTCCCCAGTCCCTCAAACTTTTAAAGTGAAAACTCTAAACTGAATAATATCTATTAATAGAGAAAAAAAAAATTACATCTTGTTGGGAGATTACTGAACTTGCAAAAATGGAGTTTTCTGCTGATTAAAAATCTTCAAAACCAACAGATATGAAATATTGTTTTCAATTCCAAATTTCTTGCTTGCTCTCTTAATATCTTGGTTTTTTCTCCTCCTGTAAGAAGACACATCTAAACCAAGCTATAAAATAAAAGCAGCCAACAAAGAAGAAAGAAACTGAAGGGCAGAAAAAGTTTCATGTCCATTCTTCAGAGTGGGCTTAGCAGTTCCCAGCAGACAGAATACATGGCACACACAATGAAATGAGTTCCAATATTCTTGACTCAATGAAAAACAATTGTGCTTGAACTTAAAGTAGCTATTATAATTTGTTTTCTTGCGCAGGGAAGCTTTATGATGCCATTTCATTATTTAAACTAGAAGGATACACCTTGGACACCACAGGAAGATGTCACATTCAAAAGTTGGAATATATTAGAACTAGAATTTATTATTTACTAAATAAATAAAATACCGATGTATTTACATACATTAATTTATATGGGTCCAACTGATACACTGCAAAATTTATTTTCACTTTTAATCCAACTTCAAACTTGGTATCCAGCACTTGAAGGAAGTAAAACAGTGGAGTCAGCAAATAATGAGGGTTTACAAAAGTTATTTGTACATGCTTTTCTTAAAACACCTGGCATTACAAGAATATGAGCAAGAAATACCACTGAAAAATTCTAAATTAAACTCCAACATGTCTTGCACCTGTATTCATTAACTCATAGAAAAGATGCATAGTAAAAAAATAATGCTCTTTTGCACCTACTCAACATTATTAGGATGGAAAGTAACCACAGAGAAAGACTAATAGAGCTTTGCACCATCAAAAGCAGAGATGCATATTGATCCCAGAGCCTATCTGTGCCCAGGTGCAGGTTTTAATTTAAACCATAATTTACTTACTGAAGCACAGACAAGTGTTTATTACACATGTTAAAGACTTGACTATTAATATGGTTTAAAAATGTTGTCTGGCAATTAAAACACTAATCTTCAGACTTGAAACACACAGTTAGTTTGGCAGGAAAATGACACTGCACTATCCAGGCAAAACAGACCTATCCCAACAATTAACCGCACCAGACATTTTGATAGTGCAATGGAAAGTGGGATAAAAGGAAAAGAACAATGGAAATTGGGATAAAATACAGTATAGGTTTTCTACAGGCAGATAATACCCATATGGTGCAACATCTGACTGAAATACTGAATGCCTGAGACAAAGGGGACTCTGCAGAACTAATTTGGGCTCTTCTAAAGCATTCAGCATGGTGTCACAGGAGGTGCCAAGGTGCAAGATCTGTGATTTATGCCATGACCAGAGTGCAGATAAAGAGCACATCACCCACTTGCAAAAGATGAACAAGCTGAAAGGACATCAGCTCCTCCAGGGCTCACAGAAGCATTTATCTTTTTAAGAGGTGTGAATTCATACTAATGCAGAAAAGAAGGCTGCTTATAAATGTCACTAAAATAAACAATATGGAAGCTGTCAGTAGCTTATATTGGAATTAGATAAATCAGAAATAGATCAACACCTTGAAAACTGGGCTAATAGAAATGAAGTAAAATGTAGCACTGAGTAAGATGACACATTGATAGATAAATGTGTTTCCACTATGAGTAAGGAATAATCAGTTGGATCTGACAAAGGATGGGAAACAGCCAAGTCTGATCACAAGAGGCTGGGAAAGAACAGGACTGAAAGAAGCAGTAAGGACATTCAGTCACTGTGTACAGTATGGTAAAAACACACCTGACAGCCAGCACACTATTCCTGTATCCTGCACATTTACACACTTAAGAGTGTTAGTTTGAGATGGGAAGGAAGATGCCTCAGCAGCTTCTTGAGGACAGAAATCTTGTAAAGGACCCAAATTTCATGCCCCAGCAATCTGAGTAATGAACAACTGCTCCCTTTTGCCAGCTAGAGCAAAATGATTTGATGACTCAGAGTTCTTTCCCATCCTATGCAGACTTCTTATGGCCAAACCAGAAAAAAGCCATCTTCACTCATCACCCCTCTCCTCAGCTTTCACCACCCATAAAAACAAGGATTTCAACAAAACAATGCCTCATTTTGAGGGAAAGGCAGTCACAGCAGATGGCTTTGTGGTTGTTCTGTATCCCCATAGCTGCTCTATATCCCCACAGCCATTCATAGGCAAGGGAATTCTGAAACTGGCACATACTCAGAATCGTCAAAAATCTTTCTGACTTTCCATCCCTTGATGAGTTACAACATTCTGTACAGTCAGAAACAGAGAAATTACCAGATCCAGTCTGAATCATTCATGTACATTGAAAATTACCAGACCATTCATGTACTTTGAACAGGTGGCACAAGTACAAAGAAAAATAAAAATAACACACCACCTATTTTAAACTATCTTTAATATACTGCTGGTGATTGCCCTAAGACCAACTGATTCATGTGTAGAACAGGAAGAACCTTTTGCAGTCTATTAACTTTTCCATATGGTGAGCAGTTTGCCTTACACAGCTTGCTCCTCAAAACTCTAAAAATGGAATTGTTTTCCTACCCCAGTGTTATGACACAGGAACTCTGTTGATCCAAATGGCAACTAATATAAAAAGAAGTAAAGACAGGAAGCCAGCATTCTGAACTAACACCTCAGTATAGCATGGGAATCCAAGGGCTCCATGTCAAGGCTAAAACAAGCAGAGTTTGTTTGGAAAAGCCAAATGGACACAACTGAGGTAGCTGAAGAGTGACACAGCTCTTTAAAAGCAAAAACAAGCAAAAACAGTTACACCTGCCAGTTCCTTCAGAGTTTCAGATCTAAATTGCTCTTGGAAATAACACAGCCAATAACCAAAAACTGATTTATTTTAAGATTAATATTGGAGAAGTTTCATTACTTGAATTTGTAAAACTGTAGTACAGAAAAGTATGAGACACTGGGTAGCTTTATTTTCTACTCAAATAGAGGAAAGAAATTTTTGTAACCATACCATTTCAAACAATATTTGTTTTTCAGGCTTTGGTGCTTGCTTTACACAAAGGGAATTTCTAACAAATTAATGGGCTTCAATAGAAATGAGCTTTCTGGTAGGTTAGAACTGCTATTCCTAAACTGAATGCTGATCTTATTCTGTATTTTCTTGGTAATACACAGAAAAAGAAAAAAAATAGCAGCTTTTGTACTTTCTAGGCTTGCTTGTCACAGCATTGTACTTCTTACTAATGAGGACTGGAGGAAATCCTGCCATGTTACTTGTATCAAACACAGGAACATTATGATTAAAAAAAAGCCGTTTGAGTTATACCACTAATCCTTAAACTGGGGGGATTTTGTGTGTCATTACAACCCAAAGTGGATGACAACACTATTGTATGAATGGCACCTTGTTTGTAAGATCACAGCAGACACACAGTTGGTCAGGAATTCCTAGAGACAAATCCATGTCAAAGATTCCCACACCACCACCCAACAGCTCAAGCATCCCAGCTACACACTAATTGGAACACATTTCCCTGCAAAGATTTGGCTATGAATATTCTTATGTATCTGATTGGCATTTTGGAATTTCAGCTCATTTAAAATTCAAATGTGTTTAAAGCTTTATTCCTGCAACAAAAGCACACAGGGGAAAAAGTCATCTTTGGAAATCTACGCTCTATTTCTTTGCATCATCAGTACACCACAAAACATTGGGAATAGATGGGGGTAGCAATACCTTCATGTTTCTCTAGTGCTTGTACAACATTGGGCAGCTGATTGATAGCCTGGAACATCCTGTAACAGTCTTGTAAGTTTGCTGCTTGTCTCTGAAATTTCTTTGCCAGCCGGTTGAGGTCTGGAAAGCGACGTAACAGATCTTCCTGGAGGCACTGACGTAGCTCCGGATCCATCACAAAAGCTTCAACCAAATTCAACCTACACAAGAAATTCATAACCATGATTAGCATGCCATGATCTGTAATTCTTTTATGTCACCAGTTATCTGACAGTTTCTATCTGTACTTTCTCAGTTAAAAAAAAAAAAATCCAACGAAAACAGGACAGACAACACATGAGCTGAGAAAGCAAGGAGATTTTACCCATGTCAAGCTTCTGTAATTTTGAACAGTCAGAGTTTCTAATGAACAGCAATTGTTGGTATTTGCAATTGTTCCAGATGCAAATACCAACATCCATCCTGTAGGTAAAGCTGACTCAGAACTGACTTGGAGATTAATCCTTTCCCTTCACAAGCAGAAAAGTCTTCCAGCAGTCTGTGGAAGAAGAGGAATTAAGCAGGAAAAATAACCCCTCTGCTGGGCAAAGTTTATCTCCCTGTAGTCAAGGCCAACATGGACATTGAAGCTGTGCAAGCCTGGAACACAGGATGGGATGTGACCGTGTTCGCAGGGGTCTGAGGATGAGGAAAGAGATGAGGATCTGACTCCATGTTTCAGAAGGCTTGATTTATTATTTTATGATATAAATTATATTAAAACTATACTAAAAGAATAGAAGAGAGGCTTTCATCAGAAGGCTAGCAAGGAATAGAAAAAAAGAAGGAATGATAACAAAGGCTTGTGTCCTGGACAGAGAGTCCGAGCCAGCTGACTGTGATTGGCCATTAATTAGAAACATCCACATGAGACCAATCACAGATGCACCTGTTGCATTCCACAGCAGCAGATAACCATTGTTTACATTTTGCTCCTGAGGCCTCTCAGCTTCTCAGGAGGAAAAATCCTAAGGAAAGGATTTTTCACAAAAGATGTCTGTGACAATGGGAAGGCACCTCTGGGTCCTTACCACTCCAAGCCCTGCTCAAAGCAGGGTCCCAGCTACAGCCAGCTGCACATCCTGGATATCCCCAGGGATGGTCCCAGTGTCAAGCTCTGGAACAGAGAGAGCCCTTGAGAGTGACTGCATGCCCTGAGCCTGGCAGCTGGGTGAGTTCTCAGTGCACCACACTGTACTGACCTAGCCCTGCTTTCTGAGATGTAACAGGGGACAGCGACAGCCCCAGCCACAAGCAGCAACATTTCCTGCTCTTCCCTTATCCAACCACCTAGTTTATCTATTGTAGAAGCTTACTGGGTTAGCCAGCCACGATTTTCCCTCTGTAAATCCATGCCAACTACTTCCAAACCACTGTTTGCCTCATGGCAGGCACTGGGGGACTGCATTCTCACCAATGAGGGGGTACTGCCTGCCAGCCTTGTCACCTCTGACTCCCAGCTTGCCTGCCCTTGCTGTTACTCCCTGACATTTTTGTTTGGTATTTTGTTGGGAGTTTTTTTCTGTTTGGATTTTTTTTTTAAGGTATGGGGGTTTTAACATAGTGAAATAAATATTCTTTAAGTGCTCAAAGCAAGCAAAAATCTCAACAAGAAGTGACAGAGCATTAAATTGTATTTCTCCACTAGAATGAGAACAAATTTTCATGCATTTTTGGGGGTTTTTGCATCAGTTAATATTGTCATCTCTACACATTTTGCATTTGCTGTTAAAAAAAGAACTCGGATATTGTTAATTTTGGAACGCTGGGAAGGTCAGTGTTCTTTGATCACACTTTCAGAACACCAAGGAAGAGCTCTGCCTCCTTCAGAGACCTCCCCACATTACATACTGTGCTGATTTCTGGTTAATAATATCTATCAATATCTTTGCTTCAGCAGAGAAGTTAATTTTATCTAAAGACTTGCAAGCAAGGAAAGGACAGCATCCACCACATTATTCCTGCTGCTTTGCTTACTGACAGAAAAATGCATTTGTTTCAATTACCGTAACATCTGCACTTGCAAACTGCATTGGAAATTACAATTTTTTGTCATTCTGACAGCAGTAATCTCTACATTACACACTGCAGTGCTGTGCAGAGTGCCAGACACTGGCAACACCACACAGGGGTTAACACAGTCCACTGCTCCAGGTAATTAGCAAAGACAGGAGACAAAGGCTTTGGCTAAAGCAAGACGAGGCAGAGAGCCCTGGACAGGTAGTGGTACATTTCTGTATAAAAAAATTTCCTTCTGTTTCAAAAAGTATTCTACTCCCACACTCCAGTGAATCTTCTGTATTATACTCAAAAAAAAAAAATTAATGAAAAAGATGAAAGAAGGATTCTACCTTTATGTTTATCCATTCGACTACATCCTTAATACATAAATTGAGAGACTGACATTACTGACACATAAGGGTGCTTTACCTCCAAAAGAAACATTAAAGTTTCAGCATGTACACAGAGCTTGTCAGAAACAGACAGGAAAACACTGAAGATACCTACTGCAAGAACACAGAAGAGGAATTGTATGAGAAACATCATAAAAGCCAAGCAATTTTCCATTCTGATCCCTGCTGGTGTTTCCGAACATGATTTTTAGCTTTCAGACTTCTGACAATGGTTTGGTGAAATAACAAGAGCTACACAATCTCCCCACAGCAGATACACTGCCATGCTTATCACAAATCCCTTCCATTTACCCAGCACACCTCACTTAGTGCTCACATCACAAACTCTTCTCTCAGAAGTGCCAGCAGCCACCAGCGACCAAACACAGCTTTTAAACACCAGATATTGTTTAGATATTGAGGGGGAAAAGCAGTAAGAACTGAACCAAACTAAAGACACCTGACACAACAGCCTAAAAATGAGCCCACTAACCAGATGTGCTCCTTCCCCCCAAGGGATTAGAGAAGGAACCAACTTGCCAACATGAACCCCCCCACAGGAACCAAGCAGTTTGGCCATTTTTAGTCCTCTAATCTGGAAATTTGGCAAAAACAAAGCAGGATTTATTATAAACTTCTCCATTTAGCACAGCCATGTATTCCTGCTGTTACCTTCCCTGGTCTTCAGCAGTTACAGTCATGGCAAACACACAAGAGCTTGTACTGCCCTGATGTTATGTCCTCTCACTTCCCAGCTACTATGCAATATCTGTAAACTTATTTATTATTTCTCCATTATCAAAATATCACCACACCATCAACCCATAAAGAGGAACTAGTTGCAAATCTCTTCAAGTTTTATTATGAGGAAAATGGCATGAATTTCTGGTTTAAAACCACCTTACTTCACTTTAAAAAAATCCCAATATGTCTTCATTTTAAAAAAGCACCAGGAAGACACACTTGGAATTTTATCCATTATCAAAGTGAATTTTAATCCAGAGAAATATCGTTCCTGCCTGCAGCAGGAAACAAGAGTTTTCTGGGTTTATCCAACCTGCCTAAATTACTGACTACCCCATGGTTTCAACTTTGAAATTTCAAGTATAAAAACTACTTTTTCTTATTTTGATGACCAATTTCACATATGCAAGAATGTGCAAAATTAAAGTTCACCATCAACATGAGATGCTATCTTGCATCTATCATGGCTCATGTTTAAAGTCAGAGAACTTCAATTTCTTCCAAGAGGTCCTTAAAAAATCAGTAATGCTAGCATACAGATACATGCACAGAATCACTTCTGAAGACTTACTAAATTCTGCAGAGCTGCTGTAAGTCATTCTAGAACATCTCAAGCACAGCTTCTGTAGTCTTGAGCTCATCTTTACCAGGATCTAGGGGGTTTTCCCCATTCATGCCTTTTGCACAAACAAACCCTTCACTTTCATCCCACGACTCCCTCACCTTTTCAACAGCCTCTTGGATAAGACCTGTCAAAGGCATTTTGAAAGCTCTAATTTATTTCTTTCCCCTCCTCTTTTGTCCACAATGACAAGTTCAGAGTTCTCAGATCAGCATGAACAATTTTCCTCTGCCAAAACCATGATAATTAGACTAACATTTCATGACCTTCCTGGTACTGTTCTATCTCCCCCCCCTACATTTGCCAACCACAAAGATACATCTGACAGGTTTGTGCTCATGCCACATTTTGCATAACAATTTTCTGTTGGTAGGAATGCATACAAGGCTGCTGAATGGAAAGGTAATGCAACTATAAGTCATGAATAATGATCACAAGTAATAACGAAATCAAATGACAGATTGTTTTTAATATAAAGTTCAACTAAGGGGAGAAAAAAAAAAAAGGAAATACAAAAAGAAACAAATTTTTAAAATCCAAGAAAGTGTAACCAAAGAACAGCTGACAACACTAGATAATTCATTTCTACCACACAGCCAAAAGGAAAGGACAATAGGGCAAATCTTTCCACCCTAAATCTAAGGCAGCACAGTCAAGATAACAGAAACAATTATAAGTAGTGAAACCACACTAGAACATCAAGGAAATCTGTTTCAAGACAGTTATTTAAATCTGCAAAACTAGAGAACAAGACTGCAGCAAATGTACCAGAAAATCAGCACAAGTGCTTTTCTTTAATTTGGAAACAGTAACCACCTTTTATTCCTGCTAAGCACAACCACGGCTGTTTACCAGCTTTGAATTCTGTGCCCTCACAAGTGTCATTAGGGTTAGTGGGCCCTGGGAGACAGAGAGAGGAAAAAACCTCACTCATGTCCACGTTTCTGCCAGATATTCCAACTCAAAACATTCCACCTTTCCCCCAGTTTTACTCTTAATAAGCATCTCTTGAACCAGCTTCTGACAGAAGGCCAATGTACAACAAACACACACAGGAAAAGACAACAAAAATCTGGGGTTTTTTCAATCTAATATATGTCACACACTTGCCTGAGCCTCGACAGGCTGCTTCCATTCCACTGATGTCTGCATCACATCTGACATCAGTAAAGAGATTTCTGCCTCCCTGGATACACCTGTGCAGCACTTTCCACCACCATTTTAAGGTGCCTCAACACAGATGATGTCAGGAGGGTTTAATTCTATTTCTAGATTTCTACACAGAATATCAAAGTTTCAGTTAGTAGAAAAAATAGTTTAAGAAAATAGGAAAATAGGAAAAAAAAAGGCATTAACCATGCCAGATTTGTATACAGATTTTTATGAAGAAAGAAAAGAATTCTCTGTGTAGAAATAATAACTAAACAGACTAAAATTAAAGATCACAGATAGAAGGAACAGAGTATTTATAATGCCTGAGCAGGATTGGCCAGCAGCAAAAAAACCCCAAAAAACAACAAGAACAACAACAAGAAAAACAACAAGAAGAACAAGAAGAAAAAGAACAAGAAGAAGAAAAAGGAGAAAAAGAAGAAAAAGAAGAAGAAACTCCAAAAGAAAAACAAAAAACCAAACCAAAACAAAAAAACAAAAACAAACAAAACCCCAACAAACCAGTGTGCAATAAGATTAGTTATAAAGCGCCTAGAATTTTATTCTCTCCTCCACCAACATCCTGCAAAACGCTGGACAGCTCTGCACCTCTCTGTCCATGCAGGAAAGAAAACATTTCCCTCAAGCACTTCTGCTTAAAAAAAGTACTCTGAGGTTTTTTTCTATCATTTCATGAAACTGGGATCCATATGTAACCACTAATACATATTTAATAATGAGTAATAAATATTTAGTTATTACTTCAGGGTAGTGACTCTAAATCCCAACTACTCATAGATGTTTTCAGAAAAAAAAAACTGCACTAAGAATTCCACATAACAAATGGGGTTAAAGTGTTAATACTGAAATAAACTAGGAATGCCCTCTCTTACAGGAGAAGCTGACTTTCTTTTAAGAAGACTTTCAAGTTTGTAACTCCCCTGACTATCTAACAGCTGAGTCCTCTGAAGAGCATAAATTCTCTGCCTGCAAATGAATTTTTTTGAATGTAGATTAAGACCAACCTTCCTGTCCAACTGTTCTAATTGACTATGCAGAATTTTAATCAAGAAATACCACTTACAAAAGCAGCATATTAAGGACTGCTTCAAAATATACTGAGACTTTCATCTCACCACGAGTTTCAGAATATGCACAGCTGTATCAGTTTAATTTTATATTTTAATTTCATATTCTCCTCATGCAAAGGAAAGTGGAAAAACACCTCACATACCATTATTTTGTTTCCCTCAGGTTTCTCTCAAACTCAGATCTCTTCTTAAACCAATGCAGCCGAAGCAAATCCTCCTTGGACATGCTTAACCTAGACATGTGAAATGCTACCCACCACCTTACCTGCTCTATTGGGTTTTCTTTTTCACACAAGGCACACAGTATTTTAACACCCTGCAGGAAGCCCAGTCTACAGAAAGTTGCTGTAGTAGATAAATACTTCAAATTCTTTTTTTCAAACCAGGATTTTTTTTTCCAACCAGAAATAAGCAAGGCACTGTCCCCTAAGCTCCCTTTATAAACTTTTCCTGGTGACCAAGTCATTCCCTAAACAATCATTTCTCTCCCAAAAATCAGCCATAATCCAATTTGCTGCCTCAGGTAAGCAGTGGAGGCCTTAAATTTACAAATCTCTTTCCATGCCAAAGAACTTCAGTATGCTTTACAGCCCTTGAAGCATTAAAGCAGACACCTAAGATTCGCACATGAGAGCCTAAATGAGAAATCCGAACCCTGATAACTAAAAATTACTTTAGTAATTCAGCACACAGTAGCATAAAAATCACACTGACCATCCCAGGTCATTTTGCCTCAGACAATCAGAGCTGTTGCATGCATTTATAAAAATAACATCCAAAATTTCTCAGACAAGCACAAAGAAATAACAATGCAAAATAGCTAAGCAACCCACGCATGCTTTTGGAAGTGCTTGGTTATGCATAAAAGACTTTTTTATATGAAACTAGAGCAGTCTTTGCAAACAATTAGAAATAAATGTAACACAAACCCTGAGGAATAAAGAACCAGCAGCTTTAGAAAGACTAATAGCATCAAAAGCATTTTATTTTAGTTATACATCATAGGCTTAGGATCACTGATCTCAGTCCCCACTCAGCTCATACTGGAGCCTTTGCACAGCCGAAGTTGCTCTGGTTTCTGGCAGCTCCAGCTGATGGCAACATTCACCCAAGCCACAGGAATAGCCTTGGAAGGGGCTCACAACAGGCTCCAGTTCCTTTGAAGACACTAGATCTGAACCCAGCTTTTTGATTCCCTAGGAACTCAGAATGTTGCACACACCTCTCCAGCACTTCTTACATATGAGACAGAATATCCCAAGCAAGGGGTCAGAATCTTACTGCTGTTTTAATGAATTTGTAGCAATTTGGCCATCCAATATCATTCAGGATCCAAAATCTTGTGTCTGAGTATCACAAGCTGTTCAGCAGAGCAAGCTCTCCTCCAGCCCTCCCAAATTTGCATGGACACACAAGGGTCTATAAATTCAGAAACAACCCAGGCAATGCCAAGATACCCAGGTGGGAGGCTTGTGCTCAGGTATTGAAGACTTCTTCCTGCTGTCTGCCAAAAAAAGAGCAGCCCGCACCTTCACAGGGACTCCCCTCCATGTTAAATGGCTCAAAACCTTTCCCACCCACCCCTGCCCAAACCTTGTCACTGTTTGCTCCTGCCACATGAGCATAAAGTTGGTTTTGTTTCTGAATGTTACTGTATTATTAAATTACTTCACAGCTTCCCTCCCTGAAAACCACTGTCACGACCTAAGCACCCCCAAAAAGCTACACTAAAAGATAACTGCTTACAAAAGACAACTTTGAAGATGACAGTGAAGAAGTAGAACAGTGTATATTCCTCCTCAATCCAGAATTTGAAGTGCATTACAGTTTAATGTGAGGGATGTGAAATTGCAGGCTTTTAACAAATAGGAAGATATTGTATAATACAGTAGATGAACAGACACAGCAAACCAGGAACAAAGAGCCCCAAGGGGATGCATTTTTTCAGAGCTGACCTGTGATGCCTGTGTTCTTAGAGAGACAATGCTGTCACCCCAGGAAGGTGACAGGATTCCTTGGACTCTGATCACCTCTGTAGCTCCTTAAAAGCTTTTGCAACCATTCACAGTTCTGGACCCAAACAGAGTACCAAAACTTGCCCTCTGCTGAAACAAAGAAGGCAGAGAGACCAAAGAGGAGCTGGCTCAGGGCTGCAGCTGGAGCTGTCCTGATATGTCCACAGCCCAGCCACAAAGTGCGGAGGAACAAAACCTGGGAGAGGAGAGACTTGGCCACCTCAGCTTGCCACTGAGGGGGATGCTCCCAGCTGCAGCCCCTCCTCAAACTGTTCCAGACTGCAAGGCAAGACTTACTCTATTACCATCTGTATGGCAGATTATATTTTGTCAAGTGGGCAGTTTGCTTTATCTCTCTCTCTCTGAGTGACCATAATCACTCCTCCCTCCCGAGGGGACATCTGCTGATAACAGGCTATTGAATGTCACTTCATGGCTGATAAGAACTACAGCATCCCATTGGGAGATGCTGCACCCAGAGGGAGGAGCCAAGCATTGCTACCTAGATATAATCTGGAGATTCTGGAAATACCACACAGCTTCTCCACTGGATTCCCCAGAGGAACAGCAGCTGCCTCTTCTTCCACTGGATCTTCAGAGGAAGAATGCATCCTTCTCTACAGATCCCCCTTGCTCCAGCAGAACCACACCTGACACTCCAGGAGGACTGCAGCCACAATCCCAACTGGACTGCCACCAACACCCTGACCCACAGGGTGTCAGGTTGGGTTCTCACTCTGTCAGTGCTGTTCTAGTGTACTGCATTGCTTATTTTACCCTTTTATTTTTCTTCCCTATAAAGAGCTGTTATTTCCTGCTCCCATATTTTTTGCCTGAGAGCCCCTTAATTTAAAATTTATAGCAATTCAGAGTGGTGGGGAGGGTTTTACATTCTCCATTTCAGGGGAGGCTCCTGCCTTCCTTAGCAGACTCCTGGCTTTCCGAACCAAGACACAAACAGACATCTTCATTTGCTGTGGCTGGGTTTGCTCTTCACCTCTGGCGGCCCTGAAGCACCCCACCCTGGGGTGGTCCTGCCAGCTGTGGACATGCCCAGCTGTGCCCTGATGTTGGCCTGGAGTGGCTGGGAAATGATGCCCCCAAGCCCCAGTCCCAGCAGCACTTCCAAGGTGGCAGAAAGCAGCACTGCCACCAGGAGAAGGGTGAGGTAGGGCTGCTACCCACTGCTCTCCTACCTCCATACTCTCCCCATGAGGTTTTAAATGAACTAAACCAAGGATCTACCTGCAGGCATGGATCTGAAGCCCTCAGAAAGCATTTAGCACTAACAACTGCCTTTCACTCCATTGTGACAGTGCAGCTCCTCAGAACCCACTCCTATTGTCCTTTAATCTTAAATGTAACTTGGAAAGTCCATGAATATCCTGTTTTTCACAGCCCTGCTGAAGTCTAATCCCTTGTAATACGGACTGCAAGGTTTGAAGAGCAGCTTTAGAGCCTA
The DNA here is from genome assembly GCF_035770615.1 of Melospiza melodia melodia. Taxonomy (NCBI): domain Eukaryota; kingdom Metazoa; phylum Chordata; class Aves; order Passeriformes; family Passerellidae; genus Melospiza; species Melospiza melodia. Next base: position 104,857,958 of record NC_086196.1, on the reverse strand, counting down.
GGAGAGCCACAGAAATCAAACTGCACACACTTTCCAGAGCTCTGGGTACACAGAGTGCTACTAAGCAGCTACACAGACCAGGCTCCCTGCTGTTAAACCTGTAATATTCAACAATGTAAGAGAAAGCCACAGTCAAACATCAGTCTCATGCCTTTTCTAGTATCCCTAATTAGTCCCTAAGCCATCCTACCATGATAACAATAATGGATATTTCTAACTTCAGGACAGTCCATTTACAGAAAAATTTTATAATTCAAATAAATGCAGTGTTCCAAACAAACAGAGTTCACACTCCTCTATATCAGTTATATTTATATAACATAAAATTAATATGGATCAGGGAAGCAACAGACTCTATACCACCCTACATGAATTTCTGAATACACTATTTGAGTATTATGCCAAAGGCTAGAGAGCAAATTAAAGCCCTGGGATTCTATCAGGGGTACCAGGCACAAATTTTTTATAAAAATCAAGCATGAAAATTTTTTACAGAAATCAAGCATTGAAAACTGCATGTTTTGACTATGAGGCAAGATAATAAGATCAGAATAAAAAATAAGAGAGGATTATCAGGAAAAGCAGTTAAAATAGCACTGTAGTTTTTTCCCCACAAGATACTTATTCAAGTCTGATGTTGCCAATAATTCACTATCTTTGCACAAGTCCTTATGAACTTTCCCACCTCAGCAGATCAAGCAAAGTAAAGAAGAAAACAATTCTTCAGCAGAAAAATAAAATACTTGGTCTTAATTCTCATCAGCAAAGTACCACTTGATGCAATTAAGACTTTGCTCCTGAAGCAGACTGCAGCAATATTTTTAGAGCCTCAGGGAAGTGAGTGCCTGGCATCATGCTGAGGAACATGAAATAAAGCAGCACCACAGCAGCAGAGCTCCAGCCAGAACTGAGGAGCAAGTGCAGGACTGGGAGGCAGGCACAGAAATTCCCTACAAGGAGAAGACAGAAGAAGAAGAAAGGAGAAAGAAGAAGAAGGTGAGAGGAAGAAGAAGAGAAGGAGGAGAGAAGGAGGAGAGAAGGAGGAGAGAAGGAGGAGAGAAGGAGGAGAGAGAGGAGAAGAAAGAAAGAGGAGAAGAAAGAAAGAGGAGAAGAAAGAAAGAGGAGAAGATGATGAAGATGAAGAAGATGAAGATGATGAAGAAGAAGTAGAGGAATTAGAGGAAGAAGAGGAATCTTTCCTTCATTCCCAAGGCAAGGCTGGCAGCAGTGCCCATTAACCAGCCCCCTGCCCATGGCCAGGAGCTGCAGAGCTGTGAGCTGTGTTTCAGAGTGCAGAGGGGACCTGCAGGAGCATTTCTGCAGGCAGCAGGTGACCAGAGCTTGCCATGGCTGTCACTGCTTCCCTCCAGGTGAGACTGAAGGTCCCCCATGCCCTGCAGCAGGGACACAGGGACATCTCCCTGTCACCATCTCATGGCTGGGACTAGTCCACATTCCCATGGCAGATCAGCCCTGGCTCTACAAAACTTGAGTCCTGAAAGCATCAGAGCATTTAAAACAAGGAGTGTTGCTCCTGTCTAGAGTCTGAAGAAACTTTCATACACTTGTTCATCCAAATAACCCCAGTCACACCTCAAACCAGAACCAGGTGTCTCTTATTTCCCACTCCTCAGCCTGGGTGTGTTACACACAGTACCAGTCCCTATCAAACTGATAGACAAGGAAAATAAACCATTACTTTCTCTTCCCAAAAGCTGGATTTGCCAAATAAGAACAAAGCACTTTTTAATTATTACCAAGAACTGCCACTCAAACTAGTTTTATGTAACAGCACAAATCTAAAAAGATTTGATTCTCCTCCCCTCCTCTCCTCTTTCACAGCTAAGGAATAACAAAATTATTACCCAAATGAATTAAACAGCTCATCAGAAGAGGAACTGGCATAAAAAGGGGAAATTCTCACATTATAGTAAATTACTACTTCACAGAATGATAAACAAGTCTTCCCAACGTTTAAACATGCATGTTTATAGAAGAAAACAAAGGGGATCTATCAGCAAAGTTGAATTTTGAATATTCAATACAGCAAATCCTCTCCTACCTCAAACCCCATTGCAACCTTGCTGGACTAAACAGTCTCTTACCCTCAAGACAAAAGTGATATGAGGATAGCTCATAAAGCAAGAAATATCTCCTGAAATCTTTCTCAGAGATGTATATTTTGTCTTCCCAATGCTTATTTTCACGCATATAGTCTTTTTCATAAAATTTTCATTGTCTGTTTTCTGTAGGAGCTAAAAATATTCTAACAGCATCTTCACAGCTAATTAGTCAGGAAAGCAGCAGGTTTATTGAGCAATGGTAGCGCACAGCTCCATTTCAGACTCACTATTCCAATCCAAGGATAAGCAGATATCCATTCTATCCTCCTGCAGCAAGTTTGGCAATATAACTCACAACATAAATCAACTGGCATAATCTCTGGAACAGTCAAAGTGCCAGCACAAAGCAAACTCAAGTCAGATCATTAAATCTGAACAAATCCTGGCTTTTGGTACTTGCTGACCTGCACTTAGGATTTTCATGAGCAGCTCATGGACCAGCTGCAGAGCAGCAAAAGGATTAATTCTGGATGACAACTTTCCTCACTTTCTCATGGACTAGTTTTCATCAGGTGAACAAGCCAAATCAAACTGATTTTTAGCTGAGAGAAAAAAAAAAAAAAAAAAAAAAAAAAGAAGTAGGAGGCATGGAGTGCCCCTTTTGGCAACTGCTGAGTTTTTCTGGATTATCTGCTATCCAACATGACACCTTTGGTTGTTTAAGCATGATAAACTCCCCATCACAAGATGAAGGAGTCAGCTACAGGAACACCACTGCCAATTACAAGGGAGCAGGTGGCAGTCCACAGTTAGTGAAGGATGACTGAACCTTTTGATTTAAAGTGATTTCAAGTGTGAGCCACCCATGAAACAACTCAGGGCCACAGGCTGCTGCATGGTGCACAAGAGTCAAAAACAAATGAAGAACTTTCACACTAAATCCTGAAGACCCAAGAAACTCCACATACAGCAGAGAGTGTGAGCAAGTGCCAAGGCCATGAAGGCAAAAAGATGCTAATTTGAATAAAGACAAGAGCAACACAGTATTTAGGCTTCCAGACAGAACAACAACTGCCCATCTTTTAAGAACTCCTAATGAACCTCCATTTCTTATATGGTAACAAAGGACAATGAAGAGGATGGAGCAAGGACTCACCAAACCCAGTCATGAGCACCTTCATTAACCCCACAGAGTGAAACTGCTCCGCCCAAAACCTGCCAGAGCCACCCAAGATGGAAAGCAGCAGAGGCTGTGTCCCAGCTTAATGCCTTAAACCATGGAAGTTTTCTGCCAGTCTTGCTTTTTAATTAAATATGGCATTTTGGGATCCAGTTATAAAAGTGTATTACTGCATGGTCTTCAAAGAATAGAGTCAGCTGAGGAAAAGGTATTTTCATTATTATTTTTTTGTGCTTTATTCCTTACAAGTTTCCATACATTATTAAAATTAAGAGGTTACATTTATTACACTACTCCATCAACCTTAATACCCTTTTAAACTGCTAACTTGTGCATTTCTTTAAGCTTGCGCAAACTCAGAGCAAACTGAACAAGTTCTATTTCTTAGCTGTCGAAAAACAAATATTTCTTCATTTGCATTCATTCTGTACTGAAGAAACTCAAAGCTGTGTGTCAACAAAACCATTAAAGACTCTTATAATCCTCATACATGATAAATGAAAATTAAATTACAAGCCAAGACAAAATTTTCTTGCCAAGAGCTTCCATTGCAGTGTCCTAACATGCCACCTTTCTAATGTTCTTGGACATAAATTAAGCAAAGCAGAAACAATAATGTGGTCACTGTTCTGCCACAGGAAACAAACCATATTCCTGTATCCAGTGTTCAAAACAGTGACTACCAAGGACACTGTTACAAACCTGAGAGCTTTGCACCTGTGCATATTAAGTTTCTATGCATAATGGAAACTTAATGGAATGAATACTCAAACAGATTCTAAGCACAATTTAACTATGGCAGTAAGTGCCTTTCACCTCATTTTAGCAGGATGAGAGCCAAAGAACAGTATGGCAGCTACAGATTCACATTTCCCTAAATAAATAGCAGTTTCATCGTGTCTTACAAGTCTGAAAACCAATCTGACATTTCAATCAAATTTTAGCTTAATTTTCATTTCTGTTCAGCCTCAAAACTCAGACACAAAAGAAATGACTAAAAGCTTAATCCTTCTATTTATTTTGCACCAAGTGAGGACTTGTCAGGAGGAAGTGGGTGAGCTGGAAGTATCAATGAGGAGATACTATGAGTACCTGCTCCAGTGCTGCACCACTCAATGCCACCTATAATTTATAGATTTGTAACACTGATTGCTGATCCCTGATCCAGCAGACAAACGATCTGGATAACAGAATACAAACAAGCAGGATACAAACACCAACAATGTCTTTCCCACACCTGAAGGTGCCATGAAAGGAGTCTTTTTTTCAGCTCCTCAGACAAAAAAACTAAATATAAGTCTTTTTGCAACACAACAATCTAAGCCTTTGGGTAGGTTTTGAGAGCCTGGGATTTTGATTGCAATTCCTTCCTGGAGTCATGGCCTGTGTGATGTGTGCTTGACTAGAAGAGCTCCAGTTTAATGCCTCTAGGCAGCACTGAAGGGGAAACTCAGTTTTACAGGCAAACCCAAATGAAAACAGAGGTAAATTAGTAGTTTTGAAAATAGTAAACATAGGTGAAGAGGGTTAAAGAAGAAGCACTGAGAGCTTCAAGCTCCAAACATTTCTCTAGGGAACTTGGTGATGGTAACTTTTGGAATGACAAAGGTGACATTTTTCGAGGCTTACTGGAAGCCAACACCATTTTCATGTCACTGGAGTGACAACTTCTTTCATGGGAAATATTTATTGCACCATGATCTCCATGACAATAAGAAATCACATTTCTGTCTTCAAATCTGCTCAGATCCAATCTGTATTTCAGAAGCTCCCCTAGAGGCACTGGGAGCACTACCAGAGCCTAAAATGCATTTTGAAGAGGTAATGTAGACAAAGATGTCACAGACATCTTTTATGAAAATTCTTTCTTTAGGATTTTTTCTCCTGAGAAGCTGAGAGGCCTCAGGAACAAAATGTAAACATTGATTATCTGCTGCTGTGGAATGCAACAGGTGCATCTGTGATTGGCCCATCTTGGATGTTTGTAATTAATGGCCAATCACAGCCCAGCTGGCTCAGACTCTCTGTACAAGACACAAACCTTTGTTATTCATTCCTTTCTATTCTTAGCTTAGCCAGCCTTCTGAGATGAAACTTTTCTTCTATTCTTTTAGTATAGTTTTAATGTAATATATATCACAAAATAATAAATCAAGCCTTCTGAACATGGAGTCAACATTCTCATCCCTTCCCTCAACCTGAGAGCCCTGTGAACACGGTCACAAACCTCCAAGCCGGTCACATCTTCCCCTCCCTCAGTGAGGACACAGCCAGCACACACTGCTAATGCAGCTGGGCTCACTCTGTGCCTCTGGAGAGGTCCTGACAAGCACTGGTGGTCTCTGCAGAGCTCCTAACCAGAACAACAAAAGCAACAAAGCTTCGCAGGGACAGCTGCAGGTTAGAAAAGAACACACCAGCAGTGAAACCTTAACAGCAGAACAGCCCCCACTGGAACTGCAGGCCGCTGGTTACAGCCCTTGCTCAAAACAAGGCTCATTTCAGCCAAACACTGAGCAACAACAGAGATGCCCTCACCTCTCTGAGCACACGTTCCAGAGTCTGACCAGCCCCATACCTCACCCAATGTGCTCCAAGAGAGCCAGGGCCTTGGATTATGTTTCTTCTTGTCTCAAGCAACAAGCTATGGTTGGGTTTTCTTTATTTTTTAAACAAATTGCTACTTAAATAATCACGATGCATGAAAATGTTCTACAAATTTGGAAGTTTTACCTTTCCAGCCATTTATTCACCTCGAGCTTCCCAAATGCATTACTTGCTGACTCTGCCAGAGACAGGGTTTGTTTCTACACTGTGGCCTCCATGCAGCGTGATATTTAGAAACACAGGCAGAAAGCTCAAAATAGGCTTGGCTCAGAGCAAGTGATGTTTGAGTACAGCCTTCAGCTCCTCTGAGACCCCTGCACCATCTCCACGGGACACAGGCACATAAGAGGTTCAACCACAGTATACATAAAGCATTAAAAAGGTGAGCTGGAATCTTTTATTTATGGGGTGTATAAATGTCAGATAGAGTTTATCCCAAATACAGAAAAAAATTAAATATATTCAGCATGAACTCTCTTCTCAGGACATAACAGAACAAGCTCTATTTTACACTGTGCCACATTCCTCAGACTTTCCAGTACCTGGAGAATAAACATGACATACTGAAGCTGTATTGCAGTCAATTTGGTTATGCAATTAATACTTGTATTTGCACATGCTGCCTCTGCAACTACATTTTAATTTCAAATATGCTGACTGTGAGATGAGGAGCAAGAACCTCATGTACTTGCCTTCTGAACACACCACACAGGAGAAGCAGGGCTGTATTGTGTATACTTATGACTGATAATTATTTTTTTAATCAAGGAAAACCAGCTGGATACTGGCAGAACCCCAAGTCTTACAAGACAGGCAACTACCAGGAGCCTCTGTTTCCTCAGTTCTCATCAGGAGCTGCTCCTGTCAGTAAATATAATTTCATCTGAAGCATGTGCACCACGTACTTTAATTTGTGCTGTTACTGTATCAATAGTCAACATGGACTGCTGATTCAAGTCTGTGTTCCATTTTTTCATGCAGGTTAACAGCACACTGCAGATTACAGACTACTGAAACAAGTGCATTCCTTTATCTCCAAAAGATGACTTGCACCACCTGCAGGCCTTAGCAGAGGGTTACAACAATCTAACTTTGGGGGGGAAAAAAAGAAAAAGTAAAACTTTCAGACACCAATTTTACGCTACTGGGACAACTGTTAAGTCAAACACCTCCTGTATAAGCAAAACAGGAGGCGTCCTTCAAAACAGCCACTGAACATCAGTCCAGCTTGGAAAGTTCTGCATGGTTTGAGGACTTTTGCTCTGGTTAGTGTTAAATGGGGTCCTTCAACATGGCACACTCCAAGCTGAGAAACAATCAGGAGCTCCCCTTGATGATAAAGGAGATGTAAAGGAACAACAGTCCAGGTATTTCCTTCTCAAGGCACCTTATGCTCTAAACTGTGGTTTTAAATCCTTAAAACAACCACAATATACTGTGAAGTCTTCAGAAAACAACTTGGCAACCGCATCTTATCTTTTAAAAGATATTTAAATCTGTCAGTACATCTCACTAACAGCTTCTGTCATCATACTTGTTCCTTGGGATTAAAAAAAGAACAGTTCTACATCCTCTGAAAAGCATAAAGTTTGGGAGGATGAAGCTTACAAGTAAATTACATTGCTTTTATCTCAGAGAATTGAGCTCATCCAGGTAGTACTTGAAAGCAAAATGCATTCAAGACAGAATGCAGCAGAATAAAGTGAAAAGGGTCTCTATGGCATTTCAGTGCCCATTAGCAGAGGTTAAAGCAAAGCACTTTTAACAAATTGCAGCTCCAAGGTCTCTGCAGCTGGGCAAGATACAGGAGGTTATCAGTGGACTTCTCTCAAATTCATAGCACTTGTATATAATGACCTTTACAGCTTCACTAAGAGCTTAACTTTATTTAATTACTCCCCTCCTCCTTTAAATACACCTCTTCCTACATGCAGCCAACATCAGCCACAGAGAATAGCAACACAAAGCACAGAGGTGACAGTAACTCTACAAACAGGTCAAGTTACATTTTCTACCTACAACTCAACCCCAGTTTTATAAAGAAAACACTGTCTCTTCCAAACCTGGAAGATTTCTGATGTACAGTAATAAGCAAACATGTCACACAAAAGTTAAATTTCTAATGTTTACTTTGACATAAGAAAGTTACAAGACGGGAGTTCTAACCTTCAAAATTTTAAAACCAACAAAATCATAAAATTAAATTTGGTTCAGATATGAAGCTGTCAGATCATCTGACAGCCAAAGACGATCTTGGGTACTTAGTCAAGAACCAACAATGAAAGCTTTTGTAACACATGAAGAAGTAATATACAGCATTCAACAAACCCGGAAACAAATATTTCAGTGTCACATTAACAACATTTCTAAGTGGGCTCTGATCAAGTTACTTACTACACACCATTCTGTAAATGATGAGGAAAGGTAGAGTAGAAAAACTTGTTGAAAAGAAGCAGAATAATTCAGTCTCCAGAAATCTAGAGAGAAAACTATCATCCTGATTTTGCCTGGCACAGAGTTTATTTCTTCTCAGTAGCCAGTGCAGTGCTGTGTTTTGGGTTTTGCCTCTCCTCCCCATTCCACCAGGGAGGTGAGCAGGCAGCTCTGTGCTTAGTGCCAGCTGGACTTAAACAACTACTCTTTGCATAACTTATTTAAATATCAGCGCATCCAAGCCAAGATTTCTTTTTTTGGTAGCAGGGATCTGTGCCCAAGAGCATATACAGATATATCTGCAATGCCTTATCTGAAATATGAGCCTTAGAGAATCTATCAAAGTTAAACTCAACTTTTCAGCCTCTTCTACTTTGTCAAGATACACTTTAATACACATTTTGTAGTGCTGATTGCTAGAGCTGCATGAAATTTGGGTTTAGATCATTAAAAGACAGTATATATAGGAGTAGTTTAAAAAATGTGTAACTTGTATTTGTGTGGTGAACATACTCAAGACACACACACACAGCAGGAACACAGCCTTTGCAGTTTTCCTCTCTGAGAAGGGTGGAGAATCATCTGTGCATTCTCAGCAGAGATTTACCAGATTCTCTAAGGCTTCTTATCAACTGATACTGTTATCTACTGGCAGGGCAGCCACACTGTGACAGAGGTCAAGATCAAAGGGCAGGAAAGAAAAAGCCCCCACAGTATCTAGGCATGATTAGAGTGACCTACTGTAACCAAAAATAGCTTTCTTCTGGGAACAGGAGCATGTCACAACTGCTTAATTCTTTGGGTGTTTTGTTGATTTTTTTTTTTTAACTGGTAAACTTGAAGTGACATCAAAATATTATTATACAGACTGAGCATTTGCATATGAACAAAGTCAGTAAGTTGCTGCTGCACTGCCTTAGCCTGTAGCACAGCATCATTCAGATCATCTAAACATATTGCACCTCCTCTTTAAAATGTATAATTGTAGAAAGCATTTAATTTAACAGTAACCTGTCAATTTGCATCTCAAAGAAAAATATATTCAGCTCTAAGTGCAATGCATTACAGGGTAGCACACAAAAGACTCCAAACACTACTGTTTCTAGGTTGTGGCACTCTGTGTTTTAAAAGAAAGGGCCTTATATAAAATAGTTACTAAAGTCTATTAAACACATAATATTGTTACCTTTCTTCAATTCTGGTCTTGTCCATAAGTGGTTGTTTGATCCACTGATTAACCAGTCTTTGTCCTTGAGGGGTTCTGCATTTATTCAGTAATCCAGCTAGAGACTGGGCAGAATTTGCATTTTCCACAGAACTCTGGAAGAAATGAAAGAAAAAAAAATAAAGGAACAAAAGAAAAAAAAATAGTTACTGAAGTTTACTGACACCCACTGAATGACACACAGCTATTTAGGAACAGAACATGTTTTTTTTTCCATTAAACTCAGCATGCCCACAAAAATGGTAAACGAAACAGCATTAAAGTACTTACACTCTGGTCCCTGGAACATGGGAAGGAAAGAGAAGATTTGTCTGTTTTGGAGCCAATCCTGACTGAACAGCGAAGTTAAAAGTGTACCTAGTCATGAGGCAGTTTGCACTTTGAGTAGCAAAAGTGGAAACATATCTACAATATTTGCTAGTTTGCTCTTCTTAAAGTCAAAAATTAGGGGTCCTGTCCATCACAAAAACAGCAAGAAACAGGACTTGAGTTCAAGGGGTTTGGTTTTAGAACTTTGGGGTTGCTGAGGGGGGAACAACACAACAGAATCAGGCAGTGGGGAAGAAGTTGAATTCTCAAGAACAGATACTTGAATTCTCTCAAGCTTCTCCACATCATCTCTGCAGTGCTATAAACACCTCTAAACTTGGCTCTGTTCAAATTACAGTTCATTACCCATAATTCAGGTTTAATATTAGCTGGACTTCAGACAGCCTTTTGGGAATTTTTGTTGTGGTTTGATTTGGTTTTCGCACAAACAGCTACGAAGCAAAAATTTCGGTTAATATTGAACAAACAAGTTCATTTCAACTCTTGACTTTGAAATTAAAATCTCAACCCCCTCTACAAGAGAAAAGCTGCAATTAAAACAGCAGGCAAACATCCAACCAGGAGCAGGTCTGGATGCTCCTGTATGTAGATCTGGAGTCACAAGAAGAGGAAATGAATGCCATGAGAAGCAATACTGACACATTCAGCCCCTAGAATATCTGATATCTAAAGTGTATGTGTATATTCTCAGTGTTCTGGGCAGTATGACATACTAAAAACTTCTGAGTGCAAGAAAGTGTCACAGAACACATACATATATCATACACAAATTACCTACTTCAGCACATCCAATGTTTAGGGTTACATTCCATCCCGCCAACTGCATCTGCAGCTCCATAAGATTTTTACCTACACACCTCACAGAGCAACTCAAATTACAAAATAATTTGACTTTACTTTACTTCTGTCCAAAAACCTCCACATACACATCCTACCATGCAGGCAGCTTCCTGCTGCATGGAAAAACCTTTGTTCCAAGGCTCACAAAAGCCCCTGAAAACACAGCAGCGTATCTCCTATCACAAAACATGCAACACCTGCAAGGACTTGTAAAGGAATGTAGCTAAAACAGAACTTCCTAGAACACCCTCCATAAAGCTTGGGAAGAAATATAATTTTTCATTCCCTAGAGAGGCACACAGCAGCAGGAAATTAAAAAAAAAAATTGACAAAATTCAGAACACCTCTCTTCAGGGGCTAACCCAGCTCAGATGCTGAATATATGCTGTTTTCCTGCAGAAATTCCTCCAAAGTAAACAGGGGCCATAATCTGTGATATCTTCCTATAAATCTGAAATGCAAGCAGATTAGGTCCAAGCAAAGATTATTAAGCAGGGCTTACTAATGTGGAAACAGGACAAAAGCTGATACAACATACCACCTTGAGTCCATGCTTTCCTCTAACTGCAGGAATGGGCAAAGCAGAAAAGCAGACTTGGCAGGAGGTATGAAGAAGTCTGTCAATCTGTCTGGATTTGTAGAAAATGTGTGTAAAACAGGTAAAACTGACATCAAAACATGACAGTTAACATGACATGGTGCTTTCAGACTGTTCTCAAGTGCTGTCCTGTTCACTGCCAGCCCTCCCTTCCTGACACCACTGGCACTGCTCCTGTCATGTGTTACACGTTCCAGTAACACTATCTAACTGAGGTTTGCATTCTTTTCCCAAGAACAGCACTACTGTAGCCACTTCCTACCTCCTTGATGATCCTCTCTCCCCTTCTACATGTAAAATAAACCAACAAGAAACAAAAATTAAAAAGGTGGTAAGAGTATCCAAATGTTTAAAACACACACTGCAGGAGAGTAACTGAGAACAAAGCAAAAATGTAGAAGTTGCCATTCAACAGGATCTGGGGAATTGCAATTGGGCAGTCAGGCTCATTATCAAGCAGCAAAGTAATTAAGTATTTTGTAAACCAGTTACTAACTCAAGTAGGTATTTCTTACCTGAAAAAGGTTGAGGGCTTGAACAGCTGCATTGTCTAGAACCATATATTGACTTAGATCAAAGGTAGTCAGCTGAAACTGTCCAAAATTAGACTCGTCTGACAGCAACTCCAAAAACTTGATAACAGCTGACAAAGACGAAACAGCAACCTGAAGTTGTTTTAAAAAAAACACATTCTAGTTAGAAACACCCATGAATCCAAGAGGATTTGATAAATGCTCCTAGAAAATTACAGCTGGGGAGGACTCTGAGCCATGCCAGCTCTGGCAGGGCTATGACAGACTCATCCTGTTTGACAAGACTTCATTTCCACAGGGGCGCTCTACGTCTTTCTAGGCAGGTGCAAGAACAACACACGAGCCATCTGCATAATCTGATCAACAAAATGTGGAGTTGCACACCTTTGCCAGCTTCCCAAAGCTGTTATCAGGATGCTTCCAGCTCAGGAACACAAACAAGTTATACTGCACAGATCAGCGAGATATGCTGGATCATCTCAGGACATGGTTTCAGGGTTAGTTTTCAGCCAGAACAAGCATCTGCTCTGACTCACTGCACAGCACTGCTGAGTGCCAGCACAAAGGAGAGGCAGCAGCACGACTGGCTTGTTCAGCTGCAACACACTTCAAACAACTCTAATCTGTTATGAAATGACACATTAAGGGAGGATAATTGTGAACCTTACACCTGCAGTGAGCATCAGCAGTGAGGGCCATTTTCAAACTTGTTTATCTCAACAAATTGCCTCTTGTTTGCAGCTGAGAACAAACATGCAGGCACTAAATCATATACTTAAGCCGTAAGACAACTCAAAAATATTATCATAAACATTACTCTGTTTTCAAATACCAATTTTCCTGTCATGCAAAATAACCAGAGTATTGTATTTCAGTCCTTAGGCTAGACAGACTATGAACAGGAGGCACCTCTTCTGCAGCCTATTTGCTTACCTATTAGTTTCTCCTTTAAAGCCATAAGTGAATGTTTTTTTCCATTTCCATTTCCTCCAGGAGCCCTGGTATCCAGCTCTGACACAGACCCAAGTTCTGCTGAACACTTCAGCAAGAATGCAGAGGAGATCAGCTCACACCAGGTGCACACATCACTCCACTTTTTAAAGAGAGGCACACTGAACACTGCTCACCTGCTTTTCCATCTCTGGCAGTGCTGCACTGTTCAGCTGCTCCTCCTTCTTTGATTTCAACAAGCGGTTGAGATCCTGAACAATATCTTTTGTTGTGAAATCTGCCTTCTTCCTGTCTGTAATCAGGATTCCTCCCCTCTGAATGACCTGTTGTTCACAAACACACACAGTCACCCATTAATTTCAATATTTAAGGGACAGATGTTGACCACATAGAAGCAAACCCTGAAGTGATACTTATTTACTGCTAGGCTGCAGGGAGAGGAATGACAGACAAGATTTTAGAACTTTTGTTGATTAAAGGGCAAATAAATCAAATTTTGTATGCATAAATCAAAACTTCATTGAATTAAGATATTGGTCTTTGGTTTTTCCACAAATCAGAGCCTGGCTAAAAAAGCAGAGCTAAGCTTTTTAGAGGTTTTGTCTGTCAGCCACAGTGGTTCCCTTACCTGTCTCAGTTTCCCCATCTCCCCTGCAGTGTCTCCTCCTGGCAGCACACACTCCTTGGGGCCCAGCTGAACCAGCAGAGCTTCAAGGTTGGAGAACTGATCATTATCTGGGAACTCACAAACACTCAATTTTCTCAGTGTAGTGTCGACATAGCCCACTCCTACCACCCTCTGTCCATCAGCAGCAGACAGCTTCACCCCCACAACCCCAATGGCTGTGGACATGTCATTGTTGGCAAAGAGAACTTCCTCAAACTGGGCAAGATTTCCTGGAGAACCCTAGTGAGAAAAAGGGAAATGTTTATTAAAAGGATTGTACACACACAGACTTGCTTTCTTTCTTTCAAAATAACAACTGATCAAAGTTGCACAGTCCATTCATACAAAATACACAGCTATTCTGGTTTTTAACCATTTGAATTTAACATAGAGGAAAGCACTTTAGGTTTCCTTTATTTCCCAACCTAAGGCAGGCTCTTTCAGCCTTAGAGCAGTAGGAAATACAGTGACAGGCATAACAGCTATATTACCAATATATAACAATCAGGTATGACTTGTCATCATCAGTCCCTCAAAATCCCAAAACTCCAAGCAGGAAAAAGCTATGGGGCTTTTTTCTTTCATCCCACAACTATAAAGGTTGAAAATTGTACCTTGTAAGCCAAATACCAGTCATTTTCTTTGACAGATTTGCTCCCTGCTTTGTTCTTGTAAACTTCAACTCTGTAATGACGAACCAGAAGCAGGTCCCTCACAAAGGATTCAAAGTTCATTTTACTAAGCACAACACTCTCAAGCTTCTCAGTTCCTGCCCAAAAACAAAAAGAAAATTATGAGATACCTGAATTTGTAATAAAGCTTATTTTCTATAATCAAAATCCCCAAGAAAAGCCTTCAGTAGATACTGTCTTAACATCAAAGAAGCAAACCTATGGAATCCATGAAACAACAAAAATCCACAACATTAAACTGGTTAATACTAATGAAGAAAGCATACTCTCTCTCTCCAAATGAAAACAACATTCAATTCCTAATTTCACTTAATAAGTATAATATATAAATAATATAGTATAAGATATAATGTATAATATTCACATTAATATATACAAAAGGATATGTTCCTCTCACAATATTCCTGACTTGGTTTACTAATCAATATTTCACACATTTTGATTTAGTGAGGATTAGAAGTCTGCTACAGGTTCTCCTGCTGTACATCTTGTCTTTCCTGAATAAGCAGCTTCTGATGACAGAAGAGACTGCCACCCTATTCACACTCACACAACACTTGTGCCAAGACACTTCTCTCTCATCATAATTTATCCAGTAAAAACAACATATCATAAAAAAAAAAAAACAAAACAGTTTTCATTAAAACCTAACTTGAAAAGTGCCCAATTGACAAATTTCTTGCTTCTGCTCCTGTATGTGCAAGCAGACGATGCAGCTGAACAAATTTAATTCCATGGAGCTGCCCAGAGGAGCAACACCACTTCCACCTCCCCAAGTCCAGCAGCAGCCTACTCACAGAACAAGGTAATTCCACTGCTGAGCAAATGGGGATTGCAGGCAAATAGATTAAGCTTTCTGCCAGGCTGGGAAGTGGAAATAACTCAGAATGGCATCAGACACACCGGAGTTAGGTGAGACACCAAGTAAGCACAAGCAACAGGGAGTATCACATCTCTCTTTTAGCAGCATGCCTTAATCACATTTGAGGCTCTTCCTCCCTTTCCATCAAAAATGTTAAACAGCAAACTTCCACACGCACAGGAACTTATGGATTTATTTTAAATAGGATTTTTTTCATTTTCTTTCCTCAAACATCTAGTAAGATTTTTTGAAACAGGTAAAAAACCCCTCATTTAACATATATTCTCTTTCCCAGTGTAGAACTGTCCCAACAAAGCACAGTTTTTCTTATTTTTTCAGTTGAAACAATGCAATACACTAGCAGGGGGTGGGGAGCAGCTGAAGTTCACGTGTACTTTGAAATCATCCTGAAAGCAACAAGTGCAGTTTTATGCTTTTAGTTGCATATGGTAGATAAGGCTTTAGAGGGTTTAATACTGGAGCTGATAATCACATGATTACAAAATCATGTAAAATAACTGCAAAATAACTTCTAAACTGATTACAACAATAATACTGATGCATGCTTCCAGTCTGGAAGACACATCAAGCTTTGAGGAGAGCTGGGGTATTTAAATGTCGGTTTTTCTTACCTGTGACCTCATCAGTCACAATAAAAAGGAAAAAGCATAGGAGAATGTCATGTTTTAATGCTGTTGCACATGCAAAAAATCGATTCATTAAAAGAGGTTTATTTTGCAAAATCTGAGCCAATAACTCAGATAACACAATAAATCAATTACACAACACTGTGTTCCTCGAGATTAAGGCTAATACTAAGGTTTGTACCTTCCGACAAGATAATTTATCATGATGCTCTTACACCCACACCTGCAAGCTGCACTGCCTTACACCAAGCGATAAACAAAAAGCAGCACGGGGCGGATGGAACAGGAAATCTCATGAAGCGCACAGAAACACGTGAAAGTAAAGAACTGTTCTCAGTGATTCCCGGCCTCCATGAAGCAGAGCGGACACGGGACACGGCCACCTCTCAGCATCTCCCCTCCCGCATCCATGCGGGCCGGGAGGGCGGGAAGGGACCGGCAACACCGCCCCGGCCTGGGCCCACGCCACCCCCGCAATGCCACCGTGAGCCCGAGCTTGTGACACCCGCAGGCCTCGGCCTCGGCAAGGGGCACCGCCTGCCAGGGCTCCCGGGGCTGCCAGGGGGTTCCAGGGACTACCGGAGCACCCAGGGGCCGCCACCGCCACCGCCACCTCCCTCCGCTCCCCCGGCCCCCGAGGCCGGCCGCAGCCAGGCCTGGTGCAGGCGGCCCACCCCCCGCCGCTGTCCGTCCGTCCCTCAGGGCGCGCTCCCGGGGCTCCCCGCACGCCCGCACCCACCCGGTGCCCCCGCCAGCTGCCGGATGACGGCGCGGGTGCGGAAGAGGTCGCGGGCGGCCAGCCGCGCGTCCGCGCCGTGCACCGTGTAGTAGTCGCCGCGCTCGAAGAAGCGCACGGTGGTGTCGGGCTTCTCGGGCAGCGAGAGCACGGCGCGCACGAAGCCCGCCTCGGCCCCCGCGCCCTCGGGCCACACGGCCTCCCGCGGCGGCTCCACCGCCATCTTGTGCCGGTGGTGGTGCTGCTGCTGCTGCTGCTGCCGCCGCGGCCTCCCGCCAAGCACGCCGCGCGCGCGCCGGCGCGCCAGCAGCGGCGCCCAATCGCCGCGCGGTCCGCGCCTGGCGTCACGCCCGCCCCGCCCAATCGCTGCGGGGCCCGCTCCGCGCGTCACGCCCGCCCCGCTGAGGAGCCGCCCGCGTGGCGGGAGCGCGCAGGCGCGGCCAGCCCGGCGCGCCGCCGCTGCCATGGCAACGCCGGGGCCGCGTGGCCGGGGCTCCGCGCTCCTTCATCTCGGAATTACAGAATTGTGAAAAGTGAATATTATATGTCACTACGCAGATATTTACTCTATAAGTTTTGTTGTGTTGATTAGTAGTGCTGTATTAACATTTCAATAGTACGATAGATGTGGTTTTGTAGTTAAAAGGTAACTTTTGTAGTTAAAACAGGACCTATGTATGTGGGATATTTTTTTAAGAAAGGAATGAGGTACTCTCACTGAGATAGCAGACACAGGACACCTAAATCTTTCAGAGAAAGAGAATTTATTGCTCCATTATGAGGAGAAACGAACTTCTTCCTGCCTCGCTCAGTCATGAAGATGCTGTCAGGATTCAAAGTAAGAAGCTGACACTGACCAGACAGAATCCTGTGTTTGAAGGAATTTATGCATCATGTATGACAATAAAATGGTTATAAAAATAGCAATATAATTAAAATAATAATAATTTGGACAATGAGGATTAGGACAATATGAGACAATGGAAACAAAGAGTTAGGGACAGTCCGGGTACCTTTTTCTGGGCAAAATAAGCCTGAAAAAGGACACACAGTTAACAGAGGATTAACCCTTAAAAGCAACAGCCTCTTGCATATTCATACAGCTCATACATGATGCATAAATTCCATTCAAACACAGGATTCTGTCTGGTCAGTGTCAGCTTCTTCCTCTTAATCCTGACGGCGTCGTCCTACCTGAGCAAAGCAGGAAGAAGTTAGTTTCTCCTCATAATAGAGCAATAAATTCTCTTTCTGTGAAAGATTTTTGGTGTCCTGTGGCTGCTATCTCAGTGCGAGCCCTTTCTTTAGGAAAAAAGCATCCTACTTAGCGTAGTTTCTATTTTAACATTTTGTTATAACCTAAATCTATATTTAACACACTACTTAAGAGAATTAATACAGCATTTCTTTCTAACACAACACATATAATATTCATTCTAATATTTGCAAAAAGCCAA
The DNA here is from genome assembly GCF_035770615.1 of Melospiza melodia melodia. Taxonomy (NCBI): domain Eukaryota; kingdom Metazoa; phylum Chordata; class Aves; order Passeriformes; family Passerellidae; genus Melospiza; species Melospiza melodia. The sequence continues at coordinate 104,840,137 of NC_086196.1, read as the reverse complement.
TCACAAAATACACATTTTTCACAGAAAGGCTTGTTGCTTAGGGGGTGCAGCATGGCAACACCTGACCTCCAATCAAGTTACTAGAAAGCAGTTTCCACGGGTAAATGGCAAAGAAGAGCTGACTGACAAACTTTGGGAGGGGCCAGGGCTGGCTGATGCAACCCCCAGGGGTATAAAACACTGAGCATCCTTCTTTAAGATGAACAAGCTATGTGTATGATCAAGGGGCAGTTCCCAGCACTGCAGCTTTTTCCTTATGTAGTCCTTTGTTGTATTTTTGTTGAGGTTTAATAAACCCTTTTAAATTTTCAAAATTTAAAATTGTGACAATTTTAGACTTTGTCTCTCACAACCCATCGCCTTCCCCTGGAGCCCCTGCCTGTTTCTGTGTGTCGTTGTTCTTCCTGGGCAGCTCCACACAGCTCAGCTCTGAACTGGGACCATTTATTTCCCTGTGCTGCACCAGAACACTCCCTGCTTTTCCTCTTGCCTGTCAGCAGCAACAGGAATGAGATGTCTGTAATTGTTATGCCCATGGCAAGTGGAAAACTGCTGCTACTCTAGATCTGAATTTTTTTTTTTTTTTTTGCCTTTGTAGCCATGATATTTCATGAAAAATCCTTTTGCTAGGATTTTTTTCCTGAGAAGCTGAGAGGCCTCAGGAACAAAATGTAAACATTGATTATCTGCTGCTGTGGAATGCAACAGGTGCATCTGTGATTGGCCCATGTTGGATGTTTGTAATTAATGGCCAATCACAGCCCAGCTGTCTCAGACTTTTTGGTCAGTCACAACATTTTATTATCATTCCATTCTTTTCCTTTGCTTGCAAGCCTTCTGATGAAATCTTTTCTTCTATTATTTTAGTATAGTTTTAATATATCATTTTCTTTTAATATAATATATATATATAAAATAAAATAATAAATCAGCCTTCTGAAACATGGAGTCAGATTCTCGTCTCTTCCCTCATCCTGGGACCCCTGTAAACACCACCACAAACCTTCTTAGGCATATAGAGGAAAGTTACAATTGGTTTTCAGTTAGGAAAATGGATGTCCTTTAACCACTTCACAGGGGAAAAAAAGAGAAAAAATAAATTATTTTCACCAGTGGTTAATTGGTATAAGCTGTGATCTGTGGCAGCTCTAATGCCTTTGAGCTGGTGGGGATGTCACCAGAAGATCTGGTATCAGACTGATGTGTAACTGTGTGTGCACAGGCGTTGTGCAGCAGACACTTAACACTAACAGGATAAGAATATTTAGATAACGTAAGTTTGAAAATAGAAAATATGGCTGTTGCCTTGTTGAGAACCTTTTAACTTTATTTTGTTTACTTTTTTCACTCAGATTTGGCACAGCCATGCTCTACTTGGCAGGCAAGTGTGAATTCTGCAGTGTGTTTCGAGGATAGTAGAGGAAAAAAAATAACTTCTTACATGAGTGAGGTTTTCACACACTCTGAACTGGTCAGCATTTCCTCCACCATCACAGACCACCTCCTTTTTGTGCATGTCTGCCCTTGCACAATCCTGCTAAGACAAGGATTTAAACAAAATTCATAAAAATCTATGGGTTTGGGATCAACAATTCCCAACACACAGGGCACCCCTGCAGTGTGGCTGACTGCCTGCATGCCCTGGGATGGACCTGGACCAGACTGCAGCCTCTCCTGGGAGCTGCTAGAATTCCCTGACTAGCACTTGTAAAGCTGGAGCAGCAGAGCTGCTAGCATTTTCTGTTTCCTAGAATATTCTTCTGGCCGTTTCATGTCTTCCAAAGTCAGTGTGTTCTGGTGATCAAAGTCCAGCAGGTGAGGATATAAATAAACATGGCTCACAAACAGTGTTTTTTCTCTTACCAAACTACTCTGACTGTTCAGGAGGGTAATGGGTACAGTCAACAGACCCCACACATGCAACACTGACCTTTCATTTTCTAGCTGTGGAAAATGTGCTTTGGCATTACTCAAGTCTTTGAATAAAGTTGTATAGACTTTATTGGTCATGCTTTTTCAAATATATTATTAGCATACCCTCTCCTAAAAAGTCTGTCATTGTCTTTACATAAACATATATTTAATTTTACTCTGCAGTAATAATAATAATACATAATTGCTAATGTAATAATTCATAAGGAAGTAATAGATTTGCCCTTGCCTATACAAACACTATTTTCCTGTGTTGTACACAGGCACTAAGATATGTATTATTACTAGGGTTTCTTGCAGTTTGTGTCTACCCCTCTCTGTAACAAAACCCCCTCATTTATCCAGTCTTAATACACCTTCAATCTACCCTTCACATGCTTTCTCAAAAATGACATTATGTGAAAAGAGAGGAAACGTGGTATCTCAACTTTGTGTGGAGCTTTAGATTTTAAAAATATGCTCCTTCACGTAAGGAAGTTAATGAATAAGGCAGATGGAAGTATCAGAATATTTACCTAGTTAAAAATTGATGCAGAGACTACTAGTCCTTTATTAAGTTCTATTTGTCCGTTTCTCTTTTTAACTTTGCTGAATGTTTTCTAATAGTATTAGAAATGGTGTCCAAGTATCAAAATTGAGACCATTTAATATTCTGGTATTTAATACCATATTAATTTTTAGTAGCAATCATTTTTTGCCATACTGCTCTATATATGAAAAGAACTATCACATGCATATGTGGAGAGTTGACACAATCTGATAATGACTTTTTTTTCCATTTGAGTTTCATCACATTAGACTCCTTTTGGTATAAAAATCTATAAAACACAATAAGCTGCAGGATACCAATACACTAATTTCTGAGGTATTTTGCCCCTCATCCTTTTCTATTTTCCTATAAATGCACGCTTCTATGCAGCTGAAAAAGTGCAGTGTTTAGTAAATAGAACAACACAAAAGCCAATATTTAGAACAGGAAACTAATGAAAAAACTATCACTGATCACCACTTTTAGAGCTGAGCAGCACCATGTTAGTACCATAGTAACTGAATTTAGAAACTGTGCATTTGTTTCAGTTGTGGATTTAGGTAAACTCTGTCTTTTTAAAGAATTTTTGTAAACCTTCTGGTTTTCTAATCCCTTGGCTAGTTTCAGGCAAATTTGACAAGGAAGAAGACGATAACACAGCACCAAGGTGACAGCACTAAGCTTCATATCTGACATGAAAAGCTCCATTAAATAAAAAAAAAAAAAAAAAAAAAGAAAGAAAAACTATCTGAATGCCTCCCTGCAGTGTGGGAAAAGCAGAATGATGATGTTCAAACAAACCAACTGGGACAAGGTCCAGGCCACAGAGCAGCCACAGACCAGCCTGTCCAGTCAAGTCTGCACACATGCAGCTCCAGCCCAAGCACAGCACACAACACCTCCTTCCATCCCACAGGCCAGAAACAAACCTGGTGAGAAATGGAGAGGGAGGGAGGAGGAGAGAGAAAACAATGGCATTAGAATATTGTGGAGAAAAAAGAAATGATGAGGATACCATATTGCAGACATTTGAGGAAGTAGAGATGGAGACTGAAGCATTGGGGAAGACAGAAATACACACAGGTCACCACAAGAACAACTTACTGAAAACTTGGCTTTATTTGGTTAACAGCTTACAGAATTGTACAAAATTCATCACACCTCAGCAGATAGCCTGCATACCTGGGGAGAAAGGGAATGCTACAGATCAGCAGAGGGAGAGCCTGCCCTGCAGAAGTTATCATTGACAAAGCTGCCTGAAAAGGCTGCAAAACATTCCAGTAAATTCCCTACTTTAGGATTTTTGGGCAATCTCCACCACAGCCATGCATGCATGTGAGGTACCACCCTGTTGAGAGGCAGAGGGGACACTGGTGAGCTGTGACAGTGGAGGTGACACCAGCACAGTTCAGCAAGATCCCTGTGGTATCCAGCAGGCACACTGATGGGGCATGCTTCACATTTCATTTCAGAATATCCTCCCAGGAGCTTATCCTACTTTTCCTGTTTTAGCCAGGGTGGGTCAAAACACCACATTAGTAACAAGGTTTGTCATTCAGCTCCTTATCTTGAATCTCATTATTTCTTTGGCAACAGGAGTTACAGCATTTCCTTTATAAATCAGATTTGCTGGAGGGATTGCTAGCCAACATCCCAGGCACAGGTTCCTGACAGCCAGAGCAGGCTCTCCTGTCCTGGGAGGCTCAGAGCCCATGGAAGTCTGGGCCACAGCTATGGCAGAGAACAGGAATAACAGCAGAAACAGCTCCTTGCTGTGCTGCAGCTTTGCCACAGACAAAATCACAGTAAATGGGGTAAAAACTGCTCTCACCATCAGATGCCAGGCCTGCCCATCTCCAACCCTGCACCAGAGATGTCCTAGGGTAGAGGTTTATTTTAAATACCTACATAGCATTGGAAAGATCAGTCTGTGAATTCCTGAAATGACTGCATCCTCAGCCTGCTGATTTTTTTATACAACAATCTGTGTATTATCATTTCACTCTTGTTGCATACTTTTCACAGCTTTAAGAAAAAATATCATGCTAGTGAGATACTAGATGGCCAATAAAAACTGCTAATTGGAGTTCTAGAATATTTTCAACTATGCTGAGGTTCCTGCTTTAAGGAATCAAACTACAAATTTGTAAGCATGATAATTTAGCAGATTATCATTTCACCATGGAAGAATTAGAAGCCTGTTTCAAAGTTTTATTAATTCAAGTCATAAAAAAGTTACAGCAACTTCAAATATGTACAAACTGCCATAAAAAGGTTGTGTTCAGTTACACAGGAGACAGTCTCATTACAACATGGCTACAAAATCATTACTTTCAATAAAACTCCCACAAGGGTAAAATAACCATTTAGGCATGTATGCTCCAAAACCCTAGTAACAGCAGTTGTTGACTCGTTTCATCATCATAAAAAAATAAAATCAGGGAGCAACAGTTAAGTTTTACTTGAGTAAGATGGGGCATTTAACTCTCAACAAATAGTAAAAGTAGCTGAATGGTTACCAGCCTTGGCTGTTAAAGAGTTTTAACAATCATTAAGTGAGCACAATTGCCTCCCTTTCAGGAGGAAATTAAGATTCATGCCTCCAACGTTTTTGTTGTCTTCTTTCTTGTAATCTGGTTTGCCTTCAGTTGATTTAGTTAAGCATTCAGCCCTCTATGCATTTCATTCATTTCCTTCACCTGGAGGGGAGGAGACAGAGGAGAGATCAACATCTGTGCTGTTTCTAAACTTTAAGGCTTAGTAAATCATTAGGACTTAACAGCCTGGATTTTCATTAGCAAAGAGATTTGATGCAACACTAACAGAATCAATCGTGACAAACCCACGGGAGGAAGAAAAAGGAGGGAAAAAAAGGAGGAAAAAAAAAGAGAAAAAAAAAAAAAAAAGAGGAAAAAAAAAAGAGAAAAAAAAAAAAGGAGAAAAATAATCACTACTTAGGGCACATGCAGGAAGCAGGCAATACTGTGTAGCTGCTACAACATTGTTTGGATTCCTCCACAAAAGGCTCCACACCTGGGTGAAGCACCATTGGGAATAGCTTCTCAATGGGAACTGAGAGATCCATGCAAATACCTCAGTAAAGGCCTTGCCACAGAACAAGACTATCAGCACTTCCTGTGGATTGCACAGCCCTTTGCTATACAAATGTAAAACAGAACTTGCAGAAAAACCGAACCCCACCCCCAGAGCCCTGGGAAAAGCAATCACCAGCTGCCTTTGAAACTAGTGCAGAACTACACAGAGGTGAAAACTGGCTGCAGAATTTGAATACTTTCAGTCTCCTTGAACACACCTGAGGCACCCAAAGCCAGTTTTTAACCTAAAGCAAACTTTAAAGTTTCTGGATTGTGGTCAAGCTCCTTCCCACACATACACCGGGAACAGAAATTAATTACCTCAGCTTTCACGTACTTCCCTTTCCTCCTCCTTGTCAGGACCTGTAACAGAAGGATGCAATATTTTTAAAGTCTTGAAATACAAGTAACTTTATCTGGTTTTGACTTGAAAAGCACCAACTTGGAGCTGCCTGTTCCCTATCCTTCCAATGTGAGGCAGGAACAAAGGAGGTTGTTTGTCACTCTCAACTACTTTAAACCAGGAAGAACTTTGTTCACCTCTGTGAATTGTTCCCAGTACTTGTTTTCCGGGTGACACCCTTCAGCTGTAACCTGAAACAGTGACAGCGTGCCCATCACCAGTTTCCCACCTCCCACGACTGAAAGAACAGGCCAATTTACAAAGGAAGACTTTCCATCAGAACCCAAACACGTGTGCTGTTACTTCCCAAATTGTCACCAGCACCATTCTGCTTTGCTGGAGCTTACCAGGACAACAATTGCAGCCACTATTGCTACCAGTACCACCACAATGACAGCAATGACGCCGGCGGTCAGGGACTTCATGGAGAACTCTGGTGCTATTTCATCAACGTAGTAGACCACTGTCTTCTCAAGCTTCACTGGCTCGTTGTCAATGCTGACGTTTATCCCAGCATTATTATGAAAGATGGACTGACCTTTCACCTAAAGCAGAGAGGAAAAGACAGACTTGCTCATTCACATTGCAGTAAGGCATTTATCTCATCACAGGAATAATTCACCTGGCTTTAGCCAGCACACCCGAGTGCAGTGCAAGACACAAACCCAGCCTCTGGTTTGACCCACGACACACTTACATCTTTCTCAAAGTAGTAGGCCACATCAGCTATATCCACATCTCCAGCTAATTTTTGAGAGGCGTTTTGCTTCAAATCAATAGTAATTAAAGGGTTTTCGTACTGGAAAAAAAAAATAATGTGGTATTAAGAAAGAGATACTTTGAATCCAGCTATTGAATAATCACCTAAACATTATGATCCAGTTTGTGAACTTGCATCCTGGATAAAGTCTAGAGTTCTTGAACTCAAGCCAACTGTTTACAGTAGGATTCAAATTCCATTTCTAGTGAAGCAAAGAAGTTATCTACAGACTAAGGAGAGCAGTGTCATTTCTCAGCATTTCTGTTCAGATACAGCCATTGGCTAACTGCTCACCATTTTGAGAGCTTCTACTAGAACTCATGCTGTATTGCATCAGTCAAACACGAGTTTTGAAAACAAAATGAAGTTCTGATACTTTGCTACACTCCCTGTGCCCCTTACCAGAACATTGGCTATGTAGCGGCTATCCAGCTGGTAACGACTGGTGATGGTGTCCGTGAAAAACCTGCAAGGACACCAAAGCCATGGCTGTAAAAACTGCATTTTGTCACACGTATCATTTGACAAGTAGAGAAGACTGGTGCAATTGTTTTCTCCTGCAGTCTCTGTGGTGGGTGGAGCTCAGCTAGCACCTAAACCCTCACCTCATCTTTCACTCACTTCCCCCTAGCAGGATCGGGAAAAGAATCAGAAAGGTAAAAGTAAGGGGAAAAAAACCAAAAACCAAAACAATCCTCATCGTTTAAAATAAAGACAGTTTGGGAAGTGAAAGGGCTGGGTGGGGGAAATACAAAACCTCAAGTGATGTAAAAGCAGTCAGTCATCACTGGTGGATCAACGTCCAGCCAACCTCTGAGCAGTGGCCACTTGGCAAAAGACTTTCCCCCGGATTTATTGCTGAACATGGCATCATACAATATAGGCTATCTGTTCAGTCAATTCAGGTCAGCCTGTCCCCCTCCCAGCCTCCTGCCCATCCCCACCCTACTCACTGGGGCAGCACAGTGAGTCTGAGAAGGCCCTGGCATTATGTAAGTGCTGTTCAGCAGCAGCTAAAGCACTGGTGAATTCATCAGCACCGTTTCTGTCTAAAACACAGCGCCACACCCACTGCTACCAAAAAAATTAACTCTGCCCCAACCAAACCCAGTGCACTCTCTTCACGCTAGAGTTCAATAACTCCCAACAGTGAAGATGCACTTACTGTAAAATAATCACCTGTGTTAGACAAAAGAGCTTTACAGTGTGAAAAGCTCAGAAGAAGAGCTAGAGGGCAGCAGCTTTTGATTTGGAAAGGAGGCGACCTAATAGCGACAAGCGGGGTTTTAACAAAATTGAAAGAAAAAAAGAATAAAGAAAAAAAAGAAAAAAGGCTAAACTCTCACTTTCCTCCTGCCGCTTCTATGTAGTCATTCTGCCATTTTTGTCAGTTTGCTGCCTGATCAGTTTCACCCAGTACCTTCCATTTCTTTTAGTATATTGATTTGAGGGGAGAAAAAACTAGCAATTTTAAATGGAAGGGAATCTCTTTAGCAGTTACTTTGTTTCCAAATACAAATAAAAGCAATTCTATGAAGAATCTGCAGTTTGCTTCTAAAATGTCTTACAAGTGAGTTCACAGGTCTGTCACTGCTTATAGCAACTATTTAGAAAAACACTAGATATCTACTGGGACATACATACACTACCATGACATATTACTATCATCACTTACTTCTTTAAAGATTCAGCGTTCAGAGGAGCGTTTCTCTCAGCATGTCTCATTTCAATGATGATCCACCTGAAGTACAATGAATATTCTTGAAGTACATGCATATAAAACAAAACAACAAAACTAACCCCAGGCTAAAAAACCAGAACAATGAGACAAAACCAAGGCAAGCAAAGTCTCTTCCAAACCCACTCAACATCTCCTTGTTTCTGAAGGAAAACCACCCCAGCCAAATAACCAAGTGTTGATTGCTCCATCTTCATTCATCCCCAGTGCATCATTCACACAAGGCAGAGCCTCACACAGGAATGTTTTCGTGTCACAGCACACCCTGTTGAAAAACTTACATCGTTCTGACTAATTGATTGCACTTCAGGTCAGCATCGTGTTTGTCAGTTCTCCTAACTCCAGCTGTGTTCACACACCAACAGGTGGTTCCATTGCACTGCTTCGCCTTGAAAGCGCCACTGTTTTCACACTCGGGATCGTAAAGACCATCGGTATCTTCAAACGCATCTTTTGGTTTCTCACGACGACCCGACTTGGAGCCCATCACTTCTGCTTTCATCAGCAGGCATTTCGAAGTCACTAAAAACAGCCAGAAAGTCGCGTTATGCAGCAGCAGAGCACGCATGTCCAAAGCGGAGCTCCGAGTCCGCACAAACACCGGGTTACACCAGCGACAACCAGATCCGAAGCCATTGCACGGCAGAGCAGATGGCTGATGTGTAGGTCGTGTATAAAATCAATACAACTGGGCTATGGCAGCCTCTCAAGGCAAAGGCCAGCAAGCCCAGCCTTGGGATTTACAGTTTCCGTTCCTCACAGCTGAGCTTGACCCCAGAGTGGGTCTTGTCTAGAGGTGTCCCCTCTAGATTTGTAGGTAAAGTGAGGATATGCGCTTGTAAGGAAGCTAAACGTTCATCTTCCAAGAAATTCTTGCCACTGGAGGACAAATACTGAGGAGCAGGCGTGAGCCTACATCAGTACACGCAGAGAAACCCTGATCGCTTCTCTTCCAACACCAGTTGACCTGGGAGACCAGGAAGAACAACTCCTTCCTTGCCTCCATTGTTTGCTGGGAGCTCAGCGGTCATTCCCACAAATCCCCCGGCGCTCCGCGGGCTCCCTTCCGTGCCACCCACCCTGCCGTGACCCTTTACTCACGGGTGGAGCAGTCCACGGTGGCTCCGGAGCCGATGGCTTGGCAGATACACCGGCCGCTGCTGTCCGTCCTGCAGTCGGTAACGCGCTTGTTCTTCTCGCACACGCACGCTGCGAGGGAAGCGCGGCTGTGAGGGGCACCGCCATGCCACGGCAGGACAAAGCGGCCCCGGCCCGGCCGGGCGTGGCGTGCCCGCTCCCCCGCGTCCCCCTGGCCTCCCTCCCTCCTTCCCTCCCTTCCCGAGCGGCGGGGCTCCCCTCGGGGCGCGGACAAAGGGGCGCTATCGGGGCCAGGCCCTAATGCCCGCTGTAGGGGAATGGTGTTGCCTTCGGGGCACAGGGCGCCCAGCCAAGAGCGGGGCCCGGAGGGGTCCCGGGACGCGGAGCTCCCTCAGGAGCGGGGTGCGGAGCGGACGGGCGGGTGCGGGCACTCACAGCTCTGGGCGGCGGTGGCGGCAAGGCAGAGCAGCAGCAGCACGGCCCCGCAAAGCAGCTTCATGGCTGGGGAGGCTGGGGGAGTTCTCGGGGCCGCGGGCAGAGCGGGAGCGGTGTGTGCGCGGAGCGGCGGCGGAGCGCTGTGAGCCGCCCGACAGGTTCCGCAGGTGCTGGTGCTGGCTGCGCCGCGCCCTCCCGGCTCCGGTTACACCTGGGAGGACGCGCGGGGGGAGCGGCGGCGGCAGCGGCTCCTCCCCCGGGCCCGCCGGGCGCGCTCTTAAACCACCGCCGCCCCCTCCTCCCGCCGCACCTGGGCGAAACTGGATGGGCAGGGCGGGGCCCGCTCCCGGCCTCAGCAGCGCCTCTCCTGCGGGAGCCATGGGGGAGCGGCCGTGCCCGCTCCGCAGCCGTGCTGTGAAACCGCCCCGCCTGGGCGGAGGGTGGCGGCGAGCCGGGGGACAGCGGCCCCGCCGCCCAGGGGAAAGTGTTACTCATCCCGGGAGCTCCCGGGCGTGTTTGTCCTGTGACACACGGGCAGGGGAGCGGAGCCCTCCCGGCTCGGGGCTTCCCGCGCCCGCCGCTGACCTTCGGAGCCTCGGGGCGGGCCCCGGGTCTCTGCCCCGGCCCGGTGGCCCCGGGCGCTTCCCTCGGGGGTGCTTCTACTCCCCGCTCGGCGAGCTGAGAGCGGACATAAAGGGGCAGGGAATACTCGCAGGGAATGTTCGCACTTTATAGTGAGCTTTGTTCGCATCCAGGGGGCCGTGTGAACTACTCCGAGCTTGACATAAATTCTGATAATTCCTCAGTAAATTAAAAAGCTGATATTATTGTTATTAAAATGCTTATTTATGTAGGATAAATACTTTCGTAAGGTTCTTCACTGATCACGCGTTTAGTTTTTATTTTCGGTTTTGGTTCCTTTCTGGAATACATAGTAGATTTGCTCTATTTGCTCAAGGTTGCCCTGAAGATTCGCTCCTGGTACTGCAGGATCCTCATTTCCTCGCTCGGGGAAAAGCAGTCCCGGGTGCTTTGTCTCTGAGCAGCGCAGCTTTGTGGGAAGCTACAAAATGGGAGGTAGTGCCAGAGCCCAGCCAGGTTGCCCAGGAGGAAGCACGGGAAAAGCCGGCTGCAGGCTTTAAGATGGCTTTCCAAAGTGTAAAAGCAATGTCAAAATGGAAGAAAAAAGATAGGTATGGTACTCTGGAAATGCTTTATGAGCCTTGAGTTTATTTATTCAGCTAAAAATATGCATGGATCTTTCTAAAAGGTAGCTACGTTAGCACCCTAGAAAAACAAGTTATTTTAGTACAGGATATAACCAGAATGACATTCTGCCCAAAGACTTGAAGCTTCCTCTTACCAGTTCACTCTACAACAAAAAAAATGTCTCTGCTTTTGCATGTGGAGACGTCAGTAAGTGAAACTGTTTGAAAACTTTGTGTGACTGAAGTGAAACTGCCGGTGAGCTATCTTGGTGTTTTTGTCTCTGTGCAGCTGTGTTTGTGTTGTACCTGGTTTTGTGTGTTGTTTTCATCTCCAGAGCCCTGCTGCTGTCTCAGATGGGTCCAAGTTAAAGGAGTATGGTTTTGCTCTTTGGATTTGCTCCTGGTACAGCCCAAATCAGAGTTTCGCGGCATTTGTCTTGATTCTTTGTGTGGTTTTCTGTGATTTCTGATTGATGATAAGTATATTCTTTGAGTCTTGGCAAAGACTCAAAAGGAAAACTTGGCCTAGCAATATGAAAACTTGACAAGGCTAAAGTCTCAGATATGGACTTCTTGTATGGCTTTCATCAGGTGATGGCATTTTCCAGAAAGATGAGTAGGATCAATAAGCTCAGAAATGCCTGCCTTACTAAAAACCTCTTACTCCATGTTAAAGTATTGTTTTTGTCAAGATGAGGCAAAAACAGAAGAGCTCTCTTGTCATTATGGAATTGTCAAGCTGACCTACGTAAGCCTTGATAAAAGGGACCAATAAACTTTATGATAGGCTTTTGCCTTTATTTAATTTATTTTTTTAATACGTAAATGTTGAGGAACAGAACAGGCTGGGTACAGCTAGTTCCCTTTCTTCTCCTGATCCTTGTTCTGTGCCTAGTTTTACAAATCTAAGCAGTTTTGAAATCTTGGAGTGACTACTACTGAAAGTTGCCCTCCTTTTTTCTACAAGCACCTTCAAATACCACATAGGCATATTTTTATCAGAAAATAGCTACAACCTTTGGTATCTAGGAGCTGAATGGTCTTTGAGTATTTGTGTGGACCAGAGCCTCTCACAGTGTGTTTTGGCACTGTTATGTTGTGACATGTAGTAAAATGTGAGTTAGCACCTGTAGAAAGTACTTTGGTAACTCTGCTACAAACATAGAGGCATCATGCAGATTTTTGTAGGATAACATTTAATTTGGCTCCAGTTTGCAGGGGCTAATAAGGACCTTGCTACTTTGTGGTCTTGCCAGATTTCCAGATGTGAAGAAATTATTTTTCAAATGATGCTCAGTATTTTTGAAGGTGAGTTGCTCTAGACTCACCAGCAAGGCAATGGAAATGAGGGACCACTCACAGCAGAATTAATTTTACCCTCTTTCCACATTATTTTGAGGGCATCTTCTCAGTAGAATCAAAGCCACTGGAGCAGACATGAGGCTAAACAGGTACAAGGGCCTGAGTGCTGAAGTTTATGACACTCGTGTCTGGGGTGTTGGGAGGCAGTGTCATTTTTTGTGCCTTTTGTGGTGCTTTTACCTCTTTGTGCTGAAATACGTGACCACGTTCAATGGCTATTCTATAATAGCTTTCCTCAGCACACAGCTCTAAAGGTAAGGCCTTGCATATTGGTTATAAACAGGATAATTTTATTGACTGTTGGAGATACCTCCTCTTATCAAATAGCTGACTGCTGATTAGGCAGTGCAGTGTAGGCTCATTGTGGCTTTCTCTTACTAAAGCATAATTACAGCTCAGACAAATTATAATTTAAATGCTAAGAACACTTTATTGGCTCTACTTTATAGCAAAAAGAAAAAATGTTTTGGTCACTAAACTCTACATACAAAAAGTATGTAAGCTTACATTAGGAAAACCCAAGTGATCTGTATTTTTCTACTTTTGCTTTGTAATTTACATTGGATCCTGATCTGTTTGGAGAATGAAGTATTAGTTCACTAAAATACTCAAGAGGCATTGACTCCAGGGGGAGGTTTTCTATTGACTTCAGTGAATTTGGAATCAGATCCAAGGAAATAAATCCAGCTCTTTCTGAAGCCAGTGAGAATTAATGTGATACTGGGCTATGAGGTGAGGTCATTTCCAGGTCTTCACTAGAAATTAGGTAAGTGGGGTCTCTGAAACTCCCCAGGCACAGAAAAGCGACAGAATCTCCTTTCAGGGAAAGTCGAAAGGGTGTGTGAGTCACTCCCGAGGCATCAGGAAACATGCAAGGTGGGGCTGTGACATGCACTGTGATCAGCAGATCGCAGAGATGAGTGGCCACAGCGTGATCAATGCCACTGGGGTGTTTGGCAATCCGGTCTGAGATTCTTCAGAGGCTGCAAACCTGATTGGTTTTGGGTGTACCCTCCCAAAGATAACCAGAGTCTCATCCCTAGAAAATAGGCCATGGATGACACCAAATTGGGAAGCACAGTCTTGTTAGTCTTTTTCGAACAAAATTATTGGCTTTGGAAAATTCATGAATTTTAACTGGTTACGGCTGGCAAAGGTAGAAACAACCAGAAACACTGATGCTCAAAAGTGCCAACAGGTATTTTGGACAGCAGACATTGCTACACATGTCATTATATTACAGACTTGCTTAGGAACTTTTTATTAGGACAGCTTCAGAATGCTTGCATTCAACTTTTTTTTTTTTTTTTGTCAGACCTCATCATCTGCATAGAATGAAACCTTGAAAGAACTGTAGGAAGAGGACAATATTGAGAAATCATGTACAGTACCTTATGCATTGTGTGTTTTTCTGAAGATTCCATGTTGTTATAAATTGACACATGTTGCTGCTCAAAGGACTGTAATAAAACTGCTGCTTCTATTGCTATTTTACTTTTCCTACCTTTTGAAAACCACTAGTAAACAGGTAAGCCTTGTTACACGGATTTGAATTTGAATAACGAGAACATTTGGAGTCCTGGAGAAGTTAAATGTCTTGTCTGTATGGAGGTGGTCAAGTATAGAGCCAAGAAAAAAAAAAAAAAAAAAAAAAAGAGCAGTCACGCCTTTCTGTTAGACTGTTAAACTACTTCCAAACACCGTAAAAAAAAAAAAAAAAAAAAAGAAAAAACCAAACCAAAACAAAAAAACCCAAAACAAACAAAAAAACCAGAAAAAAAAAATGAAAAAAAATGAAGCTATTTTACGTTTGGGTCTTTTTGGTCTGTTTCTAGATCATGACTTATTTTTTTAATAATAACACAGTGTTTGTGCATTTTGACAAGACTGTCATGCACACTGAAGAAGGAAATTAGTTCAGAGGCAGTGGCGACCCTGACAAAGCTGTCCTCAGCTCCAGAACCCCACAGCTTGGGTCTCTACAAGGCTGGAGACCTTAGAAAGTAAGAGTAGCTGCTGAGAGGTACAGGGCTGTTGGTTCAGTGGTTCACAAAACTAGACAGGGTGTAGCCACAGGAGAGAAATGCTCATGCAATTAATGTATGTTCTATTTGTGTCTTTGAGGATTATAGAAACCAACATGTCTGATACGTTGTGGCATCCTCACCTCTCTGCCAGGGCTTAGTCTTAACTGCAGAGGGTGGGGCCAGTAACAGGTTTGTCACCCTCATACCTGAAAATTCATTTTCATGGCTTTAATACTGACAGCATTTTTAGAACATCTTTTGTCAGCATTCAAAACTGCTCAAAATAAACAGCATTAGAGGTAAAAATTGTAATAACTCCTCACCCAGACTAATGCACAGCAGCGAGGCAAACCTAATTTCATACTGTGCCCAATTCCTCAAGTTTGTAGTGTTTGGAAACGGCTCAGGGGAAAACACGAGATCACAAGCTGTAGTAAAAGAAGCTCTTTTTACATTAAAATTATTACAGTTTGATATCTAAGATCCTTTATTTTTTTCCCTCTGTGAAAGAAGATAGAGACGAAACTTTGCCAAAACACTTGTTGAAAATTGAGATGGTCCCAAGCAGTTTGTACCGTGCTTTGCTGTGTGAC
Organism: Melospiza melodia melodia; assembly: GCF_035770615.1. Taxonomy (NCBI): domain Eukaryota; kingdom Metazoa; phylum Chordata; class Aves; order Passeriformes; family Passerellidae; genus Melospiza; species Melospiza melodia. Next base: position 104,824,957 of record NC_086196.1, on the reverse strand, counting down.
AACATCTGTGGGCTGTAGGCAGAACTGAAGCAAATGTTTGCACAGACAGTTGTCCTGTCCCTCAGGGTGGTGTTATCAGAAGGCACACTGAGTTCTGCTGCCATAAAACCTGCCTGCCACTGAATTTGCTTGTGCTGGGCTTGTGCAGGCTGCCATGGGGTAGTGAAGGCATGGACTTAGAGTTTGTTGGGTAACCCCCAGTAGGAGCCCACATACAGGGCTGTGCCTGGCAGGGAGCAGAAGCCATGCACTCCTCAATGGAAACAGGGTCACAGCATGCACACAGCAGGCAGTTTCCAGGGAGCAGTTAACATGCTGTAAATCCCCACCCACTCTTGCCTCACTCTAATTTGTGTGCACAGTCATACCCCAAGCAAAGGTGAATAAATACACCCATGAGCTGGGCAGAAAATCTCATCCCACAAGCACCGACACAATGGAGAGCAGAGAGTGGGGCTCAAAGAGCTGGGCATGTCATTGGTGTTTTGCTTTTTTTGTTCCTCACTGAAATAAATTGCTTTTGTGTTGTGACTACTTTCCCAGTTCGTGAGTTTCCCTTATTTTTTTCCAGTTAGCAAAAGCTGTTACCAAAGTTCATCTGTTTCTCTGTGCACTTTAATTTACAGTCCTTGTACTAGTCACTTTATTGCTTCAAGCTCGGAGCGAGGGAACTTTTACAACCTGTGATTACTGAACTTGGTGAAACAAGAAAGCTTTTTGACCTGTTGTGGAGTAATTATAGACCCTATTGCTACTTGGGAGGGGCATTCAATGTTTAACAAACTGTGGCAGTTCTAATTTAACTGTGTGGAGCCTGGACCATTGGAAGGGAGGTAAAAAAAGCAAATCCTGGACTTTTTCCAGGTCACATTTTAACTTGTCTGGTTTGAGTCTCTAAAGGGCTGTCCTTGAAGTTCTGCCTTCCCACTACTGAACTTGATGCTGCTCCTTTCCTAGCAGCGCAGAGCATGGGAGCCAAATTGTTTGCCTATGAAAACAATTTCCTCTTGCTTCAAAAACTACAGCTTACACTACTTTTGATTAATCCTTTCATGGGGTGAGTCTTCTGAATGTCATGCCACACAAATACAGCTCTTGACAACAGAAAAATTGTCCTGTCTTAATCACCACTATTGTTTCATATTATAAGGGTCATGGGCAAAGATTCAATTGTGTTCAACAGTATAAAACCAGAGAATAAATAGATACTGCGTCTGAAAGAGTTCGTGACCTATGTGACCAGTAAACTTTGAAACTGGAAAACAAGATGAGAAAGATTAGATGAAATTTACACATTTTGCCCAGTTATAGATTCATAAGCCAGCTAGCTAAACCTTTGAACGTTCCCACCTATTCTTTAGCCATTCAAACAGCCATTATTTAGGAAACCTGCCTTCAGGAAAAGGATTAGGATCTTATTTTGAAAGCACCGATGTTTTTCTACTTTTGATGTCCGTAGATAATAACATAAGATATATTTCCTGGATAATGGGTTCCTTGGATGTTTTGTAGTTTAGTGTATTAATGTGTACCTAAACATTACATCAGTGAGGCAAAGCATTTCTGTTAATTTCCAGGTGGAATGAAACACTTTTTAGCGGACGCCATTTTATAAAAAAGATTTCTTACATCAAATTCTTGAAACTTTCTGTGTCCAGCTACCTTTTCAGCTGGGAGATTTTCGAAGTCTGGTGTTTGTTAGTTGTTTCTGGGAGGAAAGAGGAGCCAAGGAAGAGGTGGAAAGTTCCCATTTTGCAGTGTGAACGTAGGCAACCCAGCCCCTCTGCGCATGCACAAGGGCAGTGCCTTGGGCTCAGCTGCACACACCTGCTCCTTGCTCCTGCACCTGTCTCCATGGGCTCCTGGCTCCTGCACCTGCCTCTCAGGAAGCCTCCTGCTCCTGGCAGCTGGAACAAATGGCTCCAGGGCCATGGAGGTAGAGAGGAGTCCTGTTTATTAAAGCTCTTTGCGCAATTCAGCATGAAGAAACAACATGGGTAACAAAAATAGCCATGGTTATTAAATACTTGCAAATCCAAAATGCAATCTTCAGTGGCTAAAAAATACTTAGAATGTGGTGGATGATGTCAGAAGGTTCAGAAACATCTAAAGGAAAACACTACAGGTCATCTCCTTTCCCTGTAATGTAAAATATGCATGGCTAGTTTTGAGTTACTGATGTTGAGAGGTATCATTCATCTTTTGTGACATGATGGTGAAGACCTAATGTAGTCTATATAATCCTATATAATCTATTTAGTTTTACAGAGAAATTGGAAATTTTCAGGTAAGACTACTTTGTTTCAATTACAACCAGCATATAGATGCCAATCCTTAAATCTTAAAGGCTTCCCCTGTCTGCTTGGAATTAGTTAAGTTCTTACAGGATGTATCAGTCTATTTACAGTAGGAATGAACAAGTTCAAACTTATGTCCCTGGAGATTTATGGAGATTTGCAGCTTGGCTGTTTTGCAGTATGCAGGAGCAGCATGTTTAAACATGCACTGTGTTTGCTGGCAGCCTCCACTTTCCTTTACCACTGGCTCTGTTGGCCTAGTCACCACTCTCCTTGTGCACTGCATAATTTACAAATCATTTTTTCCTTAGAGCTGCTCCTGAATTTCTCAGTAGCTGAGAATAACTACAGCTGTTCTGGTACTTAAATGTTAGACAACACTGCTGTATGCTCAGATGTTCTTTTCTAGTAAACAAACAGGAAACAATTTCCCTGCCCATTAATCCATCAGTGACATATACTTAAGTGGCACTGAACTATTTTTAATTTTAATCATATTGTAAGTTTGTCAAAAACTAGGATTTAACTGCAAGGTACCTTTCCAGAATCCTTGCTTACTTGCTCCAGTAGCAAACTGGTAAAATGTGCTCAGTCTGTTATACTTAGTCTTGGTCTTGATGCCCTAAAAATGTTTCTCACAACTCATCTGAATCCTTCCTTTCTCTTCCCACATATGAAACAGGTTTCTGGTGACAGATGTGGGTTCAGGTGGTTCATCTGTTCCCCTTTAATCCTGTTACTTGCTACACCCTTTACTCTGAAAGAATTAACCTCATGTCCAAAATTTGCTTTTTAGATGTGTGTTTCATTTTCACAATGGGTCTTTGGGAATGGAGCTCTCAATCCATGAGCATTTCCTTTAAAATGTATTTGACTGAGAGGCCAGGCAGGTTCCCCCAGCAGGATCAGCAGTCATCTCTACAGGAAAGAGAGGTTTTTTCCTTATTTCACACTCTGAAGGAAGTAGGAAAAGTCTCTAACTGAAAAATACATATTTTATTTGGAATAATGATCTTTATTTACAAGAATCAATGGTAGTTCTTCATGATTTTGTTTGAAAAGAAATACCAGGTGTTTTACCTGTATTATCTTTCTTAAGGAAAAAAAAAAAGTTCACTGAAAAGGATATCAGAGGCCAAAGACATTTCAAAAATATAAAAATCTGAAAAAAAAGTATCTATATCCTAAATGTAATTTATAAAAATACTATCCCTGTGTTTTTCCTCAGTGATGCTTCCTGATCTATCTGTAAACAACGCATTCACTGAAAAAACTTTAAGTCCTTTTTTTATTTAAAGGAATCAAACTGCTCTGCAGCTGCCTTTTTGGACCAAATTCTGGACAAGTATATATCTCATAATGGAGTTTCAGTGTATATTTTTTTTCCAGTGTATATATAAAATTTTTATTCAGTGTATATTTCAAATTATTATTTTTTATTTTATATATTTTTATATGTCAAATTATTGTTTTTTACAGAAATAAGATTTTGTAAGAATCCCAGGTCTTTCAAGCCCAGGTCTTAGTCATTTTAGTCATAGAAATATTATGTCAAATAAAAAAATATATACACATATTTATATAAAATTATTTATAAATTCATATAGAAATAAATATAAAAATAGAAATATAAATACAAATACATAATATAAATATATCTAAAAATTGGTATATATTAAAAATGTAGTTTCAAACTGTGATTACATATAGAGATGAAGAGTGGCTAAACTGATTTAAGGACACCTACAGGAAGGGTTAGGAAAGAGGTACAGCATGAAATTCCGTGTAGCAAGCGCTGCATTGTCTCGGTTCAAATCGCTGGTGGTGAAACAGCGCTCCCTGATGTCCAACAAGCGGCTTGGAAGTCCAGAAGCTCCATCCATTCTTCCCAGTATTCTTGGATTAATTGTTCAACATCCTTCTGAAAACTGTAGTTAATAAAAAGCAAAGTTGGGAACCAGTTAATTGGACTATAGAGTCAGGTAAAGTTCTGTTTCCTTATTCTCACTGGGTTCAGGGATCAGCATTTCCATGTTGATGTTTTTCCATAATGTTTCCATGTTGAATCCTTGAGTCATCCCCATCTCAGCTCTATCTCAGGCTGCAGAGTCCTGCACGGGAGGGAAGGCAGAGTCCCAGACATTCTCACAGCTCCCTCTCACAGGTTCCGTTTCCCCAAGGGTCTGATCCAGTGTTGTGCAATGTTCTGAATCAGAGCAGGACCTGAGTCCTGGCAGGCTGGGGACAATACACTGCTGGAAGGTCACAATTCCTGTTCAGTGACTTGAATGTGACAGATTTTTGAGTGAAAAAAGAAGCATTTTAATATTTTGTTGTTGAACCACCAGCTCAAAAATTATTTCAGAGGTGGAAGACCTACAGGAAGCTCTGTGTGGGTAGAGATTGACACTGTAAGTCACTTTTTACTGATGTAAAGGTGTAAAGAATAATGAAGTATGCATGTCACAATTATCATTGCAGCTTCATGTTTTGCAATAGGGAATAAAAAAGAAGATATTTTTTCCTGGTTTAAAAGATTAAGATGGTTAGGTGTGAGTTTCTGTAACCTGCCCTTCCTTTGTTTTACACAGTTATCAATTGATGAGTACTTTGAATTCCTTGATGAAAAGTAATATGCAAAAAAAAAAAAAAAAAAAAAAACAAAAGAAAAAAGAGAGAGAACAATTACCTCACAGTGAGGTAACTCACTCACTGTGAATATGTGTCCAAGAAGAGAGAATTTCAAAGAAGCAGACTTTATCCCTGCCCATGTATTTGGTATTGTCCCCACCCTTCAGTCTGTTCCATACAGAGATGTTGTTGCTACATTTACCACTTGGTATTTTTCTTATCTCTCTCCCTGATCAGAAACTTGGCATGATCTTTCCCTTAATCTAACTCAGAGCACGTAAATAATTTAGCAAATTATTAATAGAATATGAGGAAGGTGTAAAGAGGCCTCTCTCCTCATTACCATAACAAATGAGGCCACTTACACTTTAATTGGCCTGAGCAGGGGGAAACAGTGAAAATGGATGTATGTCTTGCCATCTTCCTAGGATAAATCTTTAGCTCTTCTAAGAAAAGGCAGCAGTAAGATTTCACACTGAATCTTATTAGCAAAAGGATTTTTTCATTCTTGTTCTTACGTCTCAATAGACTGCCTTAGACTAATTGCATTAATTGCCTGTGTAGCAGCAGTGCATCCTGCACCTCTATGTTTAATGATCATTAGAGTCAGGTATCCCTTCTCCTTCGTGTCCCATCTCTCCTGGGGAGACGTTTATCAATCTGGGGAGATGTTTTAATCATAGAATCACAGATTAATGTGGGTTGGAAGGGACCTTAAACATCATCTCATTCCATGGGCAGGGTGGGACACTTCCCACTAGAGCAGGTTACTCAGAGCCCCATCCAGCCTGGTCTTGAACACTTCCAGGGATGGAGCATCCACAGCTCCTCTGGGCAACTTATGCCCTGTCACCACTCCCAGAGTGAAGAATTTCTGCCGAACATCTAATCTAAGCCTACTCTAAAAGAAGGGAAGGGAGAAGGGAAGGGAGAAGGGAGAAGGGAGAAGGGAGAAGGGAGAAGGGAGAAGGGAGAAGGGAGAAGGGAAGGGAAGGGAAGGGAAGGGAAGGGAAGGGAAGGGAAGGGAAGGGAAGGGAAGGGAAGGGAAGGGAAGGGAAGGGAAGGGAAGGGAAGGGAAGGGAGCGCTCTCAGAGCCCCCAGGCAGCCCTGACCTGGCGGCGAGGCGAGCAGGAGGTGCCCCCGCCGTGCCCCGCTCCCATTGGCTGCCGCGCCCCGGGCGCCAACAGGAGGGGCGGGAAGAGAGAGCGACACGCCATCCGATTGGCTGGAGCGGTGCGCCGCGCACGCTGATTGGCTGCGAGAGGCGCCACTCGAGGCGCGGAGGCGTGAGGGAAGGGACGGGGCGGCTTTGGGCTGTGGCGGCGGGAGCCGAGAGCGCGGCCTCCCCTCAGGGCCCTTCCGTGCTCATGCGGCAGGCACCCGCGAGCTGGGGAGCCAGGTAGGCTGCGGTGAGCCAGCCTCCGACAGCCCCCTGCTGGGAGACCTCCTGAAGGCTTAAATACATTTATACATCCCGCCAAAAAATACCCTTGCTCACTGTCCCTTTGGTATCCCCTCACATTTCGCGGTTACAAACACCACAGGTATGTTGGTTTCCTTGCCTGTGCCTTCAGGGTATGTCCAGCGTGAGGGATAAGATTAATTCCCAAGGGCAATTAGGAGCTCAAGACTTGATTTTAATCTATCAACATGGCTCAATCACAGTTCTGCTCCCTTAGTTCTATTAATATTCCTTATAAAAAAAAAGAAAAAGAAAAAGAAAAAGAAAAAGACACAATCACAAATTGGAGGGTGAGAACACAGGGTTTTTGGTAGATTTAAGGAAGTGTGTGGAGCTACAAGGATCTGACAAACAGCAGCTTTTCCCACATCTTTTCCTATTTTCCAAAGTTGATAAAAAAAGGCAAAATTGAAGGCTCCTTCTACTGGGGAAAAATAAAGCTTTATAAAATTAGAACTAAATCAAAGAGCTCTGATTTAGTTGGCTGTCTCAGGGCACAAAACTTAGATAATCAGTACTGATGAAATTAATTTTGCATCATCTGACAGAAGTTCTACTGAAAGTTCATGTGAACAAAAGAAATGTACTAGTGGCGAAACTGACTAATTTTGTAGTTAATTTCTTCTTATTTCTTTAACAGGAACCTTTGCTAAACGAAATGAAACACAATCTGGTGTGTCAGACACCTCCCACTGTCACTGTTCATGTAAAATCGAGTGCATCCAGATCACATCAGCAAAAAAAACTTACTAGACTAAAGAGACCTGCTTTTAAAGACCATCAAGGAAATTGTGAAAAAGGGGTTCCTAGTCAGAAATATAAATGTCCAAAGGGACCATGTCTAGTTATTCAGCGTCAGGAAATGACATCTTTCTTTAAATTATTTGGTAGGTTAATAATGTGAGATATGAATGAATTGACTGAACAGAATGTTTTCTGAGCTCAGGAGTTTTGAGAGTGCTTTTCATATTGAAAGTAATGGCAGTTCTTTATCAAAAGGTTTTGTTGTTATAGTTTGGTATAGAAATATTTAATGTTTAAGTTAAAAATACAAGGGCTACCAAATTGATGAAAAGTATCTTTTTAAAATTACAAATGAAACCAAGGTGGTTTGCTACTTTTTATTTTATTATAATTTTCCTTACTATTTTCTCTTATATTTCAACAAATACATGTAAAACAATGTGCATCTTGTTTTACACAAGGCTTAAAAAAAGGACTCCTTGTCTGTTAAATGTGTTCTTCACTGTGGGAATAAACTTCTGGGGGAAGAAGTGGAATGATCTAAGGAGTTGGAGCACCTCTTCTTTATTTGTGTCTCTTTCACATGAAGTTTTGTATTTATTTAATTTAGCAAGACATTAAGTAATAGTGGAAGATTACAGCTGGTTTTTATTTGACCCTTAAATACAGAAGTGAATGAGAAAGAGCTGCTGGTAATTGCAGTACATGGTCATGGACAATGAAGCACTGACCAAAAATAAGCAAGTATTGCCCTATAAAGGCTGCCAGGTAATGAAGGTGCAGGATCTCAGCAGTTCCTCTGAAATAATGGTGTGCTATCACCTGGAAGCATGTAATGCAGGAAGAAATGATGCAAATAGGAAAAATACTGGTTATTTTTCCACTTTCACCTGCTGTTACTGAGAATGGATGAAATGCAGCAATCAGATTTTCCACCTTGCCTTTCTGGTAGAGTTTGTTTCCTTTTGTCATGTAAGCTTTTTTCACACCTGAACCTCTCCTACTGCAGTAGGGAGCAGTTTCTCTGTTCCCTGCTGGCTGGTCTAGCTTCTTTTCTTTCATTTGCTTTAATGAAAGACCATCTGCTATTTATTTATAAATACCTGCTGACACAAACAGTTTTGGTGTTTGAAATGCTACAGCTTTCTCTTGTTACAGATGATGATCTAATCCAAGACTTCCTTTGGATGGACTGTTGCTGTGAAATTGCAGACAAGGTAAGTGTATTTCCTTCTCAGTTAACAGAACATTCATAGAGTGAGAAATCTGCCCTTAATTACTTGATACTTTAATGCAAATACAGAACATCTTTTTCTAATGGTTTCACGTGGAAGTTTCAAGAAACTTAATTCATGCTTTCCTCATTGTTAAAAATGATGAAAATATCTTGGTGCAAGATGTGTGAATCGATGTAGGAAATACTGTATCTAAGTAACACATTGATACTTCATTTTACATTTTAAAACAGTATCTCTTGGCAATGACTTTCGTTTATTTCAAGAGAGCTAACTTCACGCCAAGCGAGCATACCAGAATCAATTTCTTTGTGGCTCTGTAAGTACTTTAAAATTATCTGGTTTTATTAGAATAAACTTTGCATTGTATTTCTTTCTGACACTGATAACTATAATAGGTGATGAGACTTCCTTGAGGAATATAGAAACAGCCTGATCTAGGGGGTGGCAGGGGGGCCGTCCCTTCCCACCCAGACCATTCTGAGGTTCTGTGATAATCTACATACTGTACATAACAGTGCAAAGTCACTGTTCTTCCTGAGATGGAACAAGCTTGAGCAGCAGGCAGGGCTTGCTTGCATTTGTGCAGTGATACAGACAGCAGCATTCTGCCCACCAAACTGAATCTGGGAGCTTTTTAAAGCATTACAAGAAATATATTCAGGGCAATACACTGCAACATGTAGGTGGCTCCCAGGTGCTCATATAAAACCCTATTTCATATCTTTGCCAGCCTTTAGGGCATTTGTATCAAAACATTTCACCATGGCATCTCAGGAGTAAATTGTTATTAAAGTTTCTGTCAATGTATTTAAATCAACTGTAAAAACATTGCTAGAGAATTTCTTTGAACTTTTTTGAACAGTTGTAAAATGCCTATGCTTTGAAACAGTGGTGGAATCAGTAATCCAGCTTTACCAGGCCTACATAACCCTCTCTATTTGGCTATACCTGCAGAGTGTTCTGCATTTTTTTTTTTATTTTTACAGTGTTATGGTGCTCAGGTCATCTTTTGTTCCATGGCTTCTCAGATGCTCTGGTTTGCACACAAAGGGGGCAAAGGTGGCTGTTCCTTCTGCTGTCACTGGTGCTGTGGGTGACACCCACAGAGCTTGAAGGAGGGAGCCCTCTGACCCCCCTGAAGGGGGAAAAGCCAGGCCAGAACAATGAAAAGGTTAGAGGAGGACAGAGAGTCTGGTGAGACTGGGACTAGAGAGAATATTGGGGTCAGGAGCAAGTGAGAAAACTGGGGAGGAGACCAAAAGTCCTAATTTTTCAAGTGTGATTTACAGGAGTTTAGTATCAGGTGGGTCCAGAGGAAATAAACATTTTCCTGTTGTCTGAGAAGACAATTTAAAACTAAAAGTAACTAGGTAGTGAACAAAGGGAAGAACAGAGACATTAAAAAAGTAAGTTTTGCATTTCTAACTAAAGGTAGACCTGTATTTAGTTGTTTGCTCATAATTTAATATGAGCAATGTAATTTTCCAAGAATAGCTAAATTCCATAAAGTAAAAAGTGAAGAGTTTAAGAATTCACAGGAGAGTTTTAAGCCTTATTTAAAGAATTTAAAGCATCAATAAGAAATTGTTCATTTTATTGAAGGGTCTCTTGCCAGCTTGGAGAAGGATGTCAGGATGTATTAGTTCTTGCTTATCCATTAATTTAGGAAACTCAAGGGTAAAACAATTTCTATAGAAGCTTGGGTTTTTTTACCCAAAGGATGCATATGGAACTAATTAAGAAATACTGTATTCCAGAGAGAAGGCTTTATTTTGTTAGTGTTTTTTCCTCACAATACTAGAAAAAAGAACCACTGCAACATAGCTGTTACTTTATGTTAGAAATCATTCTAATATAGTGCTATAAGATTGAATAATGTTTACAAACATAAACATATATATATTTAAAGGTATCTGGCAAACACAGTTGAAGAAGACAATGAAGAAGCAAAGTATGAAATTTTCCCATGGGCTTTGGGCAAAGCCTGGAGAAAGCTGTTCCCTGATTTCCTAAAGTTAAGAGATCAACTTTGGAGTAGAATTGACTACAGGGCTATTGTAAGCAGACGCTGCTGTGAAGAGGTAGGGAGGGAGATTTCATATTGTAGATGCTGAAATCACAACAAGTAACACCAGCTTGCAATTTAGCTCTGTACAGCTAATTTAGTTTCTTCCCTAAAGTAAACAGACAACCCATGGGAAAGAAAAGATGCTGCTAAAACATAATGGTCTATTTATCCTCCATAGTTTTTCCTTCTCCATTTAAAATACATTATTTGAAACAGTGTTTTTTAAGTAAACTAGAATATTTTATATTGCACTACTGTTAAAATTGAAGTTTCTATTGACTAGTATTTGCTTCATGCAAATATTTTTTTTATTTAAAATCTACCTTAATTTGTTTCACTTCATCCACTTTAGAAATAATTTTGTGTGCTTTACAATTTATAGAGAAAAAAATATATTCCTCACTTTTCAGGTGAAGTGTGTATCTGGAAAAACCCTTGTCATACTCTAAGTACATAATGTTTGCTTCCAGATGGTGGAAAATAAAATCTCCCATTTACTCTAGAGGCCCATTTCTGGGGATGGGATTAGATGCCATGGGAAAAGCACAAGGAACGAGGCGAGTGCAGGATGCTTTTCCTTGCACACCCTCCCAGCTTCCCACCGTTGTTATTTCAGAGATGATGAACACTGCAGCTGATGTTTGGAGCTGGCCAAAGTGACCAGCTTGTGTCCAACATGCCCACATGAGCTGCTGTTTGTGATGACTCAGGTGAACATACAGGGCTGGAAGCTGGGATGTTTCCACACCTGACTGTATCAGGATTACTTACCCCTGCCTAAGGACAGTGAGACAGATGAGAGATGATGTCCATTTCAGCTAGGTTAATTCCCTGCCATACCCTAACTGGATCTAGTTTTCAGCTGTGTGTTTCCCCATCGTGTTTGCTGTTCCCACAGGTGATGGCCATCGCTCCAACACACTACATCTGGCAGCGAGAGCGCTCGGTGCAGCACAGCGGCGCCCTCAGGAGTTACGAGGATCGGGTGCAGCTGCCCCGGGGCCCCAGTGCCACCCCCACAGACTGCCTGCTGTGCGGGAAGAAGGGCAGGTTTGTACGGCTGGGATTGTCATCCTCCTCCTCCTCCACTGACACGCTGGAGATGATGGACCTGCACTCCTCCCAGAAATCAAAGGATGCCTTTGCCACTGACAAAATGTTCATCGACTCTCCTTCTCATAAAGCCCAAGGTATGGTGGGGGTTTCATGGTATAGGAAAATGCTGTGAATAATTTTCCATACTTGCCCTTCTGAGTGCTGCAGGGACTGCTCTGTCCCTCCCTATTACACCTCAGCAGAACTGTGCTTTTACCCTCATGGATTCATTTTCACATAGTGTATCTTGACTTCCTGGAAGCACCAACAGCTTTACATTGAGTCTCTTCATGTTACTTTCACCTACTACAGTAGATTTTGAGCTTATTTCAGTATTTCAGTATATTTGCATGCTTTAGTTACCAACTGCTTTACATTGAGTCTCTTCATGTTACTTTCACCTACTATGGTACATTTTGGGCACATTTCAGTATATTTGCATGCTTTAGTTACCAACTGTTTTACAGTGAGTCTCTTCGTTCACCTACTATGTTAGATTTCAGCTGCATTCCACTCTACTCAGGCATTTGTTGCTATTCTTGCATTCTAAAAGAAACTGAGAGTCCTGTTTTAAATGATTTTTTTTATGGCTGGAACAATAAGAATACTGGTATGTGTAAAGTGAGTCAAAGTGCTCTTGCTGAGAGCATGTTTTATTGAGACAGGCCAGGATGCTCATTTGTGGTATGGGTTTGGACATAGGTTAAATCACAATTTCCATTTTCCTCTAAGTATCTGATTAGTTGACAATTTCTACAAGACTGTTTTAATACTGGGGTATTAGAAAGAAATACTGGGGTTTTATACTGGGGTATATGAGTAGAAAACAAGATCTTATTGCAAGAATTGAATCTCTGCCCATTAATCTACTCACAATGGCATCCTCAGCCTTTGCATTAGGGCCCTCTGTTACATACAGCAGCTGTGGGGCAACCCATTATTAAATTTATTATTACAAGTTAAACACACTTGAGATGTAAACTTCCTCAGGCATCGGGATAAGGCCTCAGCTCTGCAAAGACTCTCCTGTAATTAACCAGTGCAGAGTTCCTACTATACTAATCTAATACAGAGGTAGTTATTTATAGCTCTGTATATTTTATTTGCATGTGTTCTCATTAATATCCAAATTTTCACCATTACAGACTGTTTTTGACAGCTTTAGTACAAATATGATTCTCAACTTGGAAAAAAATTGCATTTGACTATTTCCTGAGATATAAAGCAAGTCAGGTGTTTACAAAACAAAACTTGATAATTTAATGTGTTAAACATCACCACTTACTCAAGTCATTTTGGGAAGACCCAAAATGACTTCAAGTCTGTTTTTACTTGAGAGATCTGGCTTCTCATCTCTGACAAGGGCCAGAAAAAAATTGTGTTTCCTCGAACCATTTGAGAATACTTTACATGAAGTGACATTCACAAAGAAGCAGGCAACTTGCAGCATGAGTGCTGGAAGGGAACCAAAGCTGTGCCTGTCAACAACTGTTTTGATGCTGAAATAAGCATAGCTTTATCAAGTGAACACATTCAGTGAATTTCAGTTTCTCTTAAAGTTATGCTTTAAGAACTTTGTTCTTAAAGAAACCTATAGTTGGAAGCCAGCAAAATATTCATTTCAAAGAAGAGCCTTTGATCCCTCATTTTGTTACTAAAATTTTTTCTCCTTTCTGGTAGACTGTCTGAGGCTGTCCAGCAAAAGGCAACCATGCAGCAACCTGGATCAAGATAAGTCTATGGACTGGTTTACAAGCAACGGGGAATGAAGTGCACCTGATAAGACAGAAACAGATTCTGTGATTTGCAGAACAACCTGGGCTGCATCACAACACCAGATGTGATGATTCACTTCAAACTTTTCCCTTTACGTAGTGAGATAACAGTTGGTGTTTCAAACCTCATGTAAGGTAGAAATCAGAGCAGTCATTGTTTAAAAGTTACACAACTTGCAAAATGTAGCATCTACTTTGTTATGTTTTATTTCATTCTGATACAATATTCAAATTAGCAGCTAAGGAGGCAGCAGCATCAAGAAAGCAGCGGTTGAAACTTTCTCAGCTTGGTAAGGAACGCTAATTAAAAAACAAAAGTTACTACTTTAGTATTTCAATACACAATGATTATTTTATTATTATAAGTTTTATGGTTTCATGATATAGGAAAATACCAAACACTAATACAAAAAAAAAAAAAAAAAGGTCATTTGAAATAAAAATACCACTAAACATTTAAGATAAACTTTTTCCAAGTCTCACCTGAATGAGCTTCCTGCCAGTGGGATGGTCGGGCAATGTAAGGCACTGAGTGGTTTGTTTCAGCAGCAGCACTGAGTGACTCTGTGAGAAGGACATTTCGTTTTATTTTGTTCCCACAAGACCTACATGCAGCCTAGAGTAGACAAAGTACATGTAATATTTTTTCCCTGATATGTTCTTTTTTTTTGTTGTCACCTATCAGAATATTCAGAACTCTTTGCATTTTGCAGATCTATACAGTATATATATTTACGTTTGTCACATAAATATAATATATATATATATGGCAGCATTTTTGGATTTGCCAGAACAGCATAATTCCAAAACAGAGCTCACTGGCCACTGTTTCTCCTAAGGAATCCTTAAATCCATCAGGGTCCTCTAAAGCAGCTTTGTGGTGAGTATAAAGAACTGAATTTTCTTAAGAATCTAAAATTTGAGAACAGTAGTAGAAGGGCAGTCACTCTATTGCAGATTGAAATTTATTTTTTTAGCCCAGATTTTTAGTAGGATATTTTAACTTAAATAACAATTAATAGTCTTCTTTAAACCTGACAAGTTCTAGGGTGTCCTTGCCTGTTCTCAGCTGACCTAGGTAAAAGCACTGGATCATCAAAGTGCAGTAATAGGGGATCTCACCAGCAGTGAAGTCCTTACCATTGTATTCGCTCTCCTTAAGAACTGCTTCATCCTGAATATGGATTTCTTCATACTCATTTTGAGGTGGTTCTTCAATATTTTCTTGAGTTCCCACCACTTGGCTTGATTTGTTATGCTTGCGTTTAGCAGGGAGTACTGACCAGCTCCTGTGAGTTACCTCAATTATCCTTTCACACAAAAAGGGAAGCTTGCAGCTCCGTATTCTGTCTAAAAGGTCAATAACCTGTGTGATGCTTTTGAAGAAATGCAAAGGATAAAGTAGTATTTTGAAAACTCAAAGCACAAAATTTCAGTTTTACTGACTTTGGCAGATTCTTTACCTTTGGGGTTACATGAGTCCTTCAGTTTTAGGGTAAAGGAGCAACCTGACTACTGCATTGGAGAACAGTGCAGTTACTTTGAGGATGCCATAAAGGCCAAACTTCACTGACCAGAATGAGAACATTCCCCAGGCAGTTGCCAAAGGATTTGGCCAAGTGTAATTTATACTGAGTACAACTCCCAAAGAAAGTTACATGGGGAAAATCCCAACTTTGTTAACCATTTCATTAATGCTGGATGTGTATTGCAGAAGATGCTTGGTTTTGTACTGAGGCCAGCTAATGCCTGAGTAAAGGTGCCAGAAAGAAATACTTACTTTGCCAAGTACACAGCACACACCCCACCTTGTTTCAGGCTTGGGTGTACGACAGGCAGAGCACACTGAGGGTCCAGCATGTCCAGAACTACCTGCAAGAGAAAGACATATTAATGTACACTGGGAGAACATATGTACCTCTGCCAGAGTAACATACAGCAATGCTGGGGTGATAAAAGGTTATGGAAAAGAGATGCATACAACAGCAGTGTGTAATCAGCCTCCAGTTTTATCACTGCCTCTCAAAACCTGAGGTGCACTTCCACAAAATGAAGTCCTCTCTACTTCCAAATGAATTTCTATTAAAACAGCAAGTAGCATTTGGCCAACTAAGTAGGTCTGTAGGAAGTTAAGCCTCCTAGTAATTAAATCACATAATCCTGACAGTACGAAAAACTTTTAAAAGACTACATTTACTAACACATTTGAATACCTACTTCTCAAATATGAAAAAAGAAAAAGATTGTTCAAATGTATAAAAAGAACACATTATGGTCACAATGTCTAACTTGCTCTAATTTCAAGATTAAAACTACTTCTTGTCTTTGGTAATTTATCCATCTTCTGCTAGGAAGCTATCCAGATTGTAGAACAATGGGATATGCAATATCTGATCCTTCCTGCAGAACTGTTATTTAAAACATTTTTGAAAAGGTATTTTTATGCTATGTTTTATATTTCTTTTCTTGCACCATTTTAAAAATTGCTATTTGTTTAAAGCATTTAGTAAGTAGTTGTAAGTAGTTTGTCAGCTTTACAGGGAAGAATGGTAAACATCAACCTATTTTCCTCAGCAAAACTCCTTTTAGGAAATCTGGATACAAAGAAGCAGGACAGGAGAACAAGCCACAGCATTCTCTAAATTATGGTGTAGTTACATTGTGCATTCTATACAGCTGATAGAAAAGTGGTCACATAGTTGCATATAAATAAGGTTCTGTATTCTTCTGAAATTTAATGCTTGAAATATGTATCTCGTAAAAATATCAGTTTCTCAAATTTACAAGAAAGCAAGTTGGTATTTGCTTACAAGACAGCAGTAATTAATTGTAATATTTCTATTGTACAGCTTTATCATTCTTTCATTTGACAACCTGTAACTGGAACCTTGAAAACATTTGTATCTGACAAAAAAATTACAATGTTTCTTTCACTGATGAGGACCTGGAGTGTTATTTCTCACGCTAGATATGGGAATCCCTTGCATGAGGACTAGAGATTTTCATTGATGGAGAACAGCCAGGTGTCAGATGGGGGAGTTGTTTGGATTCACTCACTGCATCAAGTGTTACAGATTTCAGTTCTGCAGCAGCTGCTGAAATGTCCTTCAGAATGAACTCCACGTTATCTGGCCACTCGTCCGTGTGTCCGATTCTCCACGCAGAGCGCCAGTGCCTGTAATTCTTCTTGGCTAAATTATGGTGATCCTCTCTGATTTCATAACTCAGAACACGGCCCTTGGGCCCAACTGCAAACAAACAGAACACACTCCACTCACCACTTTACACTGCTGTTACAAGGACTTGGGGAAAAAACCCAACAAAAGCAAAAACCATAGCCTATAACATAAGCACACCTTTCCATCTCCACTTTGGGAAATTATCACACATGAAACAATCAGTAACAATCTGTGTTTTCTTTACATTTCAAACAAACATGCAGTAAAAGTGCCATGTCAGTTCTTTCACAGACAGCAATCCATCAATGCACAGATGAAATAAAGTGCAGTTATGGTAGTACAGACTGTTCCAAGATGTTCTCCTGAAGTCACTCGTGCAGCAAAACACAAGTAGAGCATCTGTGGCCCCTGCTAGATCCTTCTGCTAGAGCAACCAGAGGTACCAGCTGGGAATGCTGCACCAGTGCTCACAGAAACCTGCTCACTGATCTCAGCCACACAGGCACATTTTCCAGTGTACTCTTTGATTTACCCAGGTTTGTGTAAGCTTCCTGTTACTGTCTGCAACAGCAATAAATTATTAACTCTAAATTTACTATTCTGAAATTTACCATGAGTCCAATGTACACTGTTTCTCATACAGGATGCATTTCCAGGCTGTGCAGGCAGACAGCAGGGTGTGCACTGCTGTATTATTCCATATTTGTATTACTCCAATTCCTCAAGCCTATCCCACCACTCACTTCTCTCTCCTTGCTGCTCTGGAATGGGTGCAGGCAGCTGTCAGGAAGCAGCAGCTCCCCAGGTCACTTCTGTGCCTTTTTAAGCCATTTCAGTTTGAAGTCACCAGGTCCCTTCCCTCACCTATGTGATCCCACTGTGAATCCATTCAGATAACTGAGTAAAAGAAGGGATGGATTTTCCCTTGCTCCAGCTCACCCCACATCAGACAAAGGCCAGAACCAGCTGGTAAGAAAGAGAAGGTTGCAACACATTGCCTTTGATCACCTGAAGCAGTTGTAGAGTCACAGTGCCAACTCCTTGCTACCTTAGATTATCAGTTTAGAAACATCAGAAAAATTAAATTCTTCCCACTGGGGGGGTCAGTTTTACCCCTACTCATTCAAAGTATTTTCTACTTTTTGAAAATGCTTTTTTAAAAATAAGGAAAAGGTGAAATAGCTAGGCAAAACTTCATTACTGTGAAGCTACAATATACATACAATTTGCATACATCATGTTTTCCAGTTCTCAAAGATTTTAAAGTCATGACAAATACCACTCTCTCAACTCTCCTGTTTCATGTCAGCAGTTTCTGGGAATTATTAAAGAAAGGATGGAAAGTAAAATATAAAAGGAATAACAATTAAGAGATGAATGAAATCTGTTAAATTAAACAAGAATTTTGGAAATTAAATAATTCCATGGACATTGGATTTGGATTCCAGCATTTACCCACACAGCAGCTGTTTTCCTTGTTGGGTATCACTGGTGTGTATTCAATGGGGGCAAAAGCAGCCACCACTAGGAACCAGCAAATCAAATCTATTTCCTTCTGTGTCAGCACCAAAGTGTGTTCAGCTGTGACTAAAACTGGCTGTATTTGGGGCCAATTTAAATTCAATAAATTTGAAAATAGCAATGCAATTTCATACCTTTTTCCCACTCCTCAAAACAGAGCTGATCTGGCACATGACAACTGCACTCTTTCCCTGGATAGGGTTAACAGCCTGGTAATGCCAATGATTCTGCCAACTTGGCCCATTTACAGCTAAATTAAAGTGATTAGAAAAAAACTGTTGGACAAGACTGAAAAATGAGAGGAATAATTGGCAAGTTCAGGTGTGCTTGTATGAAATGGCCACAGCAGGCTGAATACCCAGGGCAGAAAGATCAGCTGCTGTATTTTGCCTTAGCCAGCAGCAGGTGTTCCATCTCTTTGGGTTCTGGGTCTGCCTGAAGGGCAAGCTGGGGAAAGCTAAGGACTCCTACTTTCCCTCTCTCTAAATGGAAAGAGAAGTGCTGATGTTTATCTGCTGTTTAGTCAGCTTCTAGCTCCTAAAGCAGCAATGTTTGCTTTGAGGATAATCCTATGCTAGCTTCAAAATACCAATGGAACTAAAAACCCCAGACACCAGCTTATTTCACAAAGATGATCAGAAGAAACCAAGCAATAGCAGTAGGAGGCAGAAGGATGGAGAGGAAGGAGAGGTGCAACTGCTGACCCTGAAACTTGGGCCCAATATATCAAGACCAGCTGCAGCTGAGTGATCTTGAGGCATGGCTGAAACAGCTTTCTGCAGGGCCTTTGGTAGTAACCATTTACATTACGGCCCTCTAAGCACAGTCAGAATGGTTTGTAGTCCCTGTGCTGATGTAACTTTCCTTCAAATCAACAAAATATACATGAACTGCAGCAAAGCTTTCATGAGCTGAACAGTAAGGACCACGAGAACCATAAGTATCTGGGCAAAAAAAAAAAACCCCAAGTTGTGATAAGGAAATAAATAAATACCGTGTTGTCTAAAGCCAGGTTCTCACCTGCTCTTGACAGAAACAAGCTCATAGCACCAGACCCGCTGCCAGCTTCCAGCACGGTGTCTCCCGGGTGGAGATCCATCATCATTAATAGAGCACTTATATCCTGCGACCGAGAAAACAATGGCACGTTACTATTAAAGCTTTAATATTATTAAAGGTGAAATTAAAGGTGAGATTCGGCCAGCGACCTGCCAGCCACCAGCGGTACCTTGGGGTAGGCGATGGTGGCTCCCCGCGGCATGAGCAGCACGTACTCGTCCAGCGAGGGCCGCCTCAGCAGCAGCCGCTTCCCGGCCGACGTGCGCAGCACCTGCCCGGGCAGCTGCCCGATGATGTCGCGGTGGGGCAGGAGCCCGCCGGGGCTGCTCAGCACCGCCTCCGCCGCCAGCCGGCACAGCACCTTCAGCGTCCAGTTGTTCTTCCTCGGCATCTCCGCCAGCGCCAGCTCCCCGGCGCGGAAAGGGCCGGAGCGCGGACCCGCCGCACCAGCCAGCGCTTGACGGGGGGCAACCATCGCCACCTCCTCCTCCTTCTCAGGGCGAGCCTGAGGCGGCTCCGGCACTGCCGCCGCCGCGCCCCGCGCCACCGCCGCCGCTTCCTCGGGCGGCAGCAGCCGCCTTACCCGCTCCAGCGGCGACAGCGAAGTCTCCCATGCCCGCCTACGAGGCTTCCCGTCGGCAGGAAAAGAAGAGGAAGAGGAGGAGGAAGAGGCGGCCGCCCGCCGCAGCGCGCGCCAGGCCCTCATGGAGCGGCCGGGGGCAGGAAAAAGGGGGCGTGGCTCCCCTTCACTACCGTCGCCCCGCGCGCCTGCGCCGCACGCCCCGATGACGCCGTACGGCGTCATCGGGGCGTGCGGCGCAGGCGCGCGGGGCGAGCACGCGGGCGGTGCATGCGCCGCGCGGGGCGGGCCGGGCAGAGGCGAGGGGAGCGCGCGCGCCATGGCGGCCTCTCCGTGCGCCTTCTCCCCCCGCGGGTGCCGCTTGTTCGCCTCGGCCGGGCCCGATGGGCGGCTCCGCGTGTGGGACACGGCCGGCAGCCGCCTGCAGCACGAGTACGTGCCCTCCGCCCACCTCAGCGCCGCCTGTACGTGCCTGGCCTGGGCCCCCGCGGGTGCGCGGCAGCCCCCCAGCAAGGTGCGTGCGGGGAGGGAGCGGGGAGGCGGCGGGAGGGGGGCACGCGTGAGGAGCGGGATGGGGATGGGGATGGGGATGGCGGCCACCCCAGCGGCGCTGACGCGTGGCCGCGGCCCGCTCGGCTTCACCCCGCCCTCCCGGCGCCATGTGGCCGGGCGGGCCGGGGAGCGGGGCGAGGGTCCCGGAGCTCCGCGGGGCTCGGGCACCGGCCCGGCCCGTCCCCTGCGGCCCCGGGGTGTGCGGGGTGCCCACGTGTGGCGCGCCCTGGGATGGGGGGGCGCGGGGGGAGCCGCTCCCCCTCCCAGGATTGCGCTGCTTATGGTAAATTTCACGTGTCGGTGGGGGAGGCGGCGCTGGAGGCTTAATTTTGTGGTTTTTAAAACAAAAATTCGACTGAAGCACTGACTGTTGAAAACCATTTGTCTCTCATATTATCTGCGTGGACGAAGCCTTCCTTGAAGAAGCGAGGTATGTTAATTGGTAGCACGTCTTGAGTAATTGAAAAGGCGATGCTGCAGAGCGGGTCAGCTGCTGTGCACCCCTTTAGGTCCCTCTCCGGTAAAGGCAGGATCTCTCCACGCTTCCTTAGCCTTGGAAGTACTCCCGTGCAAGCTGCTACACTGTCTATGATTCATCTTCCCGAGTCCAGGAATCCTGCAAGAAGGTGCTCAGTAGTTTTAATTCACAGCGTGCATCGGGAGTGCTTGGATGTTCTCCACCTTGGATCGAGTTATAGTTAACGTCACCTCAGGTGAACGCTGAACCTGAAAATATCTGGAGTATGTACTGGGGGGCCTTTTGATCTTCTTTATGTTGAAGTAATTTTTTATCTGGAATATACCATTTCCTGAGGAAAAAAAAGAATGCAAAACCTGCATAAAATATGAGAAATCCAGCCCCTTTATCATAAGAAGTAGGGAAGGGTTTTTAAAGTGTGTTTCAGTATATCAGCAATTCAATGTATTTGAAATGCTGTTCAAGCTGTTTAAAAATGCTTAAAACACAGATTATCAACCCAAAGAAGGGCAATATTGTTTTGATCCATTGAGCAGCTTTGAAAACTCCCAGGACATGTGAAGAATGAAGTAGAAAGAGTCAGTTTTAGGTGGCCTGAACCCGTTCCTTTTTCATGGAACTTTGCAGTAAGAACAATCCGTTCATCACTTGCAAAGCTGTATAGGTTCATTGCTCTTAAGTTCACTGAAGCTGGCATGTGGAAATGGGGTTAATCTGTCCTGCATGAAACAAAACTAAACTATGCACACTGTGCTGCTGTGGTGCCATAAGTCAAGCACAGGAAGTTTCTGAGGGGCTTTTAAAACTGTTTTTTAAAATAACCTTTTCTAGAGGCACACTCCTAAGCCCCACAGGTCTTTGAATTTAACCTGATTTAAGGTTATTTGAAAGTAACCTTATGCACCTCTCAGTGCTTTCTAGTTATTCCAGTAGTTTGAATCCTGTCCCCTGCTCCAAAGCGAGTCCATTTTGAAGTGGAGCTGGGAAACATGCTGTTTCTTACAACAATTGTGCCATAAAACCTTTAAAATTCATTGGGTTTTTCCCTTAGACTGAGTTGTAGAACTAAAACTGGCATAGTTATGCCAAAACCATTTTATTAGATCTGTTTTTTTGGCGTTATTTAGTCTTTTGTTCCTGGAGAGTTGATATCTGTCTAGTTCTGTATCAGGTGGTCAGGGGTAGAGCTCTGCCAGTGGGTAGCTATAAATGGTGTTTGGCCAAATTACACTTAAACTCAGTATGTTTTGGGCTGCTGCCACCTTCATGGAGGCCGTGTGTTGCAGGGGAATATCAGAGCTCACGTTTGGAGCTGCAGGCTCTGGAATTGCTGATGCAGGGCTGCCTTGGCTGGGATGCTCCCTGCCCACGAGCTTCCAGTGTCAGGCAGTGCTTCCTGTGTGCAGCTCCATCACCTCCTGCTGCACGGGGTGCCTTGTGCAGGAGTGCATCTCCAGCATCCAAAACACCTCCTTCCACTCTCTTCCCAACAAGTTGCAGCTGCTCTGTCACTGTCAAGTGTCCAGACCTTTGGGTTTCTCCCCATTTCGGTGCTCTAAGTGCTTTATTTCACCTGTGAGCAGCAGATTTCTGTTTAGAACGTCTCAGTGTCTTATCAAGTCGAGGAAGAACATTATGGAAAAATGTGTGCACAGTTCCTTTTCAAGTAACTTCTTTTTAACATCTCTACTAATTAAAATATTGTGCTTTTTCAGGCAAAGTTGAAGGATTTCTAAATAAGCTTCCATAAATCTGAAAAAGAAATCAAATGACAGGGAAACTGATATTTATCCTGTCCATGACAACAGGGTGCACTTTCTTCTATTTAAGACCCTCATCCACAAGTGAATCCCACATGGATGTTAAGGGCACTGGTCATTTGCTCTGTGTACTAATTTAATGTAGGGAGGAGAAGTTAGATTTTTCTTTTTTAAGTTCTTAAAGTTTTTTTTTTTCCAAATCATCTCAAATGTTAACAGGTGTCTGAATTTTCCACTGGCATTTCTTCGTGCAGAACTTTCTGATAAAGCACTCCCCTCATATTGCTGATAAGGAGTGCTCAGTAGAG
Organism: Melospiza melodia melodia; assembly: GCF_035770615.1. Lineage (NCBI taxonomy): Eukaryota > Metazoa > Chordata > Aves > Passeriformes > Passerellidae > Melospiza > Melospiza melodia. Next base: position 104,802,210 of record NC_086196.1, on the reverse strand, counting down.
AGATCCATGTGGAAAAAAAACCTGGAGAAACCTTCACTGTCCCTTGCTTTTTCCTGACCCTGGAAATAACTCTGTACTTGTGGGAATTCTCTTGTGCCTTTGAGTTGTTCCAGGGAAATTTGCTATAGCAAACTGAAAAAAAAAAATCAGTTGAAAGATTTATTCAGGAGAAGAGAATAAAGTCTGTTATTAAGTTTGGCTTTGCTTTGCAGCAGGGGTGTGTGGGCTAATTGCTAAAACTACTTTAAAAGATGGAAAAGTACCTGAAAACACAGAGGTTGTACTTGCATCTCTGCTCTGTGGCCTTTGGCTTTGCATGTCAGACTGCAGTTTCAATTAATTGCCATTAGTTTCTCAGCATCTGTCTTTTAATATTTTATAAATAGATTATATAATTATATTTTATAAATATCCTTCAATATTTTATAAATATTTTATAATGAATGTATTTTTCTTTCTCAGCAAAGATAAAGCCTAAACAAATACTTGCAAAAACCCCTAATTGTAATCTCTTATCTCAATAGTCTGCTTTTGATGTAAAAGTTATCTTTACAGCAATTTTGTATTTTTTGGCCTAAACCAAAACACTTTTCTTTGCAGAAGGTGTTAACTCTGTTAAGTACAGAAGGAATAGAAAATCCTTCTTCAAAGAGCCAAAATATTTATCCTTCACTATCAAACTTTGATATCTTACTTGTGGTGAAAATTACCACATCCTTATTGTCATATTTCTGGACCTGACTAGAAATTATTTGTCTTCACTGTGTCATGTGTGTTGTAAAACAGATGAGCTACACCACATGGAATCTGAGCAGAGCTGCTTGCTCACATTTTATCAGTCTCCTTGGGCTTCTTCAGGCTGCTTGTCAGTGAAAATAGATCTGTTGTGCAGAGGAAGCATTAGCATGTGTGTAATTTTTAAACTGGGGAGAATGCTTTGCTGTGATATAAGAAATGTAAGGAGGCTTACCAAGGTCCAATTTAAAAACTAATCGGTGGCATTAGTGATTTTTTTTCTTTTCATGTCCTTGAACAGTTTTTTATTTTTTTTGTGTGTGTGTGCAATTAGTGATTAACCCAGTGAGAATGAATATGGTTACTTCTTCTGCCCTCTTTATTTTAGTTTCATGTGCTTAAGAACCAGTTTTATTCCTTCTTCCCTTCTCAGTGATCTGCATTCTCACATTTTTGGTTAAGGGAGACAAAGTAAAATCCCTCCTTGAGGTGGCTGATAGCTCTTGCAGAGCAAGTTTGGAGACATGAATTGCCTGATCACCTGAGGACCTCTGGTGCAGACAGCAGGACCTGGGCAGAGCACTTTCCTCTGAATCCCAGTCACTTCCCTCTGTGGATGGGGTAGCACTTTCTTTGTAAGAAGCATTATGAATGCTTCAGATTTGCAAGACCCTTTTGAGAAAAAAACTAAATTGATCACAATCAAGCATTTCCATTTTGTGGATGAAGTATTCTGAATGTGTTAATCTTTACTTTTGCCTCTGGACAAGAAATTTGTGAAAAACTTCGATGTGTTTTTTCTTCCCCACATGCATGTGGTTGGGGTGGTAGCAAAATGGTCTATACCAGGTGTATCCAAGTGACTCATAGCAAGTTTGTTACCCTTTTTCATGGAGGTGCAAGATGAGTTTCAAGGATTGTGTACCCTTCAGTGTCCATTATCTTATTGGTGTTTGTGCAGGCTGTCTGGATCTCAGACTTCTCTCAAGGTTTTTCTTCCCTCTGCTTTTAACACTGAGATTAGCCAGTCAGACTGATGTATTTCACAGTTTGTCTCTTTTGGTTTTCCAGGATGGCCCCCAGAGGAAAAAACGGAAGTCTGAAGTTGGAGGAGAAGTGGACAAGCAGTTAGATATCCTGGCTATTGGTACAGCAGTTGGTAGCATTTTGTTGTACAGCACAGTAAAAGGAGAATTACAGAGCAAGCTAGTAAGTATTGCACTCTTCATCACATGCTACCAAACACTGATGGTTTCAGTCAGTTTAGGCCAAAAAAATCTTGGTTTCTAAGTTAGTGCAACATCTTAACACTGTCCATGGATTGGCTACTTTCCATTAAAAATAACAGTAATGATGAAATTCCTCACTGGAGAGTTAAATCCTTGGTGGGACTGTTGTACCCTCAGTTCCTGCATGGCATTGTGGAAGGGCAGAGAACTGATCAGTGCTTGGGGAGGTGTCACACTGGTGGACTCTTCTGTAAATTTACCTCCCTTGTGGAAGCTCTTGAGCTCTCAGCACATGATCTCTTTTGAATAATGCACAGTGACTTTAATTTTGCCTTTCCAAACTCCCAAGCCTCCATTTTAGTTGTGGGTTACATAACAAGCAAAATAAATCCATATGAATAGCTGTGCAATACTTTTGAGATACTTGGGTATACTTTTGCTTCTGAACTCAGAGTTGTAGGTAGGGTGATAAACATACATGAATTTAGAGAAAGCAGTAATTTCTGAGAATTAGGATGCATGCAAATGACAGTAACTAATGAATATCAACTCCATCATATGGAAGAACAGTGTTTGAAAAGTGTAGTTGTAGTTTGTTTGAAAACACTCTTTTTCCATAGAAGATAGCAGGTTTTATGAGTACTTTGCTTTTTACATATAGGTTGAATTAAAAGATTATTCCTGTTAAAATAAGAGATGTTACTTTTAGCTATCTTTATTGAACAGAGTATCTTGCTGCAGTGTAGTTTGTCTTGCTCAAATCTCATTTGCATCAATACCTTCGGGAGTAATCTGAGCAGGTTGTTACAATCCAAATAGTGAAATGGACTCCATTAAATATTTTCATAAATAATTCAGGGTTATATTTGGAGCTGCAGAGATTTTGGTTGTTAAGAGAAGTGATACTGCTTAAGGGGTCTTCTGGTCTGATGACAGTCTGTTCCTGAATGCTAATACAAAGGGAAGGAAGGCTACTCACCTCTGAGTGCCCTTAAGGAAGGAGGCACTTAGATCACTTCAGCAAGACACCTGTGGCTGTTCTGTCCTTTGAGCAGATTTCATATGGTTGGCCTTGTTTGGCTGTGTGTGTAAAAACAGCAGGCAAGACAATTTTTTTTTTGGAAGGGATCAACAGAATCGGTCTCCTGTCCAGTAGCATCCCACCCGGAAACTGAAGGGATCATGCAGGTGTGTAGGTGCTTGTGGTCAAAAAGGAATGACAAAAGACACAAGCCCCACAAAATCTACAAAGTTGTATCAGTGAATTATACACTTGGCATGGAAATTGGTGTCTTCTAATTTAAGTGCACTGCAGTGGGTTTTGAATAAGGGGTAGGGCAAAAGAGAAGAGAGAGAGAAAGGAAGGAATGAAGAAAGAAAAGTCACCAGTCCTGGCTCCAGCATCAAACCAGCTGATGGGGTGTCCAGGGGCAGCCATTGTTCAATGTTGGGAGCATTTTTTATAGACCAGCTCTGCTCACCCTGGAGCAGAGTTTGTCACTTTCTATGAGAATTAGTTACCATGTGCAGTTTGCTCTAGACCTTTCTGGAAATGGGCTGGAGGGCTTTGGGAGGTTTTTGGTGGTCTGGATCCCCCCTGCTGGGGATGCCTTTATCAACAGTCCAGGCCCAGTTCTTGAGTCTTTCCTGTGCTTGTGCTGTGCTGTGCTGATCATCAGGACCCAGAACAAGGCTGGACCAGCAAAGTGCTGCCCTTCCTTTGCATGCCCCCTCCTCCAGCCATGACCTGTGTTTTCCCACAGTGTGTTCTTACCAGCAGTCCTTGGTTGGCTCCCTGGCAGTCTGGCTGTCAGTGTTTGAGACACACACATCAGATTATCTTATGGACTGTATTCTACATGGCCTGCACAGGACAGCCCTGGGAGTCACACGTGCACCTGAGGGCATGGTCTAAATGCTTCTTGAACTCTGGCAGGTTTGGGGCTGTGACCACTACCTTGGGGAGCCTCTGCAGAACTTTTTCATAATATCCATCCTGGCTCACCACCTCCCAACACAGCTTCTTGCCATTCCCTTTGGTTCTGTCACTGTCCACCAGAGAGAAGAGATCGGTGCCTGCCCCTCTGCTTCCCTGTGTGAGAAAACTGCAGACAATGTCTCTTCTCCTCTAGGCTCTATAACCCAAGCCAAAATACTTATGTGTATGTACCAAAATGTGAAATACCTTTAATTTATATAACTGTCATGTATGTTCTTTAAAATCACACACACTCTTTAAGATGCCAGTGATTGGAATTTAGCTCTCAAAAGCACCTTGTTCACACAGTTGGTGTGGACAGGTTGTCAAGACTACTCCAGTGAGTTGACCCTGTGTTATCTTTTGTAGGATGGTGGTCATGAGAGTAGAGTTAACTGTGTGAGATGGCATCAAGAGAGCTGCTGCTTGTATAGCTGTTCAGATGACAAACACATTGTGGAATGGAACACACAGACCTGCAAAGTAAAGTGGTGAGTGGTGCTGCTTTTCACTTGAATTTTTTTACTCTTGTTTTTGTGTGCTTTCTCCCTTGCAGGTTTTGGAAATGCTGCACTCTGCTTTCCAGACTTTGTGCCCACAAAGTGACTGTTGGCTGTTATTTTTCTGAGATCAGAAGTGGTTTTATTAAGGAATGAAAGTGTAGTTGTCATAGTTAGGTATCTTCCTCTGTGTGTTGGAAAGGCTCGATGAAACTGTTCTGAGAGGGGTTAGGATCCCTCCGTGCTAACTTTTAGTGACACTGAAAGAATAAAAGTCCCACTAATGCTGAAAAATCTAAATTCTAGAAAACATCCTTGATTAGATACTGGAAGATCTCATTCCAGTAGAGCCTGCTGCCTGCACCCAGCTTTGCTCAACGGGCCTTGCTGTGATGATAACCCACTTGGTTTCGCTTGCTGCTGATGTGCAGTGGGGACACTTCCACTTGGCTGTCTGAGCAGGCTGCTACTGTTAAAAGTACTGTTGAGCAAAACTGAGCTTACTGCAGAGTAACAAAATGTCTGGTGTAGGCAGTTACTTTCTTCTGTAATAAAGTCAAATTGTTCTTAAACTTTAAAGAAGAAACCAGGATTTCTATGAACATCCTGGTTCCTTTTCTTCAATAAAAGCCTACTGATAGCCCATTGATCCTTCTCTTGATGTTGTTTCTGTGATGTTTCCCACTGTTGGTTATTACTGCAGTGCTCCTGGTTTTATTAAGGCTGGCATGGGCACTGCAAGCAGCCCTTCATCAGTAGCCTCTTTGGTATCCCTAGGAAAGAGATCTTTAGGCTGTATAATGTTTAGGCCCTATGTAAAGTAGCAGGAGATGGCTGTAAAATCCCCTCCAGCCTTCTCTATCAGAATTGAGCACTCCCAGCTCCCTCACCTTTCCCTCCTCCATTATGTGCTCTAGTCCCTGAGGTGCCCTCGTGGCCCCCTGCTGGATTTACTCCACCATGTCAGTGACATTGTGTCCTGTCCCCCTGAACACAGTGCTCAGCTGCAGTTTCAGGAGTTGCACAGAGCAGAGGGATCCCATTCCTTGACCTGCTGACAGCGCTCTGGCTAATGCAGATCATACAGATCATCCACAGCTGAGCTCATTGCCACAAGGACTCCCTGCTTGCTCCTGCTCAGCTGTACTGCGAGGACTGCAAGTCTCTTTTCTTCAAAGCTCCTTCCTAGCTCTTTGTCCCCAGCCTGCAGGACTTTGTTGTCCTCTTCAGGTCTGAGATTCTGACAGCCTGTTTCTTCTCAGGCCTGCTGAGATGCCCCTGAGTAGCAGCCCTGTCCTCCAGGATATCAGCTGCTCTCCCTAACTTGGGATTGAGTGTGAAGTTATGTGTGCATTCTGTTCTGAGATCATTAATGGAGACTGGGGCAGTTATGGAGGATATTAAGCACTACTGGGATGTCCTTAGGAGGAGTAACACCAGTGACTGGCCACCAGCTGGACTTCACACCAGTGATCACAGCTGTTAGAGCTCAGTGATGCAGCCTGATCCTGCTCTCCTTAGAGACCATCCATTCAGGCTATAAATCTCCAGTCTGGCTGCAAGGATCTGTGAGACCTTGGCTTCAGCAATGCTTTTGACAACTTAAATGTGTCTCTCCTCATCAACCAAGGAGATTGTCTCATTAAGGCAATCAGGTTGGTTAGACATGATTTGCCATTTGTAATTCTATGCTGGATGTGCCCAGAAACTTTTTTTGACCTTTCAGTGCCTGGAAATAGTTTCCAGGTGAATTTGTTGTATAACCTTCCCTCTCATTTCCTGGATTATTCTGTGCATTTATGTTCTTTCCTTGTTTCAAAGGAATGTTCCATGCATTTGTGCTACACTTCTCTGTGGAGAAGCCCCTCTTCTTTTTGCCTTCCTGGCATGTCTTTGCTGAAGTGCCTTCTTAAAGCTCCTTGTCTTGCAAGGCAACTCACTGTTGTTCTGTGAATCCAGTGACATCATAGCTCTGAAGCTGCCCATGGACCTCTCATTCACCCTGTTTGTATCCCACAGTGTGTGTGTTCATGTACAAGTACTGGAGATGTGTCCCAGCCATGCTGCTTTCCCAGGAAAAGGGAGAGTTTTTGCTACCATATATCTTGGATGTTTCCCTCTGCCCGCTCCCATACCAGGGACCACGGAGTGGGGGGACTGTAGTTATGAAATGTAATTTGAAGCATTGTATTCTTTAAAATTAAAGATGGCAACAGAAAATCATTCCCAGAGTGTATAGATAGAAAGTACATGAGCAATGTAACATCATGGTCTTTACCTGAAAATTTTCTGTGTTAATGTTATGAATCCTACCTAAGGTAACTCAGTTTGGAAAGAGTAGAAGAAATCAGTTCTAAAGTTTTGCCTACCAGAAGGAACAAATTATCCACATCAATTGCTCACACCCAATGTACACATGAGGGTGCCTGCATTCCTCAACACCTGTCAGGACCCAGAAATTAATATTTGTGTAACCCACAGAGAAATCAGGATGGTTGCTCCTAGGGTAGAGAAGTGGTATTAAAGTTTTTAAATTTGATTTGCAGGCTTGTAGACATGTTCCTATAGAGGTATGGACTGCTAGGAAGGGAATTGACACCTGCTACTGTAGGAGTACTCCATAGGGCCACTTCAGGAGGTGTGTGCAGCACACATGAAAAAGCAGGGACAAGCTGTTGGGGAAGAGAGAGTCGCTGAAGAGGCCAAGCAAGGCGTTGTAGAGAGATAGACTGAAACGTTCTGGATGACTTCTTGTCACTCTTTAGCTTTTTCATGTCATAAACACTCTTGACTATTTGGAGGAATTCTGGACATGTCCTTTTTGAGATTCTCTTTAAAACTCTTTCCTGTAAAAATTATAGAAAGAGTATCCAAAGTGCAAACCAAGGTATTTTTGCTGTACTTTATATTCTGAAGTCTAGTTTAGACTCATCTTTTTAGTACATTTAAAAAGATCTTCTTAATTTATGTTAATAAAGGGTTTAAATTCTTAAGTCATGATCTTGTCTTCAGAAGAGAACACAAAATCTTGTCATACTCTCTGTAAGGTGCAGTGTTGTCCACATTTGTGGGCTATAAAATTTTCAGCTTCTATCAAAGGTGATACAATAAATGATCCCTGTTTTAGAAAACAGAAGAGGAATTTCTTGGGCATGTGAAAGTTATTTAGAAATATTTCCAGGAAGGCTGTTTACGATCAAAATATTAAGGTGAAGTTTATTATTGTCAGTGGCTTCAGAGACTTGGGAGGAAGGTCAGTAACTGAACAGGCTTTGAAACTCTGAATTTTAGTGTTGAGAAGACTTTTTTGAATGGATTGGTGAATAGAGAAGTCTTAAAAATGGTATGGCTCTTCTTGCCCTAATTTCAGAAGTAGAAAACTTGGAGAGGAATTCAGAACAGAGTAAGCAAGTGTTAAAAAAGTCACCAGTTCAGGATTGAATAACTTCATATTTTTGAGTTGTATTTTTTTGTAAACTAATTTGAAAGCAAAATGCAGAAGCAGAATAGCTTTGACTTCTTGACTGCTTAAATCACTGTTTTTTAAATTTTACCTTAAATTTTCCATCACAGTGGTTTTGAGATTATCCTAATGAATACTGTTTTTTCTATTTCTCCATCTTTCTCCTTTTGTACAAAAACTCCATCCAAAACTCTAGTAAGTGGAAAGGCGACAATAGCAGTGTCACCTGTCTATGCATCAGTCCAGATGGAAAAATGCTGCTGTCAGCTGGTAGAACTATAAAACTGTGGGACTTGGAGACCAAAGAAGTCTACAGAGTAAGTACCTCTGTTAAACTAGGTGCAAATAAATGCCCTTCTTGATTGGTGACACTGCCTACCTCGTGTTTCCTGATCAGACATCTAAAACATTTCACTGTGTGTGAGGATACAATTAGCAGTTTTGGGGTTGCTGGACATTTTTGTTGTGATGGTACCCTAAACTGTGGTTTCCACTTGCTGAGAACTGAATGAGGACATTAAATTTTTGTTTCTGAGCATGCTGCCAGCATCCTCTCTCAAGGCTGTAGGAAAATGATGGATGCTGTTCTTTTTAACGGGGTCCCTGTCTGATACCCTTCTGTCAGGAGAACTCTGTTCACCACCGTATCAGTTACTGCTGGCATGGGTTTTATCATGAGTCCCTCCACAAAGCCTTCGAGTTTCCTTGCTAAACTTCATGTAACTGATGGCATTATCAGTTTTGCTGTTGAAACAGTTGGAAGGCATAGGAGCAACTCCTTATTGTTCCCTGAGCAGGGCTCAGACATTGAGCAAATGGCCATGCTTTAGCTGATCCGTGAATGCTGCCGTGTTCTCTTGCCTGCTAGCAGACAGGACAGGGATAGTCTCTGAATCTCCTGTCAGGTGAGTGTGTCACATGTGCTGTTACTGTGGGCTTGCTGGCACATGGCAGCTACCATGTATGTCTGCATTCTAGAATGACCAAAACCACTCTTTGCAAAAGTAGATTGAAAAGCCAATTTTTGGGGGGCCCTTGGGGGTGGTGTGTTGCCCGAGTTTAGCGTCAGCACACGTGTGTCCATTGTTTAAGTTGAGAATGCAATTGAATCTAGTTCCATTGGAAAGGTTGAAGTGGAAAGCTGGGGGGGCAGAGGGGAATGCTTTATGACAGTAACAGCAGGTGGATGTCATTTCTTTTGCATGGATTTAGTCCCACTGAATTTGCCTTTGATTCCCCATTTAAGTTTTAAAATGTTGATAAATAACTGGCAGGTCAGAAAAAGCTTCCTTGATGTATCGAAATGCAAGGGAACTGATCACTTGTTACGAACCACTGAGCTGTCCTTGTTGACTTAGAAACGCTTGAATCTCTCCTAATGTTTGTTAACTAATGTTTTGATTTTTGCCATATGACTGCTTACAACAATCATGGAAAGGTCCTGTTTTTTCTCTTAGCATTTCACAGGCCATGCTACATCAGTGTCATCATTAATGTTTACCACAGTGAAACCTACAAATGAGAGTAAACCCTTTGATGGAATTACAGGACTTTACTTCTTGTCTGGAGCTATACATGACCGATTATTGAGTGTGTGGTATGTAAGCTTTTCATCATCTGTGACTGATCATTTTGAGCATAGAGCCATCAAGTGACTGTGATTACACAAGATAAAGCAGAAGGGGCACTCTGGAAAAATGCAGTGATGATCTCTGTATTGGTGGTTTCGACTCACTGATTGTTGAGTGAAGACGAGATTTTCCTTGGCTGTGTCTGAGCATGCTTCCAGGTGCCATTTGCATCACTAGTGTGTGCCAGAACATACTGTGTAATAAACCTCCTTGTTCTTTGCACTTCTTGTAAGGTTTATGCAGTTTTCTTGCTCAGTTTGTGGAGTTACTTTGCTCTTAAAAATTAGAACATTTTGTAAGCTGAACATTGACGTGTCAGTGTGGTGCTTTTGGAGATAGCGCCACATTTACTAGCGATTTATAGGCTTTGTAATGCTTGTCTGGTGCAGAGGATGCTGTTTGTGCTCTGGTAAATAATGTGTTGTTTTTTGTGTCTTCCAGGCAGATCAGATCAGATAGGAAAGAAAAGAATGCTGTGATGTCTTTCACAGTAACAGATGAACCAACTTTTGTGGACCTGACTGTATCAGAAGTCAAAGAAGAGGTAGGAGCAATAGTTTGTAAACAAATACATTCAACAATTTTCACTTACCACATCAGTTTCCTTTTAAGGGTGTAAAGAAAGAGGCTTGGTTTCTTTTTGGGTTCTGTTATGCAGAGTTGAGATCCAAATACCAGTTCATGGGTCTAAGAATATTTATTACAGGTGCATTTATAAAGCTGGTAGTTTGAAATGCTCCTTTTCAAAACTACTAACTTCAAATCCAGTGTGCTTTTTCAGAAATGTTTGTCATGGCAGAAATGTCAGTTGCTTCCTATTTAGAACAAGTTAGTAATTAAAATGGTTGTTACAACTTGGCAGCAAAGAAAAACACAAAATAAATTATTTCTAAAAATCTGGTTTGGGTATGGTCCTGGTTTATTTCTGATTTCAAGTGTTTTTGGCAGTGTAACTGCATTTGGAATTAACTAGCTTTGAATGAGTTAAAGTAGCAGTGTACATTTGCCAAGTCTCTCAGTTTTAACAGCACAAGTCTTTCAAAGTGGTTGCCTTTTGAAAAATGTGTGAATGTGAAACACGTCCACAAACTGTTCCCATAATTATTTAAAACATTTTTCTCCTGCTGCCTTTAAATTCCTTTTCTCAGAGCAGTATTTCATGCTGTATTTTTCTAATATTTCCAGTTCCCTCTTCCTGCATGTATGGGAGAGTATTCAGTAACGTGCCCCTGTCATTTAGTTTCTCAGAGGAGTCATCTCATTTTCTTTCCTCTAAGCATATTCACAGAGTCAGTGCCTTTGCAGAGCTGAGCCTCTAGACATGTGTCTGCTCCTATGCAAACGGTTTAACTCAGTGCATATTACTAGTAATAAAGTACAGTTGTGAGTTATTTTATTAATCTTTCAACACTTGTACTGAATGTTCCTGAGTGATTACGTCTTTGGTCTTTTCAGATTTAGTGTAATGTTCTTAAATACTGAAAAAGTTCAGATTGTAGCTACACAGCTGTCTCTTGATGTCCTAATCTTCCAGAAGGGGGTCTCTTGATGTCCTGAACTTCCAGGAGGGTTTTTCTTTGATCTAATGAAACTCTCTTACTGTGCCTTCTTTCAGCCTGTGAAGTTAGCAGTTGTGTGCAGAGATGGGCAGTTGCATTTATTTGAACATATCTTGAATGGGTAAGTTAGGATTCACCTGGAGGGTGTCTTTGGGAGAGCTCTGGGGTTACTGCAAGGCAAAGCTCAGTTTTATTGTGCTGCTGCCTTTAAGCTCATAAATGCTCATGAATCAGGTTCCAGCTACTTCTTTGTCTTGGGTTACTGGGCAAGGTTTTGAAGCACTCACTTGTTGGGAACTGTGTTGCACTTTGGTATTTTGTGTGGCTTTAACCCAGATTTTGTGTGTCTGTGCCTCATCTTAGCCATCTGTAAAAGGTGTAAAATGGCTGAGTTTGCTGAGGACCTGCTAATGAAAGATGCTTAAATGTGCAAAATATTGAAGTGTTCAAGCTAAACATCTTGAAATTTTTTCTTTTTTTTTTTTTTTTTCCAGTTATTGCAAAAAACCCTTAACATCAAACTGTACTGTTCAGATAGCAACACCTGGGGATGGGGACTCCACACCAAAGCCAGTCCCTATTCTAGCAGCTGCATTTTGCACAGACAAACAGTCTCTGCTGCTGGTGTATGGAAACACCTTACAGCCCATCATAGAGAAAGTGGTATGTAAAACTTAACAGAGGGGGTTTGCATTCTGTAATATGCACTGCATGCTGCTTCCAGCTGGATAAATTTTTGGGTTTATTATTTTTATTTTTACTGTTTTGAAATGATATAAGCATCCAAAACATATTCATTGCCCTTGTTTTGGGAGGTGTGACAGTTGGACCCAAGCTGTTTGGAAAGGCAATTTTTATTCTTCCATTTTTTTAGTTGGAGTGCAGGTTGATGCCATTGCTGACTGTTTCTTGCCATTTCAGCTCTTGCTGAGTTAGGCCATTGAAACTGGTTTTAGTACAGTTCCAGTTTACCTGTGTAAATGTCCTTGAAGAGCATAGAGATGTCGTAACAAAAGGCAGATATGCAAAGGAGCTGCTGTTCTAGAGTGAAAAAAACATTCATTCTTATTTATACCATTGGAATTTGTTCTCAGCTTTCAGTAGCATCATGAATCACAGGTGTGAGTGCCAAATATATTAACTGGTTTTGTTCCTGTCCTCCTAGTCTTTGAACACCAGTGAATCCCACATATGTTTGGTACGGGACATCCAGAAAGTGTTGTCACTTAAAACAGATGCTGCTGTAACAAAGGTGAGTTTGCATAAAGTGTGGTTTTGTTGCTTCTCTTCTTTCAGAAATGAAGAAGGTAATATTCACTGCTCTCTTAAAATGAGACTGGATTTCTGGATGGACCTGTTCAGAGCTGCAGAAATATCTATAGATGTTCATAGCACTCAGGCAGGTGTGGGCAAAGAGATCTTCATGGTTCCTGTGTGTCCTGGTATGTGCAAGAGCACACAGTGGCCCTCTTGTAACTCAGCAGATCTGCTTGAGAGACAGGACTGACTGGTGTGGCTTTCCTGCCTCAGATCAGTCCTTCCCTTGGAGTCTGTTGGTTTGTACAACCTCTTTGACCCTGATGGCTTAGGGTGAAGGTGGGATGACTTTGTTTTAGAGTCTAAATGAAAAGTAGTGGAGCCTTAATGGGCAAGTCCTTTTTGCTCTTTCTTGGTGTGACCTTCATGTGTTCCTGCTTACAGGGACCTGGGAATGTGAGCTTGGCACTTGCATGGCAGCAGTGTCCACTGAGGCCACTTGGCAGTGTGTTCTCTCATGCAGGATCCCATGGGTGTTTAGAGACAGGCTGTAAAGTTCTTAAACGTTGTGCATATTCAAGGCCTTGAAGATTTGAAATGCTTGAAATTCCAGCGAAGTGAGCAGACAGTGCTGTTTTTCTGACCCTTCAGTTATTACCTGCTGGAGCTGGTGCTCCATCAGCCAGGCAGGGTTTTGTGCTGATTGCTCAGTCCTGGGGCTGGTGGGTAGCAGGGCCAGGTGCAGGGCCAGTGTGGCATGCAGTGATGATACCCATCTTGGTTTCGCTTCTTGCTGAATTCCAGTGAAGACACATCTCTTGGCTGTCTGAGCATGCCCTGTGGGGAGAAGGTCAGTGATGAGTGTGGTGAGCTAAGGGCAGAGTATTTTATCGCCACTGGTGTTCTGTCGTAAAATTCTTGATGCAGAAAATCAACTTTTTGGAAATTGGAAGTTTATTATTGGAAGATTATACTTTTATAGCGGCCTGGATAGAAGTGCTATGGTTTAGAGAAACGTTCTGGAAGTAGCAGAGAATGTATTTTTGATATTCTACATTCTCTGTGAGTCCGGGGAGCATTTGGTTGTTAAATACAAAATTCCACCTCCTTTGTGTTCATTGAAGATGGTGCCTCAGCTTGTTTGGTATAAGGTAAGGTGTCTCTTTTTGTCACTGGTCACAGCCTAATTCAGACAACTGAGTTCTGTGTTTGAGCTATCCCTAGAAGAGGAGAGTTGGGATTGAAGGGAATAGTGACTACCTTTTGCTGTTACATTGTGTTGCTTTTCTTGGTCAGTTATTGCATTCCAGTGCATGCTGAATTAATCTGCATGTGGTTTTATGGAGCTGAATGTTAGCACAGGTGGTATCTATCTATTGCCACCAAAACATCCAAGTAAATGTTGTTTGATACAAACAGTTCTGTGAATGTTACAGCAAAAGCTTGTAAGAAAAGTGGTTCACAGGTAATTCCCAAGAGACCATTGCTTTAGTTAATTATGAAAAGTAACTAACTGTTTCTAGAGGTTATTAATTCTCTTAAATATGTTGGATTTACCTATAATTTATGTCAAGAAAATTGGTTGTGTCAGGCTGGTTTTACCGTATGTGTGAGAGTTGCAGAATAAAATCCATATTTTGCATGGGAAGAAAGCTCAGGATGCCAGCAGTTCATGCAAATGTGGTTCTCTCTGTGTGCCAGGTAAAGACACCTGTGGTGAACTCGGACGCCAAAGTTCTAGTACCTGGCATTCCAGGACACAGTACAGCTGTTAAAACTCCAGCCTTGGGAAAGGAGAAAAAGAAGAACAAGAGGAAACCAGGAGAGACAGAGGTAAAAGGCTTCTTATTTCAAACTCAGCAAGACTGGAGAGACTAGAATCACAAATTATCGTTATACCTTCTTTAGGTGAACTTGGATTTGCTTTGTTTGCTGTGGAAGAAAGGTTAATGTTACCATCTTTCTATATGAAAGAGACTTACCCCTTCTCAAAACATTTCTTTCTTTCAAGCCCTCTATGCCTTGCCTGTGGTTTTGCCAGCTTGTTGCAGAACTTTGTCACACACTTGTTGCTGCCTTTCCCAAGACAGATTAGTGCCTTTCAGCCAAAACTTCATCTGCCTTTGTTTTCTCATGCTATCTTCTGTCAGTACATTTAAAAAAAACACACAAAATTTGTGTTCTTCTCCAGCAGAACTAGTGAGAATGCTCCAGGTTAGGTAGTTTGCTTTCAGCTGACATTTGTGAGAAGCCACTCTGAGACAGCACTGCCTTCTTTCCCCTGTGCAGGAGAGCATCGAGGAGCGCCTCGGGGCATTGGACATTGATGTGAGCAAAGTCAAAACTCCCGGTGGCCTTCCCCAAACAGACAGCTTTGCTGTGCTGCTGGTCCAGGGCTTGGAAAGCAATGATGCAGAAATCCTAAATGTAAGTCTTGCAAGCTGTTCAGTCTGTGCACTGGGACTGGTGGGGAGCCTCCCTGAAAGCAGGGAAGGCTGAACAGTTCAGAGCCTGTTGTTTCTCCCAGCTGCTTTTTGCTGGTTTGCTGCTCAAGGCAGTGCTATTATGAATTGGTGTTACTTTTCTGTTGCTACCTGCCTTGGTTTCTGAGTCAGTCCCTGATCTTTGAAAGCACTTTGTTTATGGTAAATTTGTTATGTCACAGTTCAGATGTTTTACAAATGGTGCTACCAATGCACCTCTGCTCCCTTTAGCTTGGACTGGAACATAATCTGTGCCTAGTCTCCTGAGGGTACATTTTTCAGGCAGGTACTGTTTGAAAAATAAATTGATGACATGTTTCACTTGAAAAGCTTATCTTTACATTTGGACATAATAGTACTGGGGCAGAGAACTGTTAGGAATTTGATGCTGAACAGAAATTTCTTGTCACAGTTGCTAGTGAAAGGCATTTATTTATGGAAGTCAGAAAATACCAAGGGAGATTTTCATGTGCCTGTTAATTTTTAACATGTGGCAGGTGGACTAGAGGCAGTGCTAGATTGTTTTAGATGGGTTTATTGAGTGCCTTGACTTTGTTAATTGTACCTGACTTGGAAAATGAAACTCCTTTTAATAGCTAATCTTTCACTCATTATCCTCAGCATAAAAAGTAGTGGAGTAGGAAGAGAGATACAGGCAGGAATTTTTGATTTTCCTCGTTGCCCATACACATATTAAAGCTGAATTATTCTCTGATCATATTTTTTTCATTTTAACAGAAAGTGCTTAACACAAGGAAAGAAAATATAGTAAAGAACACAGTAGCCAGAATGCCTATACATGCTGTCATTCCACTGCTGCATGAGGTAAGAGAGCCTGCACGTCTTGTACTGTCATACAAGCCACATGTGATTTGCCTTCCAGCTGCTGAAATCCAGGATATGGCTCTTTGTTTTTGAAATTGGTTTGGTGCCATAAGAGGACTGAAATGTTTCTTAATTTATCCCTGATTCACTTCTTATCTTTTCTGGCTAAGCTTAACCAGAGGACCAAGTGTCACTGTCAAAGCTTACTGTCAGAGCATTAGATAGTGTATTACTATCTGAAATGATTATGTGGGAAAAGAAAGGGAAGAGATTAAGCAAAAGCTTGTTTAGTCCATGGCAAACAATCACCATTACATCTTCTTTTCAACTACTAACATGGATGATAATTTGAAGCATCAGAAAGTCCATTTTGCTGTACTTAAACTTTGAACATCACTTAGTAGTAATTTTAAAAGGGGTTTGGCTTCTGAACTGCTTATTCAGTGATATTAAATAAACCTTTTATTTGGACAGAAATACTGTAATGATTAGCCTTGACTAGACATTACTTTTTTAAACCAAACATTGCTTAGTTGCTTAGTTAGGTGAATGATGCTCTATTGCATAAGTTAATGGTTCAATTTCCTTTTTAATTTCTATTTTAATGTGCTGACCACAAATAAGATTAAATTTTTTTAATGGTACTGATCTTAACTGAATTATGCAGATAACCTGGTGCTGAATGTTTGGTCTTACAACACCTCCTTAGGCTTATGTTAATGAGATGCTGTGTTTCTTCCCTGGGACCTTTGTCAGGAGATCTAAGGACAAATGTTTAGCTCTATAATCTCAGTGGATGGTCAGACCTTTGTGTAACTGTCTTCTCCCAAGCTTGAGATTTGTTGTGTGAAATGGTCATTACCTGGCCATTACTTTCTTCAGTTGTTTCCCCAGCTTTTCCACCCTGTAACTGCTCTACTAAGCAGATTTAACAGAGATGAAAAGTAAGAGGTTTCCTCCTACTTATTCCTGCCAGGTTTAAGCTTCAGTGGATATTTTGCATGTTAAAAGCTCCAGCTTTCTTGTAATACTGAAACCCAGCTTCTGCAAGGTACCAGCCTGTGTAGAGGGTGGTAGAGCCAGCAGTGTAATTTTCTGGAGCCTGGCAGTGGTTAATCCCAGCATGCTTCAAATGCCTGGAGAACTTTCTGCCCCAGTATTGGGGCTGTCAAATGATCTCATGTTGGGGTTTTAAACTCACCATGTTTGATACTTATTGCTGACTGGATTTTCTTGTCCTTTTAGCTTACAAAGAGATTGCAAGGCAACCCATACAGGTAAGAGACAGCTCAGCTACAGTTCAATTCACCTAAAACTTCTCATGTGTGTGATAGATTTTCATAGTAACTGCAATTAAACTGCACCATCTGGAGGTAAAAACTCACCTTGCTGAAGGTGAAAAGAGGAATTTAAACACTTAAAGCAGTGCTTGGTCAGGGTGGCTGAAGTGAAATAAAAATGGAAAAGGATACCTGAAATAAGCATGTAACCCTGAGAATGTAACTGAAGGCCCCAAATATTTACATTATTGACCTGATCAATAAGTAAAATAACTCTCAGGTGTAGAGACTGTGTAATTATCAAATGTATTTAGACATCTCTTCATGTGGTGTTTAATAACAGAACCAGCTTCCCCCTCTATCTTGTTTTGTTGCCATAAGGACAGCTTTGTTGAGATGGGTTGTGCCGAGTTGTAGGGGTTAGGTTGGTTTGGGTTTGAGTTTATTTTTTCTAGATTTAAATTCCCCCATTGTAGGTGGAGAAGAAAGTAGCATGCTTTGATCTTTTATTTTCATTTGGACCATCCATAAAAGATTTCAGACCCCTGAGCTTGCCTAGTTTAGTCCCTCACTGAAATGTCTGTTCCTTTCCTAACAAATAACTTGCATACCTTGTAAGGATAGCCAAACTTTACATTTCCATCTGCAGAGAGCACTTATCTTGCTCTCTAATTAAAGAGGAACTTTATATAGAACTGTTTAGCATCTAGGATGTGAAATGGATGTCTCTCAGGCAGTATCTCTTGGATATAATTTATTTCTCTTTTCCAGTGCCTCACTAATGGTTCGATGGCTGAAGTCTGTTTTTACCGTACATGCATCCTACCTTTCCACAGTAAGTATTTTTCATTCATGCCCGTGCACTTAAGTAAAAAACTATGTTTAAATGCTTAAATAAATGTATTTTCTTTCTTCAAGAATCTCCTGCTCTCTGCATATGGCAGTGCCCAAATCAATGTATAGAGAGCTTTGCTTACACCACTTTTGCTGAGCCCACTGCACTTTGCTGATAAATTGTTTGTCTCGGTCATCCCTGACATAATTATAGCCATCCCAAAGTCAAACTAAGATAGGTTATGTCACACCTGTGAGAGGGAGCAAAATTACTGCCAAAGAGTAATCTAGTCTGTGTCACTAGATTTTACAGAACTAAATTTTCTTTGTTCCTAAAATGCTCATATTGAGGCTGTCTTGGGCATGCCCAGATTTATAGGGTAAGGGTGCCGAAGCTGTAGCTTCTGGATTGAAGTCCAGCCTTGCCTTACAAGTGATGGATGCAACACTCTTGCTGGGTTAAGAAAGAGACTTTTGGGCAGTGTCAGTCCTTTCTGCCATTTGTTATAGCATTGCTGAGCAGCAGAACTTGCACCATTGCTGAGGCTGCATTGGGACGCTGGTGTATGTTCACAGCTTTCTGAGCAGTGCTTTGCCCCTGCGTGTGGCACGGACTGGGAAGGAGAAGGAGGCTAAGAACTGCCATGCTTTAAAAGTAGATGATACTTCTAAACATGGCTAAGTGTTAATTGATCAGGCTGCAGGTGGTTCTTCAGCTCTCCCTTCTGTCTAGAATAATATAAGCAAGTGTTGCTTGCTCCAAACATACAAAAGTAGTTTAAAAAACAAAAACATTTGGGATGTGTTTGTTAACAGCTTCTTTTTTTTTTTTTTTTTTTCATCTGTCTCTTCTCCCAAGTTGCCAGACCTTATTCCTCAGCTGGGAATGTTATACCAGTTGATGGAGAGCAGAGTAAAAACTTTGCAAAAGCTTTCCCGTCTGCATGGAAGACTCTTCATTCTTGTCACCCAGGTGAGCTTCAACTACATAACATGGGATGTGCAGGGATGTTGTTTCACTTCCTGTCGGGATTGCAGCTGATGTGATGTGTCCTGGGCACCTTAATGCCCAGGAATGTTGGTAATGCTCAGAGCAGGCCATTAATTGACTGTCCTGTCAACAGGACAGTCAGTTAAACCCAAACCCGAACCAACAGTCTCTGCTCACTGGGACTGTTTTGTCCTGTCAAATAGATCTGCTCACCCATAGAATTTGAAAGAGGAGTACATAGGAGGCACTGGGCCACTTGGGAGCAGATGCCTCTCTGATTTTACTTTGTCATTTGTACTTTTTTGGCTGTTAAACCAGCACTGTGAGTGAATTAATGCGTGCTACCCTTAATTTACATTGTTAGGAGTTTTGTTGTTTTTTAAGGTTGAAATATATTATTTAATTTAAGGCTAATCTTTAAATTCCATTTAGGTTGCAGCATCACAAACAGTTCAGGATGTACCTGAGGTTAATCAGACTGCAAAGTTGGTCTATGAGGATGGTAAGTGTTGTATGCTAAGTGTAGCTCATCTCCTGAATTCACATGACAGCCTACACTTGATGGCTGTTCATCATGCACCTGTGCTTATCTACAGTGTACAGTCTGCAGATTGAGGGGTTTTGTGAGATGTCCATGGCAGGAAAATCAGTGGGTAATGATGTAGACATCTTGTAGTTAGTTACTCCTTCCTTGCCTTCCTTTTATCTCCTTTAATTCCCTCCCAGCCTTGCTTCACAAATGAAGAAATCAATGAGTTGGAAATCCAGTGTGCTTCTTTAACTTACATGGTAACCTAAAATTTCTAATGTTACCTGCCCTTGTGTTAAGGTGAAGGCACTGCTGTGTTTGAGTCAGCAGGACATCAATATAGGGGATGTCCATTATGTGTGAGTGTGTACTTCCAGTTTGGCTTTTTTCCTTCTGCATCTTCGCCTGTGTACTGGTAACAGAAGTGACCTGCTCTAACTGGTGTTGGTTACCTCATCTCCAGGTAGAGTCAGTTTTGGTATGGAAATAGCACAGTTTGAATACTTGGCAACACGTGGGACTGGACTTTGTTTGTACAATGACATTTTAAAGCCTGTTCCCCAGACTGAGAGATTGCTTTCTTTTTGCAGAGTCCTCAGAGGAGGAAGGCTCGGATGATGAGATGATTGCAGATAAAGACTCTGACGTAAGTGGAGTTGGACCAGATCTTCTCCCATTTGCTTGTAGCAGAAATAGTGTGACTGACAAAGGTTCAAACGTTTCTGGGTTTTTTTTCCCCCCAGGAAAACTGGGATGAAGATGAAGAAAAAGAGGAGCAATCTGATGAACAAGACATGACTGTTGAAAAGGAAATCAATGGTGATTCTGATTTGGAACCAGAAAATGAAAGTGAAGAAGAGTAACAGCATGAAAGAGTAATTTTAGCGGTTTGAACAAGTGGGCCACCAAGCTCTTTGATTCTGGATCCTGTTGCTGAAAGATGCTGTACTTGCATATCAGGAGTGCAGAGCATTGCACAGCCTGTGTGCAGAGGCATGTGGGGCACTGCATTTCTGAATCCAGAATGTTTAACCGTGCCAGCCTTCTCTCGCCCTCCTTCCCTGCGCTTACTTAGAGAAACATTTCCTCCACCTCCTGGTCAGATTATGCCTGTCATGTGGACATGCATTTGTATCTCAAGTGAAATAAATCTGCCACCGCTGTTTGTGTGGGAAACTTGGTTCAGCTTTACATTGAATTTGTTTCAGATATTCAAGGATCAAAGACAACTGGTCTGTACCTTCTTTCCATGCTTCAGTTAGCAATAGCAAGTGGGCATCCTTCTGATTTTTTTTTTTTTAAAAAAGGAAACTGAAAAAAGAAAAAAAAAAAGATATTTTTGTAATATTTAAATTCTGTCCTGAAATTCTTTTCTTTCCCCCCTTTCATTGGCTTAGCCATACGTTGGCAATATGTAAATGCCAACTTGACTTAAAAATGGATTTTTCCTTTTTTTTAACAAATTTGAACTCAAGACTTTTATATGTGTAAATCAATGACTTTTCTTGTGCTTTAAAAGGACATTAGAACTATCACTGGCTCCTAATTTTGTTTTAATGGAGGCTGTATATAAGTTTAATGCTAACCCAGAGGCCAGACCAAGTTGAGTTGGGTGGGGAGAGGGGAGTGGCACAGGGAAAGGAGAAGGTGAATGCTTGTGAATACATAGCACAGAGCTATACCTTTCTTATGGATTTTTAATCTTTCAGTGGCAGAACAAGGACAGCTATTTGCTCAGCTAACGGAAGCTGAAGTGGTGCAAACACGTTTTTAAGAGCAAAACAAGGTAAAGGTTTGAGCCATTCACCACTATAATGTACAATAATATATTTGTCTATAAATGGAGCTGTTGCAACTAAATACCACCCTCTTTGTAAAGTGAATAAATATACATCTCTTTTACCAAATACCTGTCCTGTGGTGTTTGTTGAGAGAGACCTTGGGTAGCTTCAGGTGGTGGTTAATGATGAAATGCTGCTTGTAGAAAGCAGATTTCTAGTGGAGAGGGAGGCAGCCTAAAAGGTTATGATGTTCTGCAAAGCACCTGTTGTTACAGACTTGTCTCCCTCCTTTTTAGTCATATCCATGATTTGTCCACAGCTTGGCTTGCACTGGGGTTGCAGCGCTGTCTGGATTGAGGGCATTGTGTCATGGACAAAGCTGGGAGAAATGTTCTTGGATTTGGAGAGCTGGAGGTAGAAGGGCAGCAGGTGGAAGCTTTCAGAGTCTTTAAACTGACAGTGAATCAGTCTTACTACTGTACACAGCTGGGCTTTGTTTGTTTTCAGTTCTGAGGTGCTGTGAAAGTGCCAACACTTGTACATTGTACTCAAGCCCCCAGAGGAAGCTGAACTGATGAGTCAGATTTTCAGGCAATTCTGTCACTGTGTGCAGGCAGGCTTTGGGTTGGGCAAAAGAGGGGTGGGAATGGAGGGGTGTTCCCTTGGGGTGAGTGCTGGTCTGCTGAGCTTTTGATATGTGGAGTAGTACAAGGAGCCAGCTGTGTTTGAGTCCTGCAAGGTCCTCCCTGTGTCTGCATCCCAGCCCTTCCAGGAATTGAAGCAGAAGCCCTGGGTTGGGGTGACAGAGCAGAGTATCCTGTTTGTACTGTTCAGGTGTGGGCAATGGTGGCATTGGGAACTTGCCACCACTGCCCCTTGTTACCTGTAAGGTTGGCATAGCCTGTGCCCATCATTCCTATGCGCCAGAAACTGTTCCAGGAGTGAAGCTGGGGGAGAACCTGGCAGCAGGAAGAGCAGGGGGATCTTAAGAGCATTTTGTTCATTCTTGGTTCTCACAGACATTTAGATCCTGTGAATCTGTTTCAGTGACAGCCAGCTGGTGGCAGGGGGTGAGTTCTGGTCTCCTGCTTTGGGGTTAGGACAATCAGTTCACCCTGTCTTCAGCCCTCAAGCAGCTGCTCTGTGTGACACTGGCTGTGCCAGCTGCAAACAATTGGGCTCCTTGGTCAGAAACTGCCCTCACCTGAGAGCTGCCAACTGACCATGCTGTGCACTTTGTAATCCTGAAAACTTTATCTGCAAAGCCAAGGCCTCGGCCAGTCGAGGACTAAACTGTGTCTGTCTAGAGAGACTGGACATGGGAGAGGTCCTCCCTTCTAATCTAATCCTGGTAGTTTGGGAACAATGAAGAGAATGAAGAGGACAGACCAGCTGTTCATTTGGAGCAGTGGAGGTTGGATGAGAATTTGTGAGGAGTCCAGTGCAAACCTCTGCAGTTAAGCAGCCAAGAAACCAATAGGATGGAAACCCTCAGGTGTAACTTTGGGTTTTATTTGCCCAGCTATTACCATGTCTCATTTATAGGTGTGTGTTTAATGTATGTCCAGGCACCACTGCAGGGCCTCTGGGATTTTTGTTTGCTGTGTTTCATGCAGTGGCCTTCCCAGTTAGAGAAGCAGACAAACTGACTATGGTAAGGAGCAGTACCGGAGGTGGCCAGCGGGTGCCAGACCAGCTCCACAAAGTTCTTTGCATCACATGAACAGCCCGTGACTCGCCTTTGAGGATGGCGTAAGCGCATCGGTACTGGATGCGCCCTGCTGTAAGGTGGGGTGGTTCACGTTCATGCCTCTTGTCATGCTCCTGCTTCCAAAGGGACTTAGTACCCCACCAGCACTGGGGGTGAAAAGTGTTTGTTGCCTCCCTTCCTAAGTATTTCAATGTTGTATCTGATTCCTGCAAGTTTCATAGGGGAATGAGAGCTGCCCATGTGGGATGAGCACCTCTGTCTGTTAAATGCTGTGCAGTGTCAGAGTTATGGATGTTTTGCTTTCAGCCTCCCTCTGTGCTATGGGAAGTGATTTATTTGTTTTTAAAAAAACCCCAGCAATTGGGATCATCCTCTAAAAAACTTTTGCTAATGGCTTCTCTGTCCCAACAAAAAGTATCTCAATGACCCTGGTAAAGTATAAACAAAAGTAAAACATGCTGTTGGAGAGGAGGAGGATGACACGGAAAGGGAGAAAATAAGGAAAGGTTTAGGATGCACAACTAGTTCTTAGAGAATTCCTGATTCCTGGCAGTGGGCACAGAGAGACTTGCCTCTGCTGCCGTGGCCATCCAGCCATGGGCAGAACAGGTGCTGAGGCTTCCCCCATTCTGCCAACAGCAGTCTGCCTCCAACATGTGGCCTGTATGGCCATGATTATACCAGAATGTAGAAGACACATCATTTGGATGTATTTGGATGTTGTCTGACATCACCTGAGTGGAGCAGTTTGGTGGGCAGAATGCCCTGTGTGCAAGGGTCCTGGCAGGGATCGGTGGCTGGCACAGGCACTGGCAGTGTTATTTTCCCAGGCAGGCTCCTGATCCAGCTGTGGGGGAAGGCAGCAGCAGCTGGATCAGCCCAGCAGCAGCAGCACACGGAGGAGACGCTCATCTGCACAGAGCCCGTCAGCCCCATGGCTCCCCCCATGGCAGCGAGGGATGATCCCGCCGCAGGGGAAGGGCTGCGGCAGCCTGGAGACTCCTTCAGCCAGGACTTGTTGCAATCTCCTTCCTGCAGCTGTGCCTGGAGCATGCTGGCCTGCAGTGGTGCTGCAGGGTCCCAGGGATGCTGCTGGGCTCAGGGGGCAGAGTGTGTACAAAAGCTGATTATATCAGCCCACTGAACACTGGGGGCATCTGATGCAGAGTGCAAAGGTTCTTTGAATAGATAGGAGAGATGAGACTTGAAGAAATAATTTTACAGATGCAGAAAAAGGGAGCAGACCCTCTAGTCCCTTTGCTCAGGCTTACCTCTTCCAAATCCTGGGCATGGCCCCTCTTGGAATGCTTCCTTTATTGCTGATATGCAGCTGGAATACTGAATGTAGCTGGGGAGAAGTATTGCTTAGTAATTTAGGTGACGTTTTTGCTGGATAAATTCTGGACTAGAAATGGGCTGTACCATTAAAACTTGCTTGTTGCTCTTTTATTATTGACCTGACTGTTCTACAGGGGATAAAAATCCTGATTTAAGAAAGGTATTTTTTTTTCTTTTACTGCTTGGCTGCCACATGGTTTTACCCTCTGTGAAGTCACGTAAAGAATGATTAGCTCTCTGAGTTCTAACAGCCCTGTTGGAGAGTATTTCAGAATGACCTCCCCTGTGCTATTTCCATTAAGAAAGTTTTGAATTGTTAGGAACTGCCAAGATCAGAAATGTTTTGAGGCAGATCATGTTTATGTTGGGTTTGGTGTCTCTGCAATAAAGCAAGCAGGGAATAAGCCCTTGGAACAAGGAAGCAGAGCAAAAGTGGAATGTTTGGATGGTCAATTTGTTCCCTGCAGATAAGGCTCCCTGAATACTTGGGACATCTAATGGGAGTGCAAATCTTCTTTTACTTCTAACATGCGGTGCTATTGTTCATGTGCCAGCACTCTTCTTGTTGTGAAGAGAGACAAACAAATAAATCCCAAAAAGTAAAACCCAACCCAGAACTGGGCTGGTGCAGGTTGTGCTGGACATGGCCCCAGCAGCAGCAGACGCGTCTGGCTCTGCCTCTGTGTGCCGAGCGCCGGCGATTGGAGTCACCCGGCCTTGTTCTGAGGCTGGGTACCCAGCTCCCGTCGCTGCCAACTCCGAGAGCCATCCCAGATTCAAACCCTGACACTTCTGCCTGGCAGAAGCACGGGTTTGAAGATGGATTTCAGCAGAAAAAGAAAGACAACTGAAGGAAAAGGTGAGGATAGAAGTGAACTAAAAGGCTGGAGTAAATGAAAAGAAATTTCCCGCAGATTTCAGGGAAAACTGGTCCACGGTGCTCAGTGCTGGCTCTGTGTCAGAGTAGGTGCCTGACAGCTACAGATGATCCTGCAAGGACACCCATGGCATCCCAACATTGTCTCATTAGTTTATACTGCTTCCTCCTTTTTGACAGAGTCCAAATGACTCCTTCTGTCAGCCAGGACAGGGTCTGTGGCCACAGCTGACCCCAAATTGGACATGGTCATGAGATTCAAATCCTGTTGCTTTCTCTCCCATCAATGGCTGGTCTCACTGTAGATAAATGTTGTGTTCTTCCTCTGCTTGCTGATCAGGTCTGACACTGAGGATGGTATTGAGGTGCTATAGAAACACCAATAAGGCCTGCCTGCTTGCAGAGAGGTCTTTGTGGTTTTCAGAGCTAGCAGTCACAGCTGTGTGGGTCTTTACTGAGTATTCACAGAAGCCCAACCTCAAGAAATAATCTTTTTCTCCCTCTTATCCTTGCAGCCTTCCAGCTTTCTCTTCCAACTTACTAACTCAGTACTATCCACAGGAATTAAACACGCTAGTTTCATGAAAAATAAAATAAAGCAACCTTCTTGTTGTCATATATATTACAAAAGCTCTATTACCATTACATTGCAAGGGTTCTACATTGCTAGATTTTCATACCTCCTTCATGTTTCTTGTAGGCAGTTCCTCTAGCACTGACTCTTCCTTGTTCTCACAGCAACCAACTGACTCCAGCTCCCACCAATCCACTCTTTTATAACACTGTTCTTATCGGTTACAGGTGAGGCCTGTTAACATCAGGCCTGCTCCTAATCTTTATTGCTTCAGCTGCAACTCTTTAGGGGATAAGATTACATTCTATACCACCTTCATTTACCCATATTGTATCCCCCTACACCTTCTGATTTATTAAAAAGCCCCATGAGTGCCTCACCTATTAAATGGGTTGATTGAAAGGTGGGATTCCTGGGCATCCTCCACTCCCCAGGACCCTCCCTCCTCTGCCTGACTGCAAGGATGGTGTGTGGAACCATGGAGGTCTGGGCTCCTGACCTGCTCAGGGGGCCCTGGCAGAGGCTGCAGAGCAGCGCTGGCCCCAGGGTCACTGCCAGGGAGAAAAAGGTGAAGGCTGAGTGTGAAAAATGCCACACATTTTTCAGACTGAGCCTGGCTCAGCCTCGCACAGAGGTGAGGTTGGATCTGAGCTGCTCTCTGTTGGGAGGAAGGCTCTTGTGGCAGCGCAGAGAGGCTGTGCACATTGGCAGGGAACAGCTGTGCCCTGCATGTGCCCCCTGCAAGGAGCTGTGCTGCTGCCAGTGCCCCTGGAGCTGTAGGGCTGCTGAGCTGTGGGGCAGGGAGAGGAGCAGCAGGGTGCATGTGCAGCTGAGCCATTGCTGGAGAGCACAGGGCTCTGGGCTCCCTGCTGTCCCAGGGCAGCCCAGAGGCCAGGCTGTGCCTGTGGCAGCTCTGGGGAAGTGGCTCAGGCTTTTCCCCCTGGCCTGCTTAAGGTTGCTGCCCTTCAGAGCATGTTTCCCTGTGCAGCTGTTTAGGAATTTCCAGGAAATGTGTCCCATGAAATATGGAGCTTCATGTGATAAATGAAGCCCACACCTCAGTTAAAATTTAAAGGAAGTTTAAGAAGAGACAATAGGGGACAATGTCAATAAAGCAAAAGAAACTGTGCTGGATGCTTCTGCAGTCACAAGTGCACTAATCAACACAGCAGCGCACCTCATTATACCCTGGGCATTGCAACAGCCAAATACATATTCATAATGGTAATTCATATTCAAATACTTTAACATGGTTCCCCCTCCATCCCTCCCCTTCAGAGCATGTGCAGTCATCCTCATTGTGGTGTCTGCTGCTTTTTGATACAATCAATGGGCCTCGATTCTTTCATTGGTTAAATGTTAACATCATCACAGCACAACATTCGTATTAAAAGAACTCAAAGCTTTAACGTTGACAAAAGTCAATATTATAAAAGACATAGTGTTCACTCCAAGGTTTGTGAAAGCCAACACTGTAACATATTTATCACACTTAAGATGCTTTACGTTTGCATCTTCGCCTCTGTTAAACTTTGTGTCTCCATTTTGCAGGTCTGACTGGCTATACTCTTACCAAGAAGTTTTCTCTGGATGCTTCTTACCCACAAAAGTCCTTGATCCCATCCAGAAGAGCTCTTTCCTCCAAGATCAGGAAGAATCTGCCACCTGCCTGAAGAGTGTTTGAAGAAGAGAATTTATGTGTTAGGCTTTAAAGTTGCAGATGCACATATGTTCTGATATTTAGATGTAGTTTTGAATAAATGTGTTTTGATTGTATCTTTTAAATTTCGATGATATATTTTTAATTGTATGTATTTTATCTTGATTTAAAAAAAATTAAATAAAATAAATTCAAATAAACCAAGCAGACAATTCGAGACCCGGACCTTCTAGCCTAGAGATTCTGGGAGTGCAGCTCACTCGATGTGCCAGTGTCTCACCACATCCTTTCCTCACTGGGCCTCTTCTCTTCTTGTTTTGCCCTGTTTTCTTTGTGTCATTTGTGCTGCTCTTTCTTACTTGGCATTAAGTAACAAAGGGGCCACCTGTTCATATGTTCGGGGGACAATGCATCCAAAGGATCCTGTCGAGTCAAAAGTATTCTAGCTGGGTGTGTTCTGTGCTCACCAAAGGCCTGAGCAAAGAAACAAAGAGAAGTGTGCCTAAATGGCAAAGCTTTGCTCCTTTGCAATCTCACACAGATCTGACTCACAGGTGTCTTCAATCACAATTTCATAGGTAAGAAGAGGTTGTGTATTTCCCTAGGAAATGATGCACTGCTTTGGAAAAGCCATCTGTATGTATATTTACCCAGGACAGCAGTCCAGCTGTGTTGTTTGCAACTTGTTTGCAGAAGGATGAGTGGACTGTGAGGCCAAAAACAAGCGACAAGGGTTCCTCAAATCGATTTACACTCCAGTCTGGGTGCCATTCAGCCCAAAGATGAGAGATCATTTGTTCCCTTGGCCGTGCTTGCCAGTGCAATGAATTCCTGCATAGCTGGAGCAAGCAATTCTGGATTCAGCTCCAGCTCTTGGTTGTCTGCATGATCATTGACAATGCTTCCTAATGTCCTTGGTTACAATATAAAGATGTATTCTATTCCCATCTTCAAGAGCTGTTGAAACCAGGAGTGGCATTGTTCTTTTCCTTATCTCCTGTTAATGGGCCCATCAATGCCTTTCCCCCTGACTCAGAGATAATTCCCTCTGGGAGCCCTTTCTGTCTCATGGACCCACCCCATGACTCATGGAATGATAAGAGCCCATTGTGAGATGCTGTGCCCCGGGGGGAGGAACTAAGCATCCCCACCTGGATATAATCTGGAGTATGGGACAGAACAAGCAGCCTTTCCACTGGATTCCCAGAGGAATGGCTGCCTTTTCCACTGCATCTTCAGAGGAAGACTATACCCTTCTACAGGCTCACATGTGCCACTTCAGTGTGGAGAGTCTGGTTCTAGCATGGCTTAAAGAAAGAGGCCATGAAGGTATACAGTTGAGGGAAAAGTAAAAGGTAGTTGTAAAGCAATTCCCAGGCTTGATTCTATAAATAATTAGGCTCTCTCAAGCACCACTTTATAAACAATAAGATTCTCAGACAGTCTTCCCATAACAGGCAAAACACTCTGTCCTTGGGCTCTCTGGGAAAAGATAGCTACTCTGGGAACAGATATGGAGGTTTTGGGAACTTTTCATATCACAGTGAGAAGGCTGGTCCTGTTTTCAATAAACAAATCATAGGTATTGTAAAACAAAAGGAGGGGTTACAATTTTCTCTGTAAACCTATCATGAGCTTGGAGTTTGCAATATGCATTAAGTTAATTAACACTGTTATATAAAGTGGCTGATTGATCAATAAATTGAAGTCAATGCTGATCAACGACAAGATGGGTTGGCTTCCTTCGCTTTCAACACTCCAGGAGGAGTGCAGCCACTAATCCAACTGGACTAGTACCAACACCCTGACCATGAGGCTGTCACTTTGTATTCTGACTCTGTCAGTGGTTTTTCTTTTGTATTATTGCATGTATTTTGGGTGGGTGTTTTTTTTTTTTTTTTGTTTGTTTTGTTTTTGTTTGGTTTGGTTTTTGGTTTTTTTTCCCCCCTTTTTCCTAATAAATTGTATTTCTGACTTGGAGTCTCTTGCTGGTTTTGCTTTAAAACCAGAACACCTATCCATAAATTATTTTACAGTTTCCTTTCATAGTCATTTGAAGCTTTTAAACTTCACATTTCAATTTGCTTTGCCTTAAAGAAAACCACTTCTGGTCCCAGTGCATATGGTAACCTTTTGCCAGCAAAGTCCTCATGGTTGCCAGCTTCTGATGTTACAGAAGAAACTGCATGTGAATGTGTTAATTAGGTTTTCTGATGGAAAAACTCCATGTCACGTGGCCACATGTGTTTGCTTAGCTATGGGTTTAGTCCTGGCCTAGTAAAGCCCAGGCAGGGTGGCATGTTTCAGGGAAAACTGGGCCATGAGCTTATGGGGTTGCCATCAGCAGGAGATGGAATGTGTCCTTTGGGGATTTCTCTGGAGACACAATTAGGGACCAGCTCTATGCTGCAATATTCTCTTAGATCTTTCAAAAATAGCCTAGAAAAGGCAGTGAAACTTCATATCTCCTTTCACAGCCACTGTTGGAAGAGGGGCATTCTTGTCCCTCCTCAAAGCCATTGCTCTTGCCCACCAGAAACGTGAACATCCACAAACAGCAATGATGCATGGTCCTCCTTCTGCTGCTTCAGAGCTCTGGGGAGTGCAGACCTGGGTATTACCAATGGGAACACTTGAATAGCATTTCATGCTCCTTCAAGATATCCAGATCTCAGGGCTTTTAGTTTCAAAGCAGCCACTGTACTGGCTCTAGGGAAGAACAGTAAATGGGAAACAGTGAGTGCCAGCCTTGCAGGGGTGTGGGGGCAACTTGGAGTGTCTGAGTCAAAAGATGAATGGGAAGAGTGTAATTCCAAAGCCAAAGCTTCCTTAGGAGAGCAGGATTAGTTCTTTACTGCATGCTTGCATGAAAATCATTTGAGACGTTGTCATGGTTTGACGCTGGCGCAATGCCAGTGCCCCCATGAAAATACACTCGCCCTGGTGTCTGCTGTGAGATGTGACCAGGAATAAGCAAACCAGACCCCCACTTAGAATTACAGAAAAGAAAAATTTATTAACTATTTACAACTATATATAAAAAGAAACACAGAGGAAAAATGAAAACATTCCAAAAACATTTCCTCCTCCCCCCACCAAATTTCCACTACATCCATCCCTAAGATCACCAACTCTCAGTCCATCACCACCCTTTAGGTAATCAATTCTCAGTTCATCAAGAGGAGAGGAGTCCCTCTTGTATCATAGGCTTCCCCAGGAAACACAGTTGAAACCTCGTGTGTTTCCATGTCACTCCTGGCACCACCCAGAGAACATCTGCCATCGTGACCTCTTCCTTCCATGCCCAGTGCTCTCACCACTGCACACGGACCAGAGCTACTTCTAGGGTTTTCCTTTTAAGAATGCTTTGTCCCATTGCAAAAAGAGCACAGTCTCCCACCTTTGGGACACCTGTCCCCCCCAAATTTCACCCCCTTGGGCTGAGGGGTCTCAACACTGAACTCTCTTGGCTCTGAGCCATTGCCTCCCCCTGGACGCAATCTCTGTGTCACTGGAAACATGGTTCTGTCCATGGCTATACAAGAAAAGTCCAGCTAAGGCCACTCCATCATCTCTTCCCACCTAAGATTCTTTTCCACTCTTCCGACATCTTTCACTTGCATGAACTTTCATCACACTTGCCCATTTCCTCCTCCATTTCACCTCTATCCCTCTTCTCATTCAGATTCAGGAGGATCAGTGTTTGTAAGGTTTCCATTATTTGAGAAAGGGGTTAAAATCTCAGGCTCAGCCTGCTTAGGGCTCCCACTGCCCTGCCCACACCTTCTCGCCACACCCCCCTTCTCCTTCTCCAGGCCATGCTATCAAATTTCAAGGTGGCACCGGCACAGGCTGGTGCTCTCTCTCTCTCTCTCTCTCTCTCCCCCCTGGAGGGGGGGGGGGGGGGGTGGCTGCCCGATGCCTCTTGGTGCTTCTCCACCCTTCCATCCTCAAGGGCCTCTTCACCTCCCATCTCTGTCCAAGGCCCGGCCTACCTCACCCGGCTGCATGGCTTCCCCTCCCGTGCCCAGCAGCAGCAGCTGGGCCGGGGGGAGGTCCGACCTCTTTCCCCACCAGAACCCAAGAGAGCTTGCCCCGGGAGTGCTCTGCTTTTAACCCCTGTGTTCTCAGAGGCGTATCCATATATCCATATCCTCAGTGGCCACACCAGGTGCCAATATTCAAATCTGAACACCCATTGGTTTGACCACAGCATCCCAGAAAACTTACTTCCTCTCAAACCACAACAGACCTCCTTTTTGTATCTCATGCAGCAAAAGGGGGCTTAATAATACCATACTACTTAAAACCACATTGGGATCTAGCTCTGTAGTGGTTCACAATGAAGCAGACTGCCTGCTTTGTCACTGCCAGCCCTGGTGACCCTGTAAGGGACTGTAGTTTATCCCATGCCTGTTTTGCCTCCAAGCAAAGCTTGGTTTTGCTGATTAGTTGTGCAATAAATACAAGAGTAATAAAATGGACAATTAAACTGGTCACTTTGGAGGATATGCTCATGGTTTCACATGTCAGTCCTGTACCTCTTGCTCCCAAGGCTTGTTACTCATCATGAAATATTTCAGTGGAAAAACTCAGATCCCATGTTAGATCTGAATCAAATTGCATCAGATCATCAAGAATTCTGGTGGCAGGAGCAAGACAAAAGCCTTCTGCCTCTCACTTTTGGCTATCCTGGATTTCTGCTGCCCTTTGTGAAAGCTGCTGTAGACAGAGTGTTTGTAGTTGTTTGAGGCCGTTATGAGAGATATGAGGAACAGTCTGCAGGGTTCTCCTGGCAGAAATCTGTTTGTCCAAGCCCAGGGACACGGTGCCGGCAGAAGCCGAGCGGCCCCGCTCCCAGCTCGAGAGTGTGTGAGCTGAGCCACAGCAGGGAGAAAAGACACCGAGGGGCTCCAGCCCAGCTGCTTCACCTGCCGTGGCTGCTCCACAGAGCTCTGCCATTGGGAGAAAGGCGATGCTGGACAAGCCCCTGAACTTTCATTGCTGCTGGAACTACTCCGTGATAGCTCCTGTTCTTCCTGAGGGAGAACCCGGCGCCATCTTGGAACGCGAGTCCTGGGGGGATTTTCCTCTGGCATTTTGGGTCTTTGTTCCAGTGAGGGCACAGTGAGGTCTGACAGATTGACATGTAGAAGTTACAGGCCTTTGTTCTTGTTTTGTAGGCATTGTGTTTGTTAATAAACTGTTGGTTTCTTTCCACTTTCATCTATTAGTATTAATTTCCTATTGCTGGAAGGGGACTGTTGGAACACATTAGAGGAGATGATTTGTAGCTGAGTGTCATGTTTTAGGTTGTCTCCAACTGTGTGAGACAGATGGCTTCACACAGGAGCATCCCCAAAGCTGCTGAGGGGAAGGCAGAGTGGGAGACAAACCCAGTATTTCTGAGGGAAATTCCTTGACACCAAACCAACCCGAGTTATCAAACAGCTGACCTGACCTTTCGAGACATGGGCCGAAGGGGAAACCTTTCAGGGTGTTTGTTCCAGGCCGGGCTATGCCCAAGGCAAAGGTGTGTCAGTGCACTTGGCTCCTTCTCTCCTCATTGTGTCTGGCACACACAGGAGCCCAGAGCTCCTGCAGGAACCATCCCAGCACTCAGTGGGAGCAACTTGTGTCCAGTGCTCACACAGAGCTGTGGTGTCCAGCACTGCAGCTCATTGGAATGAAGAACTGTTCCAGCCCTCTTGGAAGGAGCTAAGGAGCGAAGGAGCTTTGGCCTTCAGATCGGCTCCTTCCCAGCTCTTGATTTGCTGCCCTGGGGGAGCTGCTACTTGTGGCAACACTTGTTTCACAGCTGACAGCCCTGCTCTGCTGGCCAGCAGCCATTCCAGGAGCTTGTGCTGGTGACATTGAAGCTTTCAGATCTTCCTAAGGAAAGCTCAGGGCAGAACTTGTCAGAAGAGCATTGCCTGGGCGATGGCTTTGACATTCTATCATTCCTCTGTGCTCTGTGCCACACACAGTAAATATTTGAGGAAGCAAGTTTGCTGTTCCAGAAATTCCTCAAATCAGTCAGTTAAACCGTAACAGACCATGATCTGGGATGTGTGATCTCACTTTAATTCATTGAGCAGAAAGCTGCAGGAGCACTGCTTGTGAGCTGTGTGTCTAACCTAAGTGACCTTGCCACCAAGAACTTAGAAAAGAGGGGAGAGATGGAATCAGCAGCACAAGGATCTGCATTGTGACACTCCCACAGGCCTGAGGACAGGGCCCACTTCCACTGGGCCATGGTTTTTACCCTCCATCAAAACTTGGTGCTTCAGATTGTGGTGGTGAATGGGCCCGGCCTTGTGCGGCCCCAGGGTGATCTGGGAAACGCTTGTCAGGCCTGGGCCTTGCTGAACAGCCCCTGGGCTCAGCTCCTGCTGAACTTATCAGGGACACGGAGCGCTCCCAGGAGCTTGTGCTGTCTAACGAGCTCCTGGGGTGTCTGGGAACAGCCTTGGAAACCACTTTTCTTGCCTGAATGGCATGGCATCCTTCTCCTCCCACTTTCCAAGACAGGCTGCTGACCTGCAGTGCGGCCATGAGGAAGCATTTTACGGCTGAGGCCCACTCTCTTGTGGCCCATAAAGAGCGCTGCAAAGGAGGCCCTTGGAGCTCTCCTGGAGCACAGTGGCTGCCAGCAGCAACCTCCCTCTGAGTGGGGCCTCTCAGGGGCAGCGAGCTCTCAAGTTTGCTGCACTGGCAGGATCACTGATCAGCAATGGGTCCTGGGCCAAGAGCCCCACTCCTGGAGGCTCCAGTTCAACCACTGTTAAGCTGGAGTGCTGTTAAGCTTTTAGGCCGTATTCCTTTTTAGCCTTTCTGTCCCTTTCTGTCCCTTTCTCTCCTTTCTGTCCCTTTCTCAAAAGCACCTAAACACACACACACACACACACACACACACTTCTCAAAATGTTTCTCGTTTGATTGACTGAATTTTTTTAGTTGCTTTTTTTTCCTTCTTGTTCCTTAACTGACTAGTAATAGTGTGAATGTTGCCGATGAATTTTCTTGAGCTGTTGCTTAATATTCAATCTGGTTTTTACTGAATCTTGCCTGGGAATTTTTAAGCAATCTCAGGTACTTGTTTGTAGCAAGCCTTGGGAGCATGAGGTGCGGGATTGACAGTGGAAAGCAGGAGAGTCATTCCAAAGGGACGAGTTTGACTGTCCATTCTATTACTCTTCTATTTCTTTCACTCTAATAAGCCAAGCCAAGCTTTTCTTGGAGGCAGAACGTGTGTGGGATGCATTACAGCATTGTCCCATAGCTCTGGGCTGAATGGCACCCAGACTGGAGTGTAAATAGATTTGAGGAACCCTTGTCACTTGTCATTGGCCTCACAGTCCACTCATCCTTCTGCAAACAAGTTGCAAACAACACAGCTGGACTGCTGTCCTGGGTAAATATACATACAGATGGCTTTTCCAAAGCAGTGCATCATTTCCTAGTGAAATACACACCTTCTTCTTGCCTATGAAATTGTGTCTGAAGACACCTGTGAGCCAGATCTGTGTGAGATTGCAAAGGAGCAAAGCTTGGCCATTTGGGCACACTTCTCTTTGTTTCTTTGCTCAGGCCTTTGGTGAGCACAGAACACATCTAGGTAGAAAACTTTTGACTAGACAGGATCTTCTGGGTACATTGTGCCCCAATCATGTCAATTGTCCTGTTGTAATGCCAAGTGAAAAAGAGCAGCACAAATGACCCATAGAAAACATGGCAAAAGAGGAAGAGGAGAGGCCCAGTGAGGAAAGGATGTGGTGAGACACTGGCACATTGAGTGAGCTGCCCTCCCATAACCTCTAGGCTAGCAGGTCTCACATTCTCCTTTTGGTTTATTTAAATTTAATTTCTTAATGTTTTTAAAATCATCACAATAAAATATAAACAATTGAAAAACTGTCATCAAAATTTGAAGATACAATCAAAACATTTTTTCTGGATGGGAGGTAAGGAGAACATTGGAAGGGCCCAGAGAAAACCTCTTGATAAGGCTGTAGCCAGTCAGATCTGCAAAGGGGCGGCACAAAGTATAACAGAGGCTGCAATGCAAACTTAAAGCATCTGAAGCTCCATATTTCATGGGACACATTCCTTGGAAATTCCTAAACAGCTGCACATGGAAACATGCTCTGAAGGGCAGCAACCTTAAGCAGGCCAGGGGGAAAAGCCTGAGCCACTTCCCCAGAGCTGCCACAGGCACAGCCTGGCCTCTGGGCTGCCCTGGGACAGCAGGGAGCCCAGAGCCCTGTGCTCTCCAGCAATGGCTCAGCTGCACATGCACCCTGCTGCTCCTCTCCCTGCCCCACAGCTCAGCAGCCCTACAGCTCCAGGGGCACTGGCAGCAGCACAGCTCCTTGCAGGGGGCACATGCAGGGCACAGCTGTTCCCTGCCAATGTGCACAGCCTCTCTGCGCTGCCACAAGAGCCTTCCACCCAACAGAGAGCAGCTCAGATCCAACCTCACCTCTGTGTGAGGCTGAGCCATGCTCACCTAACACTCTTCCTTACGCATCCACAGCTCCTCTGGGCAACTTGTTCCCAGTGCCTCACCTGCCTCACTGTTGAGAATTTCTTCCAAGAAAATTGCAAAGAGAGTAAAAATGTTTCTGTAAGTACATCAGCAACGAATGGAGGTCTAAGGAGAAGCTCTATCTTCTCTTGGACATGGGGGGAAACGGAACAAAGGCTGAGGAAAAGACTGAGAACTGAATGCACTCTTCCCTGGGTAAAAACTGTCAGGATGGCTGGGCCCAGGGAGTGGTGGAATTCAGTGGAATTAAATCCAGCTGGCACCTGGTCACAAGTGGTGTTCCCCAGGTTTCAGCACTGGGCCAGCTGTGATTCACATCTTTATCAATGATGTGGAGGGGAGAATCAAGGGCACCTCAGGCAGTTTACAGACAATGCCAGGCTGGGTGGGAATGTTGATCTGCCAGAGGGCAGGAAGTCTCTGCAGAGAGATCAGGACAGGCTGGATCATGGGCTGAGGCCACTTGCATGAGGTTCAACAAGGTGAAGTGCCCTGTCCTGCCCTTGGGCCACAGCAGCCCCACGGAAGGCCACAGGCTGGGGGCAGAGGGGCTGGAAAGGCGCCCAGCAGAGGAAGACCTGGGGGTGCTGGTTGGCAGTGGCTGAAGGTGAGCCAGGTGTGCCCAGGTGGCCAAGAAGGCCAGTCCTGTCCTGGGTGATGCTTCAGTGGTGGCCTTGGCAGTGTCAGGGGTCTCAGGTTATTGGAAGGACTCGATGACCTTAAAGGTCTTTTCCAATGGAAACAGTCCTGCAATTCTAAACCTCCATTTGTGCTTTTGAAGGATGCAAACCCAAATAGACCTTCATTTGTGTTTTTAAGGGATTTAGCATTGACCTCTCCTTGAAGGTAATAGGAATCAGGCTTTAAATGCTCTCAACACACTGTTACTCCTTCATCTTAAGCTGTGTGTTTGAATTGAGGTGCTTTTGTTGGACCATGGAATAAATGCAGGCAATTCAGCTGCAAGGGCACTTGTTTCACCTGCTTTTCTGCTTCCTTTCCCCAGTGGGGGCAGATTTGGGAGTATTTTCTTCTGGCTCAGACTTGCTCATGGAGGTGTTGTAAAATCTTATATACCCCTTTGTAGCGAAAATTGCTTGCAAACTGCTGGGAATTGGTAGAGACAAGGCTTACAAAGCAGTCCCCAGTATGATTAGCCCAGTGTCCCTGCTTAAATCCAGGTATGCTTGTATTAAAAAGGAACTGAGTATTCCAACTCCCCTGTCCCCTGCTCTTTTTAAAAAAATTTTGTAGCTCTTGGGGCAAGTCCTGTGTGCCATTCCAACTCTTTGTTATCAAATGTGTGAAGTGATGCTGCTGCTGTAGCAGCAGGTTCAGTGGGAACAAGCCCAAAGCGCTGGGTCCCACAGCAGTGGGCACGGTGGGAGACTTGCCTCTGCTGCCGTGGCCATCCAGCCATGGGCAGAGCAGCTGCTGGGGCTTCCCCCATTCTGCCAACAGCAGTCTGCCTCCAACATGTGGCCATGGTTTTGCCAGAATGTGGAAAACACATTGTTTGAATGTATTTTGATGTGATCTAACATCACCTGAGTGGAGCAGTTTGGTGGGCAGGATGCCCTGTGTGCAAGGGTCCTGGCAGGGATCGGTGGCTGGCACAGGCACTGGCAGTGTTATTTTCCCAGGCAGGCTCCTGATCCAGCTGTGGGGGAAGGCAGCAGCAGCTGGATCAGCCCAGCAGCAGCAGCACACGGAGGAGACGCTCATCTGCACAGAGCCCGTCAGCCCCATGGCTCCCCCCATGGCAGCGAGGGATGATCCCGCCGCAGGGGAAGGGCTGCGGCAGCCTGGAGACTCCTTCAGCCAGGACTTGTTGCAATCTCCTTCCTGCAGCTGTGCCTGGAGCATGCTGGCCTGCAGTGGTGCTGCAGTGTCCCAGCAATGCTGCTGGGCTCAGGGGGCAGAGTGTGTACAAAAGCTGATTATATCAGCCCACTGAACACTGGGGGCATCTGATGCAGAGTGCAAAGGTTCTTTGAATAGATAGGAGAGATGAGACTTGAAGAAATAAGTTTGCAGATGCAGAAAAAGGGATCAGACCCACAGGTCCCATGGCTCAGGCTTAGTTCATCCAAATCAAGGACGATTAGTTTGATCTGCTCTGTTGAGGAGCGATTTAGAATGACCTGCCCCATGCTATTTCCATTAAGAAAATTTGGAATTGTCAGGAACTGCCAGGATCAGAAATGTTTTGAGGCAGATCATGTTTATGGGTGTCTCTGCAATAAAGAAAGAAGAGAATAAAGCCCTGGAACAATGAAGTGGATCAAAAAGGAACATACAGCTCTTGGCCAACTGAGTTTTGGGGCCATCCACCAGGGAGTTCAAAGCTGCTTCTACTTCCACTGGCTGGTGCCATTGTTTGTGTCTCACCACTTTGTTTGATGTGAAGAGAATGAAACAAAATCCCACACCAACAAGCTGCAACCCAGAACTGAGTGGGAAGTACAGAATGAAAGGCCTTGCAAAGTAACTTTGGGAAGGGTCTACATCCCAGACAGTGTGAAAGCCGCAGGCCTGGCCAGGCTGGGCTTAGGGCTGGCTGGCCTTGGGAAGGGAATGGAAGGGGATGGAGTTGGGGTGGGGTTTTGCAGCCATGGAAACGAGAGAAGCATGGGCAGCGTGTCACAAAGGGGCAGCCCCAGGCTGGGCTGGTGCAGGTTGTGCTGGACACGGCCCCAGTGGCAGCAGACGCGTCTGGCTCTGCCTCTGTGTGCCGAGCGCCGGCAATTGGAGTCACCCGGCCTTGTTCTGAGGCTGGGTACCCAGCTCCCGTCGCTGCCAACTCCGAGAGCCATCCCACATTCAAACCCTGACACTTCTGCCTGGCAGAAGCACGGGTTTGAAGATGGATTTCACCAGAAAAGGAAAGACAATTGAAGGAAAAGGTGAGGATAGAAGGGAACTAAAAGGCTAGAGCCAAATGGAAAATATCACCCCAGATTTCAGGGAAAACTGGTCCATGGTGTCATTGGTGGCTATGTGTCAGAGTAGGTGTCTGACAGCTACAGATGATCTTGCAAGGACACCCATGGCATCACAACATTGTCTCATTAGTTTATGCTGCTTTCTTCTTTTTGACAGAGTCCAAATGACTCCTTCTGTCAGCCAGGACAGGGTCTGTGGCCACAGCTGACCCCAAATTGGACATTGTCATGAGATGCAAATCCTGTTGCTTCCTCTGCCATCAATGTCTGGTCTCACTGTAGATAAATTTCCTGTTCTTCCTCTGCTTGCTGATCGGGTCCAACATTGAGGATGGTATTAGGGTGCTACAGAAACACTAATAAGGCCTGCCTGCTTGCAGAGAGGTCTTTGTGGTTTTCAGAGCTAGCAGTCACAGCTGTGTGGGTTTTTCCTGTGGATTCAGACAAGGCCAGCCTCAAGAAGGAATCTTTTGTCCCCTCTAACCATTGGAGCCTTCCATCTTTCCATTCAGATTTCCTAACTCAATACTGCTCAGAGGAATTAAACACAGGCTAGTTCCAGGAAAACTAAAACCAAAGAAATTGACTCGAAAATTCAAAAAACCCTTGAGTGCCACTCCCATTAGATGTGTTGATGAAAAGTTGGGAGTTCAGTGAACTCACCTCTTGCCTTGTGAGCCTGGCTCAGCCTCACACAGAGGTGAGGTTGGATCTGAGCTGCTCTCTGTTGGGAGGAAGGCTCTTGTGGCAGCGCAGAGAGGCTGTGCACATTGGCAGGGAACAGCTGTGCCCTGCATGTGCCCCCTGCAAGGAGCTGTGCTGCTGCCAGTGCCCCTGGAGCTGTAGGGCTGCTGAGCTGTGGGGCAGGGAGAGGAGCAGCAGGGTGCATGTGCAGCTGAGCCATTGCTGGAGAGCACAGGGCTCTGGGCTCCCTGCTGTCCCAGGGCAGCCCAGAGGCCAGGCTGTGCCTGTGGCAGCTCTGGGGAAGTGGCTCAGGGTTTTCCCCCAGCCTGCCTCAAGTGTCTGCCAGCAGGAGCATGTTTCCCTGTGCAGCTGTTGAGAAGTTTCCAAGGAATGTATCCCATGAAATATGGAGCTTCAGATGCTTTAGGTTTGCATTGCAGGCTCTGATACCTTTTGTGTCTTCACTTTGCAGGCCTGACTGGCTATCCTCTTGCCAAGAGGATTTCTCTGGCAAGTCCCTCCATGCTCCTTCCCTCCAAGCCGTTGCCTCCCGTCCAGAAGAGCTTTCCTGCTACCAAGGCAAGCAAGATGTGCCACGGAGAGCAGGAGAGTGGGAAACCTGGCATCGGCTGTGAGGAGGAGATGAGAAAGAAAGAGGGAAAAGAAAGTAAGGTAAGGAGACCCAGCTAAGTCCTATGTGATAAATTTCCAGTTTATGTGCTGTCAGCAGGACTCTGAGACCTTTCCCTGACAGGGAAAACTTCACTGAAGTTTGAAGAGGTTCTGATTTGTCTCTTCAGCTGGGCCAGAAATGATGGGATACTAAGGGTGGGTGTGCATCTGCCCCAGTGCCTCCAGCCCCATTCCTGGCCATGGCATGGGGGCCCTGGAGCAGCTTGGGCAGGCAGAGAGCTTGCAGAGAGCAGCAGGGCAGGGAGCTCTGCTGAATTTGCTAAATGCCAGTGAGCCTGAGCTGATGGATGTGTGGGAGCTGGAGAGCAGCAAGCATGCCGAGAGCTCAGCAGCATCTGGGCTCAGAGGCTGCTGGGGAACTGTAGGAGGGAAGGGCAGCAGCAGAAGAAATGAGGGCCTTGAGAAAAGCAGGTTTTGGCATCCTGCAGAATGGCTTTGTGGGGCCGTGGCTGGAGATCAGCAGTGGCTGTGAGCCACCTTAGGGGCAGGGAGAGAACAGGGATCTAAAGCCACTGCCATGCCATCCCAAAGGGCAGTGGAGGCAGTGGCACCCCAGAACATCTTGATGTCAAACATGTGGCTGGCAGCTGGGAATGCAGGCACACTTGCAGAGGAGAGACCATGAGGGGAAAGGTTTCCAATGTGGGACATGGTCTCTCCCTCTCCAGTTCCCTTTGCATTCCCCATGCTGGGCCAAGCAGCCCCATCAATTTGATTTGTTTATTCCTGCCAAGCCCCAGCTGAGGGCATATGAAAATGTCTTGAGTCATGAATGGGGGCAAGGCTGGATGCTTGATCTGTGCACTGTGTTCTACTCTTTCCAGGCTTCCTTGCCATATGCCAGTGGTGGGGAAATGAAGAAGGCATCATTTGGACTGCCTTTGATCCCCCCAATTCACAAGACAGGAAGTCTCAATGTTGGCAGTGCTGCGGGATCTGTCCAA
Source organism: Melospiza melodia melodia (assembly GCF_035770615.1). Classification (NCBI taxonomy): domain Eukaryota; kingdom Metazoa; phylum Chordata; class Aves; order Passeriformes; family Passerellidae; genus Melospiza; species Melospiza melodia. Next base: position 104,761,161 of record NC_086196.1, on the reverse strand, counting down.
AGCTCTCCCCAGGTGGATTTGCAGGAGTCCTGGGAGATGAGGTAATCCAAGGTGTCTGCTGCTCCAGTGTGCTGCTCACCTCACTTTTCCCATCTTCTGTGGACATTTTGCATAATCTCCCATATATTTAGGCAAACCTCTGTGTATTCAGCATTTTGCCCATCCAATGTCAAACTCAACAGCAATGCCCCAAGAGCACAGGTGGTGGTGGGGAAGAGAAGGCAGGGCTTCAAAGCACCTCCAGAAGGGTCCTCTGCTGGATTTGTCTCTTGATTCCCCCTCTAATTGTTGTGGGGTCATTTGGGAACTGTTTTGCATGGGCCTGGATCCTGCAGAACTTTGGATAATGAGGTCCTTGACTGTTAAATTCTTCAGGCAGGAGAATATGCATGGGCAAATACTGGCTCCTGGAGAGGTGTCTGCAAATTCAGGCGCTGCTTCTGTAATCATCTGGTGTAATTTCTCTGTGCCTGGGCCTCCACTGTGAAATGAGATCCCTGATAAGTTTTGTGATGCAGATGTATAATCTGATTGATGTTTAATGTTGAGATCTGGGCTTAAGATCAAAGATGGCAAGGTGATAGAGAAGAGTTAAGAGACTGTACCTGATGGAAAGATATTGGCTTGGATATGTGTGATAAAATGAAGCTGTGACTCTTTTCTGAGGGATAACCATAAAGAGGGAGCCACAGAAGTATCATTCCAATAGAAAATCTTTGGCAGGGCTTTGAAAGTGCAACATGAATATTCTTCCCTAGCAGCTGAGTTGGAAAAAGCCATTTTGTTCTGGAAAGAGCCAGGAGGTGTAAAAGCATTCTCAGGAGACAGCAGTGCTCTGCCCACGTGTAGCACAAGGCTGTCACCAGGGTGAGGCACGAGCAGGCTAAGTCAAACTTTGTGAGAAGTACAAAAGCAGCCCTCCATCCAAACTGGTATCAGAGCCCAGCAGCTCTTGCTGCTTCAGAGAGGCTGCAGGAGCCACTTGGCTCCAAAAGGAGAGGCAGCAGAACTGGAGAGTTCTGGTGCAAGTTGAAGAATGACTGATGTGTTTCAGCCAGAGCTTGGCCAGCTCTGTGTGACTGCAGCAACTGAAAGCTTAAGGACAATTAATCAGCTTTGCATCCTTTTGGTTTATGTGTTGCATTCCCTACTTCATAGAAGTGTCCATGCTAAGAAGGTTTGTCTCCTTTCATGGTACACCCATTCCCTCTTTCTCTTTCTACCTCCTCATACGTTCTTCTGTCCTCCATTTTCTCCAGGCCAAGATCCAGCAGCAGGAAGCAAGCGAAGATGTTGGAACATGCAGGTAGGTACAGGGCATGTATGTCAGTCCTAAAATGACCTTTCTAGTCTTGACTCTGAGGTGACATTTTTAAAGCTTGGTTGAAACCCATTCTTTTGAAAATTTCTTTGAATTAGTTTCAATTCCTTGATGGGCTCAGTGGACTCTCCCAGAGCCCAGTCACTGGGAGTGTTCTTATGTGGAGCAGTGAAAATTTCTCCAGTGTGAAGTGTTGAGTGGCAGGAGCTGGAGTGGTACCTTGGGGTCCTGGAAATGCTGTGCAGGAAAAGAAAAACATTCCTCTCCATCCTGCACATGCCTTTTATCTCCCTGTAGCTTTTATAATGTCAGAATTAGTGGAGAAATGGAAGGCATTTTTCAGGAAATGAGAAATGTTCCCACTCCTTCCTCCTGCTTCTGAAGGAAAAAGCTTTCCTTGGGGCTGTTTCTGACCTGAACCCTTTGAGATGTGAAGGAGATTAATGGACATTGCCTGGTTTTGCAATGAAAGGAATAGGGAAACCTCCTATGATAGAAAGTCCTTTTGACTTTTCCAATGAAGGAGAAGGAGACTTCCAAATGGATGCAGCCAAGGCAGGGTGTGAGTTTGTCATCCTCTGACAGCACAGTCCCAAAGCCACCTCTGGCAGGTTCACAGTGACAAATCTCTTCCCTGGCTGTCCCTGCCTGTGTCAGTGTTGCAGGCTGAGGCTGGGGCAGGAGATGCCTTGTGCCTTGTGCCTGTCCCTGCCTTGCCTGATCCCTGACAAGTGGAATTGTGCCAGACAAAATGCAGTTTCCGGTGCATCTGCTTCAAGCAATGCTTTCAAGTTGAAAGCCTCATTGACACTGTTGTTGTTCCTTTGGCATCTCTGGGTGTGTAATGATAGGAGAGATGAGATGTGGAGAAATAATTCTGCTGATGCAGAGAAAGGGATGAGATCCCCTGGTTCCTTGGCTTAGGGTTAGTTCTGCCAAATCCTGGGTATGGCCCCTCTGGAATGACTCCTTCATTGCTCGTATGCAACTGGAATGATTAATGCTGCTTGGGAGTAGAATTGCTCAGTAAGTAAATGATATTTTTTCTGGATTAATTTTGGATTAGAATTGACTTATCTCAATAAATCTTGACTCTAGTGGTGTAAAATATGATGTGGCTATTCTACAGGGACAAAAAATACAGATTTACAAACAGTCTTCTTTTTAAGATCTTACCTATGTCCCTTCAATTAAAAAAATTGAGTTGTTATGTAGTACCATAATCAGAAATATTTTGAGGCAAGTCATCTTTTTGTTGGGTTTGGGACTCTTCAGGAAAGGTAGCAGGGAAAAAACTCATGGGGTAGTGAAGCTGAGCAAAAGCAGAATGTTTGAAAGCCAATGTGATGCCTACAGATTTCGGTGCTTGAATGCTGGGGATATGTAATGGGAGTGCAAAGTTTGTTTGACTTGTAACATGGGCTGTAATTGTTGACGTGCCAACACTTCCTTTGTTGTGAAGAGAAATGGAATCAGTTTGGAATCAACCAAACCCAACCCAGAACTGAGTGGGAGTTAGAGAAACAAAGGCCCTGGACAGTAGATTGGGAAAGCAATTACTTCCTAGGTGTAATTGTCAAATTGCAGACACCACTGTGGATTGTCAACAGTTTAGAAGGAAATGGATTACAAAGTAGTAGATGAGCAAGGAGCAACACATAAGCAAAGTTGTAGAAGCTTTCTCTTTTGGCTTGCCAGCTCCATACAGTTTAGAGGAATTGTAGTGAGGCTAGTTAAATGAAAAATAAAAAGAGAGAAATCTTCTGGATAGTAAAAAACCTCTTGGATGCCTCATCCATTGGATGGATTGATTGTAAAGTTGGGAGTTCAGTGAATTCACGTCTTGCCTTGTGAGCCTGGCTCAGCCTCACACAGAGGTGAGGTTGGATCTGAGCTGCTCTCTGTTGGGAGGAAGGCTCTTGTGGCAGCGCAGAGAGGCTGTGCACATTGGCAGGGAACAGCTGTGCCCTGCATGTGCCCCCTGCAAGGAGCTGTGCTGCTGCCAGTGCCCCTGGAGCTGTAGGGCTGCTGAGCTGTGGGGCAGGGAGAGGAGCAGCAGGGTGCATGTGCAGCTGAGCCATTGCTGGAGAGCACAGGGCTCTGGGCTCCCTGCTGTCCCAGGGCAGCCCAGAGGCCAGGCTGTGCCTGTGGCAGCTCTGGGGAAGTGGCTCAGGGTTTTCCCCTGGCCTGCCTCAAGTGTCTGCCAGCAGGAGCATGTTTCCCTGTGCAGCTGTTGAGAAGTTTCCAATGAATGTATCCCATGAAATATGGAGCTTCAGATGCTTTAGGTTTGCATTGCAGGCTCTGATACCTTTTGTGTCTCCACTTTGCAGGCCTGACTGGCTATCCTCTTGCCAAGAGGATTTCTCTGGCAAGTCCCTCCATGCTCCTTCCCTCCAAGCCATTGCCTCCCATCCAGAAGAGCTTTCCTGCTACCAAGGCAAGCAAGATGTGCCACGGAGAGCAGGAGAGTGGGAAACCTGGCAGCGGCTGTGAGGAGGAGATGAGAAAGAAAGAGGAGGCGAGTTCAGAAGGAAAAGGAAGTAAGGTAAGGAGATCAAGCTAAGTCCATTGTGGTAAATTTCCAGTTTATGTGCTGTCAGCAGGACTCTGAGACCTTTCCCTGACAGGGAAAACTTCACTGAATTTTGAAGAGGTTCTGATCTGGCTCTTCAGCTGGGCCAGAAATGATGGGATACTAAGGGTGGGTGTGCATCTGCCCCAGTGCCTCCAGCCCCATTCCTGGCCATGGCATGGGGGCCCTGGAGCAGCTTGGGCAGGCAGAGAACTTGCAGAGAGCTGTAGGGCAGGGAGCTCTGCTGAACTTGCTAAATGCCAGTGAGCCTGAGCTGATGGATGTGTGGGAGCTGGAGAGCAGCGAGCATGCCGAGAGCTCAGCAGCATCTGGGCTCAGAGGCTGCTGGGGAACTGTAGGAGGGAAGGGCAGCAGCAGAAGAAATGAGGGCCTTGAGAAAAGCAGGTTTTGACATCCTGCAGAATGGCTTTGTGGGGCCGTGGCTGGAGATCAGCACTGGCTGTGAGACATCTTAGGGGTAGGGAGAGAACAGTGATCTAAAGCCACTGCCATGCCATCCCAAAGGCCAGGGGAGGCAGTGGCAACCCATAACATCTTGATGTAAACATGGGGATGGCAGCTGGAAATGTAGCCAAATTTCCAGGGAAGTGAGAAAGTAGGGAGTGCTCAGAAATGTGGGACACGGTCTCTCCGTCTCCAACTCCCATTCCATTCTCCATCCTGTGCCAATCTGCTCCATCAGTTTGACTTGTTTATTCCTGCCAGGTCCCAGTTGAGGGCATATCAAAATGTCTTGAGACATGAATGTGGACAAGGCTGGAGGCTTGATCTGAGCACTGTGTTTTATTCCTTCCAGACCTCCTTGCCATACACTAGGGAAATAAATAAGGGGTCATTTGGAAAATCCTTGATCCCTGTGATGCGCAAGGCAGGCCATCTCCATACTGGCACTGCTGCAGGGTCTCATGGCAGATCTCCCCAGGTGGATTTGCAGGAGTCGCGGGAGATGAGGTAAGCCAAGGTGTCTGCTGCTCCAGTGTGCTGCTCATCTCACTCTCCCCATCTCCTGTCCTGATTTTGCACAGTCAGCTGTCCCATGTATTTCAGCAAACCGGGGTGTATTCAGCATTTTGCCCATCTATGATGATCCAGCTCAATGTCAAACCCAACAGCAATGCCCCAAGCCCAGAGGTGGTGGTGGGGAAGAGGAGGAAGGGCTAGAAAGCATCTCAGGATGGGTCCTCTGCTGGACTTGGCTATTATTTCAGCCTGAGCTTGGCCAGCTCTAAGCAACTCCAGCAACTGAATGCTTAAGGACAATTAATCATCTTTGGGTCCTCTTGTGTTTATTTGTTGCATTCCCTCCTTCACAGAAGTGACCATGCTAAGAAGGTTTGTCTCCTTTCACGGTACACCCATTCCCTCCCTTCTCTTTCTACCTCCTCATACGTTCTTTTACCCTCCATTTTCTCCAGGCCAAGATCCAGCAGCAGGAAACAAGAGAAGACCTTGGAACATGCAGGTAGGTGCAGGGCATGCCTGTCCTTAAATGACCATTGGAATTTTGACTCTAAGGTGACATTTGGAAAACTTGGTTGAAATACATTCTTTTAAAAATTTCTTTGAATTAATTTCAGTTCCTTGATGGGCTCAGTGGACTCTCCCAGAGCCCAGTCACTGGGAGTGTTCTTATGTGGAGCAGTGAAAATTTCTCCAGGGTGAAGTATTGAGTGGCAGGAGCTGGAGTGGTACCTTGGGGTCCTGGAAATGCAGCGCTGAAAAGAAAACATTCCTCTCCATCCTTCCATCCTGCATTTGCCTTTTATCTCCCTGTAGCCTTTCCAGTGTCAAAACGAGAATAGAAAAGGAAGGCATTTTTAGCAGGAAATGAGAAATGTTCCCACTTCTTCCTCCTACCCTTGAAGGAGAAAAGCTTTCCTTGGGGTAGTTTCTGATCTGAACCCTTTGAGATGTGAAGGAGATTCATGGACATTGCCTGGTTTTGCACTGGGAGGACTAGGGTAACCTCCTATGATAGAAAGTCCTTCTGACTTTTCCAGTGAAGGAGAAGGAGACTTCCAAATGGATGCAGCCAAGGCAGGGTGTGAGTTTGTCATCCTCTGACAGCACAGTCCCAAAGCCACCTCTGGCAGGTTCACAGTGACAAATCTCTTCCCTGGCTGTCTCTGCCTGTGTCAGTGTTGCAGGCTAAGGCTGGGGCAGGAGATGCCTTGTGCCTGTCCCTGCCTTGCCTGATCCCTGACAAGTGGAATTGTGCCAGACAAAATGCAGTTTCTGGTGCATCTGCTTCAGGCAATGCTTTCAAGTTGAAAGCCTCATTGACACTGTTGTTGTTCCTTTGGCATCTCTGGGTGTGTAATGATAGGAGAGATGGGACGTGGAGAAATAATTCTGCTGATGCAGAGAAAGGGATGAGATCCCCTGGTTCCTTGGCATAGGGTTAGTTCTGCAAGATCCTGGGTAGAGCCCCTTGGAATGATTCCTTCATTGCTGTTATGCAACTGGAATGGTGAATGCAGATAGAGAGTATTGTTGCTCTTCAAAGTAGTTGCTAATTTTTGCTGGTTTAATTCTGGGGCAGGAATGACCTGTCTCATGAATGCTTTCCTGTCTGTCTTTTACTTCTGATTGGGACATTTTACAGAGGGAAAGAAATCCAATTTTAAGACAGTTGTTCCTCTGTAACCGCTTGGCTGCCACATGATTTTATCCTTTGTGAAACCACGTAAAGAATTAATTCTCTGAGTGATAACAGCTCAGTTAGAGATTATATCAAATGACCTGCCCTCCACTATTTCCATTAAGAAAATTTAGCATTGTCAGTATTAGCCAAGATCAGAAATGTTTTGAGGCAGGTCATGTTTTATGTTGGTTTTAGTTGTGTCTGCGGGAAAGAAAGCAGGCAAAAAAACCCCATGGAACAGTGAAGCAGAGCAAAAGTGGCAATTTGCAATTAGATAGCCAGTTTTTTTTTTTTCCCCGAAGACTCCTTGAATATTGGGGGATATGTAATATGGATTGCAAAGCTTCTTCCAACATGAGGTGCCATTGCTTATGTGCCAGCACTTCCTCTGTTGTGAAGAGAAATAAAAGCAACCAACCAAACCCAACCCAGAACTGAGTGGGAGTTAGAGAAACAAAGGCCATGAACAGTAGCTTGGGAAAGCAATTACTTCCTAGGTGTAATTGTCAAATTCTGGACACCACTGTGGGCTGCCAACAGTTTACATGGAAAGGAATTTCAAAGTAGTAGATGAGCAAGGAGCAACACATAAGCAAAGCTGTAGAAGCCTACTCTCCTGGCTTGCCAGCCCCATGCCGTTCAGAGGAATTGTAGTGAGGCTGCTTTCATGAAAAATAAAAAGAGAGCGATCTTCTGAATAGTAAAAAGACACATTGGATGCCTTATCCATGAGATGGACTGATTGTATAGGTGAGAGTTCACTGAATTCACTTCTTGTCTTGTGAGCATGGCTCAGCCTCACACAGAGGTGAGGTTGGATCTGAGCTGCTCTCTGGTGTGCTGCTGCCAGTGCCCCTGGAGCTGTAGGGCTGCTGAGCTGTGGGGCAGGGAGAGGAGCAGCAGGGTGCAGGTGCAGCTGAGCCATTGCTGGAGAGCACAGGGCTCTGGGCTCCCTGCTGTCCCAGGGCAGCCCAGAGGCCAGGCTGTGCCTGTGGCAGCTCTGGGGAAGTGGCTCAGGGATTTCCCCTGGCCTGATTCAAGTGTCTGCCATCAGGAGCATGTTTCCCTGTGCAGCTGTTTAGAAGTTTCCAAGGAATGTGTCCCCTGAAATATGGAGCTTCAGATGCTTTAGGTTTGCATTGCAGCCTCTGTTACATTTTTCAGGCCTGACTCACTGCCATGGTCCCAAGGAGGTTACCCTGGGATCTGTAGTTTCCCTGACACCTTCCCAGATGCTCTTACCTTTGAAGGCCTTGCCTTCCCTCCAGAATTACTCTCCTTCCTCAAAACCCAGATCTTACTCTCCTTTATTATTAAGCTGGCCATTCTGCAGGGGCAAAAAAATCTGGATTAACAACATTGTTATTTTTCTACTTTCCTGCCTGATTTTATCCTCTGTCAAGTTGTTGTATAGAATGATTAGTTCTCAGAATTTTAGCAGCTCTATTGGAGAGTATTCCAGAATGAGCTCCATTGTTCTACTTGCATTAAGAAAATCAACCTCTAGTCAGGCTGGTCCCAATGTGGCCCAATCTCATACAGCTGGGAAGGAAAATCCTTGGGGAAAATGAATTATCAAGAACACAACTGGGTTTCACTCCTGCAACCCTAGGCTTGTCTTTGAGTGTCCTCTAAAATATTCCAACAAAGAGAAGAAAATGTTGATCTAAATGCGTGCAGGTATTAGAACCTGGGAGTTCTTTTAGGAACCAGAAAGATGATGTTTACTGAAATCAGCATGATAAGGGCAGATAAGAATGTCTGTCTAGAGCAATCTCCATCTCTGCCCTTCTCTCTCAGACACAGAGGCTGTCCAGCATGCAGGGGCTGAGGCCTTTGCCATGCAGCAGGTTTCAGTCTGCTGGCCAACAGAGCAATGCCATGTCTGCTGCCAGTAGCCCATCCCTTGGGAGAGGCTCTAGGCATTGTGCCTTGCTGCTCTCAATCCCAATCTCTGTAATTCAGGAGAGTTCTGCAATCTGGAACCTGTCATGCCTGTTGGCCAGCATGGCATTTTTGGGGGCTTGAAATCTGCCAGAGATTTACAGGAACCCTTGCTTCCATTCCCAGGCCTCCCACTGAGCCAGGCCAAGGAGATGGATCATCCCAGCAGTTGTGGTGTTACAAGGGACAAAGAGCTGAGGGACAACTCTGGAAAGGTAAGGGATAAGAACAGGGATGAGCAGAGTTCCTGTCCAGCAGCTGTTTAGGCCCAAAATGTCACCGAAAATCACAATCTTCCACTCCTTGGGAGATGGGGATTCTCTTGGGAATATGTTTGAGAATTCCAGGGCAATTGCTTGGCCATTTCCAGTGGGGCCAAGGTCACTGTTTGGAGATGGTGCTAAGGTCGTGCCAGCAGCATTCTTTATGTGCAAAGACTGTTTTAGAGAAGTTCTGAATGGCAGAGCAAGCTACAAAGTGAACGTGGGCAAAGTGCATCCTTGGAAGCAGAGAAGCAAAGATTCTGATGTTGAGTGTAAGCAAGGCTGCAAAATCAATGGGAGAGTTTGATTTTTCCTGGTTCACTTTGTGGCTGTATCTCACAGCCCTGTCATTCTCAAGTTTTCTGCTCATGAGCACCAATGCTTCTGCAACTTGTTCTCACAAGACTCCTCCTTTTGGTCTGCTGGTCTCAGAGACCAAGTCCTTGAGAGCTGAGTCCTTCAGAAGCCAGGAAGTGAGAAACAGCTGCAATTGCTGGCCATGGGTGTTACGCAACAGCTCATTAGGCCTCCTTGCTGGGTATTGCACATGGTTTTTATTCTCCTGCCATGGCCTGTAGGAACTGAACTGCCTGCTCCCTGCCATGTGAGCTCTTCATCTGTCTTGGAGCACTCCTATGAGTTTCATGCTTCAAGCAGGGCTTCCTGGTATAGGTTGCAGTTGCAGCAGTGGAAGATTGTGGCACTACAGTGTTCCACCTCACTGTGTGTAATTACCAAGGTGAGGACTGGAGACACTCCTCTGAAACTATTGGAATGTGTATGGAGCTGCATTGAAGCCTATGGCACTCTGTGGACTCTGTGCTCCTGATGAGATGTTGTGTCTGGTTTGTGTGTCTCTGCTTACAGTCGGTGATGTATTTCCATTGCACCTAGGTCTGTGATGCATTGGTCAAGTTGGCTGAAAAGAACATTCAGAGGAAGAAAATGGAGCTTTTTGAAAAGGAGATGAAGAGGAGACAAAAGGAAACATCCTTGCAGCTTCTTTCTAAGGCAGTTGAGCCCAGGCATGCAGCTGAAGCAAGTAAGTGGTGGCTACACTTGTGGTGGTCCTTTCTGACCACTTGCTTGCCCTTTGCACAATGTTGCAATCAGACTGGTGGGCTGTTCTTCTTGCATGTGAGTGGAAGCTTGCATAGGATTTAATTCTGTTTCCCAAAGAAAAATACAGAGGCATGAAGTGTTTTGCCCATGGCGTCACTAAGTCAGTAAGAGAATATCAGCTTCCCAGCTTCACCTCTAAATTCTTTCAGAGTAGAAAATTCTATCTTGCAAACTACACTGGGGCTTCAGACTCTCTCCTGGAGAGCAGTCTCCAGGGAAGGTGAGGGCAAAAGAATGCTTTTCAACCAGGCTGGAACCTGGAAGAAACAAAATTCACCTCCAGAGATCCTTCTCCTGCCACTCCCTGCTGAGGAGCTGGCGCTGTGGAGCTGTGCTGGAGCCCCAGGCCGGGCTTCTGTTGTAGCCCCAGGAGCCAGCAGCGTTCCCGAGGGAATCCCGGCCGAGGGGCTCTGCCTGCAGGGCTGTGAGCGCTGCCCGAGGGCGGCAGCAGGGCCCGCAGGAGGCAGCACTCAGCCCGAGGGCATCACGCAGGGCTCTGCACTTTCTGTGGTAACTGCCCCTGCCTGCCTCTGGAACAGAACAGAAGCACAGCAATATTGGCTTTTTCTTGTTTCTTAGGGGACGCATCACTGCAGTTTGCTTTTAAGCTAGAAGAGGGTAGATTTAGATTAGATATTAGGCATAATTGTTTTATAAATGCAGGGGATGAAAATCTGTCAGAGTTTGGCCCGAGAAGCTGTTGTTGGTCTATCCTTGAAGGTGTTCAAGGCGAGTTTACATGGAACTCTAAGGAACCTGATCACGGGGGTTGGACTAGATGGTGGTTAGAGGTGCCTTCCAACCCAAACTCTCTAGGATTCTGTGATTCTGTGATCCCTGTCACATGTTGGTCTACCATTGTCATACTTGAAGTTCTTTGGGATAACAAAAAGATGTTACCCAGCTCCAGCAACTTTTCTGGGCTTTTCCATCATTGCCTGGTTCAGCACCCTCCACTTACAAGCTCCTCTCTGGTCCCTGCAGGATTTAGACTACCACCTGTCGATGGCACAGCTCCTGGTGTGGAGAGGAAACACCCTGGTAGTGCTATGAAGAAAAGGGTCATGAGGAAGCAGGACAACGTGCCCTTACTGCCCAGTACACCCACCCTCCATGGGGATGGCAGCTTCCCATGCAGCTCCTCAGGTAAGCCTGCTCTGTGGCAGCTATTTCCTGCAGAGGTTTTTTCTTGTACGAGGAGCACAAGCTGCCTCCTGCCTCAGCCAGGACAGCTGGGATCTTGGGTCCATAGTCTGTCCTGAGAATGAACAGCAAATCTACTTTTGAGTTACTCCAAAAGTTGATAGTCTAGAATATTTGAAGTCAATGGAAACAGAGGTGCTGTCAGGTGTGAAGGGTCAGGTATGGCTGTTCCCTGGTCGTTGCTCCATGGGAATTGAGCCCGGCACAGCATGGCTGGGCTGTTCAGGCTGTTCAGGCCTGGCTTGGTGCCAGGCCTCGTGATAACAAGGCAGCTGCAGTCTTTCCTCAGGGAGCTGCAGAGTGCCCCTGTCCTCAGGGCTGGGGGAAATCAGGGTGCTGAGAAAAGAGAGGCCCCTGAGGGGTTCCCTCCTGGGCTGGCCAGTCCTGCTGTGGGCACTGTCTGGCAGGGAGTGGGAGCTCTGCGGCCTCAGGAAGCTGCCGCTGGCTGTGGCACCTGTGGCACTTGGGAGCTGGCGCTGTGGGGGCAATTGTCAGCTTCAGCCTGGAGCTGTGCCCAGCTGGGGGAGGCTGGGAGCAAGCAAGGAGCCCCCGGATGCAGGCAGCAGGGAATCTGTGAGGCAGTGGCAGCGTGTGCCACACGGAGCCCTGGCTGGGAGATGGGGCTGCAGGCCGCGCCATGGCGGGTGCCGTGCCCGGGGCTGCAGCGCCCATGGCCGACCCTCTCCTTACAGTGACCCCGCAGACGGCCACTGGTGCCAAGTGCCGAGAGGAGCCGCTCCGTGGGCGTGGGCAGAAGGACGGAGCATTTTCAGACCCACAGCAGTCCTTGCAGGAGGCACTCTCCATGCTGGACAGCGATGACTGGTAAGAAAGGCCCCGTTCCCTCTGTGTCCCTCTGAGCGTTAAGGTTGGTCAGAAGCTTTTGTGTCTTGCTCCTGCCTCGGAGCCCCCAGAGCCCAGAGGGCCAAAGGGCACTGGTGAAAGGCCTGCAGAGCAGGGAGAGCATAAAGATTGGAGAGCAGCCTTTTCTTGGCCTTGCTCTGCAGCAGTGCTGCAGCTGCAGCAGGTCCGTGCTGTTTCCTGGCTTTGCCTGCTGCTCCACAGAGCTGCAAAGGAAATGCTGAGGGGAGAGAGAGAGCTGTGGGATGAGATGATTTGCTGGCTGAAGGCAGAAGCAGGATGGCAGCAGTTTTGAGTGTAGAGATTTGGGTGCCTTGGGCCCCTTGCCCAGTGGCACTGAGTAAGACTCCTCTCTGCTCCCACTGCTGTCAGCAATGGCAGGGACTCGTGCATGTGAGTCCCAGAAGCAGCTCCAGGGAGCTCCTCTTTTTGAGAAATGGGCTGAGCTGTGCTTTCAAGTCCCTCAGCCTGCCATTACTCCTGAAGGGCTCATGGCAGAAGAGAAGGAAAAAGAAAATCCTCTAGGAATCTTGCACTTTTGGAATTCAACTTTTCCTTCTCACTGCTTCATATGGGCCTGAGATGTTTTTTCAACACTCACAATGTGTCCCAAAATTCTACACAGACAGAAGGTGGCCCAGAGGTGATAACCCTACAAATGTGAGGTGATATTGGTTGACTTTTTGATGTCTGGGTTAGCATCCCCTCACTGGTGGATGCTTCACTCTCACAGGAATAAACATGAAAAATTTGCCACGATACATCTCCTTTGCTTTGCCCTTTCTCTTGTGTTTTCTCTTCCCCATTTCTCTTTGGTGCCCTGTGAGGTGCAGAGAGCTTCTGCAGGTCTGGAAGGTCCTGATGACACTCAGGGTGCCCGTGGGATCAGTCACCAGCCCTGTGCTGCAGCCCTGATGCCTCACATACCCTCCTGAGGCTGAGGGCCTGCACAAAGCAAGTGTTGAGAGATGGAGGTGTTTGCATCTTTTAAATAACATGTTGCTGTTGTGGGGCTTGTTTTAGGTAGGAGTGTTGTGGGAAAAGCCAGAGTTTCAACAGTTCTTGCCCAGGGATGGAATCTTAATCTTCTGGGACAATATCCTGGTGCTTTTTTGGGGAATGTGTGAGGTGGAGTGGAGGGGAGTGGGTGACACACAGGCCTAGATTGTAGAGTGGGAACTCAGCTCCAGAATGGCAGTGCAGACTCTCAGTGCTGAACTGCCTGCTGGAGCTGACAAAGAAGGAAAATACTGTCTCAGGAACAGCCTAATGGGACTGTGTCTCAGGGACAGGTACAGGGAGGTGACAAGAAACAGCAGCATGGCCTGGCCTCAGAGCTTCTAGGACGCAGTGACGGAGGGACTTAATAGCAGAGATTTTCAGAAAGGCCACACATGAACACTCTGAGAGCTCTCTCTTTGCCTCTTGCATTTGTGTATGCTTTTGACAGCCACAGCATCCTGTGGCAATGGGTTCCATGATTTCATTAAGTGCTCCTTGAAAAGCACCTCCCATGGTTTGGCGGAGCTGCCAGCCTGGTCATTTCAGAGGGGGCTGCCTAGTTCTTGGGTCGAGAGAAAAATCAATCTTTTTGGTACTTGTCTTTCAGGGAACTGAAGAAGAAGGGACTCTTCAACATCCCACGGCTGGCTGAGTCCCATCCAGAAGTCCTGCTGTGTCGACTTCATGAGATTTGCTTGGCAGCTACCAGCGAGGTGAGAACATTGTTCTGAATTGTCCCCCATACTTCATACACGGCTTGTAGAGGAGATATGTGCTTGTTCATCTCCATGTGTGCTCAGGGACTGCCTTCATTTCTGGTTTTAGACCTTCTAATGTCTGTCAGCTGTCTGTAGGATCTGTGTGTACGTGCAGCTGTATTTACTGGCAGGTTGGGTAGCTGGCACTTGTCTTTGAGTGTGGTGCATTATAATGCAAGGCAGAAACTGAGACACTAATGACATTCTATGCCAGAGTCCAAATCTCTGCCCAAGCTGTAATTGAACCCTGCAAATGAGTCTGTAGCTCTGAGCCTGTGTTTTCTCTTTCCTGAGTGCTTCAACTACAGGTGTTGCTTTTTTGAACAGGAGCACCTGAGTGTTTTATTTTTATGACTTGTGCCTTTATGGTTTGAAAGCATCCCTTACTTTATTTTGCTTCTTTGTTTTTCAAAACAAGGGGCCTAAAATCAAAGCAGTTGACATTGTAGAAGCGTTAAGTAGAAGACTTTAGTGAAAGATATTTTTTTATGCCTAGCAGTAAGCAGGTGTGAGGCCAGAAATTGGTTCCAGAGTAAGTGCCTTTCTGTGTTTGGGCTCTTTTGCTCTTCCTGTGCTTTTATGTTCCTCTATACACAGTGGGACATGCTGTGATTTTGTGGGAGTTTTGTCTAAGGAAACTGGTTTTCTTTTCAAGGTGATTCTTACATTTCCCCTCATGACTTCCCCAGGTGACCAACCTCCGGTCCAAGGTGTCCTGCTCAGCAATCGTCACTCTGGGAGAGCTCTTTGCCATCTTGAAGAAGGACATGGACTCCGAGGCGGATGAGGTTGCTGCGGTCCTTCTCCCCATGGTGTGGAACTCGCCAGAGTTTATTCAGAAGGCAGCCTGTCAGAGCCTGGGGATGATGGTAGAGAACGTGACTCCTGCCCGAGCAATGACTGTTCTCATGGACAGGGGAGTCAAGTAGGTTCTTCTTCTTTTAGTGATGTTCTTCACCTTCCAGTGTGTGGGTGGGGGAAGGGATCCGAGAGAGAGAATGGGAATGGTGGGAGGGAAGGATCCTGTATCCTGCATCTTCTGTGGACTCAGTGACTTGATTCCTTAAATCTCTGATCAACCTCATTTCTTTCCTCTTGTCACCTATTTCAGCCCCCCTGCAGCCCATTAGGTCACAGAGTCACAGAACTGTAGAATATGGGGAGTTGGATGGGTCCCATCAGGACCATCCAGTCCAGCTCCTGGCCTTGCACAGAACAACCCAAGGGTCACAGCGTGTGCCTGAGATTGTTGTCCAAATGCTTCTTGAACTCTGCCAGGCTTGGTGCTGTGAGCACTGCCCTGGGGAGCCTGTTGCAGGGCCCAAGCACCCTGTGGGTGAAAAGCTTTTTCCTGATATCCAAACTAAAGCTCCTCTGACTCAGCTTGCTGCTGCTTCCTGGAGTTCTCCAAGTCTGTCAGAGTCTCCTAGATGTGGGTAACAGTGGGGAAGTCAAAGTGCCTGCAAAGGCTCAGGATACAGCTATGTGCTTTTGTGGGAAGAGGGACAATTGCAATTGCAGCTGTGAGCACTGTTGCATATTTCACAGCTCTAACCACAGAGTCCCTGGGGAAAACCATGTATCCTCATGATGCCATTAACCTGGGAAATAAGGAGTGTCCTTGCTGGGGTGTGGAGCACATGGGGGAGAATGTGCTGGGTGTGGCACAGCCTGCCCAGAAGGTGCAGCTGCTGCCAAAAGGAGTCTTGTATGAGTGTCTTGTATGAGTGTCCTGGCCTTAGAGCTCTGCTTTCTATTCAAAATGATGTTTCATGTTAGCCTTGAGATGATGATTCACTTTCCAGGCACCTTCACAGGCCGAGGGCCATGGGACAGCTGAAGCAAATGCTGCCCTAAGTGTTGATGCTGGGCCTGATAGTTCCCAAGAGATTCTCTCTAGATCAGAACAGCCTGGCTCAAATGCCTGCCACCCTTTCCTCAGCTTTGGAACAGGGTAAAACACTCAGATGTATCCCTTGCCAAGCTTTACAAAAGAAACAGGCTGCATTGCTGGATAATCCACAACATCATGCCCCACAGTGTGTTTGCCCTGCATTTGTTTCTTTCCAGAGGTCTGCAGATTTGGGCATGAATGGGTGGAAAGAGCCTCATCCTGCTGCAGCTCTGTGTAGTGGGTGCCCTCTGAGGGGTCAGCATGAATTATCCTTAATTTCTAAATAATTAATATGTGATCTACTACTTTAATTTTTCTCTGAGTAAATTTTGGGAAAGAAATGGAGTATCAGCTAGTGCAGGGAGACTGAACTCTTCTGTGCAGGCAGTCCTTCTGTACAATGCTAACTTAGTGTTTCTCTGAGGACAGAACCTTCTGTAGGTGTTGGAAGGTGCAGGGAGAGCCCAGGCTCCTTCCCCCAGCAAGGACAGGGAGCACGCTCTGGCCAAGGCCTGTGCTGCTGCTGCCTTGTCCCTGTGGCCCAGGGTTTGCTCTCTCCTTCCCAGGAGCCGCTACGTCCAGGTGCGCAAGTGCGCGGCCCAACTCCTCCTGTCCTTGATGGAGAAAATGGGAGTCTCCAAGCTCGCAGGCACCCCCAGGGCTGAGAGACTCCCACAGGTGGCAGGGAGACTGGCTCAGGACTGTCACAAGGACACAAGGTAATGATCTTCATCTCACCTCCAAAACCAGGAAAACCGTTTTGTGTTAGGCTTTAAAGGTAAAACCATGAAAGAGCGGAAACTCAAGGAAATAATGAGCGACCTCACTGTGTGGCTAAGGGGCATAGAATCATGGAATATGCTGAGTTGGAAGGGACCCATGCAGGTCATCCAGTCCAGCTCCTGGCCATGTGCAGGACAGCCCAAGAGTCACTCCATGTGCCTGAGAGCATTGTCCAAACGCTTCTTGAGCTCTGTCAGGCTTGGTGCTGTGATCGCTGCTCTGGGCTGCCTGGGGAAATGACTGTACCGGGTAACCTGAGGCTGGCCAGCAAGAAGGAGCATTGCCAACTTCCTGTGACTTGAAGGAGTCTTCACTGAGCTCAAAAGAGCTCAGATTAGCCAGTCCAATAGTTTTGACTGGCCTTAGGTGCACAAGAGAAAGCCAAAGTGTTGGCTAATGTTCATCATTGGAAGATCCCAAACATCTGTTTCTCATTAACTTAAGACTTCCCTAGAAATATTTCAGGGATCTTTATCCAATGTATTCAGTCTTTCTAAACCTCTTCTGCAGATTTCTAGAATGCTGTTATCTGTGGCTCAGTGGTCTGCAAATTTCTTCTTGAAGAAAACCGTAGTTTCCTAGCAGCAAAATCACCCTAAACCACCAAAATCCCCTTACTTTGATGATGAAATTCCCATTAATAGCTGCCAAGAGCACCAGAGCAACTAGCTGACCCTGTGCATACATATAATATAGAATAATCAAAAGCAAGCATGAGGTGAGAAAGGTAAATTCCTGTACAAAGGCAACAGGACACTGCTAACAGGCTCTGACAACAAAGCAGATGTGTTTTGCTTGTTGCCTGGGATCCTTTGATCCCACAGAAGCACACCCCCAGTTTCAGAGAGAAATGGTATTTTTCTTTTGCCCCACATTCTCCTCCTGCCCCTGTGTTCAGCTACAGCACTGTGCAGTGTCAAGTGAGGTAAATCTCCCTCTTTGCTGAGTAGGTAGTGCCTTCTCATGCAAGCATTGCACCTGATGAGTTTAAGGCATCAGCCTCTTCTGTTAACACTCGTGCTTTCTTCATTTTCTGTTGTTTCCTTCCTTCCTTCCTTAGGCATTATGGACAGGAGATGGTGAAGATGTTGCTGAATAATCAAAAATTTAAAAAGCTTTTGGAGCAATGCCTTTCCCCGCGTGACCTGGAAGATATTCTGACCAGAATTAAGAAGAAGGTAAGTGCTTGACAGGAGAAATATCTCCTTTGTGCAAGTATTGCCACTGCTAATACGAGATCAAACATACCCAATGTGTCTTTATCCTATTCCACTTCTGCTGAATGATTTTGCTCCTGGGAGTGAGCTGTTAATCCTCAGCCTGTTCATCTTCAGACCACAGAGGAACTGCTATTATCAGGGGAAAAGTGGGGTTTTGAATATTTTGAATATTGGTCACAAGGAGGAAAGGGAAAGAGGAGAAAATGCGTTAGCACTCGTGTATTTCCCCCACTACAGTCTCCCTACTCTGCCCCCAGTAAAGCAATTAAGTGAGAACAGTGCTTGTGAACATAACAGAGTATTCCTTGCAAAAGAGACTGGAAGTAGCAGTGCCAAGAAAATTTCCAAATATACAAAAAATGTCCAAGTCAATCCTAGTTACTACAGTTGCTGTCTGTCTTTTGGGAATACTGCCCTGCTGTCAAGCCCTGTGGAGCTGGAAGAAGCTTGGTGAATTCAGCAGCATCCAGTGGAAAATCATGTGTTTGTTTGGGGGGGATTTTATCCTTTTCATCTACATTACATAAGGGAGTGTGCCTTGGTGCACGAGCAGGGAGAGTAAGTGTTGAACCAAATCAACTTCCAACACATTGAGCCAACCTCCAAAGAGTCCAGCTTTTTCCTTTAAGACCACTCATTGCCTGTCAGTTTGCATTATTCCCATTTATGCTCAAGACTAATGAATTTGGGATTTTAGACGGCTGCTCAGTGTGGTAGCACCCATAACCTGCCTTGGGCTATTGAAATCAAAGAGTTGGCATCACTGAACCTCTGGTCTGTTTATTTCTGTAAGTTAGGAAATGTTTCCCTAAGCCTTGGTAGCAGTGATCCTGGTTCTAACTTGTGTTTTAAAGAGGGCATTTCCTATTTTATATTCTGAAGATTCATGGGGTTTCTTTATGTCTTTGTAGGAGATGGAAAACCAGCAGGGTGAACGCCCCTCTGTCAAGGAGCCTGTGAAGAAGAGGAATGATGGCTCAAAGGAGCCCCAGTCCCCATTGCCCTCTAGCAAACGGTACTGAGCACTTTTGTCAGATGTGACAAAGCACATGACAAGCTCTACATGCCTCTTCCTCAGGCAAATCTTTTTGCTGGAGATGACCAGTGCCAGATATTGTTTCCCTTCCTTACAAATGCTCTAGGGTAAAAAATGTCAACTTCTGCATTCTACTTCTTGATGATCCAGTGCAGTGGCAAGGGCAGTGCTGTGGAGGCTGGGAGAGGGCCAAGTCTCTGCTGCCTGGCTTGAGACAAGGAAATTCAACCAGGGTTTTTTTTTATCCAAGTGGAGTCCTTTGTAGATGGGTGTTTTAATGAGAAGTCCCAGTTTGGAAGCAGGATGCCATTCCCCAAACAAGCAGTTCCCATCCATGTGGTTTGGCCTGGCTGATTCCTGGTTTTCTTACCCTCAAACAGTACCAAGTTTGAGTAGTAAGGAGCAAGGCAATTCCTGAGCCATTTTGGTCAACAGGTGTCTCAATGTGGACTTTTTGTTTTGGTATTTCTGTCCTTCATATGGTTTGCTTGATGGAGAGTGTGTTTGGTTTATTTCCCCCTGTGCTGCAATCAGCATTTAAGATAGGAATTTGGTCCTTGCTGTCTCTTCATGCCAGTGGCAGAGCTACTTGTACCTGTTCTCCTCTTTTACCAGAGGGGATTTATTTAGCTCTGTCATGCTCAGTGGTGGCAGGAAGGTGACCACATGCCTCAGTAGCATGGCTAGCATCTTCCCATGCTCATGGAAGAGACAGGTTGATCCCAGAGGATTATTCCCAGAGGGTTTGTTAAGCTGTGCATCTAGTCTCTAGGGAAGCAAATGAAATGTGAGTGTAGTTCTGGCATGTCTGGCTTCTGTTCTTATCTCTGTTCCTGATTTTCTGGATCCTTCAGATATGCCCCTGTTCATCTGTTCACATGCATCTGAACTACTTTTCCAGATTGTCATGCCGGGTGTAGAGACACTTCTTCACAGTGATGACTTTCCTTATTATAAAACACACATGTGCCACATGAGGAGGCATTTAAACTTGGAAGTAGTGTCTCCCTTTCCCCACAAAGCAATGTGTGCCTTGGAAGGCATCTGAAGATAGATCAGATGCATCTCATCCTTGGTTTTCCTGAGTGAGCAGTGGTGAGAATTTCACTTGCAGACTGTCTGCCGTAATGATTGTCACGAGGTCCACGTTGTTCCTCAAAGCTTCATGATTTTCTAGCTTGAAATCACATCATTAGGAAAGCTCCTCAGGATATTTTGCTCACAATTAACTGAAGGCATTACCAGCAACAGGTCCTAATTTGGTTTTGTTTTCCAGGGTGAAGTCTGCCCCTGGTGGACGCCTCCTCCACCGTCCAAAAGCCCAGGTCACGTTACCTGCAAGTGTGGAAGGAAGGGAGTCACTGCAGAAGCTTTACCATCTCCTGGAAGCCAAGGGGTTTCAGACAAGGATGGAAGGAGTGGCACTCCTCCTAGATCTGTGCAAAACCAGCCCTCAGCTGATCTCCAGTAACATTGTCCAAGTATGTAGGGTATCTTCATGGTTCCTTTCCTTTAGCTCCTTTCCTAAGCCTGGGGAAGTAAAGTTAATTCAGTGTGTCTTGGCACTACTGCATCCTGGCTGTTTGGGACAGGCTGGTCCCTCTTACCCAGACAAATGCAATTGAAGTCTGGGCTTCAGGACAAGTTCTTTCAGTCCAGCTGTATTTGTCTGGCAGGTGCCTATTGCTGATGTTCATCAGATGATGGCAGAAATTTTCTGCTGGTGTAATTGTTGCTGTCTCCTACTCCCAGTTGGGTTAAGTGAAGGGAATCCAGCCACTGAAAGCATGGCAATTATTCTCTAGACGAAAAATAGGTTTGCATGGGGAAGAGAAGTATCAGGCTGGGTTGGTTTAAACAAAATGTTTTAAAAAGGACACTTCTGTAAACTCCATTTTGTCTTGCACAGGCACAACTCTGGCTCTCATTTCTATCCTCATTCCTATTCCTCTTGGTAAAGATGGTGCTCACCCTTTTTGGGGGGCTTTTTTTTCTCTTTGGTAAAAGAGGAAAACAGCTAAGGACCGATCCATCCTTTCTTCTCCCAGTAGCTGCTTTTTCCCTTTGTCTGGAAAATGGTGCCTGATACTGTGGCTGTCAAGGGACTGAACCTGCTGTAATGAGAGCTGTAGAGCACATTACGTTTCAGAAGTCTACATTTAGTTAGAGAAATGGTCTGGATCCTGGAAGAGTTGACCAGAGCCCTGTCCTTCTTCAGGCATAGGTTCTAAGACAAAGAAAATAAAAATGAGATCTCCTCCCACTACAATTTTGGCAAAATCATAACTGCCCTCAGTACTTGAGGCAACTGTATAGAAAAATGGGTATGGTAAATATCTGCTTCCATAATTTAAAAGAAAAGGAAGTCTTTTGAGTTAATAAATGAAATTGATTTGATGATTTATAGGTGGAGAGAAACACCATCTTTTCTGTCCCAAGCCAAAACTCTTAAAAACAGATGAAAATCTTTAAGCAGCATCAGGTTGCACAACCATTCCAGTGAGTGGCCCACAGGAAAACAGTGAAATTGTGCAAGCAAGGGCTGACCTGACAGAAAGGATCACTTTCATCTTTTATATTGCTGAGTGCTCATTCCTACATCCCCTCTTCAGACAAGGTCATTTTAATCCAGCTTTCATGTTGTTTGTTCTCTTCACAGATTTTTGATCATTTTCTCCTGAGAATCAATGACACCCATAAGAAGGTGAAGCAGCAGGCACTGGAGGTGCTGGCAGAAATGACTGGAGTCCTGGAAGAGGCCCTGAACCCGGTGATGGTCCGTTTGGTGGAGGGAATAACAAAGAACCTGAACTCAAAGGATCCCGGGGTTCATGCCGCAGCTGTGACCGCACTGGACCAATCTGTTGTTCATTTAGGTAAGGCTGAGCCTGGCATGGACTCCCCTCACCTGTGTCTCTGTCTGTCCCACACAAGAGAGCGCCGAGTGCCTTGGGAGCTGTTGTTGTCTGTGGAAGGCTCCAGCTGACACCCACCAGAAGCTGGGCAGGTGCAGTCCTTATGCACCATCCCCAACAGGCTGGAATGTGCAGCAGCATTTCCCAACAGTCCCAGGCTGCCTTGGCTCTGTGCCGCTGCTCTGAAGAGCAAGTCCTGGACTCCAGCTTTGCTACAATTCAGAGCCAAAGGGGTTTTGCAGTTTGCTTGGGCCCCGTGTGACTTGCCAAGTGAACAGCTTTGCTGTTGGCATGAAGGGACACCGGCCCATCAGAGTTTCTGCAGGGCAGCCACCTGGAATGCTCTGCATTAGAGGCATTAGCTGCCTATTTCCCACCTTCCTCATTTGTCTTCTTTTTCCAAGGGGGAACTGATGATTCACCAAGTTCATTTCTTTAGAACAAATGGGTCTAAGTCCAGCTGTCAATGATGCCTTGTTCCACACGTCTTTTTGGATGGGGCAAAATGGCAATAGCAAATACCTGCCTGGGCAAGGGCTGCTGTAAATTCCTCTGCCACACAGATTTATGTCAGCTCTGAAAATGCCGCACTGGGGGAATACGCCTGAAAAATGGAGTGTTGAAGAGTCAGGTCTTGAGGGGCAGTTTCCACTTTCTCCACCTCAGCTGCTCTGTGAAGTCACAAACTGCCTGACTCAGTGTCTTTCTGTGTCCCAAGTATGGGCTTCTTCCTTTTTGCTCTGGGATGCAAAACCTTTCCACTGCTTTCATGTGACTGAACTCTTGAGGTCCCTGGTGTGAAATGTTTTAGCATAGTTCCTGGTCCAGCAGACAACTTTGGATTTACACATGTGAAAGGAGAGCTTTTCTTTTGTAATTTTAAACCCTGCCAAGTAGGCTGGAAGGAAAGAAGAAAAGGATTCAAAAATTAGCAGAAATTGACTTTATTGTATCAAATGGGGTTGCCCCTGCCCTTTCCCTCCCCACTGTCCTTTCTCCTGTGCCCTCAGAAGAGTGAGCAGAAGCGTGTGTTTCACTTTTAGATGAAGTGTCACTGATGAAAGAGCTCAGCCACCAATGGAGCAAACTGAGTGGTGATGCTCTTCTGGAAGTCACAGAGTGCATCACAGGTATGGCCTCCCCTTGTAAGCCAAGAGGTCTCTGAGGGAGTATTGTCAGGGAATGCCTGTGAGCAGAGAGCAGAGTAGCTCCTCCACATGAGGAGGTGCTGAGCTTGTCCCTCCTGCCCAATGGCCAAGGCAGGTGTATTTGGCAGCTTTCCCTGGCTGCTGCAGAGCTGTGCAGCATCTGAGATGGGGGCAGCGCTCGGCCTCGAGGCTCAGCTCTCACTGGGGCTCTTCTCAACTTCCATAGTGACCCATGTCTTTAATTGCATTTAAACTCAAATGAAGTCTCATTTTTAAATGGGTACCACAACCCTTTTCCTGCTTAGCAGAATTGGTTTGGGGTTACTTTCAGGAGCTCTTTGAATGTTGATGACTGCTGGTGGATTAACAGCATAGAGAACATGAAATCTCTTCCAGCACAGAATAATAAATAGCTACCGCATAACATTTTGTCTGATCAGAAAATAAGACTGGTCTCCTGAGCATTTCAGGTTTTGATCTCTCAGCCAAATCTGCCATGCAAGGAGCCTGTTGGTAGTAAATTTTTGTCTGTGTTTGATAAAGTTCAGTTCGAAAAATGAGCAGAGAGCAGATTCCAGAGACAATGTGAGACAACACTTGTGTTCTGGCTAAATTTCAGTCCCCTGTGTAGCCTTTTTCTCTCTCTATGCCCCTATTTCAGTGCACATTTTAAGAAAAAATGCTATTAACATGGAGAGAGGAAATGCCATTAAAATGTGGAGATACCCAAATGCCAGGGCAATGGGGTCTGGGTAATTCTCTAAGACACCCTGAGGATTGAAAGAGCTCATGGTTGGATGCCAGAAAAGCATTCTGCCAAAGACACCAGCTAGGCGCTGATGTTTCTCATCCAGCTGTCAAGCAGCACCCACCTCTGGTGGGCTGGAGTTTCGAAGTGTGTTCTAATACTGCACTTTGCTGTGTGCCACCGAGCAAAGGGAAGAGCCAGATGAGACTTTTGGCCCTTGACATCAAAGTTACAAAAATGGAATCATCCCTTTTATTAGAAATCTCTCAATTGCCTCTCTAGGGTGCATTTCCAAGTCTTCTGTGTGGGTTTAGACAAGTTGTCAATGGAAATAGAAGGCAATTTGATGTTTCATTCATTGTTCGTGCAGAAACAATTGAAATAATTTACTAACGGTACAGCTACAAGGCTCTGGCTGGAGAAATTAGTCTGGAGGGGTTGGTGGTTCTGTTTCAAGGATGATCAGCTGCATTGCCCATTTCTGGGTCATGGGGCTCTGTGTGCTGTTTCACTGATCTTGGCCAGAGCGGCTCCCAAGAAGCAAAAGCAGAGGTAGATCCTTGTTTGCATTGAGGCTGGTGGGTAAGGAGCTGTGTGTCTGTCCCGGCAGTGCTTGTGGAATGGGTTCATGCCAGGAGCCCTGAAGTGGTGCAGCGCTACGCCCTGCCCGTGCTCTGGTCCTGCCTGGAGAACAAGGCGCTGCCGGTGCGAAGCGACAACGTCTGCGCTGTGGTCACCAAGCTGGCCTGTGCCCTCTGCGAGGTGATGGGCACCCAGCTGATTATGTGTGCTGAGAGCAAGCCTCCAGACGTGCAGGAAAACCTCTCCAGCCTTTTGGGCTGGTGAAGGTTTCATGTTCTCCAGAAAGCTGACCAAGTGCTGAGTTGGACACCTCCGGATGGCACTTTTCAGCTGTGCCAGAAGTGACAAAATACTAAGGAAGGGTGTGCATCTGCCCCCGCTCTCTCCATTGCCCTTCCTAGTCATGGCATGGGGGGCCTGAAGGAGCTCCAGACTGAGGGCAAGGTGAAGACCAAGCATGGATCAGCCTCAGAAAAAGGTAAGCAGTTACCTGGGCCACTGTCTGTTGGGAGGAAGGCTCTTGTGGCAGCGCAGAGAGGCTGTGCACATTGGCAGGGAACAGCTGTGCCCTGCATGTGCCCCCTGCAAGGAGCTGTGCTGCTGCCAGTGCCCCTGGAGCTGTAGGGCTGCTGAGCTGTGGGGCAGGGAGAGGAGCAGCAGGGTGCATGTGCAGCTGAGCCATTGCTGGAGAGCACAGGGCTCTGGGCTCTCTGCTGTCCCAGGGCAGCCCAGAGGCCAGGCTGTGCCTGTGGCAGCTCTGGGGAAGTGGCTCAGGGATTTCCCCTGGCCTGATTCAAGTGTCTGCCATCAGGAGCATGTTTCCCTGTGCAGCTGTTTAGAAGTTTACAGGAAATGTGTCCCCTGAAATATGGAGCTTCAGATGCTTTAGGCTTGCTTTGCAGTCTCTGTTTAAGGTTGTGCATCTCTTTTGCAGATCTGACTGGCTACAGTCTTGCTAAGATGTTTTCCCTCGTCGGTTCTGATTTTCTCTTACCCACAAAGTCATTGTCTCCAGTCCAGAAAAGCTGTCTTTCCTGGAAGATCAGGAAGAAGCTGCCAACTGACTGAAGAGTGTTTAGGATTCATAAATACAAATGTACATATGTTATTTAGATGTCGGTATTTATTTATGTACATTTATAAATATGTTATTTATTTATGTACATATGATATTTAGATGTACTTTTGAATAAAATTTTTATTGTATCTTTAAATTTTGATGCCATCATTTAATTGTATATATTTTATTGTGATGATTGAAAAAAACGAAAAAAAAAAAAAAATCAAAGGAGATTTTGAGACCAGGACCTGCTAGCCTAGAGTTTATGGCAGTGCAGCTCACTTGATGTGCCAGTGTCTCGCCATTCCTTTCCTCACTGGGCCTCTCCTCTTCCTCTTTTGCCACGATTTCCTTGTGTCATTTGTGCTCCTCTTTTTTACTTGGCATTACAACAGGGCCACCTGTTCACATTTGGGGGACAATGGATTCAAAGGATCCTGTCTTGTTGTGTTGTGTCTGTATAAGTTGTTCTGTCCTCGCCTATCATGTAATGGTTCTGCCTTGGTTCTCCCCTTCCTCTTTTGTTCTGCCAGTTATCCCAGCTCTTCCCCAGCTGCCTTGGAAACTAAAGTATCCTTTCTCAAATCCCTCCCCAGTGCCTTGTCCATCACTCGGCGCTCCCACCCTTCTCTCTGGAACTCTCTAGAACCTTCCAGCTAGAGCGTCGAGTGATTGGCTCAGGGGCTGGGGCCTCACCCTCGAGTTAGCCACGTTGGTGTTCTCCCTAAGTCAATCTTTTTTATCCCACTCCCCTCTCAAACTCTTTTCGTCCAAGGACTGACTCCTCTCGTTTCCCTCCCTCCTTATAAGCTGTTGCAACCGCCCCTTGTCTCTCCTGTTGTCGGTTCCCCTGGGACCCAATAAACCTGCATTCACCAGAGCTGGAGAGTGCTCTCTTTTTCTGCTGACTGTAGCCAAAAGCCCAGCCACGTCCTACCACAAAGTAGTGCTGCTGTCATAGCACAGAGCGTTTGCCTTAGGGGCTGTCCCAAACCACGGTGATTGGGATAGTGCCCCCCTACTGCTAGCAGTGCTGGATAGCTAGCCAGGATGTCCGAGAAGGACAGTCCTTCTCCAGCTTGACTGCTTCACTGTCTAGTCAAAAGTTTTCTACCTAGATGTGTTCTGTGCTCACCAAAGGCCAGAGCAAAGAAACAAAGAGAAGTGTGCCCAAATGGCAAAAGCTTTGCTCCTTTGCAATCTCACACAGATCTGGCTCTCAGGTGTCTTCAGTCACAATTTCATAGGTAAGAAGAGGTTGTGCATTTCACTGGGAAATGGTGAACTGCTTTGGAAAAGCCATCTGTATATATATTTACCCAGGACAGCAGTCCAGCTGTGTTGTTTGCAAGTTGTTTGCAGAAGGACTGTGAGGCCAATAACAAGTGACAAGCTGTACTTGTTTTGGTTCAAAGCAAATTTGGGAGAGAATCTTAAAGGTTAAGATTAAATCAGCTTTTCTTTCTAAGTGGTTTGGGAGAAACTACTTTTTTGGAGAAAAGTGGAATAAACCTGTTTATAAAACAATAAAACTTAAACAATATTAAACAATAAAACTCTTTGCTGCTCTAAAAGAGATGACAAACTGAGAAAACCCCGTCTCCGGGTTGTAGCTGAGCTTACACAGTCTCTGATTAGTCTGTCTGGTGGTGGAAATGTTGCAGGCTAGGCTTGGCTTGGTGGGCTACAGGTGTTAACTGCTGGTGCTCTTTTGGGTGTTTAGTCTAGAGCAGGTTTTAAGAGGTGTAAAGAAAAGAGAAAAAAAAACCTTGCAGTCTAGGGAACTTTTTTCTTCAGCTAGCTAAACTAACTAAAAGCAAAAGAGAGCTCTGTCCCGCTGTCTGTCCATCTGCAGACAACAGAGTCCGGAGCAGGAATATGTAGGACTGTGCAGTGTCTGAAAAAAAAACTGTGAGCTTCTGTTCTCCCCCACCTTCACTCTCTGGAACACGTCTTAAAGGTGCAAAACTTATTATTCAGCATAAACAGAACGAGACAATGGGGGATAAAAGCATCATATAGTCAACCCAGGACACAAGGGTTCTTCAAATCTAAACCACAGTCTGGGTGCCATTCAGCCCAGTGCTGAGAGATCATTTGTTCCCTTGGCCAGTGCTTGCCAGGGTAATGAATTCCTGCATAGCTGGAACAAGCAATTCTAGACTCAGCTCCAGCTCTTGGTGGGCTGCATGATCATTGACAATGCTCCCTATCCAGAAATTATTGCAGTTTCATTTCATAGTCATTTGAAGCTTTTAACCTTCACATTCAATTTGCTTTGCCTTAAAGAAAACCACTTCTGGTCCCAGTGCATACTGCAACCTTTTGCTAGCAAAGTCCTCATGGCTGCCAGCTTCTGATGTTACAGAAGAAACTGCATGTGAATGTGTTTATTAGGTTTTCTGATGGAAAAACTCCATGTCACGTGGCCACATGTGTTTGCTTAGCTATGGGTTTAGTCTTGGCCTAGTAAAGCCCAGGCAGGGTGGCATGTTTCAGGGAAAACTGGGCCATGAGCTTATGGGGTTGCCATCAGCAGGAGCCTGAATGTCTCCTTTGGGTATTTCTCTGGAGACACAATTAGGGACCAGCTCTATGCTGCAATATTCTCTTAGATCTTTCAAAAATAGCCTAGAAAAGGCAGTGAAACTTCACATCTCCTTTCACAGCCACTGTTGGAAGAGGGGCATTCTTGTCCCTCCTCAAAGCCATTGCTCTTGCACACCAGAAACGTGAACATCCACAAACAGCAATGATGCATGGTCCTCCTTCTGCTGCTTCAGAGCTCTGGGGAGTGCTTGGCTTGCAAAACTGGAGTTAGGTATTGCTTGGGTCTTGGCTCAGTTTTGTGGAAGTTTAGAAGGAAAAGAAAATCTGAGATAAGAAGCTTAGGATAATTGGATCGATTGGCCCATGTGCTTGCTTTCCACCAATTTTTTTGCAGGATTGACTTCTCATCCCCAAATGAGTGACTGGGAAATAGTCACCCCCAGAGCTGTTGCTTTGTACTTCTGGAGCATATCAGCCTCCTGGGAATTATCAAAAGTAGAGAAACTCACACAAGTTCTAGTCTCCTTTTTGCTGCAAGGACTCTAAGTTAAACCTATCAAAGGACTGTTAAAATTACTAAGAATTCATTTAAGACGCTTTGAGAGTTATTAAGTTTATTTAAGACTATTTTTACTGGTTTGTAAATAGCCTCTGAAAAGGTCACAACAATCTTCATTGTGTGTTGGGAGAAGACAGGCTGCAGAGCCACTCATCAGTCCAAGGAAACTAGGAATACACCTAGCATCTGAATGCCTGCTGCAGCCCTTTGCTGTGGTGTCCGCAGTGGCTATTCTTCTGTGGAAAAGCCTAATGCAGTTATTTGGCTGTCAAGGGAGCTCTGTGGGGCTGAAAATGGGACATCATAAACTTGCTTGGGCTAGCAAAGCTCAGAGGTGCACTACATGCTTTCTTCTCTTGGCTCTTGGTAGGATAAATAGTTCTGAAGTACTGTGTTTTTCAACAGGAAGAGCATAGCATTTCCTGTGTGTTTTTAAAAATTGTCCATGGTGTATTTTATGTTCTTTCTTTGTTTTGCACCTTGGAGGGTTTTAGTTTTGTAATTTTTTTGCACCCTCTTTTAAGCTGTTGTTGATATGCTATTTGGACTAATATGAAATTTGTCTAAGACTCATAATTAGGTAATTACTTACCTGGAGTCCTTTCTAACTAGATGCTCACCTGCAGAACACTGTGGTAGCAGGGTGTCCCTGATGCTGCCTGTTTCCTGACTTTTCCACATGAGAAACTGTGCTATGAGAACCTACTTGCAGTCCAGGTTCCTTACAACAGTTAAGATGTGCAGGTATATGCATGTGTTTTCCCTGAAATATAAAGGTGAAAGGATCTGCATGGGTATCTGGTTATTGATGAAACCTCCACTATTCAAAAAGACCCAAAAGATGCATTGTCTCTTGCCCTGGCTGTCCACATTAACTATATTTACTAGCAAAGAGACACAAAGCTTCCAGGAGGAGTAAAACATTCCAAAAGTGAGGCCATTGTGTTGTACTGGCAGGTTGAATTTTCAGTTTGGATGTAAGAGATACTAAACTTCTACTGATTATAAGAGGGGGTAAGGCTGCAATGAAATGGCCCCATAGGATTGACAGTGTCACACTTAAAAGCCAAAGCAGCTGGGAAATTTGTTGATTTAGATTTTCTCTGCAGAGTCATCTCTGCCTTGCCACGTGTCTGTGTGTCTGCTGGACTGCCTGGAAAGTTTTGTTCACAGCTTTATGGCTACTGCTCTGGGCAAGGATGGTCTTTGTTAGCATCCCCAGGCTTGGACTTGGGTTCACTCATATCCCAAGGAGCCAGTGGTTAGGTAGTATTAATAAATGAAGGGCAGCCTGTTGCATTGAAAGCTTTCAGTTTCCCCTTAATTGCTATGCTGTCAATTAATCTGTGCCCTGAGGAAAACTTTACTAAAGCAGGAGGGATAGATACGGAGTAAAATAGGCTTATCATCCCCTTTTCCTTTGAAATAACCTTGATAAAGGGTGTGTACTATACAGTCCAAGTTCAGAAGTTCTCACATGATTGCAATGCAATCACAGAGTTGTATGTTAGTAAAGAAAGATAAAAGAATAAAGGAAGAGACCTAAGAGGTCAGATTTTACAAATCAGGATGTCACTGAGAGGAGAACAATGAGGAGTTGTGAGGGCTGTAGGTAATTTTGTGCTAGAAGTGGTGGAACAGGATAGGTGCAGGGCAGGTGTCACTGTCATATTTTCTGAAAAATCTCTTTGCCCAGGATTCTTCCCTTGGGAAGCTGAGAAGCCTCAGAGAAAAATGAAATCAATAATTATTTGATTGCTTCTCCTGTGTTTTGCTGCTTTGGAATGTGCTTGGACATTGTTTACCACAGGTGATTGTTCCATTGGTTTCTGCTGTGAATTGTTTTTGATTTAGTGGCCAACTGGGGCCAAGCTGTGTCAGACTCTGAAGAGAGAGTCACAAGTTTTCTTTAGTATCTTTTTAGCCTTCTGCCTGTATCCTTTCTCTATTCTTTAGTATAGTTTAGTTTAGTATTCTTTAATATAATATAGATCATAAAACAATAAATTAGCCTTCTAAGAACATGGAGTCAGATGCATCATTCCTTCCCTTGTTGGGAGTCCCAGAAAGTACAACAGGCAGGTATATGTGAGATGAATGGAAATGGGATCAGAGGGAAAATGTGGTCCTGGGCCTTGATCACCTTGTCCTGCTGAGTATCTACTGTATCTATCTACACGTTTTCTTTTGATGTGAACATTTTCATTATTCATCCAAAAAGGACTGTGGGCAAGAAATGCAAACACAGGATCTCTGCCCTCAGGTTTCAGATGATCCAGTATACAATTGTGAGTTTGTATGAACCTTCACCTTTACCTGAGGACAATGTGGAAGTGAGCCCCTAATCCATACTGCAGGTGTTATGGATCTGGCCCATAAGATCTTACCCAGGAAGATCAAAATCACAGTTTGAAGTCCACACCTGCAAAATGCATCTCCACCATGCTGTAGTCATGGTGGCACTGGGTACATTTGATGTGAAAGAATTAATGATTTGCTAATCTAGCAGGTTTTGTCTTCAGGACATACTGGCAGTTCTTTACTGATGAGACATAACAGTAGGAAGAGTTGCTTTATCTCTGTGTTATGGTTTATTTCCTTCCTAGCTTCATAAATGGTTATGACATGCCTTGAATGCTAAGAGGTGCTAGCACTGCAATATGCTGAATTTATTGATAACCTGCACAGCATTCTCGGCCATGTTGCTAATCACAGAATCACAGGATGTTCTGAATTGACAGGGACTCACAAGGATCATCCAGCCCAGCTCCTGGCCCTGCACAGAACACCCCAAGAGTCACTCCATGTGCCTGAGAGGGTTCTCAAAACACTTGTTGAACTCTGTCAGGCTGGTGCCTCCCCAGACCACTGCCCTGGGGAGCCTGTTCCAGTGCCCAGCCATCCTCTGGGTGAAAAACCTCTTCTTAATACCCAGCCTAAACCTCCCCTGACACAATTTCAGGCAATTTCCTCAGGTCCAGTCACACAGAAGAGATCAGTGCCTGCCCCTCTGCTTGCCCGGACAAGGAAGCTGTAACTGCACTGAGGTCCCCCCTCAGTCTTCTCCAGGCTGTCTGAGGTAGTTCTTGAAGTCAGGAAAAAGAAACTGGAGCGTGTGTGTGGTGCCTTAGTGTTCTAGTCATCTTCACATGCCAGGGGGATGAAATGACAACCCCATTAAAGGTCTGAGATTTGAGCAGTGTCACTGGAAACAGGGGCAGCTGCCAACTTTTTAAAGGTCTGCAGATAAAGCACAGCACGGAGCTGCTGGCTGCTCTTTTCGCAGCTGTGAAGAAGCCCTGGCTGGAAACCTGATCCTGCTTCACTCCTCAGTCCCTCTGCAATGTGACCCCACTGCAGGGAGAGCACTCTGATTTTAACCCTTAGGAGCAAGGCACTGCCCCATGAGTTAGCTGTGGTTCCACACAGCAACTCCCCTGAGCTGAGTGCAAGACTGCCAGGTAGCTCAGGCTTAAACCAGGGCAGGGCAGGGGTGGAAGCACAGCTGACCTGTGCTCTGGTCTGCCAGTGCCTTTTTTTAGGCTACAAGACCAGAGCAGGGTCTTGTAGCCTAAAAAAAGACATATTTGTTGAATGGAAATGCAATCTAAGTTAAGTTAAGTGATGTACCAGCAAAACACAAAACAAGACAAACTTGTGCTGGGATGGGGGAAGAGGAAACAAATGGACATTTTATACTTCAGGGCACTAAGGAATGCATCAATAGTATAACATTGGGCTAAGATTGAAACTGGTTGCATACAGAATATGGGAGATCCAACTCATACCTTGTATATAAAACCTCTGTTTTATTTACATCAGTAAAAAATAAAGGTTTACATTGAGCCTGGTCTTATAAAACAACTGTATCCCAGAAATGTATTTGTGAAAAAATTGAACTGTTGACCAAAAACCTGTTAAAAAATTAATTTTTTAAAAAAAATTGAGAGGCAAACTATCATTTCCTGCATACTAGAGTTACTCTCAATTTCATGCTTGCAATACAAATCAAAGGTAAACACATTTTTTACAAGAGTCCTGTACATTACTGGGCTAAAGAGAACCTCTTAACTACATGTAACCATGAGTTCACATTACAAACTTGCAGATGACTCCCCCAGAAGCTGTGTCCTGCATGCAATGATGAGTTTGCTGCAGCATCCTTTGGGCAGCATCAGAATCCTGTGTTTGCAAGGAGCCTCCTGATGTCCACAGCCTCAGTCGGAGCAGGGAGGGATGAAATCCAGGATGGCAGCCCATGCACACACCTCCAAGGGAGCCTGGTTTTGGGCAAAGATGCTTTGGCTGACTCCAGAGAGCACACGTGGGAGGTTTCCAGCTTGACTGCTGAAGTGTTGTCCCTTGTGCTGCTGTAGCAGAATCTCTCACTTGAGGGATGTAAATATTTTCTCTTATATTTTCTCTTATTCTCTTATCAGGGCTGCTGGGGAGTTCCAACATGAAGCCATAAAGAGATGAACTGATTGCAGTAGCTGAGGAGAAGCTCTGCTCTGTTTTCCTCTGCAGAGCTGCATTCAGACATGCACAGTGCCACTTTCCTGCTGTCACGTTCCTGGTTTGCTTCTCTTCTGGGGGCTTACTGTCTGCAGAACAAACCAACCCATAATGCATGCAAAAATGCATTTGTATTCTTACCCAGGAGGGAAAGGACTGCATTTCTGATGAGGGGAGGGCTAACCTGAAGAGCTTACCCTGCCGGTGAGCCTTGCAGTATGTTCCTGGTGATCTTCCAGCTTGGCAGGGGTGGTGCCTCTGCCTGTGTGATTGATTACACAGGGATTGGATCTGTGTGGCTGTGGCTGCTTGGCCTCTTTAAGCTCACAAACCCCTGACCACCCAAAGCATCTATTCACTGCTTGTCTATATCCAAACCCCCACTTTAAACACAAAAATTAAGGTTTCCTTGTGTCTGTGGTGCAAAATGGCACTGTCCTTGGTGGGAGATGCTTGTGGTTAAGGCACGGGACTAAAATCAGGAGTTCAGTATCCAGAACAACCCTTGTTCTGGAGGAGGTGAAGCTCCATTCCCCCATCAGGAAGGTGGGCAGGAAGGGTAAAAATGCTGTGTGAAGGTGCAGTTCCCAGACACCACCTTGATGAAAACTGCAGGAAAAAATTTAAACTATTCCTAACAAAGTATGATACAAATGGCCTTTTTTTAAATGGATCTTATTCTGATCTAATGATTCTTATTCATTTTTTAATGGATCTTAAAGTTGTAGATGAAATGTCAAATGAAACTGAAACTACATTAATGAAAAGCTGCATCTTAACCATGATGACATGTCAGTTAGGTGAGGAAGATCCAGTAGTTTTTGAGACTGTAGTGAATCTTAGGGTTCACTGTAAAATCTTAGGATTAATTGATTGTAAATAACTTGTGTTTTTATTAACAAGAATCTGCCTAGACTATCCAGTGAAATTACAACAAATACCCTCAAACTGCATAAATCAAAAAAAAAAAAAAACAAAAACTTTTTCAGGGAGAACAGGATTCTCCATGGTGGCATATTTTTTCTTTTACGGAAAGAAAAAAAACAAAAAACAAAACAAAACAAAACAAAAACAAACAAAAAAACCCAAACAACCAAACAAAACCTCCAAATGTGTCCTTAGATGCTTTGTGATTTATAATGTTGTTTGATCAGGCGATTGCAAAACTACTCTAATCAGGATTAAGCCTTGTATCCTGGAAACTAGAGGTGATAAGATTATCTGGTAATCAAAGGTGATTTAGAAGATCAAAGGCTTTTTTTGGGAAGTAAGATCCCTAATTTTTTCCCTTCAAAATGGGTTGCTTTGTTTTAACTTGTATATGACATTATTCTCTCCCTGCATGTTAATAAACACCTAGGGTAAAAAGGTGGCTTTGCTGAAGGGATGGATGTTTAATTGCAGTAACACTCAATTGGCTCAGGGTTTTACCTCCCTCCTGGAAGTCACATTTTACACAGATGTGATGCCTGCTGAATACATAATATGTTGAATAATGATTAATTTGTGTTAGCTTCTTAAAATCTTTTGTCTAAACCATGGAAAAAAGGACATTGCTATAGGTCCTGCCTTCATCAACCAAATTTGCCTCAGACTCACCCAGCCACAAAGTGTTTCTTTTGCTCCATGTGGATCTCTGAGCAAAGCCATGGCATGACAGGAGGAGCAGCTGGCTGGTGTTCCATTAGATTGTTGAGCCCAGTCTGGGGTTTTTGGTGCAATGCCATCCTACAGTTTCCTTGCAAGAGAAGACGAAGCTGTGTTCTGGAGGCTGGGCTAAGGCTGTTTGCTCCCTCTGGGGTCTCTGTTCTTGCTTGTGCCTCTGCCCCTGGGTGCTCCTGCTGTCAGTCCCTCTGCAGCCCCTGGCCCACGACGAAGAGCTCGGGGTGGGAAGCAGATCTGCTGGAATCTCTGTTCTCAGGAGCCCCAGAGCTGTTCCACGAGTCACCTGCTCTCCTAGGGCTCTTCTCCAAGCTGCAGGAGGAAAGATGCTTAAGAGGTTAATGATTCGTGACTTTTTAAAACAGCACTGATTAGATAAAGCATGTTAGCCCACGAAGCACAAAGGCTGCACGACACCCTGTCATTGCCCACACCCTGTCATTGCCCACACCCTGCCATTGCCCTCACCCTGCCATTCCCCCTCTCCTCCTGAACATGCCCTCTTGATGTGAACCATCCAGATTTTACTCTTGTCTTGCCTAATGCACTGTACTCTTCCCTTCCAGACCTCTCCTGGGAAGAAAACATTTTGTATGTTTAACAGGGGATCGGTGTGAGGCTGGGTTTCCCTGCAGATAAGGGCAGATATGAGTGAAAAGTCTTGTTTCAGACTGCTGAAGGAAAGGAAAGGTCTTGCCTCTGATGTGCATCTGCCTAGCCTGGTTACAGTGATTTCTGAGCCACATTTCTCTTCACAGAGAAAAGCAAGGCACAATTCTTCCCAAGAATATTTCTAGGTTTCACATTCTCTGAACCTCAGAGAAAGGAAAACAATTCTTACCATTTGCTGTGCCTGTGTTTGTGCCAAAGTAGAATGCAATATAGACACCGTTTACCCAAAGTGATGGTGTTTTGTTTCCTTGTGTGTGTGTGTTGGGACTGTTGGGTGACGGTCACAACATTCTGTGCAGTTGTGTGCAGAGTTGAGTGCCTGGCAGATTCAGTTTAGATGTAATGCAACATAATGTAATATAATATAGAATAATATAGCATAATAAAGTTATTAATTAGCCTTCTGATAAGATGGAATCAGATGCATCATTCTCTCCCCTTGTCAGGGGCAAAAATATCCACCATACACCAGCATGACTGTGGGAGGGGAATTCTGCTTTTATAAATCTGCTACTCTCACTCTGCTGACAGAAGCACTGAGACACAGAAAGTGTAAATGATGTTCTTGAGGTTGCTCTGGCACTCCCTAGGGCTACAGGGACTTTATGTGTCAAGACTGATCATAGCAGTGGATTCTGTCATGAGTATTTCACACCCTGTGCCTTCCTGCTGCAGTGTGTGAAGTGTGCCCTGTGCTGCTGCAGCTCATTCATGTGGTTTGAGCTCAGCATGGGGAAACATTTCAGAGCTATCTGGGAATCATGACTGCATTTTAAGTGTACACACTGCTAAAGTGAATGAGCTTTCAACTACAGACAAGCTGTTATGTTCCTGCTCTTAACTGCTAGGACTTTAATGATTTGAACTGCTAAATGAAGAGATTTGTGATACTTGTGCAGTCATGAAACTAATCCAGATTCAAATATCCCCCAGCTGCAGAAGGGCTCATTTGGGCTACTTGCTTTGAGCCTGGTTCAGTCAACCCAGTCCATCCTCAAGCTCTCACTTAACAGTATGTTAAAGACAACGGCATTTTATCTTCTCTCTCTGCTCTGCCACTTAGGAAAGCAGCAGTCTTGATGAAATACTGTTTTGTTAAGGTGCATACAAAGAAACTGTGCTACAGATTAACAGAATCTCTATGAGCAGAGCAATTGCACCTGTTGTGCCTTACTGAGATGCCAATAATTGCTGATTTTTGTCAAATGACCAAGCGTAGAAACCAGCCAAGTTATCTCAGCCTATCCAGCCTCAGGCTGGTCAAATGGGAACCAGCTGAACTGACTTGAGAACTGAAGTTCTTGTTAGGTAAGATCTAAGATTAAAAGAAAAGCTCCAGCTCCAACCCTAGCTAGGGCTACTAATGTTTTAAATCCTGATATTCCTTATAACATGGGATGGGCAGAAGACATACTTGGAAAAAGTGGGGTTTGCCTCCTAGGAGAGCAATGAGTGTGCAGGAGACACACAAATCTGTGCACAACGCTGATATTTAATGCCCATCAATGCCAGCTTGCAAAATAAGATGGAAGTTGCGTCTTTTTTTTTGTGTGTTTCTGCTAAAAGGGGATGTGTGGGATAGGCAACTCAGCTGCCTCTTTTTGCTCGTACAAGCTCTGCCAGATTATCTTTGGAAACCTATTTATCATCAAATGGATGTGTTAATGTGGTATGGAAAAAGTGGGGGATATATATCTTATATCCCTGAATTTGTAAGCATGGGAGACGCTGGATAACTCACTGGTCTTCAGAATGATTTCCTGTGAAGGATTGATAGTATCTCAGGTTTGACTCTGTGTTCTCGCCCTTCTACTAATGAAGCTGCTAATAACATAGAAAAATAACACAGGAAAACACCACACAGACCAAAAAAAGGCATTGTTACATTTGGAAGGAAGAGGTAAAGCCAGGGGAGGAATGAAGGAAAGGACACTGACAGCTGTATGGTGATGGCTTGTAAATTTGAGACCAGATGCAAACATTGCTGGAATGAGGAGGTTTAGGTTTAGGTTTAGACATTTTGAGATTTTCCTCTGTCAGTTACAAAGCAAAGAAAGTCCTGGCTGTTTAATGGACTTGGAGGAGAAAGATGGATCAGAGTGTGGTGCTTTGTCTATTAAGGCACCTGCTAGAGAGCAGGGCTCAGCATCTGCACAGGGTGATGTGGGGCTCGCAGCTGTGGCAACCACCCCAGTGCTGAGCAGGGGGAGAGGACCTGAGTGATGTGAAGAGCTCTCAGAGCTTTTTCCCTGTGTTCATTCCTAGAATCAGCCCATCTCTGCCCATCAGCCCATTGGCTGTGATGTTCTTTTCAGGCCATTCAATGCAAGGTCCATAAAATTTACTGCAGGCAGCTTATTTTGGGTATAAGAAAACACACAGTTGTGTATTGCATCTTAAATCAGTGTGTGAGGTAATTAATGGTCAAAATTTCCCTTTTGCTTATGTTGATATAAATTTGGCATAACTGACTGGTAATACTGTTGGTGTTCATTGGGATAAATGATAAGCTGAATTTGACCTAGGATATATTTAGTTCTTCCAAAATACTTGTAGATCATAACACTAGGATATATGACTTTCTTCATGAAAGGGATGATTTTATTTACAGTGAATTGTTTTGTTTTACTCACTATACTCTGACAGACTATGATAGAAATATGATACACCCCACTGAGGTATAAATTAGCTAGCAATTTATAATAAAGAAATAAAATGCATCCATTAAACTGCCCCGGCTTTTGTCTTGCAAGGTTTTACATAAAAACTCTCTTGACAACATTTATTTCTGCTGGTAGGCACTGGAGTAGACAAAGCTACAGTACACAGAAATAACAGAAAACCCACTGCACAGGAATTTTAGGAAATATTCAAATGTCAGACTACAATGCAATAGTATAACTGGGAATGCAAAATGGTTTGCATTTCCCAGTGTTTTTTTACATGTTTTGTTCAGCACATTTCTCTACTGCAAGCAGGGGATATTCAGTCCTTATTCTGTCTTTGGGGTGGGAATGCCTGGAAATCTGTCCTCAGTGTCTGTGACTGTCCCTGTGCTCACAGTGCCCTGAGTGTCTGTGCACCCATAAATGCAATTTCTTCCTCTTGGGGTTGATCTTGCAATCCCCCTCCCTCCTCAAGGGAATGAGTCATGGGACTGCAGCTCTTCTGGGACAAGAGCAAAAATACTGCTCATGTATGGAAAGGTTACCAGAGAAGCTTAAAGCTTAATGGACTTACACATCCTAAGATGTTAAGAAACTAGAATAACAACTCTGTACTTCCAGGCTGTTACACATCTTGGAGTATTCCCAAATACCCACTTGTATTTTGGTTTAGTGATTTTTTTTCCTGAGGTGATAGGCAAAATTTAAAGCTAAGCCCAGTTTTTTATTAACAGGCCACCACTTTTTGCAAACATGGAACTGGCGTGTGTTGGTGTTTAGATTTCTTTTTCAGAGCAATGAATCTGCAGTAGCCACGGGATGCTTCTGAAAACTGGGCTTGGGTTGTTGCAAGCAGACGTGACATCAGCACCTAGGTCTAAAAGTGTGTACAAGGAGTTCAAAATTCCAGCCTATAATTTTGTCCACATAGATCCTTGCCTATATATTATCTGTCTCTCATTCTTGCCAGCTGAATTGAAACATTCTCCCACAGCTTTCAGATGAACAGTTTATACTGGATTAGAGGGTGATGATAGAACAACACCCCTCCTCTTGGCTCACGCCTATCTTCTCATAAATATTTATGTTTATAATCTGAGGGCTACTTCAGAGCTTTTTAGGAATTGAATGTGGATGCCTTTAGCCCCCACACAAATAAGAGGAGTTCTGTGCCATGAAACAAACACTGAATTTTCCCTAGGGTGCCTGTCACAGCTTATGTGTAAGGGTAAGGCTTGAGCAAGCCATGGAAAGTTAACTCTTCCCTTCATTCAGACCGGTTGTCTAGTGAAATGTGAGGCAAGAAAATAGAACAGATTATTTCAGTTGGAGGGGACTGACAATGATCATACAATCTATGTATCTATCTTTGCCCAGCCATCTTTTGTGCACATGGACAGGACACCTTTCCAGGAAACCTCTTAACAACTTCAAATTCCCACTGGAAATTTAGAAAGCCAACAGGTGCTATAGGTCTGCTCTTCTGTCACCAAGTTCCTTACCTTGCCTGGTGAAGTGCAGGCTCACTGCCAGCTGTCAGAGGAGCTGGGAGGTGAGGCTGGGCCCCTGGGCGGCGGTCGGAGAAACTTCTCCTGACGAAGGGCTGTGGGTGGCTGGTGCTCAGGGACAGCCTCCTGCTGCGGTCCCCGGGCTGCTGGAGCAGCAGGCTGCTCCTCTGGGGGTGCCCTGCAGCCTCAGGCTGGCTGCCCACCTCAGCAGGGCCCTTGCTGGGGGCCACTGGAGCTCTGGCTTCGAATAAGGTAGAGGTGGCCGGGCAAAATATGGAGCGGACGTTGCTGCCCCTCTTGGAGGAGGAGAGCTGGTGCTCGTCCCCGGCATCCAGCCCAGCCCTGGGCCCCCTGTAGGAGCGAGATGGGGAGGCTGGTGGGGAGGGGGTGCTGGGGAATGGAGCTGGGGATCCTGCCAGCCGCTGTGCTGTGGGTGAGCCCTGCCTGTGCCCCACAGGAGGGCTGAGTGGTTTTCTCTGTGCTGGTGGAGAGGGCAGCTTCTTCTGCAGAGGAGGGCTGGGCACCCTGGGGCTGGAGGGGGGACTGGGTTTCCTCTGCACGCTGGGTGAGCTCGGCTGGGTGCTGCTGAAGGCGTGCAGAGAATGTCTGTGGGGCGCTGGGGGGCTGAAGAGCCGTTTCTCAGTTGGGGAAGAGGGAGCAGTTCTCGCTGGGGAGACCCTCCTGGTGAACAGCGAGCCCTTGTCGCTGCTCCGGAGCGGGTCCGGAGAGCCGTGCTTCTGGCGTGGCCCCGACGGCGCGGCTGGGTCGGGCCCCTTGCTCTCTGAGCTGCTGCTGAGTGGGGTTGAAGCCCCACTGGGGTTCTGAAGAGGAATGATTTTATGGGTTTGCTTGTATAAATCCGCAGCCTCTTTCCTCTGGGTTTCCAAAATCTCCTCCTGGCTGGGGATGCGCACGTTGGTTGGGTTCAGCTCCAGGGAGTACCTGTGTGGTTTCTCTTCCCCTGACCTGGTGCTCCTTAGACCTTTATTAGTCACCCCACTGGGGCCACTGATATTTTTGCTTGGCAGCAGGTCGATGGACTGAAGGGAAGCTTTCATTTTTGGGGAAACCTGTGATCTCTTAGCAGCATGCAATTCTGGTTTGGTGGTCTTTTTGGCATCTTCCGAAGAGCTTCCTTCTGTTCTTGCAGTTTCTTCAGGCTCAGATAAATTTTCAGAAGAAGTGTCCATTAACATTTCAGGTGGTGGTGGTGGCAGGTTCTCAGTGTCTTCATCAGTCTCTTCCTTTGTGTCCTTCGTGCTTAATTCTGCAAGTGGTGCAGGAAGAAAGGCATTTGGAAAGTTAGAAGAAACATCACTGGTGTTTGTGTCTTCTACTGGTGAAATGCGATGCTTAAGATTTAAAGGTGCCAGGCCTCTCTGAAAGGGAGCGGTGGGTGGGATGACTGGAAGTCCAAATTTTCTGATGCACTTTATTGGTCCTAAGGATCTTAGAGGTTTGGCTTTTGCAAGATCATCAGTAGGACTGAAGGTTTCAATCAGCTTTTTGACAGACTGCCGGGGGGTGCAGCTGCTGGCACTCAAGGTTTGTGCTCCAGGAGGCTCATTTTCTCTGCCTCCTGATGTCTCCTGGCTAGGCACAGTAGCTATTACAGGCTTCTTGACTCTCTTTTCATTCAGCAGAACAGGATTTTCATCAGATGTGAACAAAGGGACTTTATCCTGGTTAGGCAGGATGCTGAAATTTTTTGAGAGGCCTGCCTTCAGCTTGCGGGAGGACCTAGACATAACTTGATCATCCTGCAAATAATGTGCTGCTCTTGATTTCCACGACTCCAGGTTGTTAGCTCTGTCCTTTCTATACAACATTTCCAGCCTTTTGCTGAGCTCTTTTTGAGTCCTCTGAAGCTCTAGGAGAGTTGGGTCCTCTGCCTGGCTTCTGAGGGACTCCTCTGACCTGGACCGTCGCTGTTTCCCAAACCTTCTCTGTCTGCCTGTTGCTGTACTGGGCCTCTTTGCTAGGACTGCTCTTCCACTCTCATCCTCTATCCACTCCTTACGCCTGGATTTAGCTGGGACGAACTTGATTTTTTCACTGATGGCATCTTTCATCTTCAGAATGATTTCTTCTGTATCTGCATTCTCTGTCCTTTTGATGGACTGCCTCTGAATGCTATCAGTGAGTGCAGGTGAAGACAGGGACCTCAGTAGAGCATCCTTCCCCATTTCTGATAAACTTGTGCTGTCATCATCCTCCCCCAGCGTGCTCTCTTCTTCATCATCATCATCATCATCCTCATCCTCATCTGAAGGAAAATCTGTTGATTCACAGGTTTTGAAATGTTCACCTTCCTGAGTAGAATCAGACTGCAAGGAGCTGTGGGAACGGCTTTTGCTCAAGCTTGCATGCTGGGGCATGGTAGAAGTGCCTTCTGCTACTCCACCCTGACAAGAAGTCGCTTCCCTGCTTTGCACAGATGGATGAAACACATCCTTGGAATGCCTTCCAAGAGCGCAGCCATGGGATGCAGCTGTGTCCATGCTCACACGCTCCGCGGCTCCAGCGTGTTTTCGGGATGGATGCCCGTGTGCACAGGACTCGCCTGGCTGTGCTCCATGCTGGCTGAGAGCACTGAACTCTTTGAGAGATTCATTGTCCACACCAATGCCACTGTCCTCAGAACAGAGAGTCCTGTCATCACCGTGGGGCTGAGAGGACCCCACAGTTGAGGCTTCGAGCAGCTTTACCGTCCGTAGCAGGTGCTCATCAAAGCTCTGCTTTGCTTTCAGTTTGCCTTCCAAGTTGCTTGCAGCAGACTGCAGGTAGCTGCATGTCTCCTGCAGGGCGTTGGACGTGAGGGAGGCCAGCATCCCACTCACCAGCTGCATTTTGTTCACTGTGTACTGCAGTAGCTGTTGCAGGAGATCAGGGTGCTCCTTCAAATCGTCCTTTTCCGCCGGCCACGCCAGATTCCCACCTACGTCCTTGAGAAGATTTTCCCCATCGTTGGCGATTTCTTCCAAGAGCTGGTTGATTTCATCGAAGCGAAGCACGAGGAAGCTGATCATCTGCTGCAGGAAGAGCTGAGTCTGGGTGGCCTGGTTGGCCATGTGCAGGATAGTTTCATACTTGGACAGGTTGGGGTGTAAGTAGGCATACGCACTCTGGTGAGCCTTGACGAGCAGCTCTGGGAAGTCCACCTTCTTCTCTGTCTCACACGGGGCCACAATGGACTTTTCTTTACTTTTGTTGGGTTGACCGTGCTTTGCCAGCTTATGGGTTTTCTTCTTCTTTCCTTTCTTTGGGATTTGCTTTGCGTTGCTTTCATTCCTGTCATCCCAGATGAAAGCCGACGCTTCTGATTCGCAGGAGGTTTGCTTTCTGATCTCTATGGACTCAGTGATGTGCTTTTGAGACTCAATCAGCTCAGACATAATGACTTCAGCATCTGTGGCTGTCCTCTCGATTTTCTTGTCTTCCCTGGAAATCTGGGAATCTGAATGAGCCTTGGAAGATAAGTGCACATTCTCATTTTTGTCCAGCTCTGACAGTCTATCCTCCTCCTCTTCTTCCAGGTAGTCCTTCCTCTGAAACCCATACTCATCAATAGTGTAGCAAGATGAACCTTTAACCAGCAGAGGGATTCCTTTATCTCTCGAATCAATCGGCAAAACACTTTTGGGTTTATTCAAAGCCTTAAGACCAATTCTTGCAGCAGTGCTATCAGTCTCACTGCGAGAAGGTGTGCAGCCCATCTTTTCTTCGTCTTTATTTTTGATCAAAAATCCAGAACACACAAAAAAAAAATCAAACTCACTGTGTCATCCTGAGCTGCAGACCGGCCTCTGCCTCAGGAGTTTTCCATCACGATCCCAGTTTTGTTGTCAGTTTCCTTTGCTGCTCACATTAAAATCCCACGTGCTTATTGCATAGGGTCTGCTCTTGAAGTTGTTCCCAGTTCCATTCTATGTTCCCACTTGGGTTTTCTTCTTTGATTCGAAAAAAGGAGTGTGAGAGCTCGGCTGGATTTAGAGCTAATGGATTAAGAGCACTTGCGTACCTCACTTCTGCCCTGACAGATGTTCCCTGCAAATAAGATTTTAAGCTCATTAGGGTAAGCAGGCTCTAGCCAGTCAGCATCAGTGTTGTATTTATAAAGGCAGATTTTTTTTTTTTTTTCTGCATTCTGGGGGGCAGAAGGACTTGGTACCTGTCCCT
Organism: Melospiza melodia melodia; assembly: GCF_035770615.1. NCBI lineage: Eukaryota > Metazoa > Chordata > Aves > Passeriformes > Passerellidae > Melospiza > Melospiza melodia. Next base: position 104,717,750 of record NC_086196.1, on the reverse strand, counting down.
GCTTTTTTCCCTTGTTGCAAAAACATAACATAGAATTGAATGCAGAGATCCAAAGAAATGGGCTGTATTTTGAAGCCTTTTTGAAGGGAAACTATCTGAATGTGGCATGTCAGCATCATTAGATGCTCCTTAACCAGGAGAAGGGTGACCTTGACCACAGATGTACCTGCTGGAGAGTAAAGACAGGAAATCAAATGGGTCAGAAATGCCTGTTAAGACTTCTGCATTGAGAGTCTTTAAAATTTCCCCCTACTTGCAAGTGACAAGCTGTTTACTTTTTCCTTCTAAGACTTCCAAACAAGATTTTGCAATTTTTTTCCTCCCTCTCAGATGATCATTCTTGTATTTTTTTTTTCCTTTCTAGATAGTTTCCCAACTTGAAAATCCTAACTGCACAACAATGGTATTTGAATTAAGTAATTCAGTAAAATAAGTTTTGCATATCTTGTGTAAGACAGCATCTGAATCTGGTGGATCCAAACTGTTTATTTTCAAATTAAAATTAAAAATTGAATGAAAATTATTTTTTTCCTTTGTCTGAATGTCTTGGGATTAAATTTGAACTCCCAAAAGTGACTTGCTTAGCTTTATTTCTTTTTCATTTGCCACAGCTTAGTTCTCTTAAATGCAAGGCTTTATGGGCTGGGACTCTAAGAAAAGAAAAAAACTCAGAAATTTTAAAAAAATAGACTCATATCTGAAAAAGGGAAGGGAAGGGAAGGGAAGGGAAGGGAAGGGAAGGGAAGGGAAGGGAAGGGAAGGGAAGGGAAGGGAAGGGAAGGGAAGGGAAGGGAAGGGAAGGGAAGGGAAGGGAAGGGAAGGGAAGGGAAGGGAAATAAAAAGCTGTTGTTTGAATCACTTCAAGGGTCAGGATGGTATAATGCTACTCTGAAAGAGAAACTAGGGAAGCCAAAGTAGGAATTGGATGAGGCAGAAGATACTTGTCTTTTCCAAGTAATTATTTGTGAAGGGTGGCATGTGGAAGCAGCAACCCTCAACCTTCCTCTTCACCCCCTCTTTCTCTTCCACAGGGGAAACAAACTACTCAGACTGGCCGAAATGGATTTATTTTTTTAATTTCCAGACTCAGCTTTTTTCCTTAAGGTGGCCCTTCCTCGGTGTTGCAGGGGTTACAGACAACAGTGGCCAACTCAAGTGCTGACCAGAAGCCTATAGCTTCCCTCTAGCAATTTCCACCTGCATGGTCATCTGTGTCTTGCCCAATTCCCAAAAATCTTTACATGCTGCCCAGCCTATGAAACATTCTCAGACTTTAAGTAACTGCTTATGGGATTGATTCCTCAGGGCTGGACTGCAATATGAGAATGAAGATCAGCAATCTCTGCTGCCCTATTGTTCAAATATTTTTATCTTTTCAGCAGAGGCAGCAAAATTACCTTGCTTTAAAGGGAAGAAGGCACTATGGGGATTCCCAGGAAGATTTTTAAAGCTCCATGTGCTTTCTCCATAGTAATTTTTCAGGAACGCACACATTGCACTGAATGTACATGATGACATAGTCATTTCCCACAAGGCTTTTCTGGAAAGCATCAGGTAACAAATAACCTCCTGACTCTGCTTCTGGCCAGTCATTTACTCAGGCTCTGGCTGCTTCTGTGCCTCACCACAATGTGCCTTCTGCAGAGCCCTCCCAACACTTTCTGTATTCCCTTCTGGGCATGTATCTGATGTGTTCAAAGTGGGGAAGTGGAGCAGATCCAGGCAGCTGCTCCATCCTGGTGATGCTAATGGTCAGGATGCTGCAGCCCTCCCGAGTCAGCATAGGAAAGCTCAGGAGAGCAGGCAAAGCTCAGGAGAGCAGGCAAACAGCCTTTTAGCCCCTCTGCTGCTTCCAGTGTGACTTGAGAGGCATCTCTGTGTAACTGCTTAATATTTGTGCTGTGAAATCTCTGGTGTCTCTTTTTCACAAAGCAGCTTCATTGCTCACACTGGGAATTCTGACAATTAACTCTTTGTGAGTTGGTGGCAGTATTCAGGAAGTTCTTCTCCTTCCCTTTGCCTTTGATCAGTCATGTTACTTTTGTTTGAATTTTTGTTCTACTTATTTTCAAACCACGCATTAACACTTTACAGGAAATAAATGTATGGTTAAAAATGGCAAAGTCCTGGTTTATGGTTATGAATTATGCAGTAATTTATTATATTTAAAATAGTAAATAGTAGTAAAAAAATAGTAAAATAGTAGTAAACCAATACACATTTTATTATTTATTTATTACTAAATCAAGATCCAAGCTCATAGAAAATGTATTTTTACAAGAAATCTGTTTTATCCTGGCTTTCATTGGTATCTACGTGTATATGCAATATTACTATTTAATGTTACACCAGATTTATTAGCTTCTGTGAGATCTTTGATGTGCCTGTTTCCAAATACTTATGTAGCTGCATTTTTCTTATCAATACTCTTATTACCAAGTAGGCAGATATTTCTTTATACTTCTGAGGCACTTCAGAAAAATCCCAATGCTTTATCTCACAATTTTTTACCACAAAAAATTATAAGGAAAATACTTTATCTCATGATCAAACAACAAACGAGAGGCTAAAATAGGTAATGCACATAAATGATTATGCCAAGTCTTAGAAATCTAAGGTTTGTATTTGTGGAAAAGAGCTCACTGAGGAATTATGGAGAACTTGAGTGATAACAACAATTTTAAAGAGCTATTTTGCTCTCAAAGAAATGCCCTTTTTCTTCTTTTGTGTGAGCAAATTGAATATAACCAGGGAGCTGTTCATATTGTTGGCCTAGATAGCACTAAGTAAATAAGAAATAGTCTCTTTTTATTTCAGCCTCTCCTGCAGAGCTGACACTAGTTTGGGATGTAGAGCAGGTTCTCTCCTTTCTGTAATCACTTGCAGAGATACACAGGAAGCTTCCTTTTGTTTCCCCCGTGGAAACCTGTTGGCAATGGTAAAGAATGGGAGCACCATGGTTTGAAGGAAATGTAGTTGCAAATAATTGAATAGAACCAGTGAGGCTATACAGAGCTTTTACTACTGGTGATGATGCAAGTGAAAGACAAAATTCATCTTGATTCTGGGCCAGTGATAAACTTCTCAGAATTGGCTGGCTTTTTTTTTTTTTTTTATTCTAGCTTCTAAGTAAAGTGGTGCACTCTGATTGCATGAGGCTATAAATGTGACCCCAATGCCTTCAAAAACCTGTTTTGCAAAAACATCTGGATTTTTTAAACAGCAGAAGAACAATTTAAAAAAATCTTGAAAACAGCTAGGAAACCAGCTTCCCTCTCCAGCAAAAATACTTTATAAAGGAATTATTGAAGGAAAATATGTAAGTAGAAAATTAAAGAGAGTAATTTTGAGGGGTTTGCCTGCACAGGGCTGTTGCTACACTTGGGGGCAATAAATAAATTTACACAGATTTACAATTTTATTTACAATTTATTTACAATCAATTTAGACAGATGGCTAAGTTTCCAAAACCACATTTAAACCAGAGTTTAAAATCAAGCAGAAAAAATATCTTTTTCTGGATGTAGCCACAATTATGACTTGGTTGAGCATGCTACAGAACGCAGGAAGGATGAAAAATAAGTAAGTTTCTGAAATTTTCTTGTGAAGTTTGTCACAAAACTTAGAGTGGCTTCTTATTGGAGGATGTAGAAGTTCTTGTCCGCTACAGTGATGTGTGAGGTAAATCACAGGTGACCCAAAGGGGTCAGGAAGAATTGTATGATTCAGGTCAGCAGTAGTTTTGTGAGATACATTTACATTAGTCTGTTATTTTTGGAAAGTGTTGTGAGTTATTCAGAGTTTCTCTTTGCTAGGCATTCCATCAATATTTTAGGTCCTTGCTCTCTGCCCCAGCCAATGCATTCACTGCTGGTTTCAGTGGGTAAGACAGTGACAGCCAAAACATGAGAGTTAGGACAAAGAACTCTGTGAAACAGCACGAGGCTTTAAGCATAGATTCCCAGAGTTATGCAAATCTAGAAAATTAAAAGGAGAGGGTTCCACTGGCCTTGGCAGCTTTTACATTAGTCTCATGAGTGAAAGCAGGTTTGTGGTTGTGGAGCAATTTCAAGGCGAGCGAGTTCCTTTCAGGTGAGGGACTGTCAATTTAACTGCTGGCAAGGCTGCAGCACTTCTTAATGGAAGCTGGTAGTATTGATCTTGGATCAGAAGTGAGGTCCAGGAATTTGTGTTCCTGAAAAACATCCCAAGATGCTACAGAAAAGAGTGCAGCTATTCAGCCTTATCCAGCTCCCAGTAGATTTCCTTTTCTAGAGCATCTCAGGCTTTCCCTGAAAACAGGCAAGCACAGGATTCCCCCTGGCTTTCTCTCAGAGAGTGTCTCTAACCACAGTGTGCATGCACAACCACTGTCAGAACCATCAGAACCTCCCTGCTGCCCTAAGCCTTGCTCTACTGAGGCTGCAGTGCCCTCCTAAGCCATTCTAATGATTGCTTCCCTCTGATACATCAGTCTGTGCAGATGAACTGGTGTCACTGTCACGTTTTCTGAAAAATCCCTTTGCCCAGGATTCTTCTCCTGGGAAGCTGAGAAGCCTCAGGGAAAAAGGGAAACAATAATTATCTGATTTGCTTCTCCTGTGTTTTGCTGCTTTGGAATGTGATTGGAGATTGTTTACCTATTGGCCAATGATGGCCAAGCTGTGTTGGACTCTGAGGAGAGAGTCACGAGCTTTTCATTATCATCTTTTACCCTTCTGTCTGTATCCTGTCTCTATTCTTTAGTATAGCATAATATCATATCAAATCATATCATATCATATCATATATCATATCATATCATATCATATCATATCATATCATATCATATCATATCATATCATTAATATCATATCATATCATACCATATAATATATCATATCATATCATATCATAGCATAGCATATAATATAATTAATATCACAGCATATAACATAATTAATATCATAGCATATCATATATAATATAATAAAATAATAAATTACTCTTCTAAAAACATGGAGTCAGATTCATCATTTCCTCCCAATGATGGGGGACCCTGAAAATACCACAAACTGCTTAGCAATGCTCTATTTCTGCCCAAGGAAATGAAATAATGTATAAAATGTTGCTCACAAGCATTGTTTCCTTCCCTGTGTTCCCCCCGAGGTGGTCAGAGCTGGTGCTGCCCATTGTTTTGAGCTCTCCAGGTGTTCAGCAGCCTTGCTGCCCATGGCAGCACCAAATGAGTCAGACAGGATAGGCTGAACAGGTTTTTTATTTGCATTCACATCCTGGCTTGGAGGAGTGGCTGAAAAAGACAATGTGCTAAGGCACAGAAATTGGTTTAAATATATATTCTTTTAAAATTTCCATTGCAGGGCCCAGAGGTGGAAGTGCAGACAGGCAGGGGTGTTGTCAGGCAATGACATCCAGCCTCCTCTGCAGCTGCAGCACTCAGGACTCACTTTGAGCTGAGATGTTTGGGGTTCTGCCGTTGCTGGCCTGATGAGAAGGATCCTCTAGAACCTGCAACACTTTGTTAGGTCCTTGCTGTGAAAAATGTGTATTATATGATTAGCTTTTCACAAATACTAAAATGAATATTATATGTGTCATGTTAGAAAGTTATGCTGTATTAATTTAAGTAGTGTGTTAAATATAGTTTTAGGTTATATCATGATGTTCAAATAGAAACTATATATGTGAGATATTTTTTAATAAAGGAACGAGGTACTTGCACCACAGGTAGCAGCCACAGGACGCCTAAATCTTTCAGAGAATTTATTGCTCCATTATCAGAAGAAACGAACTTCTTCCTGCCTCATTCATATATGACGATGCCATTAGGATTCAGAGGAAGAAGCTGACACTGACCAGACAGAATCCTGTGTTTGAATGGAATTTATGCATCATGTATGAGGTGTATGAATATGCAACAGGTTATTGCTTTTAAGGGTTAATCCTCTGTTAACAGGTGTCCTTTTTCAGGCTTATTTTGCCCAGAAAGAGGAACCCGGACTGTGTGTAACTCTTTGTTTCTATTGTCTCATATTGTCCTAATCTCAATTGTTCAAATATTTATTACTCTTAATTATATTGCTATTTTTATACGCATTTTATTACTATTAAACTTTTAAAATTTCAAAATCAAGCGATTGGCGTTTTTCACACTTGCTTTCATTTTCTAGCGTGAAAAATAATCACGCACAGTTTTGTCCTCATATTCAACACCACCTTTGAATTCACACCCCATTTTCCGTGTTTTATGGCAGATGGCAACTGCATCCTGTGTCTCAGCTTTCATCAAACAAGCTGTGCTCTGGTAACAAACTCCTCACACAGACTGTTCTTTTCCTTGGCTGTGCTCACAAACCCTCTCTGGGCGGGCTGGATTAGCTGCTGCTCGCTGCAGAAGGGTGCTCACAGCAATATGTGACTCCTCAAGGAGATGGCCAGACCTGCTGGACATCACATCACGGGCACTTCACTTCCCTGCCACAACTCTCCAGTTGCACATCCCAAGATGAGTGTTTGATTTTTGGGCCACTGGTTCATATTGGTAATGGTGCCCCTTGAGTAGCTGCCTTGCATCGTTTGGTTCCTCAGTTAGTTCCATGCAATGATCCCATATCCCTATCTTGTATCAGTTCGTTCCTTTCTAACAGCAATTCTTTCCTTTTTGCTTTTTTATCTCATTGGTTTGCTGTTTTTTTTTTTAAGACATTAAAGGAAAACATGAAAGACAGATTATTTCCAAGGATAACACCCCAGGATGTCACCAGTAGCCTCCCTCATTTAACACTACTTTGCATTTAACACTACTTCACACTGTTTCCCCCCCCGCGCTTGTGCTTCATTGAAGTTCTCCTAAATTCCAGTCTTCTCCAGAACTAATAATTTCCATTCAGGCTCTTCACTGAAGTCTGTTATTCAGTACCAGCAACAAAACATTTCCTCTGCCCAGAGCACCAAGCATCTCAAAAAGGGCAAACATCGACTGCCAGTACAGCGCTCACATCTGATCTTGCTTACATGCTTGTCTTTATAAAGAGTTGGAACCTCAGAAGCCTTGAGGTGAAAGTAGCAGGCCTGCATTTTCCTGAACATGTTTTCTTTGCCTTTTCCAAGGTATGGAATGTTCTAGAAGTGGAAGAATTTCCTAGCTTTTTCGTAGCCATCTGCTATCACGTTTACTCTCACAACTGCAATTCAATGCTCTGGGAGCAACTCTTTACCTTTCCAGCACTTCACTTGAGGCAACTTCCACTTGCCACTCCTATTATTTGTCCTGCCCCCACCGCTTTTAATATCATCACTGGAAAAGCAACACCAGAAACCTGATTGTACACATCAGTCATGTTTATTTAACAGTGACCCACGCAGAGCACAAAAACACAGCAGGACTTGGCTGAGGTTTTATCCACTTCGAATTCCCTTCATGCAGCCTGGGCTCAAGTACGATGCTGGGTCTACCACCGTAGGAGTTTCCCGGAGAGTGCCAATTTTTGCGTTTAGTTCCTCATTAGATTTTACACCACGGGATGCGCACCCTTTGAAAATCCTCCTTGGGGGATCCTCCACTACTGAGACAGCCGGGGAGTCTCGACCTCTGAGCCGAGTGCTAAAACGTGCCAGTGGTGCCGCGTGGGTGCCAGCCCGGTTCCTGCCGGCGGCCCCATCCCCGCATCCCTCCCCGCATCCCTCCCCGCATCCCTCCCCGCATCCATCCCCGCATCCCTCCCCGCATCCAGCCGCGCGTTCCCGCGCCCGCCTGGCCGCCGCGGGGGGCGTGGTCTGCGTGGCGTGGCGGGGCGCTCTGGCCTCGCATTGGCCGGAGGGGTAGGAAGAGGCGTGGTTTGCCCGCGGTGGGCGGGGCCCGTGCCTCGCTGGGCTCCCTGGGCTGCGGGCGGGCCCGGGCGGCGCGGTGCGCTCCGCCGGGAGCAGGTAGGGCTGGGGCGGGGCTGGCGCTTCCCGGTGATTTCCCGGTGCTTTCCCGGTGTTCTCACGGTGCTCTCCCGGTGCTTCCCGAGCGCTCTCCCGGCATTTCCCGTCCTCGCTCGGCGCGTCGCGGGGGCGGGGTAGCGGCGCAGGGACCGCCGCAGCGGGCGGGCCGCGGCCGGCCTGGCTCCCCTCGTTGGGCTGCGGCTCAAGGGCCGGGGGCGGGCGCGGCCCGGGCGGTGTCCCCGCGGAGACCCCCGGCTCCGGGGATGCGCTGTGGGAGAGCGAGGAGTGCTGGGGAGGTGGCCCGGGGGCTGTGGGCGGGCAGAGCCGGCCTGGAGGGTGCGGGAGCTGAGCTCTCCGGCACTGCCGGCCTCACAAAGCGCCGGTCCGGGGCGGGTCACAGGGTGCGGGTCTGGAGCATCTCTCCGGTGATGCTGCGGGAGCTGGGCCCGTGCCGTGCGGAGAGGGAACAGACGGGATCTCTGTACATATAAATATCTCGAAGGCTGTGCCAAGGGGATGGTGCCAGGCTCTGTTCAGTGGTGCCCAGAGGAGCAGAGTCTGTAAACTGAAACACGAGAAGTCCCACCTCAGCATGGGGAGGAATTTCTTTACACTGAGGGTGGCAGAGCCCTGGCACAGCTGCCCAGGGGGGTTGTGCAGTCTCCCTCCCTGCAGACATCCAGAGCCCACCTGGACACGTCCTGTGCCACCTGCTCCAGGTGACCCTGCCCTGGCAGAGGGGTTGGAATGGAGGATTTCCTGAGATCCTTTCTAACCCTGACAGTTCAGTGAATCTGTGAAAACACTGCCATGTTGGGCCCTGCTCACCACCCAGACCTTGGGTTTACCCACATGTGTATAGCATGTCTACCACCTGTACTGTAAATGTTCTGAAGTGGGCAGCTGGTGTATGTGCAAGAAACTTGTTCTCTGAACTTAATTTTTCTTCAACCTATCTAAGTACATGATAAGGAGTCCATTTTACATAGTTGTTGTCAAAAATAGCATCACATTTGTGACAGGTTCAGCTATCAAAGCCCAGAACAGCTGTATGTTATAGCTTGAAGTGCTTTAGCATTTGCAAGTTCTTACAGCACTTGCAGGAAAGCTTTGTGCTTTAACACGAATTGCAAACAAGAGTATATGAAAAAGTTGGATCCTCTATTATGGAACTTTTTTATATGTATCTGCAGAGCTACCATGCAATCCTGTGTAATGTGTGGATATCAAGAAACCTGTTGTTGCTGTTCAGTTTTGCCAACAAAAAGGTGTGTGCATCTGATCGGTCTGAAGATTTTCCCCTGATATTTCTGTTTTTTTCAATTCCAGATATAATTCAGTAGGAAGAGCATATGGCTGGCAAATAGTAAGTATGATACTCTCTGCTGTGCTGAGCTGTGCTCAGTGGTAGTTTGGCAATGCTGTGAATAGAAAAAATTCTCTCTTCTATGTAATTTCTCTAATAGTTTCTGCTCTAAACTCTTTTACTAATACAGGAAAGTCACTGCTCTTTTGGAAGGCCTCCCATTCCACTGCACCAGGACTTTCCAGCTGAATCTTGGTGGGAAGTACGTTTTGGGTATTGTGTTGGTTTTGCTCACAACAGAACTCATTGTGAGGATGGCATGGGGATGCCTTTTCAGTGCCTTTGAAATAGCTTTCAGCCTTTTCCTTTGCCTTTCCAGCTGTGTGTGTGGTGTCAGCTGGCTGGGAAGCTCTCACAGCTGAGCTGGCAGCCCCTGCAGGTGGCTGTGGGTGCAGAATGTGTCACCTTGACATGGCGTGTCAGTGCTGGGTGGTGACACGTGCCACATTCTAGAGCCAGATGACAACCCCACTGTGTGAGGGTGTGCACAGTTCCATGAGGGTGTGCACACCTCCACTGGAGGTGCTGGCATGTAAATTCATTCCTTATGGAGTTGGGTCAGCATCTGCACTGTAGCCCTTGGGACTGGTGCTCCTCCCTGGCAGCATGGGTTGTTTCCCTGCCTGCTTTGCTTTGGCAGCACACAGAGGGTGTTCTTGTCCCTGGCCCTGCAGAATAAAAGATGCCCTGGCTACTTGCACGGGTTGTGTTCTGTTTGATCTACTTTTCTGTGCCACAAACACTCTTTCTTATGTTCATTTTAAAATGTCTGCGTTGGTTTCAAGTTCCAACAACTTGTGTTGTCCTACTTCACAAAATCTCACCTTTTCCTGTTACCATCTGCTCAGTCAGGTCTGGCTACTTTTCACTGTGCTCCTTTTGTTCCCTCAGTTGTAGGGCTGTGCAAAAAGCTTTTAATTTCTTTTGTGTCTTTTTCCAGCTTAAGAGGCTCAGCTAATATGTCTTTTATACTCGTGCATATTACTTGTTCCTTTGTGCATTTCCTGAGAGCTCTGGGGTGCTGCCTGTGAGAAACTTGGGGATTCATGTGTCATACAAAGCTTTGTTTTGTTTTGCCACAGCCTCTGAAGAAATATCAGATTGTAGCAGATTTATTTCACTGTTGCCCTTCAAAAGCAATTTAATTAGGTATTTGCAGCTTAAAGGACTTTATAGTCCTTCACACAAGAAAGCTGTCATCTTTATGATGGCTATTAAGCCATTGAAATGTAAACTCTTAACTTTTCCTGACTGTAAGAAAATACTAATTGAAATAATTAGAGATATTTTTGGCCTTGTTGAATAAAAGAACACGTAAGCCAATGCAATTTGATAATGCTGTGGGAAAAAATAGTCCTGTCCTTCCAGTGGCCTCCTCCTTGATCTTCATGCCAGAACATGAATTTGTGCAGCTGTATAAGACTAGGGAAATAAACTGGTTGGGAGAAAAATGAGCATTTTTCATGTGGAGCTTTATTTCCAACTTGAGCACAAGGTGAACTGTGTGTGATGAGCAAGAAGAGGAGGCTTTAATTTATTTACTTAAAGATTAGCATCTGCTAATGCTAAAATGCTTTTTATATATGCATATAGATTGTGAGGTCCCAAGCAGTGTGACCCATTTATTTAGGGAAATACCAGACTGAATCTGCTCATATAGCTTGTTGTGTGTTACATACAAAAACCAAAATAAATATTTTAGTTTTTCATATTTATGTGGGTATAAATGAAACGTAATAAAAGCAAGCATTCCTTCAAGCTCCACAGCTTCTTTCTGTCCAGCAGGTTGGCTGAACAAATTCCTGAGAAAAGAGCACTGTATAGCAATCTCCACAGTAAAAATGTAGGTTGTTTAGTAGAAATGTTGATTTTACCCCAAGTGTTTAATAATGATCATTCAAGATGCAGAATTTAAGTTTTTCACCTGTGAGATGCAGCCTCTGATGATGCAATCATCTCTGTTTCTGTTGAGAATAATGATAGTTTTGTTATTTGTTAATGAATTTGTCTGATAAACTGTCTTACAATTGGTAGCCAGCTTTCCTCTGATCTCAGCCTGGGAACCACAACTAGGATATAACTTGGGCTGGTTGTTAGATTTTGTCACTCTATCACTACAATGTTTTAGTCCTGATTCTCTCTCCTAGATTGCTGGAAGGCCTGGGAAGGTGACTGGAAGCAGCAGAGGAGGGGAAGGTTCCAGAGCTGTGGTAAGTGTGCTATTTTAAACCAGGCAGGAGCAGAGCTGGGAAGGAGCTGATACGGAACCGTGAGTCCAGGAGTGAATCACTCGGTGATGAATTGTCTGCAGCTGTGTGTGGGAAGATGAAAGAGCTGAGAATTCAAAAAGAGGAGGCAGCAGTAGCTGGCAGCTTGTTCTTGCTCATGGTGAAGGGAGGGAATGTGCATGCACAGTGTGAGGGCAGGTACTTGATGGGTTTTCATAAAGCTGTAAAACACACTAATCCATTTATCCTCAGTGTGTGTTGGCTAATAGAGCATTCATATTTTCTTTGCTGCTCAAGTGGGAAACTGGGGAGGAATATGATGTTTTCCATTAGTTAAGTGCAAGTTTAGTGATGGAAGTCAAAACTAGAAGTTGGCTAACCTGGACACCATACTCTGTGAGCCTTGTTCATATATCAGTTTGTAAGAATGTCATGGCAGTAATAGTTTGCAAATTTAAGATTTTAGTCTCATTGCACGTTACATCTTACTATGATAGAGCCAATCTAAAGTATTTCCAATGAGGTTATTTATTGATTTTTATTTTTCCTCCTGAAGTGGCTTTCTAGAAGATGACCATAGAGGATCTCCCAGAACCTTCCTTTGAAGGAGATTCCCTCATTGAAAGAGAAAGATTCTTATTCCCAAACTCTGAAACATCCGTTACCTTTTCTGTTGCTGCAGCACCAATGCCTTCAGACTGTGGTATGTACTTTAAACAGAAAATGCATTTGTGATCAGCAGAGAATAAATTGGAATAATAAATTTTAAGAAAAGCTGTCAACTCTTAATTATTTCTGTCCAGAAAAAGTTTTCTTCTTATTAAATGGATTATCTGTTAAATGAAATGAAAGATGAAGACTCATGCTTTTTCCATTTTTCTTATTGCATACACTATAAATTATATCTTTTCCTTTGTACATTTCTGTGCCTGTGTTGTCATGTTTATACTTCTTTCACATCTCAGTGTAGAGTTGGATATTGTGTTAAAATGTAAAATTGGAGTAAGGGAAGTTAATCTACACCACGTTTAAAACCTCTAGAGTTACACTTCTTCTTGTGCTTTAGTATGTAAATGATGTACTAGAAGAGGATATTTCTGTTGGAAGTATATGTTTTTGTGGTGGTAAGGACTGTAAAGTGAAAGAAAATTATACCAGTGATTATATTATATCAGAAAATTATGTCAGTGGTCAGCTGTCAGAATAATATTTGTCTTCAGTAACTGTCTTCACATGTATAAATTATAATAAAATTTCTGACAGTATATAATGTGTTAAAATGTCACTGTAGGTAAGGAGCTTCACTCATAGCTGCAATCATAATGCCTTTGAATGTTGCAGAAGATATTAATAGCTCTGTATACTTCAAAAATCACTCCTTCCACCTCTGTGTTTCCCATGCATTGATTGGAGCAATCAGCTGTGTTCAGGAAGAATAAATACCTGTAACATTCTGTCTTTGACAGGGTCAGCATTCTCAAGACCTGATTTATAAGTTAGCTCAGGTTGGGAATGTAAGTGTTCCATATGAAATGTTTCAGCACATGAATGTGTCTTTACATGGTTTAGCCCTGTTCTCATCTTGTCTTCCTCATCTGCTCTAGGTACTGCCATGATTTATTCCATTCTACTTTCTTATCCCTTAGATAAAGTTTCCATTTGCCTTCTTTAAACATTGTTTTGTTCTGGTATCTTCTAATAACCCTGTGATTTCACTGCTATGTGTTCTACCTGGCTTCTATGTACTCATTAAATTATAATAAAATACTTTTATAGGAGATTGCTGTCACTGTGTAACAGTAACAGTGCTGAATCTGGGTAAAGGAGGTTAAACCATGGCAGAGAGAGATTCTCAGTCTTTACATTCAGTGCATTTTTTTTCATTAATGCAGCTGGGCACTGTGATCAATACTTGGGAAAGACAGAGAGTGAGAAAGTAATATTTTGAGGTATCTAGATGCCATTGGCATCCTTTCATGGGATCCATTGCTTTAACAGAGTCTCTGTAGCATTGCTTTGCTTGCAAAGACTACAGCTGATCACCTGTTAAGCACTTAGGGTGGTTGTTATTAGTCCTTGATACAGTCTCAGATTTTCACCCTACCATGCTGATTGTAAGAGTTGATTTCTGATAGATAATTTGGATCAGGTTTGTGGCTAGAAATCTTCCTGGTAGAGTAAGAACTGTGAATATTGTGCAGGATCATTAATCTTGTTGCCTAGTTCTCTGTTTACTTCATAGTTTCAGCTGTAGATCAGCTGTGGTTTATGTGGAAGGTAAATATTAGTGGATAAATCAGTAGATGTGTGTTGATGCATTGGATGTAGGGAAGAAGCACACTTTGTGTAGTGCTGGGAGATAAATGGTAAATATTTTATATGCTAGGTGCAAGTAAAAATTAATGGTAAATATCAGTGAAAGTTGCCCTCCTTTTCCATTCTTGTTGAGTCAAGGTGATGGAGTTTGAGGAACTCTAAATAGCCAGGAAGAGAACTCAGTACTGCTGTTATCTGTTAATCCAATCTAGAAGTCAGGTATGCTGTTTTTGGGGAAAGTTTGGGGTGATTCACCCAGGAGTGGTTCATGCCGTGTCACACACCCAGATGGGTGATGGTGTGTGTTGCTTAACCTGTCTGTCCTGTCTGAGAGCCATGAATCTCTGATGGATGTGAACTGATTGTACATTTATCCAAAACCTGTTTAAAAGGCAACTCCCTGATGGCTGCAGGGGGGGTAAAAGTTCAGTGTTTGCCGTGCCGTGGTTCATTTGCTGATGGTAGAAGACTTTGCTTTCAGTCCCTCTCCTCATAGCCATTGCTATCTAGATTCTTTCACAGACTTTTCCAGAGCTGGAAGAAATTGTACAAATGAAAAATAGAGGTTGTGTATATAGAAGCACACACACACACACACCCCTATGAATAATGTGACATATAGTTTTGTAATAAGGTGTTTGATGCACTTACAGTTTGGGTTGCCTGAAAGAACATGAGGTTTAAAATCTTTAAAAGTAGTGGGGTTTTTTGTTGTTGTTGTTTTTTGGTTTTTTTTTTTTTTTGCCCCCTGGTCTTGATTTGGTGTCTTAATTTTTGATGGTTTTGTTTCCTGCAGCTGGGATTGATGCATTAATGAAATACTGAAAATAGCAGAGGTCACAGAGTGCCTTCGTGATTAGACTGTGTGTTTATATTTTAGTATGTTCCATGTAGATTGTGATGGAAGAAAAAGAAGGAAGATGTTTTCTCTCTACTGTTCTTTGCCTCTGAGTTTGAAAAACTAGATACACGTTAAACATCAAGATCTTTTTATACAAAGACTCTTTTCTTTCTTAACAGAGTTTTCCTTCTTCGATCCCAATGATGCAGCATGCCAAGAAATACTCTTTGACCCCAAAACATCAGTTTCTGAATTGTTTGCCATCTTAAGGCAGTGGGTTCCACAGGTCCAGCAGAATATTGATATCATTGGGAATGAGGTGAGATACAAATGAAGATCCTTGAGTGCTCTCAGTGTTAAATACTGTCTTGACAGTGAATAAAACCAGTTCATTCAGAAGCAGAATTAATCATAAATGCAGTTTCTGCCTTTTAACAAGTAGTGACTGATCATGCCTTGTATTCCACATGTTGTCAGGTTTTATTTGGAAAAAGAGAGATGATGGATGAAATTCAGTATATTTGCATAGATGGTATAAACAATGTTTCTCTCAAGGCAGTTGTGTTGAGACCCTTCACCTTGGTGTTTCAGTTTCCTACTTAGCAGTAATACCAAACTCAAACCCAAAAAATTTATGAAGTTACTGTTAAAGCCTGACCCTAAGGGCAATATTTCCAAGGTGTTTCTAGTATTTCTATCCTACTTTCTTATTTTTCTTCTGGATTACAGGTTTTTCTGGGGAAGTGTAGTGCCAATGAACCCTACCATATTATAACTGGGAGCTTCTTTTTGTTGGGGTTGTGTGGGAGTGGGCTGGGTAATTGTTGAGAGATGAAAGAACAAGGGGAGAGGTTCATAAATCATTTTCTCATGCAGTTAATTGCTTAACTTTGTAGCATGTGAAGTATATTTTAGAAGGAGCAATATAAAGATTTCTTTAATCTGTAAATAATGAAGGTTAATTATAATGCTGTTTATTGCATTTATATATATTGCTCAGTTCTGCAGTTAAGAGGCTTTTCTGGCAGGCTTCTTTGTTCCCAGCCATTGCAATGAATCCAGGAGTCAGTATATCTGCAATAACTTAGGAAACAGTAGTGATGTCAGAGATATGCCAGAGCTAAAATGTGCTTGTTTTCTGCTTGCCTGTCAGATCATTAAAAGGGGTTGCAATGTGAATGACAGAGATGGACTGACTGATATGACTCTCCTGCATTACACTTGCAAATCAGGGGCTCATGGCATTGGTGAGTAAAAAAAAAAAGTCATTATAGATGTAAAAACCTAATTGACTCACATAAGCTTATCCCACTGACACTTACAGGATTTTTCCTTGCAGCGGATATTTTTTTTTTCCTTTTGCTTGGTTTTCTCTGTTCTGGTGGCCGTGAGCAAGGAAGATGCAGAACTGCAGCTGTAGCCATGGGGAGCAAGCTGAGTTAGTGGTATGGGTATTACACACAGTAGTACCAGCTTAAACAGATACTTCATGTGGCAGGAGTACCAGCTTAAACAGATACTTCATGTGGCAAAGGCAGTTTCAGACTGAGGTGCAAGCTGCAAGTTTGCTATAATTTCTGCTGCAGTTCTTTTACAGCAGAATATTTAGGTGACTGGGTGTTCTTTTTGTTTTGTTTCTTTCACCCTGTTCATGTCAGAAGAGAACAAAGTTTATTGTTTGCATGATTATGGTCATAAATACTGGAAATGAGAGCACATTTAACTCTATTAGAACACTCTTATTAACTTTTCTATGTTTTGTTACTTTTTTGTTGACCTGAGCCCACTTTTCTTCTGAGTTTGAGAGAAGTCTGGCATAGGTCATCTTCCCTGGTGTTGGCATTTTTTAACATAAACTTCAACATCAGATTGTGATGTGCAATTCTTTTTCTCCTACCAGATCCTAAAATTCCTGGGTTTGCTGGGTGACACAGTACCTACATTAGAGAAAAACAGATAGTGTT
Source organism: Melospiza melodia melodia (assembly GCF_035770615.1). Taxonomy (NCBI): domain Eukaryota; kingdom Metazoa; phylum Chordata; class Aves; order Passeriformes; family Passerellidae; genus Melospiza; species Melospiza melodia. Next base: position 104,701,109 of record NC_086196.1, on the reverse strand, counting down.
ATTATACATTAGAGATTTCAGCCATTTATCATAAAGGGCAAAGATTTCTGTATCCTAATCCTAAAAAAAGAAGTAGTAATAGTTCTGCGAGTTTGAAGGACTTAATGTATTTTTTACACATAAACATGTGTGTGTTTTTTGAGGTCAAATAAATAAATCACTAATGCATTCTTTACAAAAATGACCCTGCAGGAGATGTTGAAACTGCTGTAAAGTTTGCAACCCAGCTGATTGATTTGGGTGCTGACAGCAGCTTGCGCAGCCGCTGGACAAACATGAATGCCTTGCACTATGCTGCCTACTTTGACGTTCCAGAGCTCATCAGTGTTATTTTGAAAAATGCAAAGCCAAAAGGTAGGCATTGTGACCTTTGTTTCATGTGGTTGTCCATATTTTGTAGATCCTGAGCTGATATATTGTGGTCTGTAAGTCTGGTGTTTATTTATCCATTATACATAAATAATTTCTTGTTCTTTTATTCAGCCTCATTGGTTCATTTTTCTCTAAAGTTATTTTTTAGTGCTTTACTGTACTGTTTCCATTGCTGGTTTTTAAACTTGAGCTTTGTACAACACAATAGAAGTTTCAAATAGACTGGAAAGCAAACAGGTTAATGTTAAGTTACTGAGAACTAAGAGAATTTTTGCAGAAAACCAAAATGCAGCTATTCTGGTAAAATCTTGTGGTTTTTAAGTTGCTTAAACATTGAGAAGTATGTTTGAAATTTGGGGAGAAGGTTGAAGGAGCAGTGGGGATTTGGCAATTTCATGTGGCAAACCTGTGACTGAGGCAATTTTGATGTGCTCGTTTTCCCATTTCTCAGCTATGTAGAAGGTCCTGTTTAAGGAGCAATTCGACCTTAGTGTTTGGCATAACACCTTTTGGAATGATACTGTGAAGGATTGGTAGTTGGAGCCCTGTTTATACTAATGCACATGGAAATACAGAAATGGTTCTGATCAGAACTGTCTGTTTCTAATTTTGTCAGGACAGCAAAACCAGTAAGCAACTTTATCACTAAAATTGTACAACTGTGAATTTGTCACTAAAAGTGTACAAATGTGAATGTGTTCTACTGAATATCCTTCTGATTGTGCTAGTTTGCAAAAGGATTTTTTATCTAGGGACTGTGTCTTAGCAGTTTGAAAAGCTGGTAGGCTTTTGGAGTACCCAGGGCTTGCTTGCCACATCTTGAATCTCCATGGAGGTAATTGCTAAGCAGTGCTGTTACTGGTGTCACTTGCTTAGGAGGTGACATGTGTGGGTGGATAACAAAAGACAAAATCAGACTGCACAGTAGTTAAGTCCACATCACATTTCAATAGCCTGGCTTCCATAATTTGCAGCAGCAGTCTCCTTTCAGACCTTGTTGGCATTTGGTGTTCTCCTCCTGTGCAGTTCCCACAGAAGGGGTGGGACTTTGCTCAGATTTCCAAGGAAACCACTCCGGTTATTGGGCAGTTGGCAATTCTTGGATAAGCAGCTGATATTTTTAATCTCAGGAAATATGTAAAATTGTTTGCCCTGTGACATGAAAACAATGGATAGTCTGAATTAATAGAACAATTTTAGCTCCATACTTCATTAGCCAGTTTGCAGAGAAGGAAGAACATACGTAGTAGGTGAACATGGTTGCATGGATCCATATTAAACTGGAGAAAAAATGGTTGTTAATATAAAAATAACTTTTCAAGACAGTGATGTGGTGACTCTGAGACATCCATTGTGAAGCACAGGTGTTTCCTTTTGATTCACTGCTCAACTGCTTTCTTTATGACTCTGTAGTTAAAGTCTTCGTACAGATTTACTCCTCAGTTGCTACAGGAGAGAGCTAGTTTGGTCTTGGGTTTTTAGAGGTTTTAAATACAAAAATTGTGTATTATTTTCCTCTAGATAGTTTGGGGGTAGTTACCAGGTAACATTTGATATTTGTCTTTCTGTCACATCTACTATGCCCACTTAGGTTGAAGCTGTAAGAGAACTGTTCAGAAAATCTAACCATGAAGCTTCCAAGTCTGAGGAAGTCACAGAGTCTAACTCAAAAAACCAAACCATACATCAGTTGTTTTTCAAAATAGGAATACATGCAGCTGTGGCTGGCTCAGTGGCTGATGCTACTGACCAGTGTTTCTGCAAACTGGTTCCTGTGTGTGCAGAAGATGTTTGGCTGTATCCCATGGAAGTTTCAATGGCTGTATACAGCTCCTCAGCTTTTAGCTGGTTTTAAACTGGTGATGTCTTCTGACCTTTGGTACATAAAGGGTACATCTGCATGAGTAGATCTCATTAGGATTGAGGAATGTGAATGCAGCCTTTTTTCATGTTTGTGTTCAATCACAGCAATTGCAAAACTGTTAAATTCTGATTGCAAATTTGTTACCTTTGATTTTCATAAAATTGAGTCAGTTGTATTAGTATGTATGAACTTAACATGTCTATACAGACATATATAACTGTATTTTCTATATTGTTGATGTTTTATTTGTTTAAATAGTGTAACTATATAAGGATGTTGATGCAGTTGGGATATACTTTGTTTATGGCATTGTGAGAAGGGCTAGTGTTTGTTTTTTGGGATGGAGACTGATACTGGAAAATATGAGAAGACTCTTCAGCCCTGAGGTGGAAAGTTTTATGTTCCTCACTGGTATTTCAAATTGGAACATGATTGCTAATACTTGTGGTGTTGTGCTTGTATATTAAATCAACTGGCATTTTTAATTAACAGTGCTATACCTAACTGACTCAAAATGACATCTCTCTTGTGTAATTTAAGAGAGGAGCCTCAGATTAAACAGACATTTAAACTCCAATCTTCTAGAACAGTAATAACTTCATAGCAGATTGAAAGATATATTGGGAGCAACTGATGGAAATATATATTGTACTAAATCACTTCCAGTCAGATGCAGTTCTCCATTTTCCAGACTATCAGTGTGAGACCCTTCAGAGTGCAATTCTTTGAAAACAAAGAAATTATAACAATCAGCAGCTCTTACTTCATTCTTGACCATTAGTAATTAAATCGGTGTAATGCAGATGTATAATCAGTTTTCCCTTGCCCTACTGCCTGCTCACAAAGGAAAACAACTGGTTGAAGATGCATCTCATTTTCATGTTTGACACCTAGAAGCAATAAAATATAAATGTTTCTGAAACATTAAAAAATTAATTTACTTGCAAACCTGAAGTTAGTCACTTGTTAATCTTGGCACAGTAGATTGGGCACCCTGAGTAGCAGCAATTTTGCAGTTAAGCCATCAGTATTAAAAAATGAGTGAAAGTACATGCTCATCTTCCAGGTTGGTTCGTGGTGTGAATAAACAGATGCAAATACAGTTGATATCCATGTAGAATTACTTCTTATATGCACTTGGTACATAAATAATGGTGTGTCTGTGTAAATGCTAGCATAAACTGTAAAAATGAATGTCCTCTCAAGGAATCTGTAGGGGGAAATGTTCATGTAACAGACTTGCATACCTCACATGTGATGTTTAATTGCAGATGTGGATGCCACCTGTAGTGATTTTGATTTTGGAACAGCTTTGCATATTGCTGCATTTAACCTATGCACAGGAGCTGTCAAGTGTTTACTGGAACATGGAGCAAATCCTGCCTTTAGGGTAAGGAGTTAGGCTGTAGATTCACCAGAAGGTGAAAAAGGTACCTGGAAATACTGAACAGTCTGTCCAGGATTGTGACTAGCTAAAAGTGTGCTACGTGGAGTGAGAGTGCCTCAGAAAAAGATATTTGCTACTCACAGTGGATGATTTTGTATGCTTTGTCCTACTTGTGTGTTGAAGTTTGCATTTTTGTGTCATGGTCTGGTTCATTAGTTCAAATAAGTTTCAAGAAGCTTTTCTGTTTGTTGTTTGAACAACAAATTTGTTGTTCATTTAGTAATACTCATGGGTGTCTTGCACAGCTGAGTCCCCATGGCAGTGGGGGATCTTTTCAGAAATGGAGGAGTGTAATCCTTGCCCTCCTGAAATGCAGTGCTGTGCTTAGCAGTGAGCCTGGTGTTAGCATGAGTAACTGAGAATGCATAAACATCACCTGCTCTCCTTAGTAACCCAATAGTTACTAATAGGCATAGGTTATACTGCAGAGTGTTGCTAATATGTGTCTAATATTGGGTTACTGCCACAGTCTTGGGTTTTGATTGAGTTTTGTGTTTGATTTGGGTGTTTGGGGGTTTTTTTTGTTGTTCATGTTTTGGAGGAGAAGGGCTTGTAAGGTTTTCTTGTTTTAGCAAAACCAGTATCTCAGTTCTCCATTTTCAAATGCAGGGGGTTATTTTAAATGAGAAATCATAGTTGTTTTAAGGATACTCAAAAGTCTTTATTTCATGTGTCACTATTGCTGTGAAATCTTCTGGAACATTATTGTCCATACAGTTCTTCATTATATTCAATCTGGATCTCTTGGAAAGTGGTGGGTTTCTTTTTGTCTCTCTGTTTAGTGTGCATGAGCGTGTCTCAAGTTCTCTGGCAGCTGTTGTGTTTGGGAGTCTGTTGTCACAGGCACTGCTGCTTTGTAGTTGCACAAGCTTTCTGAGCTGCCAGGGGCGGCTGTGCCCTTGAGAAGGGAAATCCTGAGCTTCCACTTTGCTTTCCTGCCACTGCTCTGCCCCTGCTTTGTGTTTGCAGGGCACCTGGTGGGCTGAACTGTGGGGCTGATGTGACCAAAATAATCTCTAATGCCATGACTACAAACTCAAACTCCCCACCCAACTTTAACCCAGCTATTTCCTGTTTTTAAGGTAGTGTGATTTTTACTTACAGAATGATTGGAGATTTTTAAGGAATGGTGGGTGTTGAATTGCTCAAACTTGCAATAAAGCTTTGACTAGAGGCAGTGAGTAGAGTTGGATTATTTGGGAACAGCAGTGTAAATTCTTAGTAAGGATTATACTTTTTTAGCTTTGAGATAGATTGAGAGGGGGTTCAGGAAACATTGAACTTCTAGTCTGTTTTGAAGGGACCAAAACAAATGCAGTCTTACTCTGCATCACTCCTGCTGGTAATGTCTGAGTCCAGAGGCTCAGTTGAGACAAATCTGGAAGACTGAGATGATTATTTTGCTGCAGACATTGTGAAAATGGGCAGACAGCCAAAGTCCCACACCAGTGGCTTTGCTGAAGAGTGTAGGTAGGACTGTCCCTGGAGCAGCCTGACAGTACCTGTGTCTGGGCAGCTGCCTGGAGGTGAGGTTAACTCCAGGGGAGCTGGTGCTCCAACAACTTGTCCTGTCACATAGGACATGCAGGGAGTCAGTCACAGCTCTCTGGGACCAGGATGTGTTTGGAAAGGACTCTGTCCTTAATCCATCTCTCATAGGATAGTCTGTGTCTAGATAAACCTGCACAGATTTATTCAGGTGCTCGTGTGAGCCATCACATTTGCATATTTTATACATGCAGCATACATTAATCAAATTCCCTCCTACATTTGCAATAAGCCTCACCAAGGAGCAAGCTATATGCTGGGTAAAGATGGATTCTTTGGGAGGAGTTGGCATTTTGGTGTTGGCATTACAGACCAGAAGTCTGCTTTGCTTTCCTAATTCTGTGTTTAGGTATACAGATAAACACAAGTGTTTTGTTTCAGGTGTTCTGAGTCCTAATAATGTTCTTAAATTTGAAAATGTTGGTTACTTTTCAGTTTCAAAAATGAGATGCTGTTTCAAAACATGCTAGCTGTTCATGCCAGTATCTAAGGATGTTTTGGTATCCTTATTTGAAAATGTGGATTTTTTCATAGTTGCTTATATTCTTGGAAAAATATCTAATAAAGAGGATTAAACACTTTGTGAAACACTGTGGTTTCACCTGGTCAGATTTATCCTGTAACAACATTAAATCCTGTGCTATGTTCTGTTTCTACAGAATGACAAAGGGCAGATTCCAGCAGATGTGGTTCCTGATCCAGTAGATATGCCACTGGAAATGGCAGATGCAGCAGCCAGTGCAAAGGAGATCAAGCAGATCCTGCTGGATGCAGTGCCTCTCTCGTGTGACATCTCCAAAGCCATGATTCCAACCTATGACCATGTCACAGGCAGGGCCATGCTTTTGTCACTTGGCCTGAAGCTGGGAGATCGTGTTGTTATTGCAGGACAGAAGGTATGGCCACCAGCCTGGCACTACTCTCATAATTTCTGGGGAGTCCATTTCTTACCACTTTGGAGACATACCTCAATTTGAGGGTCTGAAATGCTTTCTGGAAGCTGTGATCTCTGGATGGCAGCAAGGAACTGGTTAGGGAAAGTAATAAGCTGAAGAGTTCTGTGATAAAGTCGTTATTATGAAAAGCAGTTTTGACAGGCATAGGCTGCATATTGTGTCTTTAAATGATTTTTAACAGTGTCCTATAGTACATCAGCGTGGCTCAGCTTTTATCAACTTTTTGGTGTCACATCAAAGGGATGGTAAAGTTGGCAAATTACTTTGTGAGTTGCTCAGCTTTGTTAGGAGTGTGCATTTGTGAAGTACTCCTGATAGTTTCCAGAAGGCAGGGAAAAAACCCTTCAGTTCTGCTTAGCCCATAGTAACCCAATTTCACTGGTGCAATGCAGCTAAAATCTTTGAAGCAGTGCTGTGCCAACAGGGTTGTTACATGGTTCTCTGGAAGTAAAAGGGGGTAGCTAATAGAGGTCCAGCTCAAATGTGAATAGCTCTTTAGAAGCTACCATGATAGCCACCTTTCTAAAAACATTTTAAAACTGTAGCATTAATATTGCCTTCAGTATTCAGACTTTTTATTTGCTGTGATAGCAAGGGATCTAAGTGCTAGAACTCTTTCAGAGAAGTACTTTTTTCCTGGTAAATACTGAAAGCATTTTTGAGCAAAATTTTATATTTGAATAGCTTTCACATTAATAGCTTTCCTAATATAACTTCAGATTTGTAACTGTCAGAACTGAAAGGTTCTAAAGTGATCTCCAGCAAGAGTGTGAAGCAGCTCCCATTGTGTATTTTAATTTGGTGTATTCTTGAAATTGGGTCAGGGAAAGCAAAGGAATCACTAGCTATGCAGAAGGCATTTTAACTGGAGTATGTACAGAAAGCCACTTATTCTTTAAAGACAGAAGTTTCTTTATCAGAAATCACAGTGGCAGCAAGAGGAGATAATGTAAGTGCAAGTTGATGGAGGCTTTAGAGCAAGAAAGTGATGAAATTGGTGCTCTTGTGTAAGGCCCACAGAACAGTTTGTGCTGTAATGTGCTCGCTGTGCACGGACAGAGCTGCCTGGGTTTGGTTGCTTTTATTCTTCTAATTGATTATGCTGTTACAGTGTTTTTAAAGAATTTGTTGGAAGCTGGTTTTGTGCTGCCAAAGGCCAACAGGGCTTTACAGCTAGCTTGTTTTTCTTCGAGGGAGCCAAATCTGTTCTAGAGCAGGTGGGAAGAAGGAATGTGATTGTGCTTTTTGAACTTCCATTTCCACAGCAGCTTTCCTCCCTTCCTTCCTTTATGTGCAAGGAGCTGTTGTGCAGTACTCCCACATTGCTTCTCACCCCTTTTCTCCCTTTGCCTGAATGGAGAAGTTGTTCTCAGCCCTGCCTTCCCCTCCCCCTCAATACTCCTAAATTCCTGCAGGGTGGAGCAAAAGTGAAAACAGGATGAGTAAAATGGGTCCCTGTTTTTAACCTTCTCCTGGATCAGTTCTCATTCTGTGTCTTAGTTTGGAAAAACAGGTGTCTGCTAAGGAAGGCAGGAGCCTCCCTTGAAATGGAAAATGTAAACCTCCTCCCTCTGAATTGCTATAAATTTTAAGTACAGGGGCTCTTGGGCAAAATTATGGAAGCAGGAATAACAGTTCTTTATTAGGGAAGAAAATAAAAGGATAAAATAAACAGTGCAGTAAACCAAAATAACACTGACCGAGTCAGAACCCCACCTGACACCTTGTTGGTCAGGCTGTTGGTAGCAGTCCAGTTGGAATTGTGGCTGCAGTCCTCTTGGAGTGTCAGGTGTGGCTCTCTTGGAGCAGAGATCCTTTAGAAAGGGTGTAGTCTTCCTCTGAAGATCCAGTGGAAGAGACAGCTGTCCCTCTGGGAAAATCCAGTGGAGAAGCTGTGCTGGTGTTCCAGAATCTCCAGATTATATCTGGGTAACAATGCTTGGCTCCTCCCTCTGGATGGGGCATCTCCCAATGAGATGCTGTAGCTCTTATCAGCCATGCAGTGACATTCAATAGCCTGTTATCAGCAGATTTCTCCCTGGAGGGGGGAGTGGTTGTGGAAGAGATAAGGAAGACTGCCCACTTATCAGAAGACAACTGCCATACAGATGGCAAATAGAATACAATTTGCCTTCCCCTCCCCCTCGATACTCCTAAATTCCTGCAGGGTGGAGCAAAAGTGAAAACAGGATGAGTAAAATGGTGCCCTGTTTTTAACCTTCTCCTGGGTCAGTTCTCATTCTGGAATATGGAAGCTGGGACGAGGGCACTTGGAACAGCAGCATTTTTGGAGCTTTATTTACAGGTTCCTGTTGTCTTTGCTGCTTCTGCAGTCTCCTAACATGTCAGCTTTAATGAAGCTTGAAAGCCAAGCACAGGAGATGCCAGAGGGAGAATGGATTCCTCTCCTGAGTGCTGCTGTGCCTGTCGTTGTGGTTGTTCTGCAGGGTAGGAAGCTGTGTAAGCAGGTGTTCATGTGTACGTGACTGGGGGTCCCACAGCTCCACCAGCTCCTGCTCTGCCAGGCTGAGTGTCCATTTGGATCACATCTGGTGAAATGAGGGATCAGCAGCTGGGAGAAAACTGCTCCTGCTGTGTCTCATGCAAGAGAGATCCCCTGCTCCCTTCCTTGCACAGGTCCTTGGCCAGAATTGGAGCTGCAGTTTTGCATCTCCCACCTTCAGTTTAAGATGCTGGCTGTTCTCCTCTCTGCTCAGTAAATGCCCTTTGGCTCTTTGTGCCTGGAAAGCAAGTGGAGGAATTGTAGGAATCTGTGGGGCTGCTTGGCTGAACTTCCCCTGGATGAATTGGATCCCTGTGTCAGTAGCTGAAAGGTCTCAGTCTAGATTAGTGTGACGTACCTGCCTATAACAGTCAAGTTTCAAGAGATCTTCAGCATAAAAGAAGAGGCCCTGGGTTGTGTTTATTTCTTTACAGACATTAGGAAAGAGTACCTGGAAGGTTTTGTAGTTAAAAAAAAATTGTTTCTATCTGTTCACTCTCTGAGGCTTGGGTTAAACAGTGGAGTCATAGTGTAAAATGAACCAACATTAAAGTCACATGAGATGAGGAAAACAGAGCAACTGAAAGATCAAAGTTTTTTATTACTAAAACTAATTTAAAATCAAATATAAAAATTAATTTAAATCAATGTTAAATGCAACTCTTGTAGTTATTCCTTCCCTGTTTGGTTGAAGTGTGTGAACTTATAATGTATATTTATGGAGAATGAGGTTTACCAGCAGGACTGGTCTATCTTGATATTCTTCATATGCTTATCTGTTCAGAGTTTATAGTATTTATTGAAGCAACAGCAAATGTTTAAAACATTTTAAATGTTTAAAACATTTGCTGGCTTTTAAATTTTTTTTTTAATCATAAAGAGGGAATAGAAGACTTATGAATGTTTTCCAAAACAAAAATTATGCTCTGAAGTTTACTGCTGAACCATTGCTATATATATATATATATAAATATATATGCTTGTGTGTATTTATGCACACACAGATTTGTCTAATATTTCTATGGAACCTCCAGTTCAGGAAGATACCAAGCCCTGATTCTGGAATTATTCTTGGATAAACAGTGCAAGTGAAACCTCTCACTGGGCATGTGCTTGCTAACCTAGAGCTGTGTTTACAGTGGTTCTTCCTGTCTAATTCTTGTCTGTTGTGGCATCTGTCCATAATGTTTAATGCAAAATGCACACAGAAGGAATAAGACCTTTTGGAAAATGTATTGAGTGGTGTTGAAAAGTAGGAATGTGAATAAGTGAGGGAAATGATGTTTGCATTTTTGTGGTGACTTGTCTTCTTCATTGAGTTAGGGTTGGAAACTGTCAGAAATGTAAAATAACTGTTTGCATCTTTGGAGATGACTTGCTGTCTCTTTCATAACCAATAGTATTTTCTCATGAACAATACTTGTTTAACCCATTCTGTGTTGATGCTTTTTCTCTTAGGTTGGTACTTTAAGATTTTGTGGCACAACAGAATTTGCCAGTGGCCAGTGGGCTGGTGTAGAGCTGGATGAACCAGAAGGGAAGAACAATGGAAGTGTTGGAAGAGTCCAGTACTTCAAGTGTGCACCAAAACGCGGTATAGCCTTTGTTTTATTTTTTTTTCTTCAATTTTTAAACCTCCAAATTTAAAGAGTACTGGGAGGTATGAGCTGTTTGGGAGGATAAAAACAGGTAGCAGATTCTGTTGCTTTTCTTTATAGTGCTTTGTTTGATTTATTGGTTCTTTAGCTGGTCCTAAAGTTTTGGCTGCAGCTATTTATTTGCAAAATGACTGAAATAACCAACCAGTCAAAATTTCTGGTTTTTTCCTTGAAACTCTGAGATTTCCTGGTTTTTCATTGATTTTGTTGAAAGGGCTTGTTTGTACTGTAACAATAATGGCCATGTTTCTTTACCTGCTTTGTCTTCCTTGGTCAGACATTCCTGCTTGTAGCTGTTTTCTGACCTTGAGCTTGAGGTATTTTTATTGAGATGCTGTGGTCACACAGGGCATACAAAGATGTGTTTTGTAGCAGTGGAGACTGAATGTTACTGTTAGGATAAAAAGGAGATTCTAATTGATAGTCTGAGTGTTTCCAACTACTCTGTTCAAGTTGCTTGATAAGGATTTTGATTTCACTGTTCTCTTGAGCTGGTCCTTCCTACCCTGCAAGTGCTTTGTCAGCATAGCAAGTTATGATGATGGCTATAAAAAACACTGAATTAATTGATGTGAGAGAGACTAGCTGCAAATTTTCATTACTTTACCATTATCCATGGTTCTTTGTTGGCACATACAATTTTCTCTCCAGGTATCTTTGCACCCCTTTCCAAAATAAGCAAGGCTTCTGATCACAAGAGAAGCTCCGTACGAAGCTCTTCCGCACGCTCTTCACCTTTGGTCAAGTCCAAGAAAGTGGATGTGACACACATAACTTCCAAAGTGAATTCTGGTGAGTGTTTTCTTGCATGTTGACACAGGATGGAGAGATACTGATCTTCAAGAATTAGTAAATCTTTGTATTTAAAATTCTTGTTTGGAGTTAGTTCATAGCCTGGGATGAGGTGATAAGGTATTCATTAACTCCATTTTGTCCTGGTTGGAAGTTCACTGGCCTGTGGAGTGATGCTGGAAGGACATTGTGTGGAGCTGTGATTACAGTGATCTGATATACTGTGACAGTTTCTACTCTTTACATGCTCTATATAGAGAACCTCTCACCACAGCATTTATTCTTGAGCCATTAAAGTAATTTCTAATTGGCTGTGATAACAGTTAAGTGTCTCACCTAATGAGGTTCTATTTACTAAGATATTCCTGGAGAATTTGCAAGGAATGAAAATCTAGTAAGTAATCTATACACCTTTATGCCTAGAAATTGAAGAGATTTATTTTCTTTCTGTACAGAAACTATTTAACTCATTATGTTTTATCTGCTAATTAAATTATCTGAGTAAAACCAGTGCCAAATTAGAAGAGAGAGGTTGTCCTTGTAATAAGGCCTCAGTCTGCTGATTGGAGTTGTGGGCTCAGTCTCTGGCTCTGGTTTACTTTCTTAGTAATTTGCTCAAATTACTTAATCCTTCTGTGTAAGTTCCCTCCCTGTGGAGTGAGTGATCCATGTTTTCTGACTGTTCAGGTTGCAAGCTGTTTGGAGAACAGGCTCTTCCCTGCTGTGTGCAGTGCTGGCCATGCATAATCTGGCCCCCCGTGTTTGGCTGCCTATGTAATCATGTCAGTAAATATTTCATTGGCATTTCTTCTGCCTTTGAGACCTGTTCAGGTGACTCACACCAAGGCAGCACAGCTTAAGGGATGGAAGATAGCACACATTCCCATTGAATTTACCCAAGCACCCTAAAACACTGCACACTTCACCTGAAATATGCAGGGTATAGAAGCAATGCAGCAGGCTGGTGCCAGGAAAGGATGCATTTTGACAGCTTTTTAGATGACTTATGTAACTTTTCTCTGCATAGATTGAGGAGGGAGTACGTGTCTGTATTTACAATTAGCACAAGATACAAGCTATTTATAAATGGGCATCTTGCATAAAAAGCTTCTTGGCATAAGCAGTTTGTTAGGAGTATTGCTCAGGAGCAGATCCAAGCTGCCTTCTTCTGTTAAATATTTTCCAGTGTTTGATTCACTTTGCTGTGAACTGTTTGTAACCCATTAAACTATAATGGGAGGGACTTTTCCTTTGTCACTGACCTAGTTCAGTCATAACCCACCTTTTCTGTCCCAGAGGTGCAGTTGTGTCTTTGTGAAATTTAAACATTTGATACCTTGCTTTAGGGTAGAAATCAGAGTGAGTTAAGCATCTCCCCAGGAGAGCTTACATCCACTGGATGGAGTGTCTGGAAGCTGCTGTGTGCAGGGAGTCCTTGCACAGAATTCCTTGGCAGTTAACATGCCTGGCTGAGTGGCTGGCAGCACTGGGGCAAGGACAAAGCTGCAGAGGCAGAACTTGGGTTTGCAGTGTTCATGTGCATCACCAGGTCACATCTCTTTCCTTTAAACTTCCTCCCTGGATTACATTGGTTTTTAATGATTCAAGAAAAATTAATATGCTTTTTGTAGATAAGGTTATAAGCTACAAAGTAAAATATAATACTGTGTAGGGGTTTTGAAATTTTATTTGGTTCTACTGGGTTTGAATAATCCATCAGATTGATGAGAAAAGATCTTTTTCAAGTTTCTAGGAAAAGGATTACTAAGATAAATTTAAGAAATGTGTTATCAGTCACAAACAACTAGTTTTTTGATCTGATGCCTTAATGGCCATAAAAATTTGGGAAATACTCTATATTCACAAACTAGTTCAGTCCCCGTGGCTGAATTAAGCTGAGAGATGTAGTTAAATAAAACAGATGTGATTTTTCTTTCATGACAGGGAGGGGATAAATCATAGATAAGCTTGTTCTTCATTGAGTTAGTGTTGGAAACTGTCAGAAATGTAAAATAACTGTTTGCATATTATAACTTAGGTGAGAATATGAGTTCCTACACATATCACAACATTGCTGCTCTGAGAGTTAGGCTCTTCAAAATCATACTGGCATGCTTACATCATTATTTGTAGTCTGAATGAAGATTGGATCTCAAATCTCACTCAAAACCTTGATGTGTAATCTTTAAAGCAGAAATTATGAAATTTATACTGGTGAATAGTAGACCTTAAGTCTATTAAAGTGAATGTTATAAATAGGAATGTTTGAAAGATTTAAATAAAATTCCTTCAATATAAAATCAGTATTTTATAAACCATTTGTTTATTGTTTGGCAAGATAGTTTGGACTGGTTTAATGTGTTAAGGGATTTAATATCTGTGCTTATCCATCAAAACAATTTTGCAGTTCTCATTTTACCCATTTATCAGGTGTCTAAGGAATTGTACAGTTTTATCAATTTTTTCATGCATCCAGTAATCTGCAAATCTGCGTAATCTACAAAAATTGTTTTTGTATGTGACTTTCTGTAGAATTATTGTTACTTGTTAGGATGTGTATATTTAATTGTATATATTCTTTTTATAGGCCTAAATATTGCCAAAAGAGACAGTGCTTCTGAAAACAACTTTCTGACTGCTAACAGGGGAAAAACTGTACCTGCAAAAGATGGTAATGAAATCATTTAAAATTTTTTTTAACATCTTAAGAAAAATTCTTTGTATGGTAGAAGCAGTATTATTGCTGCCCTACCTCTGTAAAAGCCCTGTAAAAAATTCTTTGTATGGTAGAAGCAGTTTTATTGCTGCCCCACCTCTGTAAAAGCCCTGTATCTCCACTGTAGGAAAAAGCTGCATTCTTATTTAATTCAAGTCTCAAGCAGGCTGTAGGTATTTGGTTTTCTAGGAGCAAAGTAATTTGTGTGGATGCTTGGCTGGTGTTCTGTGTTAGTTTGGTAACCAGCTCTGTCTGAACACTTGGGCAGGAACATAGGAAAGCCCTTAAAGCTGACTCTTAGTAAATGATCTTGCAGAGGATCTGCAGAATTACCAGCTGAGGTTTTTGAGGGGGACCTTTACCATATGTTGTTGCTGCCTAGATTTTAATATTCTGTTGTCTTTTTTTCCTCTTCTCTATCTGTCCATGCTTCTGTAATAAAGTGTTACCATCTGACATTGCTTAATAGTCTTGGTGTTGTGTCATGGCAGAATCACAAGAACAGGCTTCAAATGTGAAAAGTGAAAATAGCTTTTAAAGAGTGTCTTTTGCATGTGAATCATTCTCTGCAATTGTCTAGTTTCACAATTGGATAACTTCTACCACAGCAGCATTTTGCTGAACTTGAAACACAAAGGGACCTCATTTTCAGCTGTCTTGAGCAAACAAAACCCTTCAAGGTTTTTTCTATAAAATCATACTGTAAGTTGGTAAAAGCAGTGTTTCTTTGGAATAATTTGAAGTGTGAATTTGAATATTCCTTCTTTAAGGCACAGAATCACAGAATAGTTTGACTTGGAAGGGACCTTAAAGATCATCAAGGGTCATTAAATACCATCACCCAGCTTGTCTGGATAGCCTGTTCCAGTGTCTCCCACCCTCACAGGAAAGAATTTCCTCCTAATATCTGATGTAAGCCTCGATTCTGTCAGTCTGAAGCCTCTACCCCTTGTCCTGTCACTGCTTCCACCCATGAACAGTCTGTCCATCTGTCTTGGAGGCCCCCCTCAGGCACTGAAAGGCCACAGTGAGATTTCTCTGGGGCTGCCAACTCAGCTCTCTCAGCCTTTCCACATAGAAGAGGTGCTCCATCCCTCTAAACATCTTCATGGCCTCCTTTGGACTTGCTCCAGCAGGCCTGTGAAGGAAGCATCTTTTTATAGCTTCTGTGAGTGAACAGTTGTGAATTCAGAAAAGACAACAACTGGATTTAGAAAACATGAGTTAGGAGTAAAGACTTGAAATTTGTGATTGTGTGATTAAAAAGACAGAAGATGAGAGGCATAAAAGTGGAAGCTTTGGAATACAAGCGTTGGTATAACCCACTCTGCATGTATAGTGGAAGTAAAAAACTTTGATTTAAACTGCTGGTGATTGAGGTTTTATATTGGGAGGGCAAAACCCTGCAACACTAGGGATAATTATGTGGTGAGATACACTACTGAGGAAGTCTTGAGATTTCCCTGATGGGAAGTTTTCAAGAACAGGCCAAATACTCACCTGTCAGGAGCGTTGTAACAAATAATTGTTTCACCTCAAGGAAAAGGAATCAATTATATGGCCTGCTGAAGTCCTTTCTGCTCTTCCTTCTCCCACGCTGTGATTTCCCACAGAATGAAGTATCCTGATGACAGGTTTAGTTGGAGCAGTTCTTGTTGCATCCCTGTAAAAATGGTGGTCTGACCTCCACTGAATCTTTTAAATAATACATGTAGTGTGTGTCTGCAAATGTGCATGTATATTGGACATGGAGCTGAAGTTTGCCTGTTTAGTCACTATTTAGTCAGTAATTTGCATTTTCTTTATTGTAGCCTAACTGCAGTGAGTATCTCAGTCTTCAAATTTCTGTCCTCAGTTTTGTTTGGACCCACTGCTTTTGCCTTTCCTCAGTTCTTCCTTACTGTTTTGCAAAATTGGAGAATTAAATAAATTGCATTGAACAAATGAACCCTGTGTTGATATCAAGCTGTTTGCCAAAACTAATGGTTGAAGCTTCTCAAAAGTCTGGAAATTTTGATAAGCAATATTATCATAATTTTTCACATTGATAAGCTGAGGCATAGATGTGTCTTGCTGTACCCTGCCTCATTTTGGGCAGAAGGGGTTAAGAAAGGGAATAAGAGGAAGAGCCTTGAAAAGGAAGCAGGAAAGATGAACATAAGTCTTATTGGACAGTTTAGACTTTAGGATTTGCAAATGGAAATAAAAGTGATTTATTTCCCATTCTTGTTTTATAGTACAGATTTTAATATTAATACAGTATGTAATGGAATATAGTAGGCTTTAATCCAGGCAATAATTCACTCACATAATATCACCTTCCTTCCACTTCTCATCAAATCTTTAGTAGGCTGGGTGCTGAAAGGCTGGTGGTACGATCTCTTATTTCTAAAGCTCATGTATTTTAATAAATATGCTTGGGACTGTTTAGATGAACTTTCATAGAATAATAAAGATGGGCTTTTGGAGACCTCTTCTAACATCAGCTATCACCACATTCCCAAGGCAGGGTCATGTGCACCCATGTCATTCCTGACATGTGTTTGTGCAAGCACTGCATAACAAGTTCTAACTTTGGCTCTTGACTTTGTATTCTCTGGTCCGTGGAGAGCAGATAACTTCCATGTTACAAAAGCTTTCCCTTCTGCCTAATCTGTCCTTTTCCAAATTACAATCCCTGAAGGACAACTCATTTATGTCTGTAGGTTTTCCTGGGTACAGCAGCTCTTCCTCTTCTACTGCCTCCTTGGAAGGCAAAAGGAATTACTCCAAGAAGAGGAACTCAACGAGCAGCAGTAAAAAGGCCCTGACCAGAGTGTCTCCTGCCTCATCTAAGACTAGTGCTGGTATGGTCTGTTGCACTGACATATATTTTCACAGGGGGAGTTCACTGCTCTGTTAAGTACTTATGTAGAATTGCTTGTGTTGTTTCAGAATCTGAGATAGCTCGAGAAAGACACTTGTGAAGTAGTTTAACAATAAACCTAAGTTTGGCAACTTTTAGAAGGATTTCTGTAATGTCTTCAAGATGCAAAGTGTTTTTACAGTTTGGCACTGTCCCTTTTCAGAGCAGAGAAAAGGCTGTAGTTCAGTTTTTGTGCTGCACAAAGCAAGTTTTTGTCTAAGCAAAATTTGTGTTGCCATGTGTGGAAAGTACATAGTGTTAGAGATAAACACTCTGTTCACTAATCAGTTGGGTTGCTGTTGTAAGCTTTCTTAAATATTTGATCTCACTAATTTCAGATCTTCTTCTTGTCTTGTTCAGGGCTGTATAGTTCCCCAACCACAAGGAAGAATGCTCTTGATGGAGAAATCCAGGTTGGAGACAGAGTACTGGTGGTGGGACAGAGAACAGGCACTGTTAGGTTTTGTGGGACAACAAAATTCGCACCAGGTATGTGCAGTGCTCTGTGTATGTTTCCAAATCAGTATGGAATAGCTTACATATGAACACATGGATGGAAACCCATCTTTTCCCTCACTCCTTCCAAAAGAATTCTAAATTTAAATTGGTTTATTTCCAAGTTCTTTCTTTTTTTCTCTCTCTCTCCTCCTCTCCCTCTTAAGTTTCATTGAATATTTTTCACGTTAATGCAGCAAGTGTCAGGAAAAAGTAATGGTTTAAAATGTTACTTTTACTTGTCCTTTATCATGACTTTTGTAGGAGAGATACTTTGATGGTGAAGTTGTAGGTATTACAGAATCACAGAATATTCTGGGTTGGAAGGGACCCACAAGGATCATAGAGTCCAACTTCTTATCAAAGCTTTCTGAAAATCCTCATTTTAGTCTCCAAAGGGGTATATAGTTTATTGAGCTCACATTCATTTACTCCTTAGTTTTTGTATTAAGGCTTTTTGACACAGCTTGACCTTTGCAGTAGTGGCACTCTTATGCCATGTATCAGTCTCATTTCTTATTGGCATCTTTAAGAGGGTAATTGTGAACATTAAACTTTTAACTAACAAACCTTTAGGTCGTAAGATCAATAAAATTACAAATGCCTCAAGAAGCCTCAACCCCTACCACCATTTTCTCATCCTTCTCCCTTTCAGCTTCTCCCTTTCCCTTGCTAAAAAACACTTTACAGTGAAGCTAAGTGCTGTCAAAGGCAGCCAGTTGTTCTGCATTGTGGAAATTAATTTTGAATCTGATATTGTAACCAAATTTATCTTCTCTATGGCCCTATCTATAATGTTAGTGCAACTGCAATGCAGAAGCACTGGTAAGTGTTGGTGTGAGCCCCTGCTCTGGGGAGGGCTGTGTCATTGGTGGCAATGCTCTGTGGTGACACTGGGTGGCATCAGCATTTAAAAAACCCCGTCAGGATGCAAGGCCGTGGTACAGGCTCTGTGTTGTTTCATCCCTGCCCCGTTCCCAGTTTCACTGTGGGCAGCCTTGCTCAGGTACTGCAGTGCCCTGAGGGACACTTCAGTGTCACCACTCTTTGTGTTGCTGCTGAGGAAGTGATCAGGGAGAACAGGGCTGTTTCCCTCATACACTGACAACTGTGAAATCAAAAAGCTGTTTGACAATATGAAGTCTCCTCCCTCTCTGCTTTAAATCAGGAACATAATTTTTTGGAGGAAAACACGCTATTGTAAGAAGTGAGGATGGAAAGATGACAAATCATCACCATTTGCTAACCCAGTAATTTATATAAAATGTAGCAGATGCATGTTTAAGTATTTCAGTTCTAATGTGTATCAAAGCTCTGGAACTTATCCAAGGTTTGTTCCTCCTGCTGCAATGCAGATCTTTATTTAATTCTAAAAGTGGGAAGGGGAGAACTGATATACTGAGCCCTTCTAATTCATAAGCTGTCATTCTTGAGTTTCTTGAGCTGATAATTAGAATTACGGTTTTATCCAGTGCCTTAGCACCAAGTGACTTGAATTAAATTCTGAATCTTGTGGGGATGGATAGCATAAGGACTACTAATGGAGTATGAAATTTAGCACCTTTGTGTAATTAGCTCACATTTATCACAGGTTATGAATGATCAAGCTCATTAACATCTTGCTGCCTATTCAGTGTTCTGTATGAGATTAATTGATGGCCAGTTCCAATTTTTGCACCCTTCTCTTGATATCGCATGACCAACCTTGCAATTTGTATTAATTATAACTTACTAGAAAGAGGGAAAGAATGAATTAATATAAAAACTTTAATTTTACTGTTGATGATCTCAGATGAGGCATAAACCATGTGGTCAGAGGAATGAAGAGGGAAATGTGAAACAGCAGTGCTGCTCTTTGCTGTCTCCTTGTTGTCCAGTAGCCAGTTATGGCCAGTAACATTCTATTTTACTTTAGTATGTGTATGTATATATATATATTCCTCAAATGTTTTAACTTTTTTGTATTAATTAAAATGTCAATAATTTTATTGAAAGCATATAAAAATGCTGAGAAAATTAGATCTATTCGGTTACAATTTTTGCATAATTGCATAGATAGCTATTTTTTAATATTCCTATTTACTATTAGCATCTTGATATTTTCTGACATAGAAAAATCATTGTTATCCTTGATGTGTGTGAATGCCAACTGTGGCAGTGGTCTAGATGAAGCAAAGCCTGTCGTGTTTTGTTCCAAATGCCCTGATTTTACTGTTTTGCAATGTAGGGTTCTGGTGTGGGATTGAACTGGACAAGCCCCATGGGAAGAACGATGGCTCCGTGGGAGGAGTGCAGTACTTCAGCTGCCTCCCCAGATATGGCATATTTGCACCCCCATCTCGTGTACAGAGGTGAGCACTGCAGCTCTTGTCATGTTGGGGCTGCCAAATGATTTCTTAATGCATTTTCCAACCTGGAACAAATTTTTGAACACATACAGAGAAGATACAAATGTTTTCTTCTGCAAATGTAAGTTTATAACCTCCATTAAAAATCTGGTGGTTTTAGATCAGCTTTTTGAAAGCAGAGTGTAAAACTAGAGATTCGTCTCTCCTGTTTCTCTTGAAACTACCTGAAGTATTTTTATTCCAGGGCCTCTGATACTCTCTGTTCATTAAACCTTAGTTTCATGAATTAAACCTTAGTTTCATGACCCAATCCTGATGTGTTCTGCTAAATTCAGTTATAAAAGGAAGTTGCCCTTGGCCATGACTAAAAATGGCTCTTTTTATCCCAGCTAACTGCACAGAGGATCCAAAGCCTGCGCCACTTGCTTGTAGTGTCTTCCTTAGGATCCAGGAAGAGCATCCAAGGAGTTCTGTACTCTTTCCTCCTGTATTTGTATGTAGTTAATCTGCCAGACATGTTCTTGCTTTTATTTCTCTGAATAAGCCAGCTCAGGCAAACTCTCAGGAACTTGCCTCAGAATCATGCCTGCTGTCTCAGTGAGTGAGAGGCAAGTAACTCAAATACTCTGACTTTCTCCAGGCACTTCTTGCACAGCAGCCTGAGTGCAGCAGGAATGCTGGTGTCTCTTGGGGGCAGATGGAGAATGAAAACCTCATCAATATGTGACAAGAAGCCAGTGGGTTTGTTCAGAGTTGAGTTGAAATGACCTCTTTATTGTGTTACTGCTTTTCAGACTGACTGGTTCTCTGGATTCTCTCACAGAGACTTCGTGGAGTAAAGCAGCTCACACTTTTCCAGGTAGGAGTGGGAGACACTGGAATTTGGGTGAGGCAGGCCCTGCTCTGCAGCCTGAACCATCTGCACAAAGCCAATTTCTCCAAAAGCACAAGAGATTTTCAGGGACCCCAGATGCCAGCCAGTAGTGTGGCTGCTCCCTCCCCAAAAATGTAGCCTGCAGAAGGAACTGTGCAGTACTGTGTTGATCTTAACACTGCACTGGCAGAAAGAATTGTCAGTTACCATTGCTGGCTGGCAGTCTTCCCTTACTGCTAATATTGCATTCTAATCAGAGGGAAAGGAAAATAGAACCTGCTCCTTAACATAAATTGAGATTGATGAAGGGATCAGTGGGGAGGATGTGCCTATGAAATTACTAAAACTTGTGTGAGGTACTTGAAGTAGTTGGTTTTCTTTTCCTCTACTTTACCTTCTCGTGAAAAGACCTTCAAATTGCCCTTGTTTGGTTTGTTTAATTTAATTTCTGTTCCTTCTGAAAAGCCAAACATATTATAGGCATCTATATTCGTGAGAAATTTCATCATTTAATTTCCAAATTAGAGGGGAGAATGTGCAGTGGAAGCAGTATAAATGTAGTGGAAGCAGTATAAAAAAACCCACAAAGAATATGTGTTCATAAAGGTGGTTTTTTTTTTCCCTTAAGAAGTCCTACACAGCTTGTTAATCTTTCCACTCAGGTTTTAGACGCAGTCTAAGCAGCACTTCTGCCTCTTCACAAAAGGAGATAAACAGAAGAAATGCCTTTGTTAGGTGAGTGTTAAGAGTTTCAAGTGGCTGTTAGCTTTGCTCAAAAAAAACCCCTTCATGCATATAGGATATCTAGACCTTTACATGTTCTTTTTTTTTTTTTCAAAATGAACCAGTAGTACACTGTTTTTCCATGGGCATCCAGGAGTACAGTCCTAGAATACAGGTTGGCATTAAAGTTGTTTTCCAGTCATATTCTCCAAATTCTTGTATTTTCACACAGCTGGGTGAACTTCAGAGGCTCTTGGTAAAGGACTTACTTCACTTTGTTCTGGTGATCCCGACTGACAGTTGTATGTTAAAAGTTGTTTCAGTTAAACTGTTTTAAGCCCCAAATAAAATGCTTTGTATGGCTTAATTTACCAATACCATCACCTGCTGTAAATACTGTAGATCCTAGCACTGGGTGAAGGAAATTGCTTTTCCAATACGAGTGCAGCAGCCTGTTACTGTTATTTCATGGTTTGTTAGTTACGTGAGATCCAACCCAGTTTTTCTAGAAAGGGATTTGAGGGTGTGATTTTGAATTAGAGTCCCCTTGGATGTTTCATAACAAAAAAAGGACTTGTTTGTTGCCTTTCCTTTCTGGCCAGGTCCAAGAGCTCCGTGCTGCGGCGCAGCTGGAGCAGCAGCAGCAGCGGCGCCGCCGCCTGCGAGGGGCCCGTGAAGCTGCACGAGGGCTCCCAGGTGCTGCTGAGCAGCTCCAACGAGATGGGCACCATCAGGTACATCGGCCCCACGGACTTCGCCCCGGGCGTGTGGCTGGGGCTGGAGCTGCGCAGCGCCAAGGGCAAGAACGACGGCTCGGTGGGGCAGCGGCGCTACTTCAGCTGCAGGCTGAACCACGGCGTGCTGGTGCGGCCCAGCAGGGTCACCTACCGCGGCATCAACGGCGCCCAGCTCGTGGACGACATCTGCTGAGCCCCACAGCCTGGGGCAGGAGGATTGCAAAGCACAAAGGAACCCCCCCCCTGCCTAGAATGCAAACTTGTTTTGGGATCTTTAAACCTGCATTTTGCGTTTGACGTGTATATGTATGTGTGTGTATATAATATATATATTTTATATAAAAAAATATATATATATATAAAACAGAGAGAGAAAAAAGTGTTCAGTCATGTTAAGAAGTAGAACCACTGTTGAGTTTCTCTTACTTTAATGACCCTTGCCTGGAAGGTTATTAAAGCATCTTGGGTTTAAGATGCTGCATCATTTGAAAACCATTCCAGTTGGAGAACAGA
The DNA here is from genome assembly GCF_035770615.1 of Melospiza melodia melodia. Classification (NCBI taxonomy): domain Eukaryota; kingdom Metazoa; phylum Chordata; class Aves; order Passeriformes; family Passerellidae; genus Melospiza; species Melospiza melodia. The sequence goes on along the minus strand of NC_086196.1, from coordinate 104,678,658 downwards.
GTGTCTGCAGTGTTCTCTAAAGCTCCTGTGTGGTTCATGCAGTATTCAGAGGGTTTTTCTCCATGTAGTAATGAACTGGAAATGTTTGTGCATTGCCTGCTTTTGACAGTGGAGGTGGTTGATGGGTGACATTAGCCTGGTTCCTGGGCACTTTGTCAATTCCAATACCAGCTGCTAGCAATAAGAAAGGAGGAAAAGTAAAAGCCAACACCCCCCCCCCCACACACACTCTTTTCCAAACAGTTGTGGAGTATTTTTGCATTTTACTGTTCAGATCTCTCTTCCTCTTTCCCCCTCCTCCTCTCCTCCTCTCCATAATACAAAAGGGCTGATAAATATAAGGATTTTCCCCTCTCCTAGTGAAGAGCAGCAATTAATAAGAAGCCTTTAAAAAGCACAAATATGCTGCATGGCAGTCTGTACAGTAACAAGCACTTTTTGTTCTGCATTTGTAGAACAAGCTACTTACAAGATGCACTCTTTAAAATAATGCACTTTGCACTCTCCTGGAGAGCTTACCCTCATTTTCAGAGACTATTTTTTTGTTTGGGGTGCTGCAGGCAATGAGTATCACAGTTGTAAAATGCAAATAAACCAAGTGGAATACATAATTCCCTTATCATAAATATCAAGTCTGTATAAATACAGCAAGGTAATTCCTGCCAATGGTATGGAACAGATACAGGGTTTTCAAGCAAGCTGTTGCCATTGTTTGATTAGTTTGTGACACTGATTCTTTTTGTTTGCTTTGGAACAGTTTCCAGTATAATTTTTTTGTGAGATCTTATGATGACTTATGGATAATTTTAGGTACAGCACTGTAATGGGCCTTTGTGTGACATCATTTGTGTATCAGCCTTTTAGAACAGCTAATTTTTTTGTCCATATTTTAAACACAGAATGTATTTTAATTGCTCAGCATATGTAAACATTATCTTAACTGGATGGGTTTGTGTTCCTGAACAGTCATTTTACTCCTAAATTATTTGCTTGCTCTTGCCTACTTGAAGAAGTGATACTTTAAATCATAATATCCTATTTTTAGACAGAATCCTGCTGCTGTAACCTTCTTTTAAATGTTGCTGTAGTTATTTTTCCTGATCTGTATTTAAAATAATGCATATTGTATTCTAACTCATGGGAATTTTAATTGAATATAGAAGCTGTAAATTTTGAATGTAAAAAAAAAAGTAATGCTTTATATTTAGAGATGCAGATATTCAGTGACGTATTGAACTTTACTTTGTCTAATATCTGTTTCCTGCTGATATTAATAAAATGAAACCCTGTTAAATAGAAGAGCAAAAAGAATTTTCATGGGGTCTTTACAGAATGTACATTTCTTACTTCTGTTCTCCTGTACAAATGAAGTGCAGGGAGTTCAGTGAGCTGTAATCCAGAAGGTTTTCTCTCTCCTGGCTGTTCTGCACAGAACTGTCAGCTCCAAGCAAAGCCTTTGCCCAGCACTTTCTGTCACTGCCTGGTGCTCCTGGGAGAGCAGTGGAGTTTCTGTGGGGAGACACTCATCACCAGGAATGCTCTTTTCCCTGCCTGACCAGCTGGAATGGGTGGAAGGGCTTTATCTGAGGGGTAGCTGGAGTTCTCCAGGAGGAGATATGGGAGGAAGGCAGGGAGCTAGGGCAGCTTGTTGGAGTCACAGCATTTCTGTGTGTTCTGTCTTGCACAGATGATTCAGTGGGAGCTTGTTTTTGCTGCAGGGGTGCCAGGCTGCACCTTGCACAGCTCTGCAGCTCCACACAGTTAACTGGAAGGAGGGTCTGGGCCTCACTGAAGCTGCCTGATGGGTGCAGGAGAGGGCACAGACACCATCTGGCACTGGTGTGCTGTGCTCTGCCTTCCATTCCAGCCCCAGCCAGCAGCACATCTCTGCTGGAAGCTCTGGCTGTAAGTGGCTCCAGCGCTGTCGCTCAGAGGAGCAGTCTCACTGTTATCAGCATGGAGCTGCTCTCAGAATCTTCTGCCAGGAAGCAAGAAGCACTGTAAAATTATGCTGTCTGAAACAGAAAAAAATCAGTCCATTCCAGAAAGGATTACTGATGGCTCCCTTCAAGGTGATGAGGGGAAGGGATTTGTGCTTCCCTAAATCCAAGGTAAGTTGCCATAATCCTTTACTCCAACTCTTACAGGAAGACACTGTGTCATAAAGAAAATTCTGAAAATAAGTGGCAGTGAAGTTTGAAATAAGGTGCTGTGCAGAGGACTGTACTGTCACAGCCCCTGCTGTGCAGAGGACTGTACTGTCACAGCCCCTGACTGGTTAGGAAAAAGCCAAATGATCCTCAAAGTCCTGAGAAACTACATAAATAAAACATTATGTGTAGTTTATAAATAAATAAGCAGATGGTCCCCAGCAATTCTGTGCTCTCTGTGCAGACTCTGAGGCCAGTCCTTGTCCCACAGCATGTGAAGAAAATGTCCTTCAATACTCTTAGCAATTAAATCTTTCAAGTTTTCTTGAACACTGGCTGGAAAGGAGAGACCACAGGTGCACGTGACAGGGGGATGAGAATTTTCTTGAGGTGTCTGAGGATGGAGAATTAATTTCTAAGGAGCTCAGCTAAGCTGGATTCAGTGACTGCTCTGCAGATGGTGACAGCACTGGTTTTCTGGGCAGGGAGCCTGTGCCTTCAGAGTGCTGCACATGGATCCAGGGCTGGCTCTGCAGAGCTGCAGGACACAGCACAGTTCCTCTGACAAATTAACTCTTTATCACCTGTGGGAGGTGGCAAATCCAGCCTTTCTGTCATGGCTGTCCCAGAGTTCAGAGTTTGCAGAAGCCTTGTCAAGGACCAGGGGGAAACTGAAACTGTCCATGAAAGCCACGTAGCAGAGCACCCACCTGCATCTTTTTGCCTGCCTGGCTGCAGACTGACAACTCTGGGAAAAAGGGGAATTACAGCAGAGATTTCCAGCCAGTGCCAGATCCAAACCAGGCTGTGGTGGTGGGCTACTGACCAGCCCTGTTCCTGGAAGAGCACAGGAGGGCTCCCTTTTGAGTTAAGACAAGGAAGAAAAGGAGGGAGGGGAGAGGTGCCCACTGGACAAGTCTTGTTAACCAAACCAGAGCAATATCCTGTAGAATGAGCACATGAAGGAGAAAGTTGATCTATAGTAAGTCAGTCTTAATTTCAAGGAGCATTTCATGAGAATGCAGCTGCCTGGGCCATAGGAGTGATATGGAATGGGATAAAAGTGAGTGTTTCAGGGCACAAGCTATCTCTTCCTAGAATTGTCACAAGATTCAATAGTGTCATTTTCAACACTGAATATGAATTAAAATACATCTTCCATGTAGATCTACCCTCAGTACAGACTCAAAGGCTGTCTTAGATACATACCTTTAGGAAAACACCCAAATGCTGTCTTCAGCCATATCCTTTGTTCTGTTTTTGTACTGGCCAGTTTGCTGTGGGTAAAAGCCAGCCTTCCTTGGGACAGAGGGAGGGGCACCTTCCCCTGTAAGAAACTTGGTGTGTAGCACCTTGTTCCAGATGGCAAGGCAAGATGTATTCTATTTGCTGTCTGTATGGCAGTTGTCTTTTGTCAAGTGGGCAGTCTTCCTTATCTCTTCCACAATCACTCCTCCCTTGGGAGGGAACATCTGCTGATAAGAGGCCATTGGAAGTCACTGCGTGACTGATAAGAACTACAGCATCCCATTGGGAGATGTGAGCCCAGAGGGAGGAGCCAAGCATTGCTACCCAGATATAATCTGCAGATTCTGGAAATACCACACAGCATTTCCATGGGATTCCCCAGAGGAACAGCAGCTGCCTCTCCTTCCAGTGGATCTTCAGAGGAAGAACACACCCTTTCTACAGGATCCCTGCTCCAGCAGAGCCACACCTGACACTCCAGGAGGACTGCAGCCACATTTCCAGTATGACTGCCACCAACGCCCTGACCCACAGGGTGTCAGGGTGGGTTCTGACTCTGTCAGTGCTGTTCTAGTGTACTGCATTGTTTATTTTATCCTTTTATTTTCTTCCCTATTAAAGAACTGTTATTCCTGCTCCCATATTTGTTGCCTGGGAGCCCCTAATTTAAATTTTATAGGAATTCAGAGGGAGAGGGGGGTTACATTTTCCATTTCAGGGAGGCTCCGTCCTTAGCAGGCACCTGCCTTTCCAAACCAAGACACATCTGCAATACAAAGAAGTCTGGAACAGCAGCTGCAAGCCCAAAAGGGTACCACCAAACCTACTCCTTAGAGTATTCATCACCTTAATAATTCTGCAACTTCGCCAAGTAAAAATGGATGTCCAGAGATATCTGGACATTGACCCAATCATTGCACAGCCCAACACGGAGAAATCCAGCTACTGTCACTTTATTTGTCTTCATGCCTTGTGGTTCACTACACTTGTTTACAATACAAATACACTATTCAATACAAAATACTCAATGACCATATATTAGTATTTTTCTTCATAGTATCCCTGAAGTGCACAGGCCCTTCCTTTATAAACAATGTTGCATAAACGGCTGTACATGAGACAGACACTCCTAAAATGAAGCTTGGTACTGAAAAGAGCCAGGAGGGACACTTGGGACATTTCCCTGGGATGGGTTTAACTCTGGGACAGACGAACAGCGATGTCTTTGCTGCTGTGGAAGGCTGTTCTATGCTATTCCCACCTCCAGGTTCTCATCCCCCAGCAGCCAGGATTACCAGGAGCAGACATGCAGAGTGGCACTGCCATTCCCTGTTCCAGCCCTCCTGTGCTGTGGCTGCTCCCTGTGCAGGGCAGCAGGAGCAGCCCTGGTCTGACACCGCTGTCCGAGACCGACTGAGCCACATTAACGCAGCCCTGGGGCTTCCCACCGTGGTCCTGCACCTCCTCTGGCTGTGGCCATCCCCTCTCCCACCCCACTCCCTCCCTGCACCTCGGGGGAGCAGAACCACCCTCGCTCCTGCCCTGCTTCATCCCCAGGCACGTGGTGGGGAAACAAGGTTCAGTGGCACAAAGGGAAGGTGATGGGGCAGCTGGAAAGGCAGAGAGACAGGCAGCCGAACCCAGTTTACCTCCAGCAGCTCATGGAACCACCTACTTATCTTCTCTAGGAAACCAGGTAACATCCACATGGAAATAAGCCATTTTCAGGGTTTTTCCCCAAGCACAGGGTTGTTCCCAGTTGTGCTTTACATCCTGTAGATCATACTGCTTCCTGCTTTTCCACTGCAGAAAGAGGAAGACATAAATCAGAACATTATTACTACCAACACAGAAGATTAATGGTCTTAAAACAAGTTCCTTAAAAATATACAGTGTGTCAATAAACTATAATTTGGAAAACAAATTATTGACAAAAATGGGTAAGAGGGTTAAAATAACTTGAATTTGTTTTTCTCCTAGCATGGAGGGGTTTGATAGAGGAATTTGGGATTTACAGAGTGCTTTGGTCTGGTGAGCCCATGGTGACTTAAATCCCTTCTGGTCCCTGCAGCTCTGAGTACTGAACAGGTGAATCATCCTAGACACAGAAATTAAAATTTCTGGTTCATGCTCATGGCAACTGCAGCCTGAGCACAATCAACAGAGCACCCTTTGGTCCAAGCAATTAATGGTAGTATTTGTTTTCTAAGAAAAAGGATAGGCAAATGCTCCAGGTCCTGTTTCTAAGTGAGGAGATTTCATTACCACCAATATTTATAGAACAATTTTTGCAACCTGGGGTACTGTGCTTGGACAGCACACAGAGATACCAAACTAAATGCTTGCTGTGGAAGAGCTCAGAAATTGTATGGTTTTAACATTAAAAATGAGCCCAAACTGTATTTCTGAATTCCAAGAGTTAAGAGAGAGGGATTAAAAAAAAAAACAACAACAAACAACCAAACAACAGTAATACAAACAAACCCCAAAACTCCAACCCCAACAAACCAAGAATCTCCAAACCATTAAAGACCCCACAACAAAGCATTTTGCACTGGAGACACTAGAGGGAAGCTCACTTAAAAGCAGTTGCCAGCGCTGAACAGTATTTGTCTCAATGCACTGTATTCAGCAGACTGGAGAATTGCAGTAGCAATTCACCATTTTCCCTGATCAGAATTATCTCTTGACATATTCCATACGTAAGAAGCAGGATTGTGTTTAGCACCTTCATTTTTTTACAACTCCCATTCTGTAAGAAATTCTATGGTAAAATAACTGCACAGCACAAGCTCAAAGCAGTAATCACACCCTCACCATGGCTGGGAGAGCCTGCCTTTCACACCTACAGGCTTAAAATAATTTCTTGCTGCTTGTGCTTCTTAAGTTTCTTTAGAAATTCCACCTTTTACATCATAACCTGGCAGCTTATCTGCATTTGTGCAGCATTGAAGCTGCTGCCCCAGACCCAAGAATTAATAATTTCAGCTAGTCAAAGATCATTAACTTAGCAGCTTTTTGTTCTTGTGCATTCTTTTGAAAACACTCATCAGTAAACAGGTCGGCTTCTGCCCTCAGTAACTTTGTAAGGCGGCAAAAACCCAGTGTGTGCTCCTTTCCAAAGAAAGGCTAAAGAAAACAATGAGGAGTTCAGCTCTTCTGAAAATGAGAAAGCTGGAATACTTAAATGAAAATTGCTATTATATGTGAATAATGTCCTAGTGTAATAAATTGTTCAGATGGTGCTTGCCTCCTGAATTAATCAGCTTTCCTGAGACTCAAGAAACTGCCCCACTGAGTTTACTGAGCTAGAGAGAGAGAGACTGGTGTGACACTAACACAATCCTGAGCTAGACAGAATCCCTCCCCAGTGGCTATTTCACAGCAAGAGCTGTGAGCCCAATAACCTGGGAGATGACAAATACCCTCTTAGCTCAGCCTAACGAAGCCTGTAAGCGTGACCCTTGTTATCCCCCCTAACCCATGCAGCAGCAGTGGGATGGATCTCTAGCAGATGAACATGAAATTCAGAGCAGCCCCTGACCCAAGCTTCCCAACAGGAGCACAGCCTGTTAACCAGTCACCACATCTGCTTTTGGCTTTGGTCTAAAAAGAGGATTCAATTCTGTGTATCAGAGGCATCAGAAAGGCAGATTAGGAGAGCACACTAGTGCTCCCCCTGCAGTGTGTTTTGTACAAGGGGTGGCCCAAGCCAACTTCAATCTGCCCATTCCAAAGTTTAGGAGGTATAGGGATTCTGCTTTGTTCCCTGATGAAGACAGGAAGCTTACCTCAATGTTTGGATCCAGGGCCAGACTCAGGGTCACTTCACTGAAATGAAGAGTCTCAGACTGAAGAACATCTTCCCACTCCTTTGCTGATGCTCCAGGACTCCCATCTCTATGGAAATAAGCACCCCTTTTTTGGATAGCAATCATGCTAAAACAGCTCCTCCCAATCCTAAGCTGAAGTTACTAATGCACATCTTTACACATGAATTATTTCCTACATCTATGTTTTGACAATACACTTAACTGGAGTATTTTTCATGCACGGGGTGTACAAAGTGAGTCAATGGAGTGTTTGTCCTTAAACCACTATCATTCACATATTTTGCCAAAGGAAAAAGGGCTCTAAACCCTTCAGTACAGACAGTATCTGGCTTCCAGACAGTGGCACGATGTAGTCTTCTGCCTTCATGGTGTTGTTCATACAGTGGATGTCAAAGGCTACTTCAAACCTTTGAGGTATGCAGGTGGCTGTCCCTTTTCAGGGCATAGTGAAAGTCTCTCTCATGACCATGGTCCTTTAAAGCTTCACCTTCATTCCACTTGACACTCTCACATTCCTGATGACGGGCATCCCTACTTTTGTAGGACAGAAGGAATTTTAAAGGGCTTTACTTGGTTCTGGTGGTTAAGCACAGGTGAGCAAAACCAAACCAAAGAAAACCCCAGCCAAACAATGCCCGCCCCCTGAATGGCTCGTGGCATCTACACCCATCCTCTGCTTCCTCTGCCCTCCCCTTCAAGTGATGCAGTGTGACCAGGGTTTTTCCACTGCCCTGCCAGCACGCCCACAACACTGTGCATTCAAGGACTTTTGAAGACTGGGTTGCAGCTGGACCAAGACTGGAGAACGTGCCATCGCGTCACCATTCAGCGCCGTCGTATTTCTTTATTTAGGTTTGGATAGATGACGCTCTTCCCAAACCCACTACAAGCCCTGCCAGCAGCAGGAGACCTCCAGGTCTTCCACAGCAATGACAAGTTTGGCACGGGAAAGCCCAGACATGAAACACTCATGGCAGTGAGCCGCGGCTTGACACGGAAGCGGAGAACGCACAACTGGGAAAAGCTCACAGGAAGGGCATGACGACAACCATGCGGATGAGTTGATGCAACAGCAGCTGGGCCTTGCAGTTAACAACAAACAGTTCCCTGCATCCTCCCTCCCCCTCGTTCCTTTGACTCTGCTGGGGCCCCGGTGGTTTGAAGCCTCTCGGGTTAGTAGAAATTACAGCCTCAAGGGTGGCACTTTTGGAGCAAGTTTGCACGAAACAGGAGGTGACGCTGTCCCATGCCTTGCTCGCGGTGTGTTGGGTAACGGGACATCTCTGCAAGGCTCAGGGGCCACGGGGGGGAAAAGTCAAGAGAGGGTCGAGGGCTCTCAGGGCCCCTGCTGGGTTATGTGGCTCTTGTTTCTGAGGACAGGGTCCTCGTAACTGCTAGCACAAGGTGCTGTGGAGCTTTCCAAGGGCAAGCCCTGCTGCTGGTATCCGTAGTTGACGTTCCCACAGGGGAAGTGGCGGAGCCTAAAGAGAGGCACTTCTTTAACGCTTGCGGTTAGGGAAGATGGCTCTAAGAGCAGGGAGGAGCCTGGCAGCCTGCCAGTCACAATGTTGGGCCCCACAGTACAGTTTCCTTCCTGTCCCAAATTCTCCCTCTCGGGCCTCTCCTTCTCCAGCAGAGAACTGTTTTTGCTGGCCTGCTTCTCCGCAAACCAGGAGCCGTAGGTTGGATTCCACAGGTTGGTGGGCTTGTTTCTGGAGCCCCGGCTTTTGTGAAGCTCGGAAGGGGGGTTGGATTGGGCATAGGCCATGTTGATGTGTCCTCCCCCCGTGGCTGACTGCACCTTCCCCGGTGCTGGCTGTTCCAAGGCTCCCATTTTCCCTAGGGATTTTCCAGCAGTGACGGCTGATGCCAGGGGTGGTGGAGATGGCAGGGTTTGCTTATCATCCTTTCTGTCTTGATGTGTTGGGACCAAGAGAGGAGGAATTCCTTCTGGATCGTCGGGGCGCATCGCCACCTTCTCCTCCTCCTCAGCCGACGGGCCGTATTCCACCGGCAGGGTGGTGTTGATGACATCGGGATCCTGCCCAAGGGAACAACGGGAATTCCTCAAAGCCTGCAGCCATCACACATCATGCAGCTGTCATGCTACGATCTCAACACATCCCACCACCCAGAAACCACATTCCATGAGGAGGGGATAGACAAAATGCAGTTGGGTGTGAGATGCAACAAGATATCCTTAAAATCCAACTCTTCAAAAGAAAGTAACCCTTAAACTCACCACAGAACAGCAGAGGCACAAAACCAATGAAAAGCACTTTTTATGTCCAGCAAAATTTCCTGTGGGAATGCTTTTTGGAATCTCTATCATCTCAGAGTTCATAACACTCTCAGATAATATTGAGAAAGTTGGAACCATGTAAGTATTACCTCCACATGAGAAGGGAGGAATGGGAATGCAGAGTGAAGACAATACTGGCAGACCCCTTGAAGCCTGAATCCACAGGGGCTGTGGTTCTGAGCTATTTAAGCAGTTTTGAAAATTAAACTGAGAGAAAATGCAGTGATCTTGGCAACCTTTACTTATTGCTATATGCCATGGCAAGCTACAGATAGCAGAAAAATATGCCTCCCAATCCCAGGATCCAAACACACATAAAAAACAGATCAAGTTTCCCAAATAGCAAGGGAAAGCAGACTGACTGAAGTGAAAAACAGTGAGATCATACAAGGAGCCTGTGCTGATGCAGGCAGGAGAACATTTTCCAAACTGCTCTATTCCTCAGAAGCTAAACTGGTGGTAAAAAATAAGTAAATCAGATTTACTGATTTTCCCCATTGCCTAGCCTAAGAATCCCCACTCCTTTAGCCTGGCCATCTCTCCACCTGCCTACTCCAGCCCTGTCAGATTAAAAAAAATTGCCAACAGCTGCTGAAACCACCTGCAAAGGATGCTCTGAGCTGGGACCATTGCTGTTCAGTGCTGACTGTGCCTTAAGGGTAAACACTGGGATGGAGTGGGTGGGATGAGGCATGTGAAAGCAGCACAGGTGCTGCCCTGTCTTTGCTCTTTTGCTTGCTGGAATCTGTTCCTCTATAAGCAGAAGCAGGGCTACAGGTGTGCTCTTTGTAAACTGTGTCAGCCTGTGCCTTTCAGCAGCAAGAGACAAGAAGGATCAAGCACCTGGTGAGGTGAATATCCTAGCCAGGGGGTCCCAGGCTGACATCAGTCTCCTTGGACTGCTGACTGCATAGTGCAGTGCTGCCTCCTCATCTCAAGTCCTGGCTTGTCTAGAGAGCTCCTCAAGAGGAACCCTCTCCACCCCTGCCATCTGAGGTGAATGAACACGGGTACCTGAGTGCAGTACTCAATCCTCTCCAAGATTATGGCAAAGTTTGGCCGGTCCTCAGGCTGGTGCTGCCAACACTGGGTCATGATGCGGTAGCTGGAAAGGCAGAACAGGAGATGGTTGTGAATGGCAGATCCTGTGGGATGTGCCAACTGCTCATGGCAGCTTGGGAATCACAGACAGAATTACAGACATTCAGCACCATTCTTGCTTCTAATAAATGAGAGTTCTCTGCCTTCCCTGGTGTCACAGTGTTCACAGGGGTCTTATGTTGAGGGAAGAGACGGAGATCTGACTCCATATTTCAGAAGGCTTGATTTATTATTTTATGATAGATATTACATTAAAACTATACTAAAAGAATAGAAGAAAAGGTTTCATCTTAGAAGGCTGGTTAAGCTAAGAATAGAATGTCAAAGAATCATAACAAAGGCAGCTGTGTTGGACTCTGTCAGAGCCAGCTGGGGCTGTGATTGGCCATTAATTACAAACATCCAACATGGGCCAATCACAGATCCACCTGTTGCATTCCACAGCAGCAGATAATCAATGTTTACATTTTGTTCCTGAGGCCTCTTAGCTTCTCAGAAGGAAAAAAATCCTAAGGAAAGGATTTTCATGACAAGATGTCTGCGACACCCTGGAGTTGGACAACTGATGCACTGGTGACCTCTGGACTGTGACCACCAGTGGGGTGAAATGCAGAGTCTTTCAAAGAATTACTCATTCACCTGAAATCCCTTGGAAAACACACTAAAGGTAGGCAGGGCTACAGATAAAGGAGCCCAGATTTCCCTGCCTGTGAACAGTCTGATGCACTGAAGTGTCACAGCTAACCTAAGACAGAGAAATATTGTGTCATCTCTGACCAAACAAGCAGTGGGCAGGACTTCTCCAACGGGCCCTGATTTATTCTCCAAAACAAAAGAAAAATTAAATATTAGACAAATCACTGGCACTAAAGATTAATAAGGCAGATTAGTCATGATTAGGTCAATCTTAAAGGTCATTAACTTTTGAGTAGAGAAAAAGCATCTGAAACAGAAACTTAGTTGCATGAATATATCAAAGTTATAGTCTCATACACAGGGCCAGGGCAGTTTTTAGGTGGATCCATCCTTCCTCCATTGGTGACAAACTCCAGAACCTCCTGGTTGCTTTTGCTGGGGTAGGGCATGTATCCCAAAGAGAATATCTCCCACAGCAACACACCAAAGGACCTGAGTACAAAGAAACAAGAGACAAAGAGAAACAAAGGAAAACAAAGTGAGGGATACTGGAATGACCATCACCAGTGGGCAGTGCCCTTAGGTTCAGTACCATCAGCACTGCTCTTTGCAACCCTTGATCAGGCAGCTGGTGGAAATCCTGCTGTAGGATTCAGACATAAATAAGCTGCACAGCTGTAACTTTAAAACTTTTAACAAATATCAGTAGTTGACTGCTAGGTGAGTGAAGCCTATGATGTAGGTAGGTAAACATGGTTGCTTTACCCTTGTACTCAGCACTGCTCAACTGGAGGTAACAAAAGTGAAAGCCAGGTCATCTTTTTCTGAGACACTGACCACTGCTGCAGACAGTGGTTTTGGCAAAATTTCCTCTGGAATAGCTACCCTGCATGAAATATCCTGCTAGTGAATCCCCACTGGTGCTCTGAGGTCCACAGGCCCCACCTGTCCCTCAGAGAACAATGAAAGCCCTCCCCAGCACACACAGCCCTGGCCTGGGTGCTGGGGCCTGCAAAGCCCTGGGGACAGTGGCTGAGACAGTGCCCCTCCAAAGCATTCACCTGATTTAATTCACATTAAAGCTGTAGAGAGATATGCAGCAATGGGGAACTCCTCTGCTTGGTGCTGAGACAGGCAGAGCTCAGCTGTACAATGAGTGTGGACCTCACCCTCTGCTGGGGCCTGCTCAGGAGCTGTGTCCTGGCCACCAGCCCCTTCCCCCTCCACACACCCCCTGAGCTCTTGCCTCCTGCTCTCCCGATTTTCCTCCCCACCTCTGGCTGCTGTAGGCCAGGAGAAAGGCAAAACCCACAATGCAGGACACCATTCTCCCTGACTGGCAGGATGGATCGTGCCTGCAGCCTCCCCTGCTGCTTTCCTCAGTGTGGGACTGATGCTTTCCTGCTGGAGCAGCACCTGCATCTGCCCTGCTCTCCCTGCCCTGCAGCCCCCACCTCTGCACAGGCCTGACCTCTCTGCTCCCTTGTCTCCTCAAACACTGCTGCCTCTGGAAGACCCAGTTTGCCTTTTTAGTATGTGAAAAATGAACAAGAACATGTGTTTTTAACAAAATATTCATGGTTTACAAAAGGGGTTCCAACACAGCCAAGGGAGGAAAGGAAGCGCACCATGTGTCTGTTTTTGATGTGAAGATCCCTTCCATGAAAGCCTCAGGGGGCATCCATTTGACAGGCAACATTGCACACCCACCCTTACGATAGTAGCTGGCTCTGCAAAGAACAAACAGAACAAAAGAGTCAGCCAAGGATTCAGAAAATGTCATCAATATCAGCCAAGGATTCAGAAAATGACATCAATATGGGATTTTTGTAATTACAAATATTCAAATGATGAGCCTGAGGAGAGACTAATTTAGGTGGAACAATCTAAGTGCTGGAACGACCTGTTTCTTCTCATAGAAGTAGTGGAAAAGAGCAAACCATGGAAGTGCTGTTTAATCTACATCACTTCAGGCCTGATCTGGTGAACCAGTTATCCTCATGCTCCTAGGGAATTACCAACACAGTAACTGCTGCTGGCAGAAATTCCTCCTGCCCCTTTCAACCACAGCAAGATTTCCTCACCTCATCTCACACATGATCATCCTGGGCATATCCAGCAAGAATAAACCAAACCTATCCCATATATACCCAGTTTAAAGCACTGTGTGTAAAATACAAACCCCTCAATAGGAGCAAGGAGCTTGTTGAGGAGGATGCCAGGTCACTAGAGCTGGGACAGTGATACAAAAATGTTCCTGAGACAGGAGTCACAACAGTCCTTTGAAGCTGCTGTCATTTAAAATAAAACCTGCAAGCCCCAAATGCCATGCTGGCAGTTGCAGGAGCTGCTCATGCAAGCTGCTGTCACTGATCACAACAGCACAGCCTGGGCATCCAAAGGGTGCTCCTGGACAAAGAAACACATGCAGGCTTCAAAGGCACCTTTGAAAGCTCAGCACCAAAGTGTTCATCTTGGCAGTCAGTTTGCTGATTGTGTGAGGGTGACAGATGCTGCTTTGTCCCAGCAGAGCCCCATCTGACAGTGGGGCTGCATGGGGGCTCTTTGTGGAGGGAAAAACACAGGCAGCTCTGATACACTTGGGTTTCTGAAGGCAGCACTCTGTTTGCAGCACCTCAGGCTGTGATACTGTCAGAGCTCAAGCTGAGCACAGCCAAACCTGGCTTGGTAATTGCACAGGAGAATCCCCAAGGAGGAAAAAAAAGAAGGCAAGGCACTGGAATAAACTGTGCAGGTGACTGAGCACGAGGCATTCCTTCTTCTGAGTCAGGGCAAATCAATTCCTCAGCACAGCAGGATATGGAGCTGCACTTCTAGAGGTGCTCTGTGGAAGATGAAACATCAAACTGCAGCCCTGACTGCTCATGGTCATTAAAGATTTTCTGGCACTTCTTGCAAGAGCAGAGGTAGTTAACCCTGTGTCCTGGCTGAATTCCAGTTTGGGTGATTACATTTTCCTGACCTTCTGCACCTTCCTCCTTTAGCTGCAGTAAATTGAGGAAATTTACTGATGACACCAAACCAAAGGTGCAGGGGTAGCATCAAGGACAGAGATTAAACTCAGAATGATTTGGGATCACAAAACAAAGGGGCACATCAATGCCATTCAGCGTGGAGAATGTAAAAAAAGGAAACTGAGGACAGAATCTAAGAGGGAGGGAAAACCTTCCATGACCATTAGACTTCAGTGCCCAGGAGAAAACTGTCCAGGACAGTTTAAGGCAAAGACCAGGAAGGCATCAGCTGGGATTCACCAGGCTGGCATCTCTCCACTCTCACCTCACCAGGTTACACAGAGCAGCACAAGAGGCTGCACAAAACTGCTCCTCCCCCATTTCAGTGACCTCCCACTTGCAGGTGCCCTGGGCTTGGCTCCGTTACCTGTAAATGTCCCGGGCCATTCCAAAGTCTCCAATCTTAGCCACTCTCCCAGGCCCCCGACAGGTAAGGAGGCAGTTCCTGGCAGCAATGTCCCTAAAAGGAAAGGGAAGAAAAGAAACAGAAAGAGAAGAGCCACTTAATAATTTGACAGTTTTTCAAGTCAAAAAGAAAACAAAATATAGTACCTACTTTCCTGAGCTGCAGAGAACCTAAACAGCCTGAAAAGTCAGTGTTTGTGGATAACTGCAATGTCCCCAGTACCAATCTATCCCCACAGCAGGACCAGTTTTGTTCTTTAACATTTTCTCTTTAAACTTCACATAACATCTTCCAGTTGAGAGGGTGGGCCTCCTGTGAGCCTCCCTTCAGCCTAGGAGTTATTTTAATGTCTCTAAGGAGTGCAAGAAGAGGAGCTGATTTCAGAATGTACTAGTCCCAACATCTAGCTGTCCGGGCAATGATCCACTGATCTGGTGCTCCTGTGCTCATTCAAGTGTTGTCAAAAGGCTGCTGTACTGCCAGAGACAGATGTCAGAACACTGCCAGAACAGTGTGCAGGTGTTGCTCTGAATACTGAAGCTGTGGGCCTGAATCTGTGCGTTCAGGTAAAGCTCCAAGCTGCACCTCTGCTGGGCTGGAGTAAACCTTGAGGTCTGAATAACACAACGGCACACCTTGTGGGGAGGTCTGAATAGCACAATGGCACACCTTGTGGTGACTCTCAGAGCTGCAAACTGCCACCTCTCTCATCTCTACTTTACAGGCAGATTCTAGGTGCTTGCCAAGCACCCTGTTTTGCAGGAGCAATGGTCACCTGATGTTGCCCTTCTGGCTGTGCTTGTGCAGGTGTTTGAGAAGGGGAGAAAAAGCTTCCAAAACGAGCAGACAGGCACTAAATAAAATTCATGACAGGGAGAGACTTAAAGACTTTTGTCACACTGTGTCCATTTGCAGAGCAGGCAAATAGGCTACACAAGTGCAGGCCCTGGGACAAGGCTCAGGACCTTTGGCAAAACTACAAACCTCTGCCAGCCTGATTTATAGCAGCTCCTCTCTTCATTGCTTCTACGATTCTGATTCTGTCTCCCTGGTTTAAAGGTATCCAGCCACTAGAGTGCAGCAGGACACAAACAGATGGAGCAGGGCATTGTGAGCCCCTGCTGGCCTTTGTGCAAGTCCTGCCCAGGCTGGGCTCACCCACCTGTGAATGAAGTGGTTCTCCTCCAGATACTGACACCCACAGGCAATATCACGGGCCACGTGCAGCAAGTCCAGCATGGAGAGGGAGGAGGGCTGATTCTGCCAAAAGACAAGGGACACATATGGGTTAAAAGCAGAAATATGGTGTGATTTGTCACTGCTGTAGCGCTGAGAGCTCTCCAGCAAGTGACAAAGGGATTAGGAAAATGCACAGGAGATAGTTCATAGCCATGAACTATGAAAGGATGTGCAGACACAACGCTACACAGATCCCAGAGACAGAATCAGAACAGTCAGAATCAGCTGGCTCTGACTTTCCAGCTCCATTGGGATGCCCCTGTAAGAATTTCCCCCAGTTCTCAGGGCACATCTGAATTTTCAGCACGATTTTTGAGATCTGGAGCCTGAACTGTTCTTCACTGAGTTTCTCTGTATTACTGCCAGCTCCTCTCTAAAGTCACCTTGAACCACAGGAATGACATTTTGTATAATGGCATGAGTCACATTTGCTCTTTCCCTCCTCCACATCTGTGTAGGTTTTATCTTGCCCCTCAGAGCACTGGCACAGTTTTGTGTAGCCAATGGCTATGGAAGGCTAAGGCTGCCAACTCCTTGTTCCTGCCCCTGTGATGAAGCCCACAGCCCTTGCCAGGAGGAGCCAGATGCTCTGGTGGAAAGGGCAGGATTCACACTCAGCCCCTGCAGCCAAACCACAGCTCCTGCCCTGAGGTGGGAATCAGTGATGCCTGAGGTGGGAATCAGTGATTCCTGTGGTGAGATTCAGTGATCTCTGTGGTGAGATGCAGTGATCCCTGTGGCCAGTCCTGTGGGAGAGGGCAAAGTGCTGCTGCCAGCTGAGTGATGAGAAACAACCGGGTGGCAGTGACTGCTCATGGCACAACAACCATTTCATGGCTAAGTGTTTATCAGCCTTAGTTATTGCACCAAACAAGCTTATCACACTCCTTGGCTCTCTCTTAGGACACCAAGTAGTCAGCCTAGTCCCCAAAAGGCACACCTGTCCCTGGGGTTCTCACACCAGTGCACAAATGAGCACAGCTTCTCCAGTGACAGGGACTGCTGGCTCTCCAGCCCATCTCCAGATGCATGCCATGCTGTGCTGGCCATCCCACCTGAACTAAACCACTGCAAACTGGGACTGGAAATAAGTCCAGGCTCTGCAGCAGCCACTAGTTGAACAGTGATCATTGGCTGGTAAAACTGAAATCCAAACATCATCCAAAAAATAACCCACAACCAAAACCAAACAACAACAAAACCAGAAAAAAACCCACTAAAACAAAACAGGAAAAAAAAAAAAAACAAAAAACCCCAAAAGCCAAAAACAAACCCCAAAAAACAAACCCCCAAAAAAACCCCAAAACCCACCAAACGATAAAACAAAAAAAAAAAAAAAAACCAAACCAAAAAAACCAACTTAATGTCCTCTGAAGATATTAGGAAAAATAAAAAACTGGCCTCAATACTTAACTAATGAAATAATTGAAAAATGGTGCATCTCTGTGTGAACAAAGCCTTTTGTGTTCAATTCAGGGCCATAAACCAAAATGTGATCTTGTTCCCCCTGCCTATATTTTATTATTTACACAGTATAATTCATTGCATATATATACTTCACTGATTTTTTAAAAACACTGGACTGCATCTCCCCTTAAACTTTTCTCTTTACAGAGTAACTATTTTCTGCAAACATAAATCAGCTCTTTCCCTGCCATTTTGTGGGGAAGGGGGAATAATCTCTTTTACCTCTGTGAGTTAAAGTGACTCACCAGCTACACAAGATGGCTACAATAAGAAAGAATGCACATCTTCTTTTTCCCTTGCAGGGCATAACCAAGGGGAAATTAATATCTCAATCTACCCATTCCCTGCTCTTTCGAGCAAGGGTCAGAAACCTGAAGTGAAAACTGAAAAACTGACTAAAAAGTCCAATTCTTTACTCTACAATCGATTTCAGACTCTGGCTATACTGCAAAGCAGTCTGTAGGCTGAAGCCACAAGCTGATTTGATCTGTATAGCTTTTTTCTCCTTTTCCCTTTTTTTTTTTTCTTTTTGCTTTCCTTTCCTTCCTTGGATAAATTCCTTCCACCCTTTATTTGGCTAAATACAATCCTAAAACAGATGTGACTGCCCAGCCAAGGACAATTTAGCCATGTAATTTGTTTGAAAAATGGAGGTTTGGGATTCATTTTGCAAGGGGGCAGCCTTGAGACAAACCAAAGGATTTGCTTTACAGCCTTTGCTCCCCAGATGAATGGATGGTGCCAGCTGCAGGGCTCCACTGCTCGGGGCAGTGGGCATGCTGGAACCACGCGTGTGACACCTCCCAGGTGAGGCTGAATCTTGCCAAAGGTGAATGAAATTGTGTGTATTGTTCAGTGTAATCACTGCTCTGTGCAACAGGCTGCACAGCACAAAGGAGGGGAATCATTTATCCGTGTATGATTTCTCTCCCAGAGCTGGGCTTTGATTGCTGCGCTGTGTGTGAGAAAGATCAGCACTGAACCTCCCAGAATGGACAATTCTGCAATGCTCACACTGAGCTAAGGCTCCAATTCCAGGAGCCTCTGGATCTCCCAGCCTGCCTCTCTGCAGATGAGGGGGAAGAGGTAGTCCTGTAATAGATGTGAAACTCTATTAGAAATGGAACAGAGAAAGCCCTCAGGGCTGTCAGCCATGGACTCATGGGGAATTATGAATCTGAACCTTATGGAGAGGACCCAGCTGGCATAAATGGACACATTCCACAAGAATCACTGGTCTTGTACCAGTGATGATCATTCTTGCTTAGAGTCCAGAAAAATCATTACATATTGGCTGAGCTGAAACTTCATTTTTTACACGAAGAACACAGATGAACAACATGCAACAGTGCTGGCAGCATCTCCATCTCTCATCAAGTTGGAGCCTGTGTTCTGATACCTCCTGCAGTTGCTGTAGCTTTCAATTTCATATCCCTTGCAATGCCTTCAGTCCCCCCTTCCCTTCATTCACCTTCTCCTTCACCATTCCCTCTGTTCCATTTCCTGCTTTTCAGTGTGCAAGTGCACAGCAGCATGATGCACGTGTCTTGTTCCAAGCCACACAGATTATAGCTGGCCAGTGGCAACTGGTAGTCTCTCCAGCCTGGTGCTTTCTTTTTCCATAAGCCTTGGAATTAGTGCCAAGTTAATGTCTTTCACACTTCTATTAAGTCTATCCAAAACTAGCAAATTAATTTGATGTTACTGGCAAGAGAGTGCAAAGAGCAACGGGGGGCTGAAGGTAGAGACTGAACATGTAAATCTCTTTTTTGTAATTAGGCTGAAAGCAAAAGTAGGTGGGAAAGACAAGGTAAAAGAAATTAGCTGGAAAATACAAAAGTGGAAAGAAAATAAGGAGAAAGGCAGTAATTCATATGGTGCAGAGTAGAGAAGTGCATCTCTTCCACCCACCCAGTCAGATAGGGCTTGTGTTCAATTAATTCCTTTTGGAAGCAAAGCTCATCAAGGCCTCTTTACTTTGCACTGTCCCTTGTCTTTCCTTGCCTCTAATGGCCCTGAAAAGGTAGACATCCAGCCTGCTATGCCTGCTTCTGCCTGTCTTCCCTGAATGAGCAACAGGAGGAACAAAGCAGCTCAGGGTTCATTAAGAGCAGTGCAAAGATACATCCACCAGCATTCAGCCACAGGGCCTTATGTACAGAGACTGTCACACCTCGAGTGTATGCAGAGGGTAAATCCACTTCCAGGGCTGGATCCCATACTTCACAGAGCACAGTGCCCTGCACACATCTCAGCTCTCATCAGTCATAGTCTCCTTGCCTCGCAGTTTGTGAACCAGCAATCAAAAACGCACCAGAGGCTGATTTCTCAGCACTCACAGGTGCCACTGGCCCCTCAGGAGCTGCCCCAGCAGCCAGATAATGAATTACCCTGTCATCCTTGCCAGGCAGACACCACATGGGATGCTTGCAGAAGCAGGACAAGGCAAGGGGAAAGAAGGTATTAGAATGGAGCAAAACAGTGTGGATCTGTGTCTGCACAGAGGCAGGCTGCCCACGTTCAGCCAGCTGTTAAAGAAGGAATGGAAACTGCTTTTCTGGATCAGTTCCAGCTTGCAAGTACCCATCTGCATTTGAAGCTCAGCTTTTCCAAAGTGTGGGAGACATGGGACGAAACAGGAAACAGAGGCATCAATCCAAGGTCTGCTTCACTCCTGGGAGCAAGTTAAATGCAGAAACCAGGGAGAATCTTCAAGCTGATGGGAAAAGGCCTTGTGCTATGGTCAGTCTCAGGTAACCTCAAACAGGTTAGGAAAAACAAGTGTCTTAGGTTGGAAATGGGGATGAGTATTCTATTCCTGTTATCTTCTGTTAATTGGGCAGTTTTCTTTATCTCTTCCACAACCAATCCTCCCTCCAGGACATACCTTCTGTTAGTGGGCCAGTGAGTGTCCCTGTATGGCTGATAAAAGTACATCATCCCACTGGGAGATGCTTTGCCCAGAGGGAGGAGCCAAGCATTCCTACCTGGATATAATCTGTGACTTTGAACACCACAGGCCACCTTTTCCCACTGGATTCCCAGAGGAGCAGCTTTCTTTTCCAGTGGATTCCCAGAGGAAGACCAGGCCCATCTACACCAGTCCTGGACCTTCAGAGGAAACCTCCACCCTTCTACAGGATCCCTGCTCCAACAGAACCACAGCTGGCACTGCAGGAGGGCTGCAGCCACCATTTCAGTTGGTTTGCTACCAACACCCTGACCACCAACAGGGTGTCTGGTTGTATTCTGACTCTGTCAGTGTTTTAATTTCAAAATTAGAGTAATTCAGAGGGAGGGGGTTTATATTTTCCATTTCAGGGGAGGTTCCTACCTTCCTTAAGCAGACACCTGTCTTGTCAAACCAAGACAACAAGGAAAGAAGAGGAATGTGAAGGCAGAAAGAGAAATACAAAGGAAGCAATGGAGTGAACCATCAGCCTCTTTTGCCATGGGCTATCACAGGGGTTGCACAGAGCTATTGCTGACAAAAGCAGAAGTTGTGGAAAGGAAGAATTCATGACTGAGGTAGGGCCAAACAGAAAAAAACTCCTCAGATCAGAAGGCTCCCATGACTTCATCCTATCAAGATTAAGGGCTGTTTCATCTACAAAAGCAGCTGGCTCATTTTACTGCAAGTGGGTAAAAATTCCTGCTGTGCTGGACTAGTGCTCTTGGTAGCTCCTCACAAGATCTGTACCATCACTGAGCTGGCCTCTCTAATTTAAGCAGCCAAACCCCACTGTGTTTCACCTGCCCCTTCCCACTGTTGCACAGCCTGGCCTGGCAGTTTTGAACAAAGGACTTACCTGCAGCATATCCTGTCTGTGCCATTTTACACTGCACTGGGTGAGAGTGGGGACCACATTGCAGAACATAAATTTCCTCATTCACATACCATCAAGTTCAGCCCATTTGCAGGAGCATCTCTAGGTGCTTCAGAAAAACAACTTCTATTTATAAAGTCTGCTTGCTCAGATTTCACACTTTCCTTTCTGGGTGTTTAGCCTCCTTATCCAGGAAGGAGCCACTTTATTGCAACCTATTCAAGACTGCAGTGCTTCTGAGTCTCACAGACCATTTTATATGTCTGAAAACCACACTGCATGGAAAAAATAAAAAAGTTGATCTGTGTCCAGACGCCTCAAGGAAGAATCTTATTGATACCTGTTAGAGCAAATTTGTGTCTCTCTTGTACTGATAAAATGCAGCATTTTGTCCTCTGTCGAACTTAGAGACAAAATATGAAGCTGGGCCCAGCCTTAAACTTCAGCAACATCTGTGTGACTTTCTGACCCAGGGACTCAGAGAAAGCTTTATTCTTCTGAAATACTGAATTCTCTCTAGAAGTCATAATTTATTTCTTCCACATTTGTAGTTGAATGTCTCTTCCTATTGATGCTGATTTCAGTGGGGAAAATCTTTAAAACTCTGGACTAAAGATATTTTCTATTAAGTTGACAGCTCCAGGCTGGATTGTCTCCTTGCCTATGCCAAATTTGAACTGACAGATATCCACAGAAATGTATCTGATCAGCAGTTTAAATAACAGGTTTATATTTTTAATATTACTGGCTCAACATTTTCCCCAGCCTGCCCCCAAGCTGGTGAGGAGAAGGTAGGAGTTGAGTTTAACTTTTTTTTTCAGGCTTCGCTTTTGTTCTTTTTTTAGGTAGTATCTGCAATGTTATCTAGCAAAGTCCAGAGATGAGGCACCTCTGCATAGCCCCAACAGCATCTGTTCCCTATCCTGCTGGCTCCTGCCTCCACAGTGGTCTCACAACAACAGGAATTTTGTGACCATCTAAAATGCTGGGAAATAGCATCTGCATAGATGAGTTTTCTAGCTAAGTGTTTTCCTTGTGGCAGCAGCCCCCTAAACAAACCACAATTTAGTCTTTCCTCACCGGTCTGGGCCGTGTCTCCCTCAGGAAGGATTTGAGGTCTCCCCCAGCCATGAGCTCCAGCAGGATGAAGCGGGGCAGGGCCTGCAGGCTCACCCCGATGCAGCGCACGATGTTCTGGTGGTTGAACTTGCTGTGGAGACAGGGACACACAGTTGGGGAGCAACTTTCACCCAAAAAGCACAGTAGCAGAAAACATTCAAACCTTCTTGCTGCAGGGAATGTTTTTGGGATTTTTTCCCCCCCATAAAATAACAAATCTCAAAGGTAGGGCAGCTGGATAAAGCTAAAGAACCACCCCTGCATTCTGTGTCTGTCTGGGACCATGTTGGGACAGACAGAGGTGGGGAAGCAGTGGCTTTTGGCTGCTTTTCCTCTCCCTGTCCCATTTTCTGCATTCTTTTTGGGCTACAGCAAGACTTGTGGGGCATAGGAAGCAGAAAATGTCTGATCACAGAGAAAATTCTGCTCTTAATTTCCCCATCCAAGAGGCAGAAGTTGGGCTAGGGTAATGTTGTTCTAAGTAACACAATGACATGGGGATCTGCTTGTGGGGGATGTTTCTTCAGGTCAAGTCTCTAATACTTCCTTATTTCCCCACCTGTCAAATGTGATGGGAAAGTAGTTCCATGGATTCTGTGATTCAGACACTGACATATGACATGACAGCCCCATAAAGTCAATGCCATCTGTTAGTTTTGACTAGCCAAACCCAAATTCCTAAGGTATGTTCTCCTCTCTAAAAGAAATCAAAAAAATCTTATTATCAATTTTAAAATCTTGGCCTTAAATTTTTCACTTTGGGTAATGAAAACCAATGTGGATCCTTTTGAAAATTAAGACTTTAATCATTTGGTGCCTTTCCATTTGTAAGAAGAACAGAAAAGGATGGCAATACCTGTTCTATTTGTGCTAAAACTACTGCATAGATGTGCTGAGAGGATACCACCTATGAAGAACCTTTTTTTTTCTTTATTTTGTGGAGCTTTGCAAGCCTACACAAGCAGTGTTGATGTGATTCATACACACCTAATAATGAGAGCTTCCATGAGGAAGTCAAGCTCATCTTGCTCTGAACAGACTTCTGGCAATGTCTGGAAAAGAAAGAACAGGTTGACAAGGAGAAGATACTTCAACTTACAGATTAGAACACCTTGGCACTAACACTGTCTGAGGCAATCCTCCTTTCTCAAAAGAAACCTCACCCTAAGACAACCACTAGAGCATTGCTAAACTAGACTGTGAAGCCTGTTGAAAGGTAAATGTCAGAACTCTTGGTCCATCAAGGCCATTGTCATCCTCCTCCTAGCAAAGGAAATAGCCCAGAGTGCACAGAGAAGTGTTCAACATATGGGACTCTGCTGTATAGAGGATGAGGAGTGAGGTCACAGCTTCTGAGTTCTCTGCAGTTCAGTGATCCTCCCTTCCTGCAAGACTGGGATCTGTAATCAGAAGCAGAACTGTGCTGCTATGTAATCTCTAAGAGAAAACAAGCCAGCCAGACTGCTGAAGGCCTGGAGAACTCTACCAGGATCTCTTAGGATTTAGCTTCACATCCAACCCACCCTGTAAGGGAGTGGTGAGATCTCTGGAAAACCAGCCACCTCCTACTTGCAGGGTCTTTGATGTATGTGCCAGCAGCTTTTGGCCCTGTGAAGACTTTTGGACAGATTACCAACCAGGTGCAGCATGGGGAGGATGGACAGAGGACGGATTTAGATCTCATTCCTGCAGCCTACTGTGGCTCTGTGGGAAATCTTTGCCTATTTACTATTCACAGACCTCTTTTATTAGTCTCACATACCCATATCCTACAAGCTGTGATGGATTTAAGTGTTGCAACAGAGCAGCAATATTTCTAGCCACGTCCTTCAGGACTTATAACAACGCTTCACTGATCTTCATTGTTACAATGCATTTGGACTCTTGGGTGAAAGGTGCATGAAACCATCATGATAACTCATTCACTGTCACTTACTTTCACAGCCACCTGCAAGGGAGTGGGGTCGCTGGGGATCCCTGTCACCTGACCTTCATATACCTCACCAAAGGCTCCGTGGCCCAAACCCCTGGACAGACCAGAGAAGACAAGAAGGTTTTACTACAGAGAACACACATTATAACACTGTGGACACAGCTCACAGGCTCACAATTTTCATGGCAGTGTAACAGGGAGAAGTAGATATTGACAGTATGATCTCACCAGACCTTGGTGAGGTCGTTCATGAACCTACATTTTATTTAATTGGAAGGGAAAGCAGTCCATGGAAGTGAACATTCCCCGCTGAAATCGAGCTGCTGGCATTGCAGCACATAACAGAGAGCACTCATCTATGGCTTTGGCATCAGTGCTCAGTGGTGGGTGCTCCAAAACAGATCAATAAAGACAGGACTTGAGTCTTGATGTTTACACACCCTAAACACATTAACAGTTCCCCTGATATTTCTGCATCACCATTAAACAAAACATTGAGCAAGAAACTAGGAGGCACAGTGATTCTCAAAAGACTTGAATTCTACAGCAAATAACTTTTCCTGACTTATTGTGTGATTCTGGGCAAGTACCTTAGCCAGTAAATGGTGATGACAGTGCTTTGTAAAGCACTCAGCTCTAAGAATTTGTGCTGAGAATTGTTTCTGGCAGTGATCATGTTATGCAATGTACAGTTTTATTTTGAATAAGATTACAAGAAAAAGAGAAAGGAATACGAGTAATCATACAATAGATCCTGTTCCATGCCCTTGTGATACAGATTTTGCATACCTGTCTATTCAGTCCTCACTCTCTTAACCTTAAGTCAACTGGTACCACATCTATTTCACATCAGTGGCCTGTCATAATGACACAGTGAAATATAGCAGGGGATGAGGCTGCACCCCAAATCCTGAGTCCCTCTTAACCCTGCATGGGCTGCACTTTGGGCAGTAGCATTTCCAGCCTCTAAGAGGCATTCCTGCATCTCAGTCTGGGGAAAAGGCTGCATGCACTCTCCTGTTAGAGCCAGGTCTGGGCTGAGGGCTGCATTGATTCTGTTCTCTGCTGCATCAGTGGATTGCTTTTGCATGGGCTGCTGCCCTCCTGTCCATATGAACAAGGAGGAATAATCAGCTCTGTTGTTCATAAGCTCTGTCTGTAGTTTTGCCAGTACAGAACCAGTCTGGGCAGTGAAACCACACTGAGGACTCATGTTGCTTGTGACTCAACCACTTTGTGTAATAACATTTTGTAGGTATCAGCTTGAGATGCCATTCTTGGCTCCACCTGACCAACCTATTACAAACTGAGGGGATAAGCCAGATCTTTACAGCTCATAACTCACCCTCCTTCCAAAAAGTCCACTTTCCCTTCCCTTGTTAATTCCCAGCTGTATCCTCTGCTGTCTGCTTGCCACACTTCAAAAATCCTTACAAAATCCAAGTGACAAAGGGAGCAGCAGCACAGGGTACACTGGAAACCTCCAGGTGCAGTCCAGCAAGATGTGCAGGTAAGAGGGAATGAGATAAGGGACAGCAAAACATTGCAGACTGCATAGACTGCTCTGACCATAATTTTTTTCCAGCACCTTAAGCTTCCCAATTTCCCAAGGACTCCTGCTTCCGCTTTTTATTTTTTTGTGTAACACTGCATGGTACCAGAGTACTGTCACATTCACAGGTATCCTGCAGTAGAGCAAAGTGTGCAAGAACTCAGAATTTTCAAGCTTTTTTTTAGGAGACACTTGAAAGCTTTTCAGAAGTTCTCATCCAGACATGATTATCTTGCTGGCTTTATATCCCTTTCTTTTTAATACTGTCTGGCATTTTTAAATTCATTCCTTTCCTTGCTATTGCACTTAAGGATGTCATTGTCTTTACCAAAGACCCCATCAAAGATTTTAAAGAGCCTTCTACAAGCTTCAGCCATCCCAGAATTTCATCAGCTCATGGCAATGGGCCATTCACTGCATAGTCTGTAAAAGATGTAACTGAATTACTGGTGATGACTGTTCAGTTCTCCTCACAATCCCAGGAGATGAACACTGCACCTGCAGAAGGTCAAGGTGAATGCCAAAATCCAGTCCCCTCCACACGAGCCTAACAACTGCAGCTTTGCATTTTATGGAAAGGGGTCTGGAGCTAAAAGTGCACAAGAATTTGCACAGAGCTGTGTGTTCACACCTCTCTAGGAGAGCTGGGATGTGTGGGTGCACAACGGGAAGGGTGGGGAAGGCAAAGATGGATTTACCGGATCAGGGAGATGTTTTTTCGAGGCACCTCTTTAAGGTCACTAATGGAGGTGGTTTTTCCTGCAAAGCAGTAGTTGGGGTTGTAGTCTGTCATGATGGTGGAGGTACGCAGCTTGCTCAGTTTGTACTCTGGGCTCTGCAGCTCCATCTGCATGGCTTGCAGCTCCTGGTGCTTGCGGCGATACACTAAACAGGAGAACACAGTTAACCACGGCCAGAGACTGGAGGTGGGACAGGCCTTCTCAATGGGGCTCCATTCTGCTGTGACCAGACTTCAGGGAATCAAACCAGCCAGTCACACTGGCATGTTTCTGTACATCAAATAATTACAGATAGAAAATGGGATCTGAAGATATCCAGGAACCTTTGATTTGCACATCTTACAAAGAAACAGGCTTGCTCGTGGACTGTCAGGAAAGAGTAAAATGAATTTCACTTGGAGAGATCTCAGAGTTCTGATGTTGTTTTAATGCTCTATTTAGTTTAACCAGACCTTCCAAATAAAAGTCCAGTTTGAAACTTGTGGGAGGTGGGGTATAACTGACTTTCCTAAATCACACAGAAGTGACTAAAGTCTGAAATTAATTATTGCATCATATTGTTCAAAATGGATAGCCTAAGCTGTTTCCCCAGAATAACACATTGTACATAAAAAATAGCCAATTTTCCAAAACTTCCTCTGTTTCTAAACAAGAGAGTAGGAGCACATTTGAAGTCAGTTTATGATATGTTATGTTCCTTGCATCACTTCACTGATGCTTCTGCAACAACATTTAAAACCACACGTTGAAAGAAGACATCCTGAGGATATTCCTTGAAATAGTAACTGATATTGCAGGATTTTTTCCAAAAGAAGATGACAATCAGGAGCAGGTTAAATCACTATTGATTTCTGTGGGAGCTGTGTTGAGCCCAAAGACTGTGACGGCAATAGTTATTGCATTTTCTCCAGCAGATGTTGCTCAGGGGAAAAATTGAAGGGGTAAACATGCACTTGCAAAGGCAGATGGATGTAATGACCTATCCACAAACCCTGCCTGTCCTCCATTTTCCTCCTCATTGCCTTTGCTTTGATTTTTTAAATCGTTGCCCTTTCCTGAGATGGAAATGATAGGCTGGTTGGATGGAAAGAGGATTACTCTTCCACTCCTGAGGAGTATTTAGTCATTGTAAAAAGGCACTGTCAGGGCAGAAATCACAGATGTAGGACCATGTGCATGCAACTGATAACTCCTGAAATTCTTAAAACCGAAACAGCTGTGCAGATCTGATTTCCTGCTCTTGGTTCATCCCTCTTCTTCCCCAGACCACACACAGTGTGGACAAAGAAAGGTGGCAAAGCTGTGGTTTGAATCTCTGACTCCTTTTCATTGATTCAAATCTATTCTGCTTGCATCAAATGCAGGTGAGCGAGTGTTTAAAATAAGAACATGAAAAGGTGAAAAGTACCTTTTAGAATTTCAAGCAAAAATGCCAAGAATACCCACATCATACTAAGGGCAGTTTGTAAAAGGGGAACCTATGTGAGAGTTTAAGCTTAAAATGTCATACATTAAGAGGTGAAATCTGTACATAGGCACACAAATAAAGAAGCTTTTAGGCATTAAACAGCACCAGATCTCACAAAACCACAAGCAGCTGTGTTCAGGCAGCTACACAGTACAACACAAAAAACACCATCTCTTTTGAGATGCAGTCAGTAACTGAAGCCTCCTCGACTTGGTCATTGTGGTTAGAAACAACTACAGAAATCTGAGGATGTGTGTGGGAAGGCGTCATTAAATACAGCAGTAGCTCAAAACATGAATCCTTTTGCCTCTCAGGGCCCAATTATCCCTAGCTCAAATCCAGCCCTCATACGAAAATATCTTTTGCACAGAAACACTCACCTATCATGATTCCTGAAAAAGCCAAAATTAAAGCAGCCACCAATGCTGAAGTCACTACAGACAAGACCAAGGAGAAAGGGAGACGAACCACTGGCTCAGCTGCAACAGAAAGAAGGAATTACACATTTGAAATTATCTTCCAGGAGCCACTTTTTTGCCACCAGATTTTTTTCTGCTCTTCTTTCCATTTACTCATCTGCTGCTCCAATAGTGCAGGAGCAACCTCTGGCATGACCAGTTCTCAGGATCTATGACTTCTCATACCTCATTGTTTCACTTTCCTCAATTAATATCAAGTCATTAAAACAGATGGTTCACTATCAATGAATTAACATGTGAACTCCCTGGGTGGGAAAACAAGACCATAAAAAACAGGGGCAGGAGGTTGTGGGGGTGAAAAGAACATTACGTTGTTTGGGTTAAAGTGCTGCTATCAAGGCCAAATCACAGCAAAAGCAGGAGGACTGCAATATTTCATCTCCTAAATGCATATAATCCAAGCAGAAAAACCTGATGACAGTGTAGTGAAGCTGCATCCTCATGTGGGATCATGCTATTAAGGTTTACTTCACCTTGACAAAATGACCATACTTTTTACCTATCTTACAGGCAGGAATGGTAAAAACACAACAATTTTCCCATGCCAGTGACAAGCTGAAAGCAGGATCCCAAACCCCTGGGGTCACCTGCTCCAAATGCTGCACAAGAATAGGAAGCAAACTCAGTAATGGAGCTCTGAGCACCTGGTTTTGAAAGAAAGGCAAGTATTTAGTTTTATTTATTGTATTTATTTTTTCTCAGAGAAATCTTGCACAGAATTTCTCACAGTTTCTGAACTTTTACTTTCAATGTCCAATTCCTCAGCAATCATATTTTCCTTCACCTTGCCTTTTGTTTTTTTTGGTTCTTTAAAGAACTGGTCTGAAATTTAAGTTCAGCTGAAAAATGCTTTCAGCAAGCAAACTTTTAGGATTTCAGAGCAGACTCTGAACACCAGCACAAGCAGACACAAAATTTGACTCTGCTCAAATCTGCCCAGGATGCCAAACACATACTGTAGAGCAAAGCAGCACTGCTGCTCAGTGCCCCAGTCCTCACCATTGCTGAGGCTATATCCTGACAAAACAGCTCTGCAGCATACACCAGCAGGAAAGAAAGAAACATTCTACTGCATCCAGGTTTAAGATTAGACAGCACTTTCAGGATGTCTTACAGTCCAAACCAGAGCCTTTGACCACACATTTTCTGTCCCACATGTTAGCAGTACCCCACACACCTACTTACCTGTGCAAGACACACCATCCTCTGCCAACTCTGTGCCTGGCTCACAAAAGCAAATGACTTTTTGAGTCTCAAGATCAACATGGCACTCGTCCATCTCACAGTGACTGCAGTTAAGGTGCAGCCTAATTTCCACCTCTCCGTGCCCCTCTGTCACTAAGGAGTGGATGAAGAAGCTCAGTTAATTATTGTAAAGACCGTTCTTACAATTTCCTTGGGTTCACCCTTTTCTTTCCTGGCCTTTAGTCCCTCCAAGATCAATCACTGTAATATCTTCAAAACTTTCTGGCTGAATCCACCAGGTCAGAGTGCATCTGCATTTGAAAATACTTCTGACTGTTCTAAAGGAAACTTCTATTTTTTTTATAAACAAGTAGATGTTTTTTTGTTGTTGTTTTTTGAACACATTGCAAACACATTAAAGACACTGACTTCTGGGAAAACACAGGTTGGAGTTGCAGTATTTATCACTCCCATGCACTGCTGGGCAGCACCTGGCTATTTTACCAAAGGATGCTCTAAGGACCTTGCTTGCTGGTGAATAATCAGATGTTTTGTCTGTTTCTTTCCTAAAGTATCTGAGCTATGAGGTTCTGTTATCACTTTCCTTGTCCAAAATTATTCTGTAGCCTGGTAGTCTGTATGGCTGGGAGTGTTTCCTAATAGGCTTGATGCTTCCTCTCCCTGTTTTCTTCCTGCTACTTCTGTCTATTCTCTGCTGTATTTTATGCACTTTCTGCCTCCTCATGTTCATGGCACTGAGCTGTACCCTAAAAGGTTGTAAGGGGTCCTACAATTTTCAAACTTAAATAAGCCCACGAGAAGACCTCTGACCAGTATGAATACCTTTAAGTGCTGGAGTGTATAAAGTACCAATTGGATTAATAAAGGACACACCATCCTCCCCATCCATCTCTGGGTCATTGTCCACTGCAGCATTGCCACCTATGTCAAACCAGAGGTTACCTTAACAGACTGAAGCTCATAAAACAATAAAACACAGATAAACATGGCAACATGCATGAATTCAGCCTATTTAGGGAGGCATCCAAATGAAAAAAGAGAAAAATTAAAGCATTTAATATATAGGGAATATTTAGCAAGTTGTGGCATGAACTTCTGGACTTTAGAACTTCAATTTAATAATGAAGCTTCTGACAATTATTGTCAGTCAATTAGCTCTGTTTAGGTAGACTGTTCCAAACTAAGGCACAAACTTCATCTTTAACCATTTGGATGCTGTGAAACACAAGCCCCTGTTAAAATTTATGTAGCCAAGAGACTGGAAAGCACCAGTACTCCAGGGCTAAGTTAGTATCCTTGCTGATCAAGGCATGGACTGTGTCAGCAGAGGGAATGGATAATCTGATATCCTTCCTCTCCTTTACACCCTGAAAGCAGGGTGGTCCACCAGGAGTGGGGACTGAAGGAATTTATGAGTTGCTCATTTCTGCTTGAGCACATGGAACATACCAGAAGCAAAGTATGGGCAACAGATAACAAATATTAGAAATACATATATTTTGTACTTCAAGCATGCAACAATTCCCCCACCCCACCCAAAAATAGCTTTTCCCCTTTAATTGTCTTCAGTGAAATTAAAAAAAAACAAACA
Organism: Melospiza melodia melodia; assembly: GCF_035770615.1. Lineage (NCBI taxonomy): Eukaryota > Metazoa > Chordata > Aves > Passeriformes > Passerellidae > Melospiza > Melospiza melodia. The sequence goes on along the minus strand of NC_086196.1, from coordinate 104,647,326 downwards.
TCATGTGAGTCATTCTGTTGGAAAAAAGAAGCATTACACAGGAACATTGGTACAAAACATGCACTTAATCATTTAAACTCATTATTCCTCTCAAGATTTCTAGTCTACCATATACTTAATTTAAGCTGTGGAGAACCAGGGGTTAAAGAGTCCACCACAGTGCAGATGGCTGCAGAAACTATGTGGCCCAGGAGACCATGGCTTAGCAGAGGTCTTGACTCTGGCCCACACCAGTTGTAATCAACATAATGCCATCTGACAGCTGCCCTGAGACACAGAGGCACATGAAATGAGCTCTTTGTTGACTGAAGTCATATTAAGAGGGGTGCTGGCTGGCAGCCTGAGCCTCTGCCCCCAGAGACCACCTGTGCAGGACCAAGGCAGGGCAGAAGCTGCCTCCATCCCCTGGCATAAAGCCTGGCTGCCAGTCCCCAGGACCAAAGTCCTCCAAACACAGGTGCTGGCAACGGGAGCACATTGCTGTGGCTCCTCCTGCTCCAGCACTGTCACCCCAATGTGAGAAGCTCAGGAATCACAGCAGGATCTTAAAGTCACATTTTGCAGAGAGCAAAGCCAGGGCTGCAGCTGAAGGACTGGCCTCTGGCTCTTTGCTCAAACCCTCAATGAGTTCATCTAGTGCTAAAAAGGCAACACACAGACATACTAGAACATAACAGTCAAATATGCTAGCTACAGGAGAGTTATCATCAGCATTTTGCTGAGCATTAGCACTAAAGGAGGGGAAGGGACACCTTGAACACGAAGCCACTTTACCTATATATCCTCCGCCTCCTCCACCTGAGGAGCACCCCCCTCCACCCCCTCCGAAACCCCCTCTTGTCTCCCACCCCCACTTCTTCATGGCCTGGGGGCAGGATCTTCCTCCAGTAGCACCTTCCAGCAGGGATTTTCCTGACCACAGGAAGGAAGTGTTATCATTCCAGCCACCTCCACCACCTGCAGGTGAGAGAAGAGAAAAGGCACAGCCAGGGGTTACGTTTTGCGTAAAAAACACTGGAGGGATCTGCAGGACGAGCATCCATTCAGGACACCTCAGCTGTAAGTCATCATCTGCACCTCTTTTCACCTACCATACATGCAAGGACAAGTATTTTCTATAGAAAAGGTAAAAAGATATTCCTACCTACTCTCCAACAACTTCCTTCTAGTTTTCAGAGCCTTCCCCTTTTCTTTGACTAAAACACTCTTGAAATAAACCAATGCCAATTCTAAAGCAGAAAAAACTGAATTTATTGTAAGGGGTGTGAAAACATTTCCCACTCCTACTCTCCACACCACATACCAGTGATTCACTTTCAGCTCTGCTGCTTGCTCAGTGCAAGGTCTCTGCACAGAGACTTCTAGACATGGTGCAATTATTCTCTTTCTGCATAAGCTAGAGAAACTCTGAGTATGTCCACACAGCACAAAACAGTGCAGAGACCAGGACAGTCTCACTGGCACTGCAAAATTCCACATCAAAAACCAAGTAACTTTGTTTACGAGACGTACTGCATTATTTTGGGAGTATCCAGCCATTGTTATGGCTATACCATCTCTGAAACCCTTATTTATCCCAAGTATCCAGCACTGTGGGTACCTTCTATTTGCATCTGTTATAACCCTCTGTTCCCCCTGAACTGTATTTTCAGGAGTTTTGCCTCACCTTCTTGTGAGGAGGAGAAATCTGGGAGTACCACATATTCACAAAGGTTTTATAAAAAAGAATAAACTCTCCTTACCTGCAGCTCCTGAATTTCCATTCAACCCTGGAATAGAGGAATCATTCTCCAGTCTTTCTGGATGAAATGTGTCCGTTTTGGCCCTGTAGGCCCTGCCACCACCCCCTGCTGCAATTATCAAGGGGACCGGCTCTCCATTCTCCATCTTAACAAATTCAGAAATAAAGGCAATGTTCAAACTGAGCCAGACATGGAAATGGAAGTTCAGCCTCATCATAATTACTGCATGCTGCACCAAGCAGGCATCTAGGGGTGCTCAGCACTGCACACTGTCATTGCATTATTTATGTACCCACACCCAGAAAATTAATGAATAGAAAATTAAAGAATAGTCCTACCAAGTTCTGCTACAGGAAACAGCAGTGTCAGTAGCTCTATGAATTATATCTACCATGGTGATGGCTCTTAGAAAGCTTGTAATGCTCCATGTGCTGACTCTTATCAAATGAAACAGCTAAGGAGCACTGCTCTGCACACTGAGACTGAGAATATTGTCTCAGCTAGCACAGGACAGGAACCATCAGAGGTCCACAGCTACAGGACTGCCAGCAGAAAACATACAGGCTAGCCTCAGCTTTCCTTGTCAGGCTAAATGTACGGCTGATGTCTCACATTCTACAAGGCCAAAGGTGAATGAAGTCCTGCAGAATTTGCCCTTTGCTGTAGAAATATGCTTCAGCATCTCAGTTTTTATTGAAAAAAAAAGCCTAAACAAACCAACCCAGTTTAAGCCATTACGTTTGCAAAGGATACTTCAAGCCACTGTAACAAGTGTGGCCATATTGAACAGCAGTTCAAAGACCTGTGAAGGGCCAACCCACATCCCTGCATCTCTCAAGTGGAAATTAAGGATACCCAGAGGTCACTCTCTGGACCCTCTCCCTGAGGTGCATAAGGGTTTTTTCAGAGGCAGGATGTGTGGATGCTGAAGGTGCCTGGGGACTGTGTTTCCATACCTTAAATATGTAAGTGGCACCGCCCCCACCACCACCTCCTCCTGCCCATTCATTGACGCTTCTGTTCACACGAATCTCTTCTTCAATCACGTTGTTCTCTCCAATGCAGACCTTCTGGATAACATCATTTGTCTGCAAACAGAAGATCAAGTCTGAATTCAGGTAAGAAACCTCCACTCCCTTGTATACACAGAGGCCTCATGAACACTTTCAAAGGATTCATGAACCCTTCACCATCCCACAGCAAGAAACTGTCCTCCAGTGAAATCACATGACCAGAACCAAATGAAAGCTCTTCTAGAAGAATCTGGCTTTTTGTCTCAACCTTCACCAGAAGAATTTGTTGCCATTTAAATGGAATTATTTTGGAGCAAGCTCAGTGCTGATACCTATTATCACATAATACATCTACATAAACTTTTAACATACAAAATGTAGCAGAATTTGCTGCAAATATTTTCCGGCATTAACAGTCTGTATTTCACAAGTGGAGGAAGGGAGTAACTTGGCAAGGATGTGTTTGTCCTGTGTCACACTACAGCCAAATGGCAGAGAACCCAAGTTTGTTTACCTCATTTCTTGTTGGGTGGGCCAAGCAGCTCCTGATGATCTTAGCAGCAATTTTACTGCAACTACCAATGCCTACCAAAAGAGCAGCAATCCCACCTTTGACTGCAATGTTTCTCTGATGTTAATGAAAATATTTCACTAAAAAACCTCCACATTTTCTACTTAGCATTTTTTCCCTTCCATCAATTATCATTGAACACAGTGAACTTTCCATATTAGGCAAATCCCTGAATTCACTAACTGATTTCAATCACAACATTAAACCACCATTTATACCTACTTCAGGACTATGACCTAACTACTGTTTTGGTTTAAAATTGGAGCACTAAAGTGCATGACTAGCAGGACCCTGCTGTGAGCATTTTCAAGTTGCAAACTTTGCTTCTAGCCTATTTTACTTCACAGGTTTTGTCTCAGTAACACTATCCTGTTATATTGCACATATAGTGCACACTGAACTTACTAAACCAACAACACTTTTAGGGGAAAATGCACAAACATTTGTTATAGTAGGATTGATCTTCTGCTCCCTTCTACTTTCATGTGTGTGTTTTCTTTTGGAAGAAGAACCTGATAAAAGCATACTCAAATTACAAATTATTCTGCTGACCACACCATATATTCTAAGTTGTGCTAGAGAATGAGTGGCATCCCTTTTGTGTGCAGACCTGCCTAAAGAACTAACAGTCCTCCTTTCCTTGTTTTTTCCCTCTCCTTAATTGATTTGGAGTTGAGTGGGAATGATTAATAAAATGACAAAGTCAATGACCCAAAGGAACCACTAGATTACAAAAAAAATAATCCTTCATGGCAAAGACATGACTGATTACAATCCAATCTAGTAAAAGTCCCCTCTACAAGTCAATGCAATCTCTTTGACTCAATGAAAGAATTACATTAGCACTCAATAAATTCTCACTAAGATTACAGTGGCCTGCAATTTAATGAGTCCATATATTACCCTCAGCTGGAATTTCCTAGTTAAAGAGGCTGGATGGACGTTTGAGTTAGGCCATTTCTCATTTCAAAAAGGCTTTATATTAATGGTTTGTTTGTAGAAATGTGTAATTCTAGTTTGAACATTATTTACTTCAGCAGCCAGCCTTGAGAACCCCTTTTACTTGTCTATATCCTTCAACCTTTCTCTGCTCTAACAAACTGCTAAGCTTTCATCTCTTGGATGCCAGCCATTATCAGCTGAGAAATGCACATCATTTAAATGTCCAGTTCAAACCTGCAGGTGAAATTTCATCAGAAAATGCACAGTTTGCTCCATGAGAATGTCCTATTCCCACATCCTCCTCCAAAGAATACTTAACAATTAATAAACTTCTGTGCATGCAAATAGTGCCCATCTTTCTATCAAGACATTTGCAGCAAGGGTTAGTTAGTAACATAAAAATCAGGACTGACCCAACCATGATTGATTTGTCTTTCCTATTCCCCTATGGAGGATAACCAAGCAGGCCCTGTGACATGGGTATCTCCAGAGGTGCAGAGCATATGAAAATGGCAGGGCTGGGCTCAATAGTGGAACAAGGACAAAACCCTGCAAAATCAGCCTTGAAGACTGATCTCCAGAGGAATGGAAGGCAGGGTTGTCTTTTGTCTCCAAGCCCCCACACAGGTGCTCTGAGATACTCAGACCAGTCAGGAACCTGTTGTGTATTATCAATAGGGCCCAAATGTTGAAAAGAAGCAAGCACAGGGACATGGTGCTTCATGTTCTCATGCTCTCCCAGTAAATCTGTACCTATTTCTTGACTCCTATAGCCCCAAACCCCTTGAGGACAGTGTTTTTCTGTGTAAAAAGACAAAACTCCATGGATTGGTAGAAGGGATGAAGGCAAAACAGAAAGGCAATCACTTACACTAGGACAAGCATCTTCTCCTTGCTGTCCCACCAAGATATAGAGCGTATCATCCTTCTGGAGGTCAAAAATTCCCAGCACAGACACTCCGTGGGACCGCACCATGGTGTTCTTCCCTCCTTTCCCACCTGCAGCTCCATAGCCTGAGATGCTGCAGGAAGAAGAAAACAAGAGGCTGCCACCTGGCTTGTCCCAAGCAGGTGGAAGGAGGCACAAACCCCTTTGTGCACTGAGCATTTTGCACACCTGAGCATTTTGCACACCTGAGCATTTTGCACACCTGAGCATTTTGCACACCTGAGCATTTTGCACACCTGAGCATTTTGCATGGTGTCACAAAGCTGTGCTCTGAAGACCTGACATTCTAAATAAACCTAAACCCAAAGCCTGAAGACTGATTTTCTGCTCTGTTTGAATCTGTGAGCTTGAGTAGTTACAAAACAGATTCTTTCACATTGATTATTGGGCAAACACAGCTGAGAATAGAGTGAGCAAGCCCTTACAGTTTCCAGCTTTAATATCTGAAACACATCTTGTTTCCCAGAAGGCACATCCTTGAGAAGTTTGCAGCAAGGAAGAGAAAGAACAGAAGCAGGAGAGCTGGTGAAACCAGGACATATGGCTAAAGAGAACATTAAGCACGAGATTGACAGAGGGAGATTTGAGAAAGCAGACAGCATAACTGGTCCTGGTAGCATGGACCAGATGGAAAACAGCTCTCTTATTCCCAGGACCAGAGGAATACAGAAAGAATAGTAGATGGAGATGACACTACCTGCAGTAAACAAGGAAGGCAAAAGCCCCCTGGCCAAGCTCATGGTGATCAGGAACATCTCCCTGTCTCCAGCCAGGAGTGGGCAGGTTACACACAGGCTGCTGCAGCCTCAGTTAAGGGATTTTTATTTCAAACAGTCAAGATTCACAGGTGCTTGCTGTTGCTGCTGTACCCAAAGATGTGGCTGGGACACAGTATTTCTCATCTCCTCCCTCTCCCTTTCTAACAATGGACATACTTAAAGCAACTTTTAGCAAAGGATTTTAAATCACTTTTAGAAAACATGATAAAACACACATTTCTGAAACAAAACACAGAATTACTCAACTTTCTGAGCAGGTGAATGATGGTACAGCAACCCAGTTTAGATCTGAAATAAGCAGGCAATTCTCCACTGACATTAGTAGCATGCCATGTGCTTCTGTGAGAGCAAAATTCCACCTGGAGCAGGTAATCAGAGACTGCAGGACTCAAAAATGGCTCTCAGCTTCCTACCAGGCACAGCATAGGTGCTCTGCTTCAACACCTCCTTTCCTCCAGCACCTGGCTGCTCTCTGCCCAGCACAGTCCTGCCTGCAAACAGGCAGTGTCTCATAAAGCATATTAGACCCTGGCAATGTGACATGATTATGTTCATGCCACTGCTGATAACCAAAGCAATCAGTCCGCAGTTAGGCTGTACCAGAGCCAGCAGAAGAAGTGATGGACACAGCACTGGACCACCCTGAACAGATGCTGCATGAATCTGAAAGCTGAGTTGATTTACTGCAGGATTTTGCAATGGCTAATGAGGTGCACTACCAGGCACAGCAAGCTGGCAGGGCTAATTGGCTGCCAGTAGGGGCCATACTTTTCCATGTAAGAACAGACTTTGCATACAAGCAGTGATACCAGAAAGCTCAGGAAACCCAGTCTGGCCTCATCCAAAGGCTGAAGACAAATAAAACCCAGTATATTCAGGTGGAAGTCATTCCCTTTTCAAAACAGGTGTCACTATTTAAACAATTATCTTGACTTCAAACCTTCAGAGGATCCCTTTCATTAGCCACACCTTTCTTTTAAAGGAGGAAGGAAGCCATTTAACCATATTGGCCCTGAAGAAAGGTTCAGCCCATTCAGAGCAAGAACACAGAGTACCTCCCGCTGCCTTCCTTCTTTTCTTTTACTATGACACTTGTGGGATCTGCAAAAGAAGCCCACACCTTCAGAAAGGGTCAGGATGTGCAGAGTGCAAACCAGGGCTGGAGAAAAAAGTGCACCCTCACATCCAGGTTATGGGAAACGCTGGAGCTAGTCTTGAGAGTATGAGAAAATGCTGTGCCTAGCCTGGCTGACTCAGAATGACACCTTTTTGCACACCACTGGGCTGTGTTCTTGTGCCACCTCACAAAAGGAACCATAGAGAAGATCACATCACATAGGAAGTGATGTGATCACTTCCCACATCAGTGGAAGTGATCACAAATGGGGCACTCAGCAAAATGGACCTAAACCTCTTCCTTTAAAAATGAAAAGAAGCAGGTTAAAGGATGGCAATGTGTAATTTGTTACAGCCAACTTCTCTCATACTTGGTCATGAGACTGAGATGACCAGACCTTCTGAATGCTTAGGAGGAGATCTGAAACAAAAAATATTCTTTTATAATGTTTAGCTTCATTGTTACACAATATGAAGTCCCATGAGAGTGAACCAGAGCATGTAAAAGCTCCAGTTTTCAAACATGGGCACTACAGTGTGTGGCAGCCTACCCAGACCTTCACAGATGGGGTTTTCTGGGTGTGCTTGGTTTGTGCAAAATTGAGCTGTCTGTATTTTAATAACGCATATTCTGCCTCATGTTCACAAAATCAATATCCTTCCTGAGCAATTACCAGGAGTGTACATTACACAGTGTAAAACACACTGAGATGGCAGAACACCAGCTTGCTCCAGAGCCCAGCAGCCACAGGAGGGTTCTCTCCCTGTGTCAGGTGTTTCAGCAGTGCCCATCAGGAAAACTTACAGCACCCACACTGCAGCAGCACTGCAGGGCAGAGCTAAACACAGGCAGTAAGTCCTGGCTCTGGGAAGCCCTGGAATTGATATTGCAACTTGACATTTTCCTAGGGCTATGCTATGCTGGCAGACTCTGCTGCCCCTTCAGCAGACCAGAATCAGGAAGATGTCAAGTTAATTTAAGCCCACAATTGCCTCCTGCTTTCCCCAGGCTGTGAATTTTCTACTTTAGCCTTAAGAGGTGCAGAAGAGAATGTCATCCCTTTATATATATATGTTATGCACGACATTATACATCTATTATCTATACAGAACTTAAAAGTTTGATAGGTCATTTATAGGACTTAAATAGACAAGTCATGTCTGCAGGGCCCAGGGGTTGTATTGTGCAGCAAAAAATCAGCCTACAGTTGCACAGGAATTCTGGCTCTTCTTGGACTCTTATATTAAAGAAATGACAGTGCTGTAAGCTTTTGGGCTCTTTTGCCTCTTCATTTTTGGGCTGTACTTTATAACCATATTTACTGAATGCTGGTTCTGAAAAATTCTATTCACCTCAGGCAGCTCCTTGTTGATAGCTGGGTAAAGTATCATTAATGTTTTCTGCATTACCATCAATCCTTGTAGGAATAGGCACTGAGGCAGAACTTGTGCCTAGCCCAGCCAGTTTCTCAAAACTGCTTTGCCCTAGACCTCTATTAGAGACTGACACCTGGCCTCAACATTAGCATTCTTTTTCAATACAAAAGAAAAAAAAAAAAAGAGATGCAATAAAAAAATTGTAACTGAAATTTGTTCAGAGCCTTCAACTGAATGTTTTGCTTTGAAATCCAAGACACCATCATTGGTTTCAATATGGAATGCTGCATGAAAACCACCTCTAGACAGTCACTGGTTCAAACTGACAATTCTGCTTACAAAATGATGCATGTAATGGCTTCATGTTACCATTCAGATACACTGAACTACACTTTGATTGAACTTCTTTCCCCAGAAAGAGCAAAAGGAAAAAATGATTGGTAAAAATCTGATAAAGTAGCATTGAACCATATCTGATCACCTCTCTTTGAAAACAAGTCCACAGGGGGATTTAAGTGTTAGAACCCTCACTATCTTAGAGCCTACCATTTAGGTGGCTGCCTTCCAAAATCAATTCCACTGTGGTAAGCCAGGCTTACAAGCTCAACTTGCTGTCTCTAGATTCAAAAAAGTGAAAATGCTGAGCAGAGATTGATGCAAGCTGGCCCATAAGAAATGCTGACATATGATTGTGCCTTCCACACCAAGTGAAGGGTGGGAAAAACTCATTCTGAACCCAGGGCTCCATGAATGCCAAATGGGAAATGCATTCCTCTTGGGTCTGGGGACGTGAAAACGCTTCATTTTCAGCTCCTGATAGAGCTCTCCCAACCTGTGACCATTCAGGCTAAAGATCTGCCTGCCTCAGAAAGTTTCTTCTCTTTCACCAAAAAAGTTGCATCTTCCAGGGAGCAAATCTGAGATGGGAGAGACTGAAAATCACAGGCTCAGTGATAAGTAAAACCCCAGCAGATGTGGCCAAACTTCTGAATGTAATATTTCAAAATTGCCTGGCGTGTATCAGCAGCTTGGATGGTTCTGAACACAGATACACCGCAACAGTCAGACACAGCTCCCTTACCTGTACGTGTTGGTTGCTGGAACTCTCCAGATCTGAATGCCTTGGAGGATCCCTTCAGCTCCCACCACCACTCTGAGCTTGGAGTTCCTGTAGGCATCGTTGCACTGGCTCTGGGTGGGGCCGTAGGGTCCGCTGGCCCCACAGGTTGTGAACAGCCACTGATCTGAAAGGAGGACACGAGCACAGCATGACCCCACGCCCAAGCACCAAGGAGCTGCTCTGCTTCTTGGACCAAGAGCAGAACCCGGCCCTGAGGTTTTAACCCAAAACAAAATCCCCCAGGATTATTTTAAAAGTCTCATAGTTCTGTGTGCCTCAGTGTTTGACAGCTTTTCACTGACATCTCTAGAAATCCATCACAACAATAAACACAATTTTATTTTTCCTAAGGCTCAAAAAGGCAAAGAGCACAGAGCAGAGAAAAATCCAAGAGTCCTCCCAGTTTCAGGCTCTGCTGTCTGGGCTGTTAAGTGCTCATTCATAAACTCAAGGCTGGTGCATTCCAGCCCTTTCAGTTTCTAGAGACATATGGTTATTGAATTTATTTTAAATGGGAAAGTAACTGTTAATTAGATAAAAACCTGTAAACGCAACACCATCACAAGTGATTAAAACATAACAATAGATTAATTGAATTCTGAATAATTGTTTCCTCACAGGACACTCAAATTAAGCTTCAGAAAGCAAAACACCTGACTGGGGCCTGTAAAAGAAGCATCTAGCTCTGCATTTTCTAGGCTAGATCTGTGGGTGTAAATCAATGCCTTCCTATTACAGCCTTTTTCATCAATTGGAAGTACTGATCCTGTACAAATAGATTTCTAGAACTAGGCTTTGTTAATTTGTGTTTCAAAAAAATCTAAATTTTAAAATTTGAATACATGACGGTGGCAATTATGTCCTTTTCCTTTAAGATTCATTTTAGAAGCATTGCAGTCTCAAGACGACAATGCTTTTGTAATACCCACCTTGTCCTAATTTCTAGTATATAGAAATACATAATATATAATCAGAAATAAGATCTAGATGGTAAATAAGCAGACAAAACATTTTTTGTGAACATGACATGATTTATCAAACATACTTATTAATTATCTAATATACACAATCTAGTAAACTCCACTAGGTAGTTCTACTGCCATTAAATATAAAAGATTTGGAATTTGAAGGTTTTTCTATAAATTATGTTGGTCCAGTCAGCCTTCCAAGGCCTTCTCAAAGGGCACCATTTCTCCACCAGCTTCCACAAAGGCAATGCCACACATGCAGATTCCTTCAGTGGTGACACTGAATAGTTCAGACAGGGCATTAATTGGACTCAGTGACCAGGAGTTGGACTCAATGATCCTTGCAGATTGCTTCCAACTTAGGATGTTCTGTGATTAGCTTGACCTGCTTCTTGTAATCCAGAGCTATTGTCTAAGCTGATGTGGTTTAGAAATGATGGTCTGCACGTGTCTGGATGAGCAAGGCCAAAAGTTCTACCACTGCTGTTACTGGAGAGGTTCACCCTCCAGAAATACAAGAAAACACATTAGCTTTGCCAGAAAAAAAAGTCTGAATTACCTTTTCACAAACTAATCCTGAAGATCAGCTAAATTCCTTCTTACAAAAAGAGATCAGTGAATGAAATGGATCAAAGAATTTGACAGAACTTTAAGGAATACAGAAACTGGTATTTCTGGAAAATGTTGGTAATCCAGTGTTGTGCAAAATTACCATTCTGTAAAAAAAATTCCCAATCCAAATTCTGCTGAGAGAACAATCCCATCTTTCTGAAAAATCTTTGCCACCCCTTTCCAAAACTCCCCTGCAAGGGTCCTCTACAGATTTTGTCACGGTTACTTGTTTTATTCACATACTAATTTCACTTATTTCTCCAATCCTTCTGCAGTGCGTGGCAGTATGAAATCTTAAAATTATTAGACAGCAAATGGAATAATTTTCCTCTCTTCCTGTGCTTCTGATGTACCCCCAAAACAACAGATAAGAGGGTAAAGGCATCTAAGGAAGAAAGGTCTAGAAGTCACTAAAGCAAAATGCTTCAGTAGCTCTGAACAGTTTGGCACCAGAAGTTACTTGTGTTTATCCTTGCAAATCCCACCCCAAACCCAAAGGAAAATCTCACAGTAGCTGGAAGATGAGAGACTCATTCTGTCAGCTATCACAGTGATTTAACATTGCAATACCCCAGCGGGCTGAGCCACCTGCACTGAAACATATGTTTAGTAAAGCAGGCAGGTAAGTGGAACAATAAGAAGCCACTTGGATGTCTCCAGTGAAATATCAAACATGTTCCCAAAGGTAGATGTGGGTGACCTTCAAGGAGACAATAAGCCCAAAACATGAGAGAATCAAAATGGAAAACTGGAGGTGATAAAACCTAGGACAGACCACAGCATGTGCAGACTGCTGCTATGGTTAGGCTTTACATTTCTGATTTAGTCCCTTGAAATAATACATGTTCCCTAGGTATCTGCCTATCTGACCTTGGCAAACTTATCTCTAGATGATTCCACAATACACAGCACAGCTGGACCTGAAACTGGCTGCTCTTGGCTCCCACTGGGTTCCAGGGATTGGGGATCAGTGAACTACATCTAATTCCACAATGCTTTGAAATGGCCCTCTGGTTCCTTAAAAGCCCTGGTTGAACAGAAGGAGAATGTCCTTCTGCTGTAGACCTTACACCTTCAGACTCTGAACTGAAGCAACCAGAACAGCTTTTGTATTTTCTGCCTTTAGGGCAGACTAGAGGGGGCTCACTTCCAGTGCAGAGGCAGTATCAGAGTAATGGCAGATATTGCTGGCAATTTGAGATGGGTCAATCTACACTAAGATTTTAGAATCTGGTTTCTCAGAGCTTGAGAGGATGGGGAATGAAAAACCACAGATATGTTATGCCAGGGAGTACAATGGAATCTGGAGATGACCGAGAACAGGAGGTGTTATCTTGGATTTCTGAAGTGGTCCTGTTGCAATGGATACAGTGGTGCATACAAGATTGTTTGTGAAGCCTCCCAGATTCTGCAGGTGCTGCAGCCAGTGCTAGCAAGATTATTTATTTGCTTTATTCAGGTAGACAAGAGCAGGAAAAGATGTGTTTCAGAACTAGCAGAGCTGGGAAGTGATTTTTGCCCAAAACATTGCAGCAGGGAGTCTGGCCCAAGTGAAGTCCATGGAGAGACTGCACCTGATTTAAACCAGCAGGGATTTTAGTAAAACCTACAGCCAGGTGTTGCATGATCTCCTCATTTGTCATTGCTGCACTGATGTGCAAACAGCCCTACTCCTGTTTATAAATACTGGAAGCCAGTCCAACATGGAACAGCTTTGTCACTGAATCCAATGGGACATAATATGACATAGGAAGAAGTTGCCCCTCATTTCAAGATAATTAGGACAGATGGATCTTAGTTACAATTCTGGATAAAGACTAAAACCCCCACACTTCCCCCCTCCCCACCATTTCACAAAGCCAATTGTCAGTGTGCAGATACAACAGCCCAAGGACTCAAACCTCTAAGCCAGCAGCAAAACAGAGCACTGCCTGCCTTAATAACCCACCACTGCTTTTTTAGAAGTAAGATTTCACTCCATGCAAAGTATTGATTTTCTCTTGATTCTAGAAATGACTGCAGCATGTCTTATGAGCTTGGAGAGAGCATTTCTACAGGTTGCTGCATGCCACAGCAGTTTACAGTAATTCAGTTTGAAGCATTATTTTGATCTCCAAAGACTAAGGCAGCAGCAGTGAATCGAAAATCCTTAAGTAGCTTGGTGAGGAGCATAGATTTTTTCCATCTGTGACTAGCTGTGGTCTGTTTCATGGCGCAAAACACATCCCTCCTTCCTTCTGCAGTGTGTGGCAGGATAACACTGCCAGCACTGGGGGAAGAACGGCAGGACTTTCCAGGCTAAACCTCTCTCAAAAATCAGCAGGTTGTGGAATTCTGCCCAACTTCACACAAGTTGCACATACCCTGTGTTCAGAAACAGCTCAGAATTCCTATGGCAAGAAACAACAGGTAGTTTAATGTAGGGTCCCTGTATATTCTGCAATTGGTAGTTGCAAGATGCTACCCAGGTTTAAAAAATGGAAATATCTGTTTAAAGGGGCGGGGGGGACGACAGGGACCTGGAGATTCAGATTGGAGTACTACATTTCAGTGAATAATTTATACATCAGTTCAATTTGATAGAATCCTCCCCTTTAAAAGAAACACGGTAGAGGAAAGAGAAACATTCTGGATGTTCACCCACTCACCTGCCCTCCTGCTCCCTGGCAAGCCCCCCAACAACTGGCAAGATCCCAGAAGCAATATTTTGCAAAAAACCTGTATTTTTTGCTCTATTAAAACAATTAAAAAAAATTTCTTCCTTCATAACTTTTCTTTCCGTAATGAATTCACGTACTGATATATTTACACACACAGTTGCTCATCCTTTTGCACAGCAGAAATTCTAGTTTCACACAGTTTGTCTAGATATATGAAATGCACAGCAATCAAGGTGCTGGATTTCAGCCACGGCAAGAGGGGAGTAATGTCCTGCTCTTGGAAAACAAAATGAACAAAACCCCACAAGACTTAAAATGACTGATTTGTTAGAAGCTCTGATACTACTTGCAGCCCTAGGCAATGCTGCTGCAGGCACTGCTGCAAATAACAACCAGCAACACTGAAGAGAAAACCATGGAGCAAAGCCTGAGGCACATTTGTACTTCTAACATAGAAAGCAATTTCACTGGCACGTGTACAGCTCACAAACTCCATGCCCCAAAACAGACAGAGGCATTCTGGCTATACCTCAAGGGTCTAAATGCATTAACTGGCATTTGTCAAATCAAGCTGGTTTGAACCTAGTTTAAACCCACTGCCAACCAAAACTTTAGTGATTTGAGCAAATTGCCAACCAAGCACCATAGTACTTGGCTTATTTTGGAACCTAGAGTAACATGCTAGTGAAATGCATCAGTGCTTTAAAACAATGTGCAGACAGTTTGTGGTACTTGCTGTGACAACCTCTATTCAGACCAAAAGGCTATTCCTGCTTCCAACAGAGTAAAAACCCACATTAATGAGGGCTGTAAATTCTCCTGTTTCAGAGGCATAAGAACCCCAGTGGCTGAACTTTTGGATGCTATTAATTCTTCCTCACAGAGTCCATTTTACCTCTTTGTCGCAGGCAGATGCCATCAAGCCTGATGCCATGACCAAGTGGAATGTTTTCTTCATCTATTTGTAAAAACTTCCACAAGCTTCCCTTGCCTGGCAATATTTGGCCAATATGGGAAATCAGAGGCTTACAGGAAACTGCCCACCATAATCTTCACTAACATTTGGATGCCACTGGCCCCATGGGTTGTGTGGAGAGCTGAAGATTTTACTCAGTGCGTGAGCAATCTCAGTTATGCATTACCAATAATTCCAGTGGCCCATGCTGGAAGCCTGTAGGGAAAAATACACTACAAGCATGCTCAGTGAGGTAAGGATTTCAATTTTGCTTTGGGTTCTGGCATTTAACAGTGTTCTGTGAGCAGTAATTGGAGATTATTACCTTTCCCAGGATTGAATTTGCCAGAGATTAATGGGGCAGGAGTTGAAAGATGATGGTAAATGGCAGAACTAGGTTGTGCTCACAATCACAGTCCCATACCTGTTAAGTGTGTCTACAAAATGCTATTAAGAGGCTATAAAATGATCACAGAAATTAGTGAGTCTTGCCAGCAATACAAGAACCAGTTACTGAGGTATGGCTAGACTAAGAGAGGTCGGCTTTTCCACCCTTTCTGGAATTACTATTGCTATCTTTATTTTCTGAATGAGGGCAGCAGTGGAAGACTTGGATAAGTCTTTCAGTTCAACAGGAGGAGCATCTGCATCATGTCAGTGATGACAAACATATGCCTGATTGATCCTGAGTATCATTTCAAACAAATACTCAAAAGCCTGATTCATGCTTTAGACATTTCTTAAGAGTTTATAAATAAGGAACACTCTCAGGGCATTCTTGTAGGAAATTGTGGTCAGTGTAAGAGGGTAAGAGCATTACTGACTTTGGACAGCAATAAGAACACCTTGTTTTTTTGCCACCTTCTGAAATCAGGCACTAACAAAGCAGCATGAAGAAAACAAATTTCTTTTACCTTTTATGATTCACAGAGTCTTCCATACAGGGTGTTAAGTGACACATGCTAGCAACCTTTTTGGGATTTCTTTTTGCTCATAATTACCAAGGATGGTAGAAATGCACATTAGATAACAAAGACCAAGTTGGGTGGAGGTGGAAAAATTATTTAAAACATTTTCTGGTATTTACAGCAGTTTCTGTACAATTTAAACTGCCATTCTTAAGAGTGAGCAGCTTTGAAGTGTAGGTCTGAAACCTGTGAATTGCCCTGTTTATTTCAAGTGCATGATTAACTCTGGAGAGCAATTATGCCAATTCAACTTTGCTAGGTTGTATCTGGTTGCATGCTGATTTTCAGTATTGCACCGTTGCTATTTTCAATCCTACAGAGAAAGCAAGTGTAAACACTGCAATAAAGAAATTCATACCTACATATTGTGAGATCCCACTGTTGTGTCTGAACATTTCCATCACTGTTCAAAATGCTACTTTTGTTGGAGGGGGGGCACTGGGCTGTTATTTACTGTGTTAATTGATGCATAATACAAAAATACAATTCTGCAGATACCTTTATTGCATTATACCAACAGTTCAGTTAGTATAATTGCATACAAAGAGCAACCAAATGTAATTTTCTTTTACTTAATACTTGCTCCGCTGTCCCTTTCAGCTCCTTCATCTGATTAAGTAATGTGACTGAGAGTTCTTCCGAGAAACAGCCATGGAAGTGCTCAAAACAGGACTCTCCCTGATGGAAAACTCAAAATCTGTGCAGCCACTAAATGCTGGGGGGAAGAGGCTGGAGGAAAACAGTATCCCAGTTTGGGTAAGAAAATTATTTGATGGCAGTTTCCATGCATGAAATCAGGGCTGCACAATGGCTGGTGGATGTGCAGAGCAGCAGGGACAAAACAATGCAAGACATGAGGGGGGAAAAGGTTAATATTTTTGCACATTTCACAACATGCCATTTTTGTACTGTGTGCCCTGACACAAGTAAGTTGTCAGTGGGACAGAAGAGAAGCTGAAACATCAAAAGGGAGGCTATCCTCATGGTATTTAAAGCCTATTTAGAAGCACCAGAAATCTTTAATTAAAGCTTGATTGCTCTGTGTCTTGTTATCTCCTTTTGCCTACTGAGAATCCTATTTTGTCTCCTTCAGCTTCTGTGATAGTAATTTGTTTACCTCAAGTTCCTCATTATTGCTCTCTGTATCTTTATGTGCCCGAATTTCCCACATTCTAGCCTTGTGTATAAAAGGAAATTGCATTGGTTTGATATAAATTGACTTTTTAATTGGTAGTTGAATGATAGTATGGTTTGAGAAGCTTTCAGTTTTACTTAAACTAATACCTAACCAATTTAAAACCAAAGCCAAAGTAAGCCTGGGTTTACAACAGAATAAACAACAATCTGCCTTTTGTACAGATTTAACCATCTCAATGAAAAATCCTGGATCCATTAAAGCTGATTCAGTCTTCTGGCATATGCAGACTTTGTTACAACTGTTTTTCAGGCTGCTTCTAGAATCAAGTTTCACCTGCAACCTTTCAGCAAGAAGCTGGCATTCCAGCAAATAACACATCATTAGTTAACTGATAAGGAAAGCATTTGCACTGCCCTGTGAACATCTATCTAATGGCCACCTTGCACTGTGAGTAGCTGTGTGATCTGAAAACCACAGGAATTTTTCTGTGCTGGTCCTGGTCATCAAGGAACTCGAGAGAGAAACAATACCACATTAGCTGTAGACATTTCAGGTCTTATTTCATCCCGTGTGTTCATGATCCCAGCTGTGACACACTGCAGAGGGTAACACATTTCTGGAAGCTTTAGGGTGTTTGACAGTGTGGCTATATGGTGTGTTTTGAATCTCCAGCGTGCAGGACCTGGAGGCCCTGTGGGCCATGGCCAACTGTGGCAAGGCTGAAGAAGCAAGTCTGAGGGTGCAGGGCCTGAGAACAGAGAGGACAGGGGGGCTGGTGGTGCCAGCCATCAATTCTGCTGGAAACGCATTTCCAAGCACAGACAAAAGCAGCAGGTGTGTATGTAAGAGGCTGTGCTCAGATACAAAGGAGCAAGGAAAACAAGTGAGCTTGTTTGGATTTAATGTTGTGTAAACAAAGTGCTACCTGTCTTTCAGGCTGTAGCTCCTGCTGCAAAGGCTGAGCAGGCCTGGGGACTTAGGGAGGGCATTTTATTATCCTGTTGTCTCATCAGCTTTAGGAGCACAGGTCTTTGTTTTAGTAAGATTTCTTAAGAAGGCAATATTATAGTATGTGATCCATCACACAAGTCAAAGATCCTATTAACTGTAATTACTTTTAGCTGAGCTCATAGTGGTCAGTGTAGTCTTTGGGACTTCAGGGGGGTGCTGATGCTGTTGGTTCACTCACACTACAGTAAATATGTGCCCATCAAAGGAAAGGCCTTCTCAGAATCAGCCTGAGGTTTCTTAAATGCATTACGGGATGCAGAAAGAAACAAGATTAAAGCTGGGTAAAATACATAGCCCAGGGACCAAACAAGCATCTGCAGTGTTTCCTGACAGCAAGCAGGGGCTCAGCAACACAAAGGGAAAAGGGAATTTGGTGCTGCAGAGACCCTCAGAAATGCAATGACTTTCACTGCAAGAAGCTGCCACTCAGCTCCTCTGTTTCTGCCCTGTCTACTCTGAGGGCACAAGGGGAGAAAATTGCTGTAGGAGTAATTTCAAACCCCAAGGGCTAGAGACAATTTTAGACAGAATATGAACAAGACCAAGGATAAAGCCCAGAAAATAGGCAAGCTGTTTTAGATTGGAATTGCCTTGAATTTTCACCCCAAGGTCATCACAAATTATTTTAATTGCTCGAAGAACCTCAGTGACCTTCTCTTCTACCCTCATGCAATCTGATTCCCTTTATTTCTACCATCCAAGCCTTTCTTTAAATTGAATTCCTCAGATAGGACAGGGAGCAGAAGAGCTAAATGATGTCAGAGTCTAGTGACAAGTAGGAAATAACAAAATTCTCACAAAAATTTACAGCCACGGGATTTCTAGCCCACGCACACTTTACATTAACTTTGCATCTAAAATCTAATGTTTTTTTCTGTTGCTAAAACAGTAGGTACCCTGGAAGGAAATGTATACTTGCCTTAGGAAACTACATCACCACCCACAGAAAGTCAGCCAGAAATCCATAATCTACCCCTGCCTACAGATGCTACCATGAGATCACTGACCCAAGGGCAATACTGAGAGCACTTAAAAGACAACTCCACTTACAGGCAGGAAACAGAGATACAAATATTGAAGGGAGAACTTCAAAGGATCTTCAGAGAACATATAAAGATACTTTTGTAAATTATACCTTTGCGACAGCCCAGGCTCACACACAGCCTCTGTAAGAGAGCTAAACACAACCCTTGTGGCTGAAGTGCAGCTTCACCCAGCCCACCACCCTCTCCTGTGGGCTCACTGCCTCTGTCTCCCTCCCTCGGGGCTCCTGGCAGTGCTTCTGCACTTTCCTTGCTGTGTGATGCTCAGCACATAAAACATCAGTAAACTCCGTGTGATGGGAACTCAGCCGGCCCTGCAGGCTGTCCTTCAGCCTCTGCTGCCAGGGCTGGTTTCACAAGAGAGCTCATGCCTGCTGTGGCAGCACGGGGTGGGCTCATGGATGTAGCTTTTCAGGGAGGCTCTCAGGGCTCTGTGGGGCTTTTGGCCACACTGACCAGAATGCCGTCAGCATCAGAGCTAACACCATTAGTCCACACACCTCAACAGAACACTGCAGGTAGCAAAGTGAAATACAGCCTAGAAAAGAACACATGCAAAGAACTCTTCTTAGGCAGAAGAGTGGGAGAGAAGGAGGCAGCAGGAACAAATCCTTAGGCCTAATGACAGGGCAAAGGAGGCATTTATCAACCCTGCTCTCTAACTTAAGAGGGGAGGTATTTCAAATTGGCAGGTAGCTGCCCTAAGTGAGGAGAAGCAGCTGCACACAGTGCTGGGGTTGCAGTTGTTACAAGCTCTTTCTTGTCTCTCCTGCAGCCACCCCTCACTTCCATGGCCAGCCCTGCTGCCCCAGGCAGGCTGGAGGCTGTGGCTGCTTGAACCAGTTAGGGAGAGAGGCTGGCAAGGAGGAGGGAAGGAAGCCAATTCAAATGGAAATGCACCTTTGAGGCCCAAAACAGATATTGTGGATATGTGGGAAAGCCTGGGAGAGGAGAGAGGGAAACATTTGGGAGACAGCGATGGGAGGGTGAAGCACAGTTAGGTTGGAAAGGCTGATTAGGGTGGAAGGGCTAATTAGAGTTAGGTTGGAAAGAAGAGCTGAAGGGTAAGGGAGAATAAAGTAACATGAACACACAAGACTGACATTTCCAACTAAGTCCAGTACTGTACTATTTCAAATGGACAATGAGCATTTACTGAAAAAGTGAGGCTACGTTAGTTCAAACCAAGTTTGTATCAACCAGAGTTGGGTGTTCAGGTTAATAAATGCTAAACTCAGTCAATTTGGACACTTCACTTTGATTCTGCCCGTTTTTAGATGACCATGACACCAAACACACTTATCTTACAGTTTAAACCCATGTTTTACTTCAAGGGCCCCCCTCTGGTTCTTTGACCAGCTGGCAGCCTGTTACAGGTAAAACCAAATTACAGTTAGCAGCTAAAGGTAATGTCTTTCTAGAGCATGTTTGTTTTATTTGTAAGGGACTTGGGAAAAGCTCTGATCAAAGGCTTTGGGGAAAAAAATTGCATTTAGCCACATCTAAATGAAATCTGTGCTAGTTGGAAATCTCTCCTGTCTGATGATGCTTCTCAGACAATTACCTGCTGGATCAGAAAAGGGGGCACTGCTGAGCTGGAGATTTCCCAGGAGCTTTTGTTCCCATCCAAACTTCTTCTGGCCACCTCTACTGGTGAGCAAATTGTTTGAGTCTGGAGTGGTACCTCGAGGTGTCTTCTCTCCACTGACTAGAAAACAAGAATTCACAGATTGGTTTATGGCTGAGGGGGACTGAGTCACTATGTTACCCAAAATTGAAGCTAAAATAAGGGCTGCAGACTTCTGTGCTGAGAATAGGAGCCTGCAGTCACAGGATTTAACATTAATAAAAGAAATGGGCACATTTACTTTCCACTATTGTTACGGAACTGAGACAAAAGGAAGATAAACAGGAATGAGTGGTAGGCAAAACATTAAGTGAAAGAAGACACAAAGCAGAAATACAGAATACAATCTTTAGCAATTGTTATAAATTTTTTTTTAGCCAGTAAAAGCAGGAGGAATTTTTTTTTAATTCTATCCTAATTTTAAGATCTCTTTGAATATTGTAACTTGAGGTATATTGCACTTGTGCACAGAACCCAAGAGGTATTACAGCATAAATGGAGAGACTCATGCTCCAGGCAATGCAAATTAACATAACACAAAGCAGATGAAACGTTCTGACTGCAGAAGTGGTTTAGAGGTTTTCAGTCCAAACAGGGCTACAGAGGTTGCAGCTCCAAGCGCAGGAGAAGAAAGGATGTGCTCAAGTTCTGTTGCTCAGCCCAAGGCAGAAGTTTAATTTGTTCAGAGCAGCAATTCTCCAGCCCTCATGTAAGCTGCTGGTCTGAGGTACAGAGTGACAGATCATTGAACACATTTACAAATTAAGCAATTCACTATCCATGAGATTATGAAAGATGAGTCAGACACAAATGTTTAATAAAAATCTACATGTGCCATCAGAGGTACAGACTGGACATATTCTAGAGGCCAGTCAATCACAAAGCCAGGATCAGAATCCAAATTTTTCCCCAGAGCAGCAGAGTGTGAAGATCCCAGTTTCTGATTCAGACTTAAATGCATGTCAGTCTAAATAAAATAACCTTGTTCTAATTTAACCGGAGTATTGTGCCCAGTGTTATTGCAAAGTTAGTGTCAATCACAGGATGCCTGTCTTTTCCCAGCCAGTGTCCAGCTGTCATTCATTTTGATAACTGTCACACAGCAAACCAGGTCATGTGGAAATCTATAATCACACGCTGCCTTCTGCACCAGCCTGGTTGGACAGGTGACGGTTCTGCCTCAGCTGGAAGCTGATCTCCCTCACCCTGTGTCTCACTGCCCACTCATGCCAAACTGGGAACTCGCTCCCTGCCCAGTTCCACCAGTAAGGGTGCACCTGAGCGGGGCCCTCTGCCTAAGCACAGTGATTTCTGACACAGACCTTTGCCTTTCAAGAGTCTTTTGAAGATAATGACACCCAGCCCGTTCCCCACAGTCCCCAAATTTCAATTACATGGCAAATAAAAGACAAGTCGCTTGCAGATAAAAGGAAAACTTACTTGTTAAATAACAGTCCAGACTAAGGGAGACATTGTCAAAAGCAATAATGGCATCAGAGCCTTCTTCCCATGAAGCGGTGATCTGAAACCAAAACCTGCACAAATTGGAAAAAATGGGATTAAACTCTGCTAAAGAACAGGAAATTCAGAGCTCTTCACAATTAAAGCAGCTTTTGAATGGTGGAGAAAAACTTTTTACGTATAAAAATATTAAATTGATAGAGAAAGTATCCTCATTCCTAGCAAGGAAAGATGATCTGAGGAAGGGAGCTATTCAGTAATATAGGTGGAGAGAATAAGAGAATATTGCCCCTCTTCCCTCCAGACAAACAGCCTGAAGAAGCAGAAGTGTGTGTATGCATGTTGTCAGAAAACAAAGTCCCCTGGATTCTGGTACAAATAAAAGCTCAACCAACCAACCAGACCCCTAAGAGGTTTTAATCTCACAAGTGATTTACACGCTAAAGTGCTGAGAAAAATAGGTAGGCAGGGCTCCTGAAGTAATTTGGAGCTCCTAAAAGTAACTGGCAATCAAAGGCTGGACCAATTTTAGAAAGTATCTGGTGTTGATGCGCTCTGTAGGAAGCAAAGGGTGTCTAACAGCCCTGGCAGTCACAAAAGAGAGGAACTGACACTGGGTAGTCCACAGGAAGAGCAGAATTCATTATCTCCTTAGAGAAGCTGAGGAGGTTTGCCTTAAATCACACCCTGATTTAAGGAAAGCTGGCTTCTGCTGGCAAGTTGTGCCACTCTTACGTTACCAGAAGAAAAATCACTGTAAATTCCCTCAGTGATATTACAAGTCAACAGGAAGAGCAAAAATTACCCACAACCAAATACTTCAAATCTGACAGTACACTGACCACAGATTAATTGTGTGTACTCATGGATTTAGGTTTTCTCTTAGCTTAGCAAGTTCATGTTCTTTCCATGCATATCTGCCACATAAAATCATAATACTCTGCTTAGGAAAGAGAAAAATTTCTGAAAGCAGCCAACCATAGCTCAGCAGTTAGATACAATGCTCAGAGGTTGCATCAAGACTATAAAAACATGAAACAATCACATAATGCAGAACAAGCTGCAAGTGAATAGGAAATATTATTTAAACCTCATTCTCTTGATGTTTTACACCAGCAGAAGTTAAACCATTTGTGGGTCTCTTTAATGTAGATCTATTGCTGGTGCTTCTTGCTCTATATTTTAGAGATAAATATTCAGTCAGAATGTGAATTCTTGCAGGTGTTTCAGTTCAGACAAGAAAATGATGGCAGAACAAGGTATTTTTGAGGAGCACCCCTATTTATTTCAAATGGCTTTAGAAATCCTGGCTCTTCCTTGCAGCAAGGTTCTAAACACTGGCAGAATTTTTTTTCTTCTCACAGACTCTAGTCCTTTCTGCATGGCACTGGGTCTAAAATATTTTCTCTCAGCTTTGTGTATGTTATTAGCATTCCTACATTAGTCTTGGTGATTCCTACAGTTTTAAAATACAGCTCTCCTTTACCAGCAAGCCAACCTCAAAACCAAAATTCCAGTGAAGCTGCCCTGGTCATAGGCATATTTATTGTGCGACAGCATATTCCTGTGTTTTGAATGTGGATTTTGACTGAGACTCCTGTCAGCAAACGTAACCAACTTCCATGTTGTTCTCCAACACAGGGCAGCTTTCCAGAGGGGACAGTGAGGCTTGGCAAGTGCTAAACCAGACCCCAGGGATATTTGTGAGGATATTTTGAGGATATGTAGATTGGAATGTCATTGTCTTCTGCAACTGGTGCTCTTGCTAAGCTACAGCTGGGTACAGAGTCAGAAAAGCTGACACAACCAAAGCAAAAAACTCAAACCAGAAAAAACTCCTGTCAGCCTCCAAAAGGTGCAAAGGGTTTAGAACAGAACACAGAAAATATTTCTATAGTTATGATGTTCCTCCTTCTTTATTTCTGGTAAAGAAAAGCAACGATGTTCCAACACTGAAATTTCTCACTCCTTGGAGATATGCATTGCACATATGGAGAGACTTCACTAAAACTGACTTTTTGTGTTCTAAAGACATGAGCAGCTGCCATGAAAGAGCAGGTGTCTGACACAAATAATAGTGGATATGGTGAAGGAAGAGTATCCCTAGCATCAAAGGCAACTCCAAATTGCAAGACACACTTTTCCTTGCTAAATGGTCCATCTTTTTTAGCTCAAAAGGTGGCAGCTCTATCCATACAAGTCTGAATATCACAAAAGCATATTTTTAGCCTTCCAAAATCCATAAAAAGTGCAACTGCAGTCTGATGCTGCCAGTAGTCTCACAGTTCTTAGTTGGGATACCTGAAACCCCTTGTGGGTATGTCTAGGAGGAGAACAGAAGGGAACATAAAATCCTTGGATATTAAATTGGCTTCTGATGGAATTGGCTGCCCTCCCCCTGCCTCCCTCCCTCATTTGCTTTACAGCTGATATCCCACAACACTTCAAATGAAATTACAGGCTCTAGCATAAACATAAGCTGTTCACTTTGAGGCATGCCATACAAGACTTAAACAAAAGCTATTGGACACACAGAGCGGGCTCTGAATCTCCTTTTTCCTGCAAGTCACAGTGCCAGCAGCAGAGATGATTGAACTGTGTGTGAAACAGGTCCTAAAGCACCACAGGTGACATTCTGATGTGCTATGGAGAACCAGCCCCTACCTCAGCCTGTAAAATACAGCAGAAGCTTCTCCTTCCTTGTTGAGTGCTGCTGAAATGCCCAGGAAGAGGTAGGGTGGAACCTGGCTCAGCTGCAGGTCTTTCAGACAGCTCTGAGTGAAAATCAGTGCCCTGCACACAGTGACCATTGAGGGGACCAAGTCTGGTGCATTTGAGCCTCAGCCAATTTCCTCAGGGTGCACAATAAATGCCACTTGCAGACAAGGACACTGATGTGAATTTATGATTGTAAGGTGTTAAACTGAGGCTGTAAAATTAATTACATAGACAAACAAGCAATTGCTCTCTGTTAGCTTTTCCCTCCAGTACTGCAGACTTTAGCTCAGGGAGCATAAGAGACAGATACCTCTGCAAAGACTACAGTGCACCTTCTTTCTGCCTCCAGGCAATGGAGCACTTCTAAAAATATCTTCAGGCAATTTCCTAAGGTTCATGCCCCAAGGTGTTACACACTGATGCACTTTTCATGTCGTGCCTCTTCAGTCAATAAAGGGTTGTTCTTTTGAGAATTATCAAATGTTCAGTTTCTAAGACCTTGAAGGCATGACACAAACCAGTATTTCTGTTGTTGAAGGGAGTGCCATGTCATATGCCCATGTCAGAATGCAATAGGTTGCTTTTTACTTTTATTTACAGTTCATTCAAGTTAAGAATCAGCCTTGCTGATTTCACCTGCAGGAACACCGGGATCAGAACTCTTGAGAAATTTCCACAAGTTCATCAGGGATACAGAAAAATTACAGAAATGCCTCCAAAATACAAAAGTTCTGTGAATGCTAAACACTATTAGGACCATCAGTGCTGCTTGGGTTGCCTATTAATCTTATTTTTTGCTAACACGAAAGCAATTTCAGTACCAACCTTCTCTTGAGACCAGCATTTCTGCAACAAATAGTTCATCATTTTATCTTCCCTTGTTTAATGCCACTATTAATTTAGAAATACGATGTCTTTCAAATTCCATTGAAAAAAGATCATCAGTTAACCAACATTTCAATCATTAGCTTTGGTGGCTTTAGCTTAATGGGCTAATTAAGGGAAATTTAATCAAAACTCAAGATGGAAATGTCACACATCAGTGAGATGGAAAAAACCCCACAGACAATCTCATTCCCTCGCTCCCTCTCTTTATTTTTTCCCCTTTTCCGTTTGATTCCTGAAATCAATGAAATAACTCCCTGTGACTTTGGTGGGAGCTGACACTGAAGCAGCAGCAGCAGCAGTGACTGAGTTACAAGAAAAATTACTGGACGAGACAGCTTAGCCACAGCTGGTGGAGATACAGTGTTCTGAGCTACTGCAGTGACTCAGAACAGCACAGGAGGTGACAATCTCCCCAAACTGGGGTTTGTGCACAGATCAAAGATGGGCAATGCTGACTGCACACCCTGCATCTCCACTAGCCCCAGCACTGCACAGACACAGCCCCTGCAAGCACAGATGCTGCAGTGAATGGCCAGGAAAGAATATTCCTGAAGCCAGTTATACAGGAGCAGCCAAATTACTGCTGGCAAGTTTGTCGTGACTTTGTGGTTTAATAAATCCCTGCAACTTCTTCACGTGGAAGCCAGATCCTCATCAGATAAGTCTCTGTTTGTAAGCTAGATTTCTTGACAGGAATGAAAGTATGGCAGCTATGAAACACTTCAATGACTTGGATATTAGAAAAATTACGACTTGAGGACTGGTGGAAATGACTTCTGAACTGTCTCCTTTTGCCCTACTCAACCTGGAGCACAGCTAGAAAGAGGATTCCTTAGATGTGTGACAATTGGGCAGTACAAGTTCCACCCTGCAGGGCTGAGTGTCAGCTGAGCTGTGAAAGCAAAAACATACAAAGGCCTTTTAAAAAGAAATTCTGTTTGAGGCAAATAGGAAATGCTGTACCAGGGGGACACCCTTCCCCTCCTCCTTTCATTCTCCTCTCTGGGGAACATCAGCTCCTCTGTTTGAAGGATACAAATTTTACATACATTCAAAAACCACTCAAGGGTGACCACTGCTCAAATATTTCAGTCACAGATAAGAAATGACACAAAATGAGGTTTTTTTTTTGGGTTTGTATCTTTGGTCCTATCTGCGAAATGTCAATCCAGATGAACAGTTCTTTGAAAGTGTAATTTAACTCAGTTAAATCTGACCAAAACAGGACAACATCAAAGCTTCTGGTCTGTAACCTTTCCCACTTCTCAGGTTTTTTGAATCTTGGGTTTTATTTCAGTGTGGTCAGTATTTGAGCTTTGTCACATCACCCTGTGTTTTCTGTTCAGCTCATTCTTTTTGATTACTTTTTTTTTTTTTTTCATGATCCTAACAGAAGACCAGTTCTCCCCAAAATATTTGGGGCTTATTAGAGAGGGAAATGCAGAACTAAAAGTGTGAAGATGTATTTATAGCTATGTTGGCATAAGCCTCCATGAGGACAAACTCTTTTGCACACATCATCTATCCCTATATCTTCATTGCACAGAAATGTTAGGTTTTGCACATATTCTATCTTCTTCTGATGAAAGGGGAATAAAAAAGCCATTGAAGACCTCTACAAGCTGATTTTGTGCAAATTCTACAGCTCCCTCCCTTCAGTAACTACTCTGAATTTCACCTAAATATTGTCCCTGGCTCATACAGATAGTTCAGTTTTCATTACCCAGACTCAGGCAGCTGCCTTCATGCCATTATTTTAGAAAGCCTCATAATCATTATTTTTTTTCTTTTGATCATAAAAGACAGGGATTATTAACCAAGATTGAACATTAATCTCCTCCATACCCAATCCCCCATGCAGTGACACGAACACAGCGTGTCTGTATGTACAAATCTCATTTCATAACTGGTAATGTTTTGCCTCTGATGGAGATGATTTCTCTCCCTACCTAGCTAAAATAATTACAGCTGAACCTGCTTGAGACCGAGGTATTCACAGAATAGAGAAATTTCAGGTCACTAACCCTTGTTACATTCGGGTTCCCATTAACTTCTCTGTTACAAATGATGCATTGTTAGCTCACTTCACAAAGGAATACTCACTATTTGGGATAAAAGACACATTTAAAGGAAATAAGATTATTTGGAGAAATATAAGCATGTTAACCAAACTCAGTTATAGTGACAGAATTGCCATGCAGGAAGTTACTTAATAGCTAGTAATAAAGATTGAGATTCAAAGGTGTTATTAAAGACAACCATGCATGTACAAAATCTGTCACAGGTACTTTGCACACACTGTCACAAAACCCCCTTTTCAGATGCACAGAACAACATTTTCAGAATAACTCTTTCAGAAGGAGGACAGTCAGACAGACATAATTAATGCTAGAGAGCAGAAGAGCAGTGATCTGGTTGTTAAGATCTCACGGCTTTTAACAAAATAATTTGTGGCCACCTCAGGGCAGCACAGCCTGGGCTTGTAGGGCGGATGGGAGACAGACTGAAGAGATCTGGGTGCAGATGTGATGTGCAATTAATATATATTCACAGAATATTCTGTGAATTAATATATATGTGGTCATGTGTGGGCAGACACATGACTAGCTTGGGTGGAGGGTCCCCATTTCTTCTTAGAGAATAGGAAGAAAATTTAGGAATAAAATGAGATAAATAAGCCCCTGGGTCAAAAATATTGCCAAGAACCTTTTCTTTCCAAATGGGAAGCTGACACTGGGAAACTTATAAATAATTTCTGAAAGGAGTGAGAGGGAAAGACAGAGCAATGCAAGAAAAATTACTGGACAAGAAGAGTGCTTAGCCGCAGCTGGTGGAGATACAGGGGTGTGAGATGAGACCATTTATTTTTACTGCTGCAATGAGTGAGAGGCTCGCCAGGTGCTGTGGCTGCCATTGAGACCAGAGCTGCTGAAGGAGCCAGACAGAACAGACAATCTCACTCCCACGGACTGAAAGGGAATCCCAATGGATATGGAAACCGAAACCTAACGAGAGCCAGTGTAGTTTGTAAAAACCCAGGAAGTCAGCAAAACTGGAATAGGTAATGAAGCCAGCTAAAACAAAATAGCAAATGCAGTTGTTGGGATGTGAATTCTGACTTGTTGAAACAGAATATTACCCTTTGAGGTAACTGCTGTCTGTAGGATTTCTGCTTTCTTCTTCAGGAACCTCTCATCCTTACCCAGCCTTCCAGGTAAGTCACCTTACTGATCCCCTCCAAAATAATAAAATTCTCAGTCTGTGTTCAGGAGAAGGTCATCAGCAAGAAAATAATTTTGAAGCTCTCCAAGCACTATGGGACCAAAAGAAAATTGTTTTTTCACTTTCTGAACATGCTTCCCTGCTAGAAGGACATGACCTGGCCTTGCCATCAGTGACAAGGCAAATGGTGCTGCTATTCATGACTGAAAATTTAATTTCTAGGGACCTCAAGTAAACTCCTCGTATTCCTTCCTCCATCTGGACACTACTCACACTACTCATAGAGACTGGCTAAAAATTTAGATGTTTTAATGCCAAAAAATTGAACTTAAGAAGAAAGGAAGCCAAAGAAACCTTTCTAACCAGTAAACATTTAAAAATTCTTTTTATATTTCCACACAGTCTTCTTCTGTCATGAAACTGCATTGAGGTGGGACAGGTTACTATTAATATTAGCTATTTTTACCAGATTCCCCTTACAGAGGTTACAGTGAAATCTTTTAAAAGAAAAGGACAGGTTTAGTAGAGAATAGAGGCCTTCAAAGTCCAGAGCTGGACTGGGCTGGCTCAGTTGCTGTAATTGTTGGAATCTACTTCCAGGCAGCTTCAGCCAGGTTGTAGAGGAGCACAGAGAACTTTTAATCTACATGCTGCTCCACATGGCTGGCCTCAGCTTCATCAAGGGAGCAAAAATCAAGATATTTAGAATTTGTTTCTTAAAGTATTAATTTTCCAGTCAGGCTTCAACCTGTTAGAGTTAATCCTTTTCCACCTCTCACACTCTGTAGCAAACAGTTGCTAAATGTTGGTGATAGTGAGCACCAGCCTAGGGCAAGCTCCAGAGAATCACTTAGTTACATGTGATTGTGTTTTATCTATGTGCTGTACCTTGACCACACTGTTTAACTAACAAAATGTCTAATTATTAGCTACACAAATCACTCGTCTTCAATTACATCAGGCTTCTGTTTGCTCTTGCTGTCACATTCCCACAACATTATCATTACTAAAAATTAAATGCACATGTACTAACTAAAAGCAAATATATAAAATAAGCAAGCCCAAACTACCAGCTACAACATTGCTTTTAAGACTGTTTCCTATCTGCATTTCTGTGAATTAAAAAAGAACAATCCTTGACAGGCTCATCATTTTTCACTGGAAAACAAATAGTAATTTTCCAACAAATAGTAATTTTCCACTAAGTCAAACAATCTTACAATAAGGTGTACTCTCAACCCAAATGTTGTAGTATTGCACTAATGTGTAAATTCCAGTAAGTACAAATAACCATTTCTCTAGCTTTCACTAATCTGTGCAGATTATTTGATTTGCAGATAATGCATCCTTTAGAGAGAGGTAAGTGGCTCTACAGGGGATAACAAATCACAGCCAGGATTGTTCATTCATGTTGAGTATATCTCACTGGCAACTTAAAATACAGCACCTCTGGAGGTGCTGCCTTTTGCCTCTGGTAGGCACAACCTGTTCCCCCAACAATTTAAGGAGCTCTTGCCCACAGCTGGCTCCTTTAATTGTAGCTGCTTTGATGGCACATCCTCAACCAGGCCCTTGGCCCTTCCTCCCCCATGCCCAGAGGATACTGAGCACTTGGAATTGGGTTACAGCTCTGCTCATCAGCTCTGCTGGTCAACACAACACACGAGCTCTGAGGATTGTTCTGCTAACATCTGCCAGAACAAAAGCAGGTAGATAACTTCAGGAAGATGTAAAGTGCCAGCACTTCAGCTTCTTTCAAGTCCATGCAGAACAGGTAAGACCTCACACAGGGTGAAATTGTGATTGCATGTGTCCAAGGTTGCCCAGGCTAACACAGAGTCAGAAATCCACCATCCCTCAGCCACAATTTTACTTCTTTTTCTTACTCCTCCCTCTTTTCTGTTATTGCCAATTCACCTGAAATGTTCTAGCTGTGATTTTCTGCCAAAGTATAATTTCTCCCAACAGCCTGAGGGATATCAAACATTTAAAAAATGTCTGTTTCTAAAGATAGAGCTGATCTAATTTCTTGGAAGTCTTCCTAATGATTCTTTGAAGTGCTGTAAGCCAAACATGGAAATTATGGCTAAGCAGCTTTTAAACAAGCATGCTTTTGAGCAGTTTTAGAGCATATTATCTTGTTATTAATAACACTTTCCATTCAGCTTCCCAGGCACAATGCAATGTGCTTTAAATTTGTGTGAAACTGGTACCCTGGTGTGCTTTACTCGAGATCTTTACTTCTTTGTGGTAATTTAAACTTTCAGCTCCTCCTGTAGGAAAATCTGCAACATCATGGCTCTAACACAGACCCTCACAGCTTCTGACACAGGAACCACTTAGAAAAAGACAGACACAGCAAGCTTTCAGCAGCACCAGCATTGTGTTCAATTAACTACTTCTTACAGTTCAATGAAACTGTCATTTATCTCCATTTATATACTGGAGTCTCACCAGTACCAGTTTGGTGTGTACTTCCATAGAATTCATTCCTAATCTGTACAGCAGTCCAGATTTCCTAAGAAACAAGTTTTAAGATGGTAAGAAAGATGCTTGCAGTATTTCCAAGTCTCACAGGAGGCTTCTTTCTTCCCAGGGAGGATTGGTTTCAATTAAATCAATCTTAGAAGAAAAATTCATTAACATAGCGAAGTTTCTGTGAATAAATAAGGCCGAAAACTTTTCAAGAGACACCAAAACTTCAAAGTTTTCCTTGCTTATGTCTTTACCTCCCACAAACTCCCTTCCTTCAGGGAATCCATCTGTCTTTCTCTGTAAGCAATGGGGAAGTAAGCGTGTCAGCACCTTATACATAACAGTCAGCACTGTGTTATCAGCTGAATCCATGATTTCTCATGAAGCACTGCTAGCCTGACTCCTAAGATCAAAGTGTTCTCTGCCTGACTGTGCAAGCAGAGAGAATTTAAAGGAAAGCAAT
Organism: Melospiza melodia melodia; assembly: GCF_035770615.1. NCBI lineage: Eukaryota > Metazoa > Chordata > Aves > Passeriformes > Passerellidae > Melospiza > Melospiza melodia. Next base: position 104,615,508 of record NC_086196.1, on the reverse strand, counting down.
AGTACACGGGTACAGAATAATTCAGGTACAAAACATTCCTCTGGCAACACTAGGAAATAAATCACATAAATAATAATGGCAAAATAAACCATTCTTCAAAGGAAACACAGCTGAAGGGAATGAAGCAACCAGGTATTTTTACAAATGGTACTTTACCAGTGACTGCACAATAAGCTTAATGCTGGCATTTTTAAAATCTTTGACGCACACATATTAATTATACATTCAGGACCAAAGCATTGGCAGTGTCCTTGTTGTATTTGCAGCCTATGTGCATCCCCAAGTGCCAGGGAGATAAAAAGACATATTCATATAATGTTTGTTCAAAGTTCTGAGGAGGCAAACTACCCCTTAATGAAATCCATTATTTCTAGGGCACAGGTTTCCAAAAAGACAAGGGACACCAGTGCTCATGACACAGACGGTAGATGCATCTTGCAGCCTAAGGGCCAAGGCAGCAGGAGGTGAAGTATGTCTGTACCTTCTCTAGAAACATCACACATTAAAAGCAAACAAGGAAAGAGAGTATTCCCTTAAAGATAACTGGCAAGAAATAGCTAAAACAACACTCTAAATAAACATATGCTACCAGATAAACCTTCTGTGCTTAAAGTCAGAATAAAGCCACGGACTTGCACAACCCTTTATCAAGGTGAGCTTCTGCTACAGCTCACACAAAGGCTGATCCATCAGATGGATTCTTGTCTGATTTTGCAGCAGGCTCTTTTCCCACCTCTTCATCCTCAGATCTAGACACGTTGATCACCAGGGGCTTTCGTACCCAGAAAAAATGTCAGCTATGGAGCTCACATCCAACTCTAGCAAACCATGCGGGAGCACCAAACGTGCAACACAGAACAGTGTGCAAAGAGTGGGTCCCAGTCAATGAAATGGAGACACAGAAATTTAAGCACCTTGCTGTAGACTAGCCATGGAATCAGTTTTTGAACCAAACCTTTGACTAGGGAGCTGCAAAATTGTGTGCTTTGCCCAAAATATTCAGTTGTTGTCTGCTTCCAACAGAAGATGCCTCACAGAGGACAAAGCCTTCTGCTTGAGGGAAACAGCTTCCTGGAGCAGTGCTGGCCATTTTCATGCCAGGTAGCTAGTGCTGCCAGGGCTGATCATCATGCAGAATGAGGAGAAGACTCATACCTGTCCAGTATCTCTGGGAGAGGTAAGATCACCCACTGCCACATTCCCAAACCCTCGCTGTTCTCGGAATGCCAGAACGTCCAGCTCTGCTCCTTTCCTGTCTTGTTCTCCACCAGCACCAGGGAGACATTTCCCAGCAGGACACCCTGGATGAGCCATGACATTCGTAGCTAGAAGAAATAGAACATGTGAGATTAAACACCGCAAACATTATTCAAAAGTTAACAAAGTTATCAATTCCTCTTTCCTTGCTTTCCAATCACCAAAAAGTTGATTCTGCCATCCTTATATAATCAATCGCTTTAGGAAACTCCACAGATATGGAAGCCTGTAATACTCAGTATATGTTATTAAACATTGAAACTAATGGGCTTTTTTGCTTTCTCTTTGTAAAGTTGATTCTAGACAGTCTGTTTTAGCTTTCACATATGTGGCTAATTTTACAGGGATAAGATTATACTTCTCTTTTGAGCAGTACAAAGACTACACTCCAGTAAGATGCCACCTAAGAGATTCAAGTTAAGACTAACAACTTATTCAGTAATAAATTTTTATATTCCAGCAGCAAAAAACACAGGCAGAAGACTGCAATAAGCAGACACATCACTAGTAATCACATCCTCATCCCCGAGATACTCTTTTCAAAAATCAGTTTTTATTTTCCCTCCAAGTTTATACAGATTTTTCAATTAAAGTTCAGTAATAATTTGGTGGGTTTTTTATTAATTAAAATACTTAAGGGAACCATTTTTCTAACATTTCTGTTATGATAATGTAATTTAATCAATTTCTATGCATTTATCCCTGTAAAATTATTTCATGTAGTTTTCTCATTTTATGACTTTCTCACTCTCATTGTATGAAAAGAAAAACAATTCCTTTCACATCAGGCCAACTTCACAATCCAGAGTATATGAACAGAGTCTTCTTATTTTCTTGTGAAAAGAAAAGGAGCTAGCCCTTTGTTGATCAAGAGCACAAGTAAAACACCCATATATATTCTATTCAGGAGCTGGGTTTCATCTCAATAACCAGCAGAAGTGAGAATGCTGAAGGAATGAGTTTATTAAAGCTGCATTAACGATGGATGTTTTGGATACAAGAAAGTGTTCAGCACAGTATCTGGTGTCCATACATATTAAATAAAGCACTCTATTTTTCAGCACTTCAAAGCCACCACCAAAGTCAGGAGGCTGAGAATTCAGTTTGTATTTTACAAAGGAACACCTGATAACATTACTTCCTTGCTTTGATAGCACAGAACATCCATATCCATTTCTCAGCATAAAACAAAACTGCTAAATTTTGCTTGCTGTTCCTATGTCATGGTGTAAGTTTGTTCTGGCAGCCAAATCAGATGTAGGCATCAAAGTGACAGAAGTGTTGCTATTATTCCTAGTTTACGATCACAATTTTGGAGTGGGTGGAACAAAATTCTGGGTATCCATTGCATTAATTATCAGTTCTGAATTTGGGTAAACACTACAGTTCATCTGCCTATCTCCAAAGCTACAAAGAAAGAAGTGACTTTATACTGCAAAACTGTGACAGAGACTGAATAATCTACATGGGGCTCCTCTCTCTCCAGTCCAAAAATCACTGGACTTGCCTGGAATCCACTGTACTGTATGACCCAAGGATTGATAAATGTACAAACAGATATGCCAGCTTGTGTCTGTGAAAGCATTTTGTCACATTATTTTGGCCACACATCCCAAACTGATGTGTAAGATTTTGAGTGGTCCAGCAAACCATCACAAGTGCCCACAGCACTTCTGGGGACAAGCTGGTCAAGCCTGACTTCCAGCTCACTCCCACCACAGTTCTGGGAAAGGATTAATGGAATCCCATGGCTATTTCCACAGTGTCAGGCAGTGGAAACCACAGCATGAGGTGTGAGGATTTTCACCTCCCAGACCCCAGACAGAAAAAGCAGAGTCGAGCAGGATGGCCAGGAACTATTTCAGATTCACAACATGATGGCCATGGAGGCAGCTGAGGAGGGCTGAACTCATACCCAGCAACCAGAATCAACACTGCTGAGAGAGGCTGCTCATGGTATAGGGGGCTGATGCCTTCAAACTTGGTGTCTGTGTGGCTACTCCTAATAGGTGACAATCAAGATGCAAGAAATTGTTGGGTATTCCATATTTTCAATTGCCTACAAACTGAGGCATTTTTTTAGTGTCAATTTAAAGTGAAAATTTATGCCTTTCAGACCCAGTAAAGCAAATTTTCCTTTAGGAAACTGATCAGGACTTAACTATTTGTTTTAATAAGTTTGGAATGCCAATGGATATTTAAAACCCTCCACTTATACCAGAGAAAGCAACACCTCTTATTGAGACTCTACATGTCCACTTTTAGGACCCAAGTGCCAACTCCCTGTGCAACACACTACATGACATTTTTAATACAGGTGAGTTGGAGAAACTTCACTGTGCCATTTTGGTAGTTTAAAATTTGAGAGGTAAAGCAGAAGGGCAGAAGCTTCAGACAGCTTCTAGGCAGAAGCTTTCAGACCTCTGTCTCTTCTGGAGACCTGCCAGAAGGTAAGAGGCAACATCTACATGGCCAGGAGTGAGGGAAGAGCGAGCCTTTGATAGCTGTTAATGTAACACTAGAGCAAAAGCTGAGGCAATTGATGAATTGGAATGAATGCCTTTGCACACATGTCAGCTGTTTGAAGGAAAGAAGTAGCTGGCAATAGATGTGGGAGATCAGCTCATTGGCAAAGTGCAATATGCAAACTCTAATGAACTGGCTCTGAGTGAATCGACTGGCACTGTGTCCAAATGGGCATTTTTTGGCTGCGATTTCCATGGTTTCTAAGCTTCACAGCAGGGCAGTCCAGGTCTTTTCACACCTGCTGAAGTGAACCAGAGCAGATGATGAGCTGGATACCATAGTAAAGACTTCTGAATGGGGCTGGCATTCATTGTGTAGAATACAGCATCAATGATGGCAGATGGCACTACATACACAGCGCGCCCTGCAAGCAGAACAGTGGCACATTTGGAAAAATCTAAATCTGGGCTGTTGGTGGAATACCCCAACATTATGCATCAAACATCTCCCTCTGTGTTAAACTAGCAGCAAAATATTCAGATGCTAGAAACACCACTGAGAAATTAATTAAGCATAGAAGGTAGGCAGTGGCTCAATGGCACCTTGCTTTCTGGCTTTAGAGCCCAGCAGAGCTGCTGATCAGCTGTTCATATGCAAACCCACTGACTCAGTAAATGAAATGGTCTAAACTGATCTGGGGAAAATCAGGGAGGGAGAGCCCATGGTAAATACACAGCATATTGAGGCAAAACTCAGGTCAGATGGCTACATGTACTGTACTGCAAACACCATCTGGAAAGATGCCTTCTGAGAATCCCCTTAGCCTCTGAGCTGGTGGAATTTCTGAACTGACAAATAGGGGACTCGATTCATCCCAGAAAGAAAAAAACCCAAAAACCTAATCCTTATCAATATCAACAGGGCTTGGCAGGTGAAGAAAAACAAGCAAGGTAGATTTTCCAGCGCAAGCTGCATAATTTCAAGACCACCTGAGAACTGAGCCTTCCATTTTACTTCCTTATGCAAAAAAAGAGAAATAAAATACCAAGAACCTTCTGGGTGAAGTTTGAACTTGCTGACACCTGTGAATCTACTTTAATGGCTAGAAACATTCCAGCATAAACTATCTCTGAGATGCCTAACCGAGGACCAATGACACACACTTGCAGCAGCATAAATAAAACATTCTGCAGTGACACTCTGGAGAGCTGCTGTTTCTTTTTCCTCCCTTTCTGCACGGCAGTGATGCTGACTATTAGCATTATGGTCCTACCTGGCAGGAATTGATACTTGGTCATCTCTAACACAAGGGAAAAAAGGAACTGGAAAAGAAAAACATACTTCAAACAGGGCTTAGAGTAAAGTATTTTTAAGAAGACAGAGAAGAGTCTACAGGCATTTTCCTCCTAGGAAGTGCAGTAGTTGGATCTCACTGGTGGCTCTCTGGCCAGCAACACCTCAACTCTAGACCACAGGTTTTCATCTTGTGAGACAGCACATTACTTAATTCTGATGCCCCCAGGTCTTTCTTCACCCTCTCCATTATGCTTGCTCAAAGGAATTGCTCAAAATTTGCCTGACAAGGAACAGTGGATTCCTGAAATGTAGACATTTATTCTCCTAAAAAACATTACTGTTCCCTTGGGTCTTCTTCACTGGAAGAGAAACAGTAGAAATTGTTTTCAGCTGTGAATGCAGTGACCCAGTAAACGTAGTTTAGGTATTAAAGGAGCTTGGAAAACATCTCACTGTTGAGCAGAAACTGAAGCTGCAAGTTGGGATATGATTTGCACAGAATTAGGCAATAGCTGCAGACCCCTTTGCCAAGTCTCAGTGAGCTTTGTACATGCATATGAGCTACCTTTGACATGTGAAGTTTATCATACTGATGATAATTCTTTTCTTACTAGAAATGAGAAATGGCTGCATACAACAGTACAAGCAAAGACATCTATTACCACTGTTCAACAATTCAGGCTTGGACTCTTATGAATAATAAAGAGGATCAAAAGGTCTTGTTCCTGGTTTTTGGCCAGATCTACAACAATGCATAATAAGACTCTCTTGTAGTCTGCAGACACTTCTGCTTTAGATGAAGACTCAGGTGTGAAAGCAAAAACCTTTTGTAAATGATAGAATTTTAATTATCTGATCTGATAATGTAGCCTTAAAATACCTAGGCAGGCAAGAGAAGCTCATGTTTTATATGAACAGATTATCCATTTATTCTCACATTGTTTCTTACTTCATTTCAGAAAACAGAACAAGAGAAAAATAAAAGCAACAACAAAAGAGAAAGCGTTCAGAATTTTGCTGTCAGGGGATTGTGGAACGACCAGCACTCAAGAGATTTCAGATGCTATAGACCCTCTGATCCAATGACACAAAAGTCACATGGGAAAGGGAGCAAGAGAAGACAGATAACAGTAAATAAGCTGTATAGATTTTAAAAACATTTTAAAACAAGAAAGTATGCTAAGAACATTCTGTCAAATAAAGCAGATGAAAGGTTGAGCTAGAGGCATATCTATGTTGCATTTTTCATGCTCGTAAATTTTCAGTGTCAATGTTATTACCATGTACGCTTCTAAGTTATTTAAAGCTCAAGGAGCAGAGGAGAAAAAGAGACACACTCTGCAGGTGTAAGCATGGGGCTCAGAATGCACTCAGGAGTGATTTATATTATTGACTTACATGCCTTGAAAAAATTGCAACACTTCTGCATAGAAAAGAGAACTGAATTAATAAACAGAAAGGATGAAAACATCTTTATGTCTGTAAACCTGGCTGAGAAGGCAAACTTCAACTATATTGCTCTACATCAACATGTTATATTTATTTTTAAGAGTGAGTACATTTACATACAAAAATAATTTCAGATGTTAAAGAAATCTGGCCAATTTTAGTACTAACTTACATAATATAATGGTAGCTTTCAAGAAACAGCTAGTTGAAATGTCAAAATAGCACCAGAAAAATATTTTCATTATTTTAAACACAGCCAAAAGCACAGAACAGGAATCTGTTTGTATTGTTTTCCAGCACAACTATACCCTTGAAAATGTTTGACCCAGGGCCTACCAGCAAAATGAAACTATCTGGTTCCTAATCACAAAGCAGTCCCTCTTGCAGAGTCACCTTACTCCATGGAGGTGCATGCAGTAACATTTCAAGCTAATTTCAAATCCACCCCCACGCAGGAACAGCAGCTCTGCTGTTCCTCCCTTCCCTCTGACAGCCCACACCAAAGCTGCAGCTTGGCTTTTACTTATCAGGCATGGCACTGAGATTCAGTCACAGATTCCCTCGAGCTGAGCAGAGCACAGCCTTTCTCAAAATCTGCTCATGTTTCTGGAGTGACTTCCAAGCAGAAGCAGCAGTAACAACCCACCACAAAATGAAATCTTGCAGGAGAGATGCAAGACTACAGCCCAGGCAGGTACAACTGTACCAGCCTCTTGCTTGTCTTTATGAGAGACAGCCACACACTTTGGGAAGAAACAGGCATGTTCCTTGTGATCTACAGGTACCACAACATCCTCCAAGACCTGAGGATGCAGACATCAGGGAATATCTCAAAAAAATGGAAGGGAAAGCAAATCAGCACATGTGACTGCACCTGCACAGCAATAATGCTGGGCTGAGGGAGATGAGATTGCCTTCTTGTCTTGGAAATGGGGGTCAGAACTGAGTCTTCAGCTTCCACACAAAGGTGAGTAATCCCTGGGCACCTGCAACACTTCTGCCAGCTCTCTGACTTTGTGAAGCACTGAGGAGTGGGTGGCCATGACAGTTTGGAAACTGTGCACACCTAGGAGCTATCAGCTGTGGCAAAGCAATTAGTTTTGCCATGGGTGGTGTCTGAGATGACAGCACTTCTCTTGGATTTAATTGCAATGTGGTTTCCTAGGTTCCCAAACACCAGTACAGCTTCTAATGACATGCATATGGATTTCTTCTTCAAAATGAGGAAATGCCTATCCATCCCATGCTCCTCTGTCAGCCTTGTACATGCCAGCTGATTCCCACCCAGAGAAGGGGAATCTCCGTGTGACAGAAGGAGCAAATAATGCCGTGCTTTACTGCTTGAGCTCTAAAAACCCTGCCTTTCAATCAGGCCACTGTTTGGCTTAATTGCTTGCACTTCACATGCATCCCTATGCTCAATTACACGTGCTTTGCTTTCAGTGAACTTTTACATGTAGGTTAAAAGGTTTTCACTCTTGATTACTGTGACTGTTTAGTTCCAGAAGCATTTCCTGAGCTTTTTGTTGCATCTCCCCTCTCTGGCTACTTCAGGGTAATAGAGCATCACTTCATGGACTATGTGAACCACTTCCTGCATTCACCCAAGATTTAGCAGAAGCGCCACAGTCTCCCTCTTCCATACAGAGTGGGTTTTAAACACAGACTTAAAGGGGTCAACAAGCAAAGGGCTCTACTGAAAGTGTAACATGAAAAAGATAACAAAGGCTGTCTGGACTGCAAGCAGGAGAGATTCTTTGAAGCCAGGATACTCCAGCCAAGATTTAATAAAACAACAAAAGGAAAGAGAAGAACTAACTCAACCAAGAATAAAGGGCAGCATCACAAACTGACTGCTCTGACCTGCCAAAAGCACTGAAGAACAAAGAAAATGAAAATATGAGGCTGCTCAAAACAAACAGGAGTGAAGTACAATACAAAGCTATACACAAAGTGCAAGGCACATTAGGGCCAATCCCAAAAGTTGGGAAAGTACAGGCTGTGTTTGTCACAGTATCTCCTGTGTGCATTTTTGTCCTTTCCCCATTTTTTGGTGCATGTGGGGCAGTGCAGAGTGGGTGAGGCTGATGTTTCTCTTCCTGAGCTGACAAGGAGCTTCCTGCAGGGCATGGACAGGGCTGGCAGCCCTGGGTGCCCCTGGGGACTGAGCTCAGGCTGCAGGGAGCACAGAGATGGAGTGCCACACCAGCCCTGCCCTCAGTGACAGCTCATCCAGGCTGTGGTGTCTCCAAGAGCTAACACCAACACCCTGCATACAGCTGCCCAGAACCTCTGCAGGGAAGGTCTTGGCACCAGGCTGGTCCCTCACCTCCTTTTCCAGTCTGCCACAGGGTAAGATTACACAGCCAGGCTCAGGGAGGAAAAACAAGCTGGAAGCATTAGAAACTCCTCAGTGGCTGGTTCCCACTGTGGACTGCTTGGCTGTTTCCTTATCAGCTTTGAGTCCTGGTTTCATGGACACCCTGGCCAAACCCCAGACTCCTCCAGCCTGGCAAACAGCACTGTGGCAGGTAATGTTCCTCATGGGGAGGCTGAAGTAATTAATTCCTACGAACACCTCAGGCTAAAAAGAAGGGTGTCAGCTTCTGCTGTGGTGGGTGTGATTGGTCTAACATGACTGAATAAAAGAAAATTAGGTGGTAAGGGGAAGAAATAATAACTTCATTGAACAGCAGGTGCCCCAGAGCTTCCATGTAGCAGGGGAGAAGAGAGGGGAGTCAAAATTATCAAACTGGGGATGTTTGCTGACCTCCTTGTTGCTCTCAGGAGAGTGAGCAAATATCTAAAGGATCATGAGAGCTGGATCAAATACAAGAGGAAGGGCAGATTTATGGCTGGATCTGATTGTGGAAGAATAAATGGGTCTAATTCACACAAACCCTTGCTGAGATCCTTTTGCAACATGAATTTTGAGTATTTTCTGTGGGATTTCAGCTGCCAGAGAATCTGTCCCAGCTGTGACATGCCAGGTAAAGTAGTCAGCAGTGACAGGTAAAAGAAAACTCATCTTTTAGTGCCTGAACTTGAGCCAGTTCAATCACAAAGTGGTTGAGGGTGACTAAATACAGGACAGCATTACAGTATTTTCACAACCTCTTTTCTGACTATAATTTCAATATTAGGAAGTTTGTTGGCACCTATTTGGAGGAATAAGTGCATAGGGAGGCATATCTCCTTTCTCCTCTTCTGTTGTGTTGAGAAGTGGAATTAAATTATTCTCCGCACAGACAGATTGTTCCAGTAAAATAGAATTTGAAGCCACCAGGGATCCGCTGAGAAGGGAAGCTTTTACACTATATGAAAAGGCAGGAGACAAAACCCTTGCCAAAACTCCTTCACTCTTTATTAGCGACAGCTGCAACGCTGGATGCGTCCGGATGCCTCTGGAGTGCCAAGGGGAGTGACGAAGGTGGGATGGCATGTGAGCAGATGAAATACATGGCAGCTTCTCCCCCACGGCAAGTTTAATTATTTGCAGTGTTGTATACACAAGGAAAAAAAAAATACACAGATATTGGGAAATCATTCACTATGATTCCTGTGTCGGGTGGATTATGAAAAACACTCGCTCTTGCTGGTCCATGGCAGAACAAGGTTTTAAAATATTCAGAACCTGCTTATGCCTTTGTCACAGATGGGAGGAAAAACAAGGCAGAATATATTTCAAAGACAGAGAACATGAATATATCACGAGAGCAAAACCAGAGGCACTTTGCTGTACGAACTGAGATATCCAACAGAAGTGAACCAAAACAAACTTTAAGGCAAAGAAACACCTTTTTCTGTGTAGTTTCATTCCAGAGAACTTTCTAACACATCCCTTCTTGTCCTTTCTGCATTTTAAGATCACTGGAACTGATTTTTTTTGTCTGTTCAGTACTCAGCCAACAGACAGCTGCACTTCATTAGTATCAGTTTTCCTAAATCCCTCTGCTCCAGGATCCAGAAGCTTATGGGAGATTTCTGTGTGACTGTGAAGATGTGAAATGCTTTAACTTGCTAGGCATGGTTCAAAGCCATAAGTCAGAAATAAATCTTATCAGTGATCCTACAATCTGTGAAGCTACAGAATAAGAAGATGCAGACAGGTCATCTTTCTGAACCTGCACTTTAAGGGTTAAATACACCTAACTCAGAAATGACAAGCATGAACAAGGTTGTCAGCAAGCCTTGATGTACCTCCTCAAGCTGATATGTTGTGACTGTCCATAGTATTTCTGCTTGAATATGAACCTGGCTCCATTCTGGATGAATTTCCCTCTGCTGCTGCTAACCTCAGCACTCCCATGAATGGGGCCTACATGAACACTGGTGGGTTTGAAGTGCAGCAGCATGAAGAGCTGCCAGCCCAAATCCCGGCTGTGCCAGAGAAAACATGTACTGCCTTTTCTGAATGGCTCAGGGGCAGTCCTGAAGCCTATTCTGTCTTGGATGTTGCAAATATAATGCTTGTTCATGCAGTAAGATTCTTCCTCTCTGTGTTTATATAACACTGGCTGCCCTACTCTTACAGCACACACACCTAATTATGAAGATTGTAATACATCATGTGATGCAATGAGGACAGGATGTGACAGGTTTTTCAAAGCACATTTTATGGCATTCAAGCAGATAACCATATCTTTCCCCTGCACAGCGGGCATAAATAAGTATATTTTATAGAAAATAAAATCAAAGATAGCAGTTGCCTTGCTATGGACCTAGTACCTATATTTGAAAACCCGAGTCAAACAAAAAGCAATTTACACAAAAAGCTCTGTAAATTGCACAAGAAAAGAAAACATTATGACTTGCCTCACAGGGGGAGTTCCTCAAAGGAGCTGGAAATGCTGTGCTGGTCATGACAGTCTTTGCTACTGCTGGTGCCTTGCTGGCGTTAAGGAGGAGTGCACGACCTGGATGAAAGAGAAGGGAGAAGGTCAAACTGCAGCACTCACCTTTGGGTTTCAGGATTTGTGAAACCTGCCCCAAGCCTATGTTAGCTGCCTCCTACCATGGTGGAATGCCAGAGAACAGAGGGCTTTTTCCATTTCTTAGGGATGCAGCTTCACCTACCTAACATACTCAGTGACCACATGAGTCTGCCCACCTTCCCCTCACTGCTGCTCCATGACTTCAAATCCATCCTCCTTGCAAGGCAAATAATAAAGTGTATCTTTTATGAACAGACAGTAACTTGGAAGAAAAGAATTTATCTTGACCAAAACCAAATAAAAATACAGCTATAGCTCTTTGCTGCTTGAATAATTTCTGTAAACAAGAAGAACAAGGGCAATATTGGGTTTTCTCTCAGCAGCTTAAGCCTTTAACTGTTTGTATGAGAAGGATTAGATACTGGCATTTAAGTAGGAGTACCAAGTACATAGTAATTGTACATAAAAGTGCAACTCAAGGGATCATGAAGCAAAGACAAGAAAAATTAGAATGTGAGCAGGGGAAAAAACTAGCAGTACAGAAAAATAGAGAAAATAAATAGGAAAATCAGAAAGAAAAAACCAGACCAGTATGGTAGAGGGTCAGGCAGATGAACATTTGGTATGAAGTTTTTTAGAAGGGGTCAAGATCTGTATCTGGTGTCAGTGGTGGAGCCTGAGGTACCACTTTGTACCCTGAAGACAAAAAGGGAGCAGGATGGTCTTTTACTCAAAGCACTCAGAGTGGAAAGATGGCATTTGAGAGAGGAAAGCTGGGATCTGCTTCACTGGAGGCTGAATATGTAAGTACGCAGGAAAACTTGCCTCGTGTTTCATTCCCATATCCTCACCATGTGTGTACCATTTCTGCTCTCTGCTGTTTGTGCTCTACACTCACTGTTTCCTCTCACACACCTTCGATGGAAGGGAAACGCTTCTGCTCCGTGTTTCCGATCCGCCATGGAGAATAATGGGACGCAGGGGAGCCTGGTGTCCAGCCACAATCCCCTTCTTCGAACGAGCAGTAAAAGCCAGGGGGAAGCTTTCCTGCAGGAGGGAAAGGCACACAGACAGAAGAAGCCAGTGAGCTGAGCAGGAGGCTCCTGGGCTCACACAGGAGCTGCAGTGACTGTTCCAACGCGCTTTGCCCAGGGCACTCCCGGCTCCTTGGTCCTTTCCCGTGGAATCGCGCACGTGCCTGACCATGGGGAGGGAGGAGCAGAGGGAAACAACAGAGTGTTGCTAAGTGACCCCCACACACCTTGACAAACCCCAGAGAGAGGACACATCTCACTACACACCATGGGGGCTCCTGTGCTCTCAGCTCTGCAGCTATCAGCTCACTCAAGGTCACATCTTGGAGATGACTTTCCTAAGCACCGCTTCTGCAGCCCCACAGGGGGACATCTTGGAGAGAGATAAATTCCCTACAAGATTCCCTCCCTTACAGTTCAGGTTTCTACTCAGCCCAGCTCAGCAACATGATCTCTTCTCTCTGTGAGCACTGATGAGGCCTCAGGTAAAGCACTGAATCCTTTTGTGCCTCACTTTTTTCACCTGTGAGTGTCTTCCATAAGATGAAAGAGGATAGTTTATTTTAATCCATACTTCCAGGCTTTGAAGCCTGCTCATTCTGTCACTAGCTTAGGATTTTAGTTTCCAGCTCCAAACAATAGAGCTCCATTAGCTTTTTGCCTTGAAATTTGTCAGTTTTAAAGCAATAGTAGTCCCATTCAAAGTAGAAAGTAATCTCATGCCTTCCTTTTACTTTTCTACCTTCAGCTCCAAGTTGTGCTTATGAGGGTGCAAAGTATTGCTCCTTTTGCTCCAAGAAAGAAGAATGGTACATGAAATCTGTTAAAAATTGAATGATAAAAATGAAATGTGCAAACACACATCCAGGATTTTTTTTTTTTTTTACTTTTAGCTGCTTGATAAAATCAGAATTAAAATTTCTTCACTTACAAGCAGTAGGATAGACCACAACCTTCTAAATCAAGAGAATCTTCTGGTCAAGTGATATCAGTAATTTCAGTAGCTCTTCTACAAGAAGAAGAGGCTCTTGAACATATAATTTGTTGTGATTATTAATTTATTTTCCCTCTGAAATTATATATCTATAGAAAGGCTGTCAGACAATGAGGCACCAGTATTCAAGCCCCAGATTATTCAAAATGTTTAAGTACCCCCTGGCTGACATTTCAGATCAATAAAATACCTGCTCACAGGGCCCCAGCTTTGACTCACACACCTCAAAAGGCAATTGACTGTCATTGGCACATGCAGGTGTTCCTTGGTGTACCCAGAGAAAACAACTGTGGAACACCATAACTGCAGCACCTAGACCACAAACATTTGATTTTCTGGGACCCTGAATCACAACTCACTTGTCAGAGGAAAGTGAAACAAATCCTCTATCTGTAGCTTTTTAGTAGGGCTAGTTTTGGACCTGGAACCTGACACTGAAGCAAGAACCACATTTTAGTGATATTTTGGGCAAGCATCTAAACCTGTCATGAAAAAATCAAAACTTGTACCAAAGTTAGGGCTTTTTCAAGTTTTTCCTTTCAAAAATCTCTAAATTCATTCAGCCTAGTCTTTAAATGTGAAGTTGTTAAGCAGAGAGTTACTTCCCTGGGTTTCACCCCTCTGCAGAACTCGATTATATTTCATTGCGCAGCCTGAGGCTGAGATACAGAGAAAATGACAAATTATAATGTGCCCTGAATTCCCAAAGAAACAGCTTGGCTCGGTGTCCAACTGAATTCATGTCATGGCCATTTGCTATCTAGCATGATGTAAACAAGTCAGAGCAGCAGGAGGAGTCATCTAAGTAGCAATCCCTGCCTGAAGGCCAGGAAAAGCTCACTGTCGATGAACAAGTAAGGGCATAAATAAAAAGCTATTACTTTCACAGAATATTTCATTGCCTTTTCCCAAATTAATGTTTTATGAGTTTTCAGATGTCTCATGCCCTGGATGCATTTTCTTTGCTGCTCTTTCTTACCTTGAATATGCACAGCACCTGTGATTCCATGTGTTGGTGCTCCACAGGGACCTCTGGGTACCACTTCTCTCCAACCTGTCCTTCTCCATTTCATGTGTTTGTCACTGAAAATCACATTAGCACAGACACTGCACTGATGAGGGGAAGCTGCTCTGACCTTATTGGAAAATCATGGAAATTAGGGGGCAGGGATTACTTCTACTGAAACCTGCCATTTTGGACATTAATACCAGTGACAGAAACCTCAGAAATTTAGCCCTTATTAAGATTAAGATACAACTTGTGGGTATGAGATGGAGAACAGAGCAGTCCAGTGAAACTGAAGCACTCTGAGAATGCAAGAGTCTCTCATTTAATGTGGGTGGGCAAGCAGGGAAAAGCTGTTGGATGCTAAACTTGTTCTTAAACAAGTATTTTCAAGCCTTCAGAATTAAATACCTTTCAAGAAAAATCTAAATAAGTTGTTTTTCTTTAACCAGATTTTTGCCCATTAATAGCTAGAGAATTAGTAACAACAACAACAACAATTGATGAACCAGATGGAGTCATCTAGTTCTTCAAGACTAGGTGTAAATCAACCAGATACTACAGTTTAAGCTTCTGGGTGAAATTCCAAACTGGTATTATAAAGAACAAAAGCATTAAAGACTACTCTGTATGTATGGACCTTGACCAAGTTTAGGAGGAAATCTCAGAAGCCAAACAGAACAGCTACTCGATTTAAAGAATCACATGAATCCTAAACATGACTTTGTTTCAATGATTCTTCTATGCTAGCAAAGTTGGCCAGCCAAATTTTACCAGAAATGAAGCATAAAAAGAGAAAATAGTTTTCAACAGTCAGCAGAGTTATCCTTCAATGGCAGATGGCTTTGCTGAGCTCAAAACTGCCAGAGGTTAGAATTCATTTCTATAAGTACAGCTTTTGATAAAGAAAGAAGCAGCAGGATTAGTGTATGCAAGACAGGAACTCTAAGAGCATAGCATGGCCTGGCAACAGGTTGCTACTTCATCATTTTGCTTGCAGGAAGACTCTGCTGGGCTGTATCTGGATAAAAATGAATCCCACGATTTCTTCACACATTTTTGCCTGGAAAGCAAACTGGCCACTTTAAAATTGATTATCAAGGCTTTTTTTGGTCACTCATCCACATTATCAGAAAATCAAACTTTAAAGGTTCCTGTTCTAGGTGCCATCTGGCCTTTTGACTGATGTGTGCATGCATCCTCCCACCACAGGCTGAGTCCCTCCTTTCAGGACCCAGACACTTGTCTTCGTTATTTCACCTGCTAAGGTGTTTCACATCCTTAAATATTCAATGAAGCAGAGTGAAAATTACCCTATAACCAAGTGATTGTGAGATTTATTTGAAAGATAAAGAGGACATTACTTCCTGTTCCAGCTAAAATTCATAAAATGGGGAAGTGCAGCCTCAGGAGAGACTTGGGTAATCATTTTCTTCTGAACTAGACCAGAACTCCAGACCACAAGCTTGGAAACTCTTTATGGAAATAGAAAATATGGGTTCAAATTCACAGAAGAACCCGTCCTGGGTTAATTGTATCCTGAAGTTCTGGGTCTCTAGATAATAAATATACTACTGGCACCTCCATTTTTTAAAATGCTACCATTTTCAGAAATTATCCATTACTTGCCTAACATGCTTGGACTGATTAGTCAATATTTTCGAAGGATGAATCTTTTTTTCTGAATTTGTCACAGAAAGTAAAATAGTTTTGGACTAGTCAGAATTACATGCATCCCTTTTCAGTAAAGTTTTAACTTTTGCTCTGACTTGCTGCCCTGCAGTGAAAGATTAACCAAAATCCCAGACACTGTTAATTAAAAAGAGAAGTACAAAACTGCTGAAAAAAAATTCACCCTTTCTGTAAAACAGAGCCCCGGCCATCTATGTTAGTAAATAATATGAGTTTTTGTGTCTGTCTTGTACCACAGAAAGTACATTATATGTGATTATTGCAATAAGACAAAATTTGTTGGGGCTTTCCGCAGTAAGTTCTATCCATATGTTGAGTGATTTGGTAAACTACTTATATAGAATTTGTTGCTTGGCATTAATAGATAAATTTGCTGAAGCTTAAGGCACAAGCTGTGAACTTTCACCAGATATGCTGAACTTTCCACTCAGTCAAATATGAGAAAACCCTAGAGCTGGTTCAGGACAGAAGATAAGGACTTCATTAACAGAAGCTGCAGCCTTGGAAATAAGAAACATCCTACCTGGAGGCAAGCAAGGGACACGATGATGAATGGGAAGAGCTCCCAGAGCCTCATATGGGGGACAACTGGTCCAAACAGCCACACGAAGGCTGGGGAATTCAGATTGTTTGAGTATAATCAACCAGGGACTTGCTCAAGGTTGCTCTTCAGAGGCATCCAGCTCCAGCTACTACACCATTAAATAAAGTACTTTTATAGAGGAATCTATCTTTCAATTTATGAATTCAGCAGAAACCTTGAGTCAAAGCCTGCCATGGTGGCTGCCATGTGTAGTTTCTGCATCTGGAAAGGGAGGAATTTCCCAGAAGAGACACACCACCAGTGCTATCTGGAGTATTAATGTGTGTGCAGTGTATGCTCTGCAGAGTGACTTCTAGCATGGCCCTTCCATCAGGCCGGTGGATCTGTGTGTCTGATCCTGAGTGTGTCTGATCCTGAGTTTGTCTGATCCTGAGCCAACACACACGTGCAGCTCAGCCCCTCATCCCTCATCTGCCCCTTTGAAGCTGTCTCTTACTCCTGCAAGGATATCTGATTATGACTCAAACACGCTTTTCTCTAGGGGTCATCCCTCTCTGCATTTACAATTTCTACACAGACTAATTGGTTGCAAAGCAGAACAAGCACCATGACGTTTCGCTGGCCATTAATAAGTAAAGAGATGTTAGCAAACAGCAGGCTGTAGAGAGATCTTTTTCAGCTCAGACAGGAACAAAATTCAAATCATTAGTAAAAAAAAATTAAAATCATAATAAAACCAATCAGTTTTATTGTAAAGCCTGTAAAGCTGAAAGAATGTGAAAGGCAAAAAAACCCCAACACCTCCTTGAAGCTCAAAGATAGAAGCCTTTGATAATGGCATTTTTAAAACATCTCGCCTCAGTTTTGAGCATAGCTCATCTTTTTCTGACAGCTCTTTTGTCTAAGCAGAACCATTTGGGAAACCCTTTTCTCTGCTTGATAAATCTGAATCGCTTTTTACCACACTTGTAAAAAGCTGATGAAAATATCCATGTTGCTCAGGAGTAAAATGACAACTAAAATGCTGAAAGATGACATATGTTTTGTGTTAGGCTGCCACTCGGATATATCTGACACCTCAAACATTAGATCACTTCTCTGTTTTGTGTAAGAAACCTTATGCCAACAATATTCAGCACTGTAAAGAAGCAAAAGCAGAAGGATCAGCCATAGAACTGAGTAGTCTTGTAGGTGGATAAGCAGGCATATCCCGGGCTCCTGCTCAGGCTAGCCATGCTTTTTTGTTCTTTGAGTGGAAGACAGTGCTTTCTGGACCTTTTGGCTGGAAGTAAGAACTCTCATTTCCAGTACCTATGGGTGAATGCAAGCCATGTGGTCTCCTCAAGCTGGGAGTGATGCTAAACAGCTGGCTAAATATTTTCTGCTTTTCACATTTTCTCACAGACACTCTCAGTACATTCCTTTGCCAGCACAGCTGCAAGTGCCACGTTGCCTTGTGGAAACTGCTACAGATGAATGGAGGGAGAGAGACAACCAAACCAAGACCTGTGACAGATATGCCAGAGAGGCACTGGCTGCTTGGGCTCACCATGGGTAAAGGGGGGCAGCAAGGGGATATGTGAATATGAACAGCAGACCCACTGCAAGTACACCCAGGGTGTGAAAATAACAGGCCAGCATGTTCCTCCAGGCCTGCCCCATCCCATGTGGCATTTAGTTTACATCCATGATCAGTACAACTCCTCCTTGTGACCTCTGCTCTTCCCCCTGGGATCACTCCCACAAGGCAGAGCCATTTATGGCACATGGGCACCAAATTGTGCCTGTGAATACAGTTGAGGGTAAATAATGTTTCTCTCCTTCCAATGGAACGAAAATGCATTTGACCTTTTTTAAATTATAGAGCAGAACACAACAGAAATGCCATTATAGGGTTTTAGAGTTCTATTTGAAATGTCTTAGATGGAAATAAGGTTTCAATATTACTAATATGAAGCATTATTGGTTCTAAGAAGCTGCAAGTCCACAGTGCTGACACTGTTCCTGTGAATTTAATGTCCACTGAGTGGGTCATTAAAGAATATAATTTCAAATTGTAACAATATCTAAAACGATGGAGAAGCTTGTAATTTCAAGCTTTTAACTAGTTTCCTAGATGATCCTAGGTCAAACCAATGTTCTTCACACCAATAAAGTCTGTAACTTTATTTCTTTATTAGCAGAAGTGAAATCTGCTAAAAGTTGTATATCACTCTAGCTCTTGCTAGAAACAGCAAACATGTTTTTTACATAGCAAATCAACATAGTTCTATTGCAACAGCCCACAGGCTAGAACAGCTGTGGCATATACACTTTGAACAATAAACTCTCAATATTTATTTTTCTTGATATATTTGCCCTGTAGACAACCATACAGCTGACAACCCACCACTCCTATTTGCAGGCTGGCAGATGGGAGGATGCTGGAGGTAGAATCTGCAGAGGTATGGAAAAAGTGATAAGGCACCTTCAAGATGGTCAAATGAAGATCCTAAAGTATCTCACAGCACATTTTTGAAAATACTCAGGCACAGCAAGTTCTTAGAAAACCCAGGCTGCTATCTATCTTCTGCTGTATGTTATTGGACTATTGACTCCTGAAGAGACGGCAGAAAACCAGAGGAATTACAAAGACACAGGAGTTGGTCAAAGACAAGCTACTGGCTCTACTCATTTTTCATCTTAGAAATTTTCTCCTTCCTCTCCCCCTCTGCCACATGCTGCACTACATTTTCATTAAAGGCTCTAACCAACTACACATTTCGTAATTCAGGGAGGCATCTAGCTATTCAGGCTATGCTTCCTTTGCAATTTTGATCAGGACACTGGGAGGGATGAAGCACCAAGAGCATGTTAAGAAGCTGCTGCAGAACAGATGCAGGTGAGCCCAGAAATATCAAATGGTGCACTCCAGGCAGACATCCAGGAAAAGGCATCTGCTAGGGGGGATACAGGTCTTTTGATAGCACCAAATGAGTCTGTTAGTACTGAAGTCTCAGAAATTAAAGTTCAAACCAATCAATGCTTCTGGAAAAGGATGGTGCAACCTGGGGGTTAGTATTTACTCACTGCACATATCTCCCTCATCTTCTCCCTCAGCACAGTCCTGGATGAAGTCACACGCCTGCCCCAGCCTGATCACTGTTCCATTCCAGCAGCTGAAGGAACCCTCCAGAGCCATTTTTGAGAGAGAGGCAGATCCTAGAGAAAAAGAAAAAAAAACAAATTGTCTTCCTTTCAACTAGCAGGTCATAGCATAACATTGAAGGGATGAACACCTTGTGAAATCTTCTCAATTCAATACTTACTTGCTATTTTTTTTTTTTGACCTATTTAATCTTGTAAAATGTCAAATAGTCCACAAAATAGAGAATTTCAGTTCCCCAGGCCTTTCTGGTGCTATAATGTGGAAGGCAGGTTTGACCTCTGGAGGACTTAAATCCTGCATCCTGCTCTGGTACTTATCAAGAACAACACAATACACATGATAGGTTTTTAATTGTGTGTGAATTTACTGCTGCACTGACAGTCCTGAAAGCTGATATCCTCTTTGTCTAGCTCAGGAGCAAACATGGCTACAGGATTTAGAAAGAGCACAAACTTTCATCATGCTCTTTTGGCAGCATGTGTTACCTTTGCTTTGGGTGTATTGTGTTGTCATATTCCCCTCAGGAGAGAAAACAGTTCAATCTCTACTTGTACTTTTCTTTCTTTTCTATGCCTGCTCCTGCTCCTGCACTCCCTTGAGCCCACAGCAGCCTATATCCACCAAGAGACAAAGTCACCAGCTCATTTTACCTGTGCTAAGCAGCAAAAGACATCCAGCAGTGTGCAAAGGAGATAGCTCTCATGAAATGAGGTCATCAAACATTACAATTAGAGGTCAATATCATCCACTCAGAAATGATCCCAAGCAATTTTCTTTAAGAACCATCCTTTTCTGGAGGCACTTGATTCCCCTGACAGCTGAGAAGTCAGATATCAAGTAGCCTGACAGGTATAATTTTCCTTACTGTAGGAACTCTCTCATCCCAAGTCCTTTGAGATGATACTTGGGACAAAGCCTTTTTTATCATCTTTTTTTTTAAAGAGGTCCATGCTCTAGATCAGACACATGAAGGAGGCAGGAATTAATTCAGTTACATCTTGAAGTCAGTGTGTTTGGAGGAGTCTAAGCTTGAGAAATGCCAGAGTTCCTTCCACAAAAGTCTGAGTGTGGGTACAGTTCACTGACATCTTCCTGAATGTGCCAAGACATGTTTCCAGTCACTGCTAGAAGACAAGCCTGGCAGAACAAAGAGATCTGTGAATTCCCCACTGCAGCAATAACTGCCCTGTCTCATATTAAATGGATAAATGCTCCAGATTAAACCAAAGCCTCTGGGCAGAGTGAGCCATTTTTTGCCCAACTCATCCATGCTCACTCAACAGTGCAGCTACATCATGTTCTCTGGTTCTCTGGTACTACAGGGAGTTGGAAATCACTGGTGATTCAATTAGATATGCACTTGATACTTTTATTTATATTGCCTGCCAAAACTAAAAATTAATGAACCATGTAGGAAAACAACCACTATTTCTCTTCCAGCTTATTTTATGGTGCAAATCATTCAGGAGTGGGGGGAATACATGCCAAACTTTATTAATAAAGGACGATAGACCCTCAAAAGGGTGCTCTGTGTTATTGTCAGGCCGATTTTTTTCCATTCCTTAGAGCAATTCTGGCTTGCCACATACAGGTTGTACAATGCCCTTGTATTCCAGTCTGGGTCAAGGCATGACTACAGAGGAGAAGCTTTGCAGGAAAAATAGCCCAAGTAACGTGGAGCTGGCTGCTGACAATTTCTGTGGGCTCCTTGGTGAGGGTTTAAGGCAGTGAGATGGCATCTTCCTTGGCTTTGCTGAACTTCCTACAAAAAATACGCCCTCAGAGACACGGCTAAGAGCCTTCCCTAGGTGAGTGCAAAGCCCTTCATGTGCCACAAGCCAGACACGTGGGGCTAAGGAAATGTGCAAGTGGGCACTACAAAGCTGTGAGAAGGAACCCTGGTAACTCAGGAGGTGATCCCTTCTCCTAGGGGCATGCAGTGAGCCTGAACAGCACTCGGTTGTTGGTAGAACTACCCAAAGAAAAGTTAGGAGAGCACTTCCATGAGTCAGCAACATCATGACACTCTTTAAAAGATCCTTAAGTTCTACTGAAATTCAGAAGTACTCTTGTCTCTCTGAATTAGCCCACAGATGGTTTTGAAGCCCATGTTTAGTACCAGCTTTCATGTCCCACTCAGTTTATCTGCAATCTTTTCAGCAATGTCCGTGTTTTACTTCAGCAGCTGCAGAGACACACAGAGATTCAGAGGAATGGTAATTGTAGGCAATGGGGTTGTTCTGTTTACTCAATTAATTATAACTTTTTAAAGGCACTCACTTTTCCAAGCACACAACTGCATTAACACTAATTATAATGGAACCAAGGCATTCAAGAGAACCTACTTGTCTTCCCAGGTGTTTTTTGTTGCAGCCCAGGGGCACAAATCTCCCGAAGCCAACTGACTGTAGTATTTGAAATATGTCAGTTGCAACTGGGAATCAGGCAATTCCAGGAGCTATTCCTCCAAAACAAAGCAGCAGATTTACATGCTCATTCATCTCTTTGGAGACAGGGCTTGAATTAGCTCAGATTTGCATTAGACCAATATATACGTGCTCCTTGTATAGGTTAGAGAACACAAAGAGCAAAGCTGCAGCCCGGGGAATGGCTGGGCTCTGTTACAGTGCATGATTTATTCCCATCTTGTTTGCTTGCTTACTGTGAGCACAAAGGCAAAATGAATTGGAGAAAGGAGATGATTAACTAGTAAAACAAATAGATAACCAAAAAAAGCCCAAATACAAATAATCCTTTTAATGGGCCACTTAATGCAGATATTTGCATCCAAGCTCAAGGAAACTCAAATTTTAATTAAAATACTTTGCAAGAAAAACAGACGTTTGATCTTTTCAGTTCCCAGACCCAATTACTCCTGGCAAAGTGAACCAGAATGACCTGGATTGTTGAAGTGGCCTCAACTCACACACAGAAGACGTGTTGGGAAAGGAAAATGAATGGTATCAAATAAGTATCAGAGTAAAATTTGTGGGAGACATCCTTTATATTTACAGCAGTGTTTATGTAGCCAGTGGCATCCATAAATTACAGCAGTAATTAAGCGGTACCACGGCTGGCTTGGAGGCTTATAAATCATTATTTAAACAGCAGCATTAAATAAATGGCATTTCAGGCTCTAAATTGAAAGTAGAAAAGTAGAAACAACTCCTTGGGGAACAAGAGCTGACTTTGTACCTCACAGGTCCTGCTTCTCAACACAGTCCAGCCCTGGCAGTGTGCAAATCCAGTACCAGAGCCTGGAGACAAATGACAGCCTGGGATCTTTCCTGCCCAGGCTTTTGGACTTGCTTTCCATTTCCTCTATCAGGATGGAAAGAGGAAAATCATGTGGCTTTGCTTATGCAGGATCAGCAACTCTCTGCTCGCACTGTGCGACCCAAGGGGACATATTTCAATTCTCAACAGTTTTTCTCTGACTTGGGTTTCCTCTTCTCTCCTTCCCTGTCCCTTGACCAGCAGAGGAATCACAGTGTGCTGGCAAGCTCTGGTGAGTCTGTCTCTGAGGAACCTGGCCAGAAAGATCCTGGTGTTTGATCATTGCAAAAGGGGAAACTTTGTCTTCCTGCCACCACACCTAGCCAGGTGGGATGGAGAAGAAATTCTTGCAGGCATCCACAAAAATATCTCTTATCTGGCAAACTGGCTATGCTCCTAATCATCATGCAGGGTTTAATAAAGCTGAACATAATTATACCTTCACATGCTACATTCAACTTCTTAGACCATAATTTTTAATTCTACCAAAAGCTTTTGGGACAAACACAGTCAGGTGAAGCACTCCTGCTGAGGACACATTAAAACAGAAGAGCTTAATACGACAGTACTTGGTTGCTGTTTAAAAATTGTCTCATTTGTACTCTGCAAAAATTCCAAAGACCTGGGATAAATGTACAGCCTTGTCACATTTTACCAGCAAGCAGTTTCTCTCTGGGCTATCCTTAAGGAGCCCCATTGTACAGAGTTGAATTTATTTCTGTGGTTCTCAAGGCAAGACCCTATATGTCCACAATGTGAAAAATTTCCATTTTTAATTGCATATATGTAGCAAAAAATACCTACCCATGGAATTTCACCATGTTTATCTAACCCTGTGTTTACCTCTCAAAACAGAAAGTTTCCTACTATTTGATTACATCTCTTAAAAAATGGTTTCCAATGGGCTAGTGCTGCATCTTAGTACCTCCACTAAATGTGACTAAAAATCTGGGATTGTACAACCTTGTTGATGATGTGTATCTGTCACAAGTATTTGTCATTAACCTCTCAATTTCTCCTGCCCCTCCTTTGGCATGAGTTCAAAGCTTTGACTCAGATATTTACAAAAAACATTACTTGGCAGATTGAAAGGTTTTGTGAAAACAGAAGAGCTGCTGTCTAGCTAAAAAAGGATAGTGAGAATTTGGGGGAGTTTCTGATAATTGATTTTTCCATGACTTGCCATTTCTGATGGCTACATATTTCCTCACTCTTTATCTCCTGTTCTCCAGCAGCACAGACATTCAAAGGCTGCTGGCTCCCTTTGTGCTGAGGATAGCCATATTCCAGGACAAAGTAAATTTGCTATTGATACAAGTCACTAATGCCCATGCTTTCACCATTAGAGAAGTTGGAAGCTATGAAATAAAGGAGGAAAGAAAGTGAGAGAAGTGAAAGGTAAGTTCATGTCTGAGGGGAGCAAAGCCATCCTTGGCAAATGGCCATTGAACTCCACATGATACAGGGCAGATCACATAAATCACAACTTTCACAGCAAGCTACACTGCTCTCATTTTCCAGACACCCACCCCAGGACACTTGTATCCAGCTCAGCAAGGAACCCGAGTATCTGCAGCCGCAAATGAGACCAGTGAGAGACATACTTGGAAAACACATTGTCCTCAAAAATGCTTTGGAAAAAAAGACTAGATTACATGTTTCTCACACCAGGAAGTCAATGTTGGTCAATACTTCATAATTCCTGTCTTTAATATTTGCAACAACATTGTTACTATCATTGCCTAAGGATGCACTTGTAGGAGGAAATATTCTCTTTTTTATTAGACTGCCTGCTACAGGCAGAAAAAACAGCCTGTGTTTGTAAATGCCTGAAAGCTCACCCATTTTTCCAGTTACATAAACTGCCTTTAATCTTCTTACTTCACTTCCTAAACATAAATGGGAATAAACTCATCACAAGAGCTCTGTGATGTTCATTTCATTAACGTTTGTAAGGAATTGAGATGCTATGATAACAGGCATAAAAAAACCTGTAAGGAAATTATTTACTCTGTCTTCACACTGCAGCTTGAATAATTTACAGTATAAAATGAACACACCTTTGATGAAGGCAGGACAGAGGGCAGCAAATAAATTCCCATTGAGAGAGCACCCCCTGCCCTGCAGACTAAGGGGGCAGCATTCCCAGAGTGAGCTACTACAAGAAGAGAAAACGAAGAGACAGAATTTTCATCTCAAAGACATTGTCAACATTTCAAAATGTGTCTAACCAGAAAATAAAAATACGCAAAGTTTTCACAGAGCAAAAAATTCAAATCAATTTTAGGTTAGAAAACTGACTTTAGGGGTTTCAACGCATGAGTAATGCTGTCATAAACCCCAGAAATTTGAAAACACTTGAATTGAGACAAAAATAAAATGTTGGACAGGAAACTCAAGAGGGAACTTACTGGTTTGGAACACGCTCATGCCAATAATTCATCCAGCTCAGTTCCAATGTGCTTTCCCTCTCTGCTGCCTCAAAGTAGGGGTGCTGTGTTTAGTACACAAATTTCAAACATCTGCTCCTTCAGCACTGCCTAATGCCAGCAGGATTGCTTACACAGAAGAGAGCTCTCAGCACACCTGAGGAGCTGGCACTTGCTCACTGCCACATTTTCAGCAGCAAGAACTCTCTCCAGAGTTGTGCAGCATTCAGACTATCCAGGCTTTCTGTGTTCTCTCAGAAATGTTTTCGACCAGGTCTAGTTGCTTTTCCTACCTTTTGACTGAATGACTTTCCAACAATAGTGCTGATGTGATGCATTTTCCCTGAATTTACAGAGAAAAATAGCTTCCTTTAAAAACTATAATGAAATAAGAATGTGGTAAGAGAAAGTTAGATGGATTTCACACTCTCTCAATTTTCAATTAGGAAAGTTGGCTGAGGGTCTTCACCAAAACTGCTAAGTGCAGTAAATTACATGATAATGTTTTCCCCTAGAACTAAATCCTGCACAAAATATAGCTGCTTCTTTTGGCTTTTTTTGCTAGGGCTCTGGTAACATACATATTTTTCTGGTGTTTTGTTACCAGCCAATAAGCAGCTCCAACTGCACATACAAAAATTAATAACAAACAAGTAAACAGCAGCAGTGAACTTCATAATGAAAGTGTGATTTCCATCCTACAGTGATACCTACATATTCTGTGGCATCTACTGAATTGAAAAGGGCCAAAAGAGACAGAGAATACATATTGTATGAAATACTGTGCATACACAGTCATTGGACCTTTTTTAAATTTCATCAAACACAGTAGATCTTTAAGGCTTTCATCCATAAATATGAGCATTCTGACTTAGAATAATCCAGTGGGATAGAGTAATTTTATTAAAATCCCAAATCTCATTTCTTTTGGTTGCTTTTCCTTGCCCTTGTTTCAGTATCAGGCTGCATTTGCTGTTTGTTTATCTTTTCTCTCAGATACAATTGCATATTTCTAGGTACTGCTGCATTTTTGTGAGATTAAAAAAACACCAACAAAAAACTTCTCCCCTAGGTTTCATGTTTCTCCTAAAACAAGTGAATACCATATATTTGTAACAGTAAGCAGCTGGTTAAAAGAAAAAAAAACACCAAAAAATCCCCACAAAAACAAAACCAAACCCCCTTTTCTGTGATCTCCTGTGGATTTTTCAAAATTCATACCTTGTAGAGGGAAAATAAAAAGGTGTAATATCTATTATTAGCCTCTGCTATTCCCATCAGACTTTTCTGGGCCTGAATAGGCTTAGAGAACAGCTCTTACCAGGGAACAATCTTTTCCATGGGAAACACCAGCAGACTGATTGCTGGCTCACTGAAAGTTGAATGCTGACAAAACCATGAGGTGGTAAAGATCTCTAAGCTTATTTACAGACAACAGGAGCAGATTTAGCACAGGTCCTACCTCAGCATCAAACATGGAAATGAATGTGAAATAAAACAAGGCTGCTGGAGAAAAGACATGGAAATTGTCCTTCCAAACCTCATGTGTGCCTCTTGGGGAAACTGTAAGAGCTGATTAGATAGGAAATACATGTAATTTTCCACCTTTTGCTTCTTAGGAGGCTTAGTTCAAATCCATTTTCAATTATTAAAGTAAGTAAGTAAGTGTTATCTTTGCCTCTTCCAGTTCTGCAGTTCCAAGCACAACCAACACTGACACTATACACAGCAGATTTTTTTCAATTCTTGGTTCTTAAAAGCAGCCCAGCAAGAAGACCTCGAACATCAATAACATTTTAAAGATGATCAAACTGAGGTACTTGTCAACCAATTTCAATCACCTAAATGAGCCTGTGAATTGCCCAAACCACACAATCTCTCTGACTCCTGCTGCTTCCTGTACCATTTGGACTGAAGATGCCCAGATTCAAGGAAAAAGAAGAGACTGAAGAATATTTTCATAGTTCATCAAGAGCTGATTCCACACAGGTAAGATATAACCTCTCCCTCAGCCCTGCAAAAGCAGCATCTCAGCAAGCTCTCCTTTAGCATTGCCAATCCAGTTTCCAGGAGAGGTATATTGATATGCCTGGTCATGAAAAACACAAAATAAGGTATGAGACTTAACTGTATTCAAACAGCATTTTAGGTAGGAATGAGATTTTTCATTCCTAAAATGCAGTTCTCTTTCTGTAAGTGTTTTAAGTAGTCTCTCTGCTTTAGCTGTCAGCAGCATTAAGGTTTTTGGCCTTAGTACAGATGGGTTGCTGGGGGTGGCAGGTGGAATATCAGAAATCAGCACAGCCCTGAGCATGCACATGGGGTCCCTCAGCAGAGGGCAGGGACTCATCCCCACACCACAGCCAATCCCTCACTGTGCAAAGCAGTGGCCCCACAGTGGAAGAGCAATTGTTGCTCCAGGTAGGAGCAGAAGCTTGCTTGGAGAAGTAAGTTTCCCGCTGTGCCCCTTTCCACTGTGCCAACTTCTGCAGTTGTGGGAAAGCAACAAGTTGTCATCAAGCAGCTGATTTCCACTCTGTTTGAAAAGTGAGCAACAATACCTCAAACCCACAAAGAATGGGCAAAATGAAATTGCACCTGAACTCTTGCTGTGAGGGAGAGCAGTGGCTGCACACAACAGGTTCACCACAGGGAGGGACTCCACGGGCATGGATGCTCCCAGCTTTTAGTTCTGGGGAGGGAGAAGGAAATTCTTGGTGTCCCCCCATCTCCACACATGGCTGAACACCAGCAAGTCATGGGTGCAGTGAGTCAGAGGTGACTCTTCCAGCTGGATGCACCAACAACTGCCAACATCTCCATGCTCTGAAGCCAGTCCAGAGGGACACAGGGACAGCACAGCCCTGTGTGCTTGTGTCCCAGGCTGTGCTCCAAGGCCCTGCTACGCTTCAATGGCATTATCCCAGGAGCAAAGCTGCTGAAGGTCAGTGGCCCACAACATCAAAAAAGCCTGGAGAAGACTCCTGCCTAGAGTCCACATCTCTGCCTGAGGACCTCTATTCGTCTTTGAATGTGCATGAAACTTAGGAAAATTGGGAACACTTACTGAAAACAAAGAGGTGTCAGTGAATAACAAAGTGAGTAGCTCTGCGTAAGCCAAGGTACATACTGAAGATATCAGGGGAAAATGGAAAAAGTGGTAACACTACAATTCCAACCCTACCACCCTGGTTTCAGGCAGACTCTCTACTCTCTTGTGGCATGCTGACAAACTCTTTGATTAATGCTTTCCACATGAGATCACTTTCCAAAAGTATAAGGAGATGCAGAGAGGATTGCAAGAGTTGACCAATATCAGTACAGAGAATAACCATGCCCCGAGGTTGAGGTGCCTGTGGGCTGCCAGCAGCAGTAGAGCAGTTAGACTAAAAATGGAGTAGTTACATAATATTAAAATGGCTCTTGAACTTATTTTAAATGCAGTGATAAGAATTTTAACAAATTGTTGCTATGAGTAAAGACAGATCAAGGAGACAGACCATGACTTCTCCCTCTCTCTCTGACTCTAGGTTTTCTCTGAAACCTTTACCCTTCAATGAATAAATTGTGCAATCAACTCTCAGGAGATTTCATACAATTGCTTCAAGCATTTTCTTAGCAGCTCTCATCTTTAAATTTGCTACCATAAAGTGTATGTCTACCCAAAATATCCCTTTATATCCTCTTTGTCAATAAACTTTCTGTTTAGTGCAAGCTCCCCTTCAAGATTTTTCCAACCCATTTTCCCCCCATTTTGCTCACTTATTCAGCTGGCCATTAATTAATCACTTAATTACTGTCAGCAGTAGTATTAAATTCTCACAAACTTGCTACTGCTGTTATTATGTAAAATGCTCCTCCCAGCTGGGTAGGTTTCAGCAAACCATAACACCTTGTTGACTTTAGATAAATCTATTTATAAAATGCAAATGTATCTCTTCCTGGCAGGCAAATCCTTTACAACTGTTCAACAATTCATTATACAAAATAAAGAATCAGGAAGAAACACAGCTCTTCATCAAGTCCTAGCAAACAAACATTCTGGTAAAAAAACAAATTACTAAAGGAGAATATGAAATGGTAGCCCCACAGCAAAGTAAATGGGGTTATTCTGGTCCTGTGGCAGGCAGGGGTAGTAGAATACCCTCAAATACCCAGCCACACATGCACAGAATTCCAAATGACTGGCAATCAAAAAATAATTAGGTGTACCAGGAATTAAGAAAAGAGAAATATAAACCAATTTACCAGCTACAAGAAGCAATGAAATTATGTGTACACTCCACCAAACACCTACAGGATCATGGTGATGTTTCAAAGAAGGTATTGGCAAAAAACACCACCAGTTTAGGACAGGGTTACAGTAAACAGGCTGTATTGGACAGGACTCACTTGACAGTACAAAGTGCACAAATGCACTGAATAATCAAAAAAGAACCACCAAACTTTCTTTTGGCCATAAAATAGATTAGGGGAAACCTCAAAGCCACTTTGCATGTGTCTACATTTGATCTTGAAGTATCAATTTAATAGCCCAAGGAATCATTGACATAAATTTTTGTACACATTTCATTGGGAATTCTCTCTGGCAGGGGTTATCTGGACAGGGGCAGCCATGTTAGGGGACAGACACTCCTCCTGTTTCCTACTCTGCCCCACTGGTCACTGTATTTGCACTTCCATTCACCTTAAGCTGCCCATGGTGCTATAGTAAAGTTATACTGGGTGCAAAGGTTTTATATGTCCACTATATATTTTTCACAAAGAGAATAGTTAAAACACCTGACTTCCAGCTCTCCCAGGGCTTTAACTTAATGGGATGTGGATGCAGTTCACCACCATAAAGAATGTCACTGGCTTACAGCACTGCAGTATCTCAAAGCCAGGAAGGCAACCCGCAGGACACAGGGAATCTTCATACAGAAAATTTACTGAAATACCAGCAACAAAATGGACTGCCCCACTCCTTCCCCCAGGAAAAATGCCTTGCCTCCTTTTCCAGGATCTCTTGAGAGACAGCAGCAGGACTCTTGTGCAGCTGCACTTAGAGCAAAGGCTCTCAGCTCCACTTGGACCATGCCCTTCCTTCCCATCCCACAGGTCATTACTGCTGCTTTTTAGTGAGCAATATAATTTTGAACAGTCTGTCAATGAGGTATCACAAAGATGATGAAAGTGCCTTGCCCTAGCATCTAATGTGGATAAAATCAATGGTCCAAGGTCCCACGGGTGGTGACAGGGTCAGAAAGCTCAGAGGCCTCTGGGCTCACAGCAGCAGCAGCTGCACTCTCTGTTCAGCAGAGCAGGAGGGCAGCTCAGGGAACCGAGACCTGGCAAACACAGGGTGACAAATCCAAGTTATCAGTCATCCTGGGTATTCTTGGAAATAAAAAGCCTGGTATCCTTTCCCCAGGACTCAGTGAAATGAAGAAAGAATTAAATAATCAAGAACTGAGCGCAAAACAGCTCCAACACAGCAGTCCAGCATCCTTTCTTGGGGTCCTCAGAACCAGACTCCCTCTGTGTGTGCAGGGGCCTTGCACTGCTAGCAAATGACCTCCAGAAATGCTGCCTATCCAGTCAGGAATCTGATGGTCAGGATTATCCAAAATGGCTCTTGTGACCTTGGATGAGCCTCTTTGCTTGACAAAGACCTTGGATAAGTCTCTTTTTGCTGTGACAGAAAAAAACCCCTAAAAAACCATTTTGTGGGGAATATATGGCCTTGCTACTTTTTAGAATAGCATAATTTTTTTTCACAGAAAAAAAAAATCTCATTTTAAGAGCTATCTAAAATGAAAATATCTCCTGTAGAGGAAAATGTTTGCTCAGCAGTACTTCAAAAGATTATATTTGACCTGAAATAAAACATTGGTTAGCTTCAGGAAACTTGCTATTGTTCAAAATTTTTTCAGTTCATATATTTCATGCTTTCTTTATGCCTTTTAACATATTTTCAAAAAAAAAAAAAATCTCCTTGAATCCCGGGAGAAGGTGTGAAAACTTGTTTTCTTCCATTAATTTTTTTTTTTGGTTTTGCTTTGCCAAGACACATATTAAGTTTGCACTTGGAATAGCTTTGTCCCACCAGGTTGCTTTTTTAACGAGCTAGAATAAAAACAAGCTTGAATAGATGTATATAATAAAAATAATAGAATATATAGATTAGAAAATTGTAATATATATGTATTAGAAAATTATATATATATTATAGAATATATTTATTATAAAAATAACATATATATAAATAAACATGCTGCTCACCCCGTGTAAGACCACGGATGCTCTCAAGTAGAAGGTGAGTGTGTCACCAAATGCTGGTCACGAGCAGAGGGGGACAGAATCACTGGAGCCACTGCCATATGCTAGTGCAGCGTGTCTGAGAGAGCTCTGGGTCACTTCAGCTCTGTCCTGTCCCCTGAAATTTCCTCACTCAGAGCACCAAAGACCCAACTTTTTACCATATTGGGGCTGACAATGCTCTCTCCATTTGGCACACATCAAGCCATGGAAATGTCAGCAAAACGCAGCTTTGGC
Source organism: Melospiza melodia melodia (assembly GCF_035770615.1). Taxonomy (NCBI): domain Eukaryota; kingdom Metazoa; phylum Chordata; class Aves; order Passeriformes; family Passerellidae; genus Melospiza; species Melospiza melodia. Next base: position 104,583,446 of record NC_086196.1, on the reverse strand, counting down.
TGAGGGAATCTCAGATGTGGAAAGCAGCACAAAACCAGCCATGAGGCCTGAACATTCTCACGTGGGCACTGGAGAGTTATTACACTGCTATTTCCATCTCAGTGAGGAACAGCGTGGAAAACAGTTAAAGTAAACTCAACATTAAAAAATTCACTGACAATTAAGATGACAGATTAAACTGATCTACATGTAATCTGCAAACTGATCTGGCATTCACTGATTAATGCAGTAAATTAGATACTAACATCTCTCATGCAATGTTATAAATCACTACTTTCACTCAGCAATGCATATTTGGTGTCAAACAATTTCTGATGCTGGCTAAGTTATTATATTTGCTGTAGATGAAGCACTGAATATCTGTTACAGTTTTAGGATGAGATGATGAAAAGACACTTCCAATTTCTGATCAAAGTTACTTGATACTGGCTCAGATTTCCAAAATCCAAGCGGAAATTGCTTTTCATTGTGGTGGAAAACAGCAAAATAAACCAAACAGCACCAAGTCTGGACCCAAATATCTTTTAAGTGGATGCACACACTTGAAGGTAGAGAGATGCTGCTTTACAAACACAATGTATTTCTCAAAAATGATACTTTGATGAAACACCCATCTCTGAGTCTTACAGACTTGGTAAAATACAGAGCTCCTTCTTGAAGAAATTGCAACAAGAATTGCCCCAGAAGATCTGAGCATTTGGCCCAAACACTGCAAACACGGCAGAGTCTGTCTCTTGTGCTTTTCTCTGGGTGTTGCTCCCTGTGAGTCAACAGACCCCCAAGTACTTTCAGCTGCACTGTCACAAATTCACAAGGTGAGAGCATCCAAAGCTCCTGGCAGTGCAAGGCTCCAGCCTTAGCAACACCACTTCAGCTCACAGCTGTCAGCACTAATGAGTTAAAGCAGACTGTGGTGAGATGCTGGAGTTATTTGTAGCTGTGGAACAGGTGAGTCCCTCTGGTTTGCAGGTAGGCATCCTTCCCCAGCTGCATTGGCAGGAGAGGTTATTGCCTCCATCTGTTCACCACTGCTTTCCCTCCTGATCCGCTGATCAGGCAGCATGTGCAACTACTCCCTAATTTATTTCAGGCAAAGTCAGACAGGTGACACCAGTACAGCGATTCTTACCTACCCAAGGATTTTTTGTGACCCTCTCTCATTTCCAAGTGACAGCTGCTCTCTGGTCTGTGTTGAAGCATCTCCCAGACTCATGTGACCTGCTGAAAGGTTGTTCTCTATCCTCTTTTCAAAACCATCATTCTAATATGAGAGATAATTCTGATACATGATAATGTTCTTACTAGCCCATGCAAAGCACTCTGTGCAAGAGGGAGTATTTCCCTTCCCTTTCCTTTTTTCAGAGGGCATAGTGTGGAACGTCAGGCTGCTAACTCCCTTTACCTTTGCAGCTTTGGGAAAACTCAAACACAGCCTGGTCTTTATCTGAAATATTCAGATCAAGTCTGCTTCTAAACCAAGGGGAATGGGAAAAAAGAAACTGCAAGTATAGTCAAACTCTAAAGGAAATTGTCTCTCAATTTAAAACGGGACCTCTCTTTAAACCAAAGATGGAAATAAAAGGATTAGGTTATGTACAGGAAATTATTAAAGCTATTTTTTTTAAATAGTATTAAAACAGAATGGTCATGAAACAAAAAGCCCCAAAGAACATCACACCTAGTACAATTTTCTCTTCAGTAAAAAGCTGAAGATAATTTAATTTTTTCTGGTAAAGAAGAAACATTGATTACATTAATATAGTGGAACAGAAATTCCCTGACATGCATCTTAACAGTGCATCATGCCTAAGAATTCCTGTCAGTTGAAATTTAGTCTAGAACTCAATGATCACCAGGAACTGGGTCTGAAATGACTTACTCCTGAATGTAACAAGATATCCTTTCAGAAGCAGGCTGAATTAAGGTTCAAGACAAATGCTGCATATAATATAGATCTTAACCTCATTTAGAAGCAATGTTGTTTAAGGCTGTATTAAGGGATTGAGTTACTGCTTCTGCTTAAACAGAAGTGACAGAGTCATTCACAAGGGTAATAAAAATAAACAAGATAATGCAATAGAAGGAATTGCACCTCCTGGTAAGGAAGTAAGTGAAAAATTAATGTGGATCTTCTATTACCACTCTTTGGGAAGCAGCATGGGATCCAATCTCCAATTGCAACTCAATTTAAGTAGATTTTTCAAAAAGCCTGATTTGGGGTCTCAAATATGACCTACAAGACTCCATTAGAAGGCTCTGGGTTGCAGCTCTGCTGCTCCCAACATCCACTTCACTCTTCACAAACCACTTCTGTATCTGAATGTTCTTCCCTGAATGTGAAAGAAAGAACTGTTTGTGGTTTTTTTAGAAATATGTCTTCTTTTGTAGACCCATTAATAAAATATCTAGAGAGGCTGAAAAACATGGAGCTGAATTCACACAGGTTTCCCAGTGCAGAGAAGATTCTAGGTCTGACTGGAAGCACCCAGTAAAAGCTGCATGAAGGAAGCCTGTTTTGACAATGCTGGTTTTGTAAAGTATGCCTGGATAGCAACATTAATCTTGCACTCAACAGTCATTTAATTTCTTTCAGGGTTTATTCTAACAGACTCTGAATAAACTCCTGCAAAATAATTACTTTAAAATGATTGATCTGGCGTGGTAACCAGTGAGTCTTGAGAATGTTCAATAGAGAATCTGTTTGTTAAAGATTCCTTGCCTGACCCTATTCATTCACAAGTGAGAAATTGGTGGGCAGACCTTCTAGATTACAGGTATTAAAGCACCCACTGGCTTTAAAAGGATAGTGCTGTTAGAAATCCCAGACAGCAATTCTTCAACCAAAGCATTGTCCCCTTTCTGACACTCTGATGATGCGATGATGTTAAAGGTGGAATGAATTGCCCTCTGAAGTGCCTCTTTTTCTCTCTGTTGACTACAGAGGGACCCTAGAGACCAGCTCTGACACGATGCCTAACTTTCAGATAGCTGAAGTCACAAAAGATGAATACCATCTTGTCTAACTTCATACAACAAAGCACCTGAATGTCTGAACTAAATCTTGCCTAGGGAGATTGAATCTTGTGATATTGTGAATTAGATGACTGGTTTATTATACAGATTTTATTCCCTGACAGTTCAGTTGAGGTCTAGACTGAGAACTGCAAACTGAATTAGCTTTGCAAGTTGAGTTTAGGGGAATTTTTTTTTTTCTTCCATCTACTGAAAATATTTTCTGGCCTTTGTTAAAACACTGAAAAAAGCAAGCAGCATCAGCAGAATGTTGAGGTGCTAAAAGAAAGGTCATCTATATGCTATTAAGATAAAGAAATAGGGAGAAAGGGACAAATGCATTGCTTGACTGTAAACTGGAAAAGAAACTTTCTTCATGTCATCTGAGATTACTGTTTTGAGTAAGATGAATAAATGGAAACCATAATAAACTTCGATGCAGTGTTTATAGACCAGTATCGTGGTGGGCTTGCACTGTAGGAAGAGTTATTTTGCATGACTGATTAACATTTGGTGGCATCTGCCTCATCATGACACTTTAGGTTAGTTTAAGCAATTACCTTAATAGTCCAGGAAAGAAAGGCACCATTTACTTGAAAATCAAAAAAAGTCATAGGAACCAGGGAGAATTGTTCTGGGAAAGACAACTGTAATGCATTACTGCTGCTGCCTGGTACTGCTAGGAACAAAACCAGCAAGAAGAAGCACATTTATTATAATTTGAGGGGAGCTACATGAAGCCACAAATTAGTCCACATTCTACAAATCAACAATTAAGATGAAGACTACTTACTACAATATAAACTTATAATGGAATAAAAATTGCCCTAAAGGTTTTGTGATTAGATTAGACAGGCAAGAATGTTTTATGACTAAAGGGAAAGAGCAGAAGTAGGCTTGTCCAAATGAGAGGAACTGCCTGATTTCACCTGGGAACAGAGAAAGCTAGAGGTGCTCCAAAGATGAAACTAGAAGAAAACAGAAGATAAACACCATAAACATGGAAGACCATGGCAAAGCACTCTGTGTAAACATGAGCAGTGCAAACATCCCTTGGAACCGAACTTTTCCAACACAGAACAGAAAAGGTTATTTCCATTTCTCAGTTGTCTTAACCAGTTGTTAATTAAAAAAAATTATATAATAGCACAGCAAGATGTATAATTACAAATCCTCTGGCAGCTTCAGCCTCCTCTATGTGCAGTGAAAGAACAGCTGTAACTTAAACCTGACTCTTCTCTTGGCTGTGAAGAGATAAGCAATGATGAAGTAACTGAAGTCCAAATCAGCAATGTTTCTATCAAACCTCTTGTTAGGCTCCTCCTTTTTCAAAAGGACAAATATATAAATATAATATTTGATAAATATGTGGGGGCAGATCTCCAAGCTGATGCAAACAGTTGAAGCTCCAACAATTATTGGGATGACGTGCAACGTGCTTTAGTAATTTCACTGGCAGAAACTCCTCACAAGTAACTGCATAGTTACTCACTTCCTTTGCTTTGGGAAATAGCTCCCATGGAAGAAATACTTCCTTTTCTTGCCTGTCTAAGCCACTTGGCAATTTTTGCAGACAGGTGAGTCATTTTGCTACTGTTTTGTTACTGATGTGTACAACAAGAGTACACAGGAGGGCTGAGTTAACACTGTTGCCAAAACTTTGCACTTAATGTTTCTGGTCTTGCAGCAACTGCTTTCCTTTTGTTACGGCTTCATTAACTGATGTTCGTGAACATGTCTACATACACTGTTATTCCATGAGGTGCTAAAAGAGACAACAGTGTCTTTGTGTCTTTTTAGAAATCAATAGCAACATTGATCATATTACAGAAATTTTGAAATTTCATAATTTTCTTTTTTTTTGTTCTTTTATTTTTTGGTTTTTGTACCACATAACCTAATGCTGGATTAGGTTATGATCCACTTAAGTCCATCATTTGGGCTTAAGTGCAAGGAATATTCTGTAGTTTCCAAGAAAACATTTACTCTGGATTGTAGTGCACCCAATTCCACCAAAATAGCTTGGATCCCCGTATGGCACAACCCATCATCTCACAGAACCAGATGGATTGCTTTTCAATTCTCAAAGTTTTTAGGTATCCAAAGAGCAGCACTGTTCATCTGTATTCACATCAAATGAAAGATCTACCACTGATATTTTTGGAACATGATAAATGTTTCTTACAGAGTTGACTAATTTATATTTATATTTCCTTGTAGATCTGAAAAAACATTTCCAAACCTCTGCCTATGCTTACAAATTCACTGATACTCCATCAATCATGTTCCATGAACATTACACTTTTGGAATTGGACCTAGGATCCAGCTGACTCATTTAATTGCTTGCAACCTCCCAGTTATAGAAAACTTCAGCAGGCAGTAATTTTAAAAAGGGAGGGAGGGGAAAAGGTATGTTCTTAAAATTTCTTTCATGTAATAAAAACTGACTGCAATTTAAGATCTTGCCATCCATGTGTGACTTCTGGATCAATAAGCCTTGCTAGCAGGGCTTTCAAAGGCTCAATTCATAAAAGCCCTGCACACCTCATTTATGGAGGCACTTGGTAAAGCTGCCTCCCTTCTCATCCTCATGATGGAAGGCATGTCTCAGTGCCAGGCAGTAATGATGGCATTTTTGAGAACTCCTAGGGGACTAAGGAGTGTGGTTCCCATTAATTTGTGCTCCAAAGTCACCTGGCAGCTTTTAAACACTGCTCTCTCTGCCCACGTTTTTTTGCAACTTCAGAGTAAAAGAATTGCAACATACAGGATTAATGATACTGCCTGAGACTCTGATGGGCAGCCACTGGTTGTGAATTTCCAAATACAGCATAAAGGACTTTCATTTGTTAAAAGGGCATTCACTGCTTTTCAGAAAACTTAGCTCCCCGTTAAAGATTCTTAAACTTTTCAGGGGACAAAACCCCAGTGCAGTAGTTTTATTCAGCTGTCATTTCTATTTATGGGCCATGGATTTGATTTGGAATTGCAAGGTTGAGGCTTTTTTGTTTCAGCTGCTCTATTGCAGACTGTCACTGTATCCCTCAGTGTTGGCACCAAGGTGCCACACCTCTCCCAGGCTGGATACAGTGCAGGATTGTCAAAAAGTCTGTGGGTTGATTTAGTAATTGGTTTGCTCAGAAAGCTGACTGCAGTAGACCTGGCAGAAACAGAACAGCAGGACAAAGCCAGCAGGGCTCCTGAGCCAGGAAGGGGAAGGCTTTGGACAAAAAGAGCTGGACAGGGTCTTATAGCATGACTGGGGCAGATTTAGAGTGAGACCTCTCAGACACAGAAACCAAGCTGGACTTGAACTTCTCAGAGGAAAAGCCCTGAGGTACAGAAGTGCCCTGAGCCAAAACCTTAAGGACTCTACCCTATGAAGAAAGAGAAAGAATTACACCTTTTTTTCAAACTTGTGTGTACTGCACTACTACAGAAAAGCGGTGACCACCTCAGTACCCACCATTTGTATGTGTGACACTTAAGCAGGCTTTTAAAAAAATAAGATTCTTGCTGTTAGCATTATTTAATTTTCAAGCAAACACAGAATATCATCTTTCCTTACTGTGCCACATTATCTTCATTCTTGTTCTTCATCTTCCAAAACCTATTTTACTCATTAATGCCTCTGAAGCTCTGGTGAGATGTGCCACCAAAAGGGACTAGTTTCCATCTGAGCATCCTACATATTTATTTTTGCTTTTGATAATTTTAAATGGTAATGGATTAATTCTTGTGCATTTCATTAAATTTTGACAATTCAGTGCATTTCCCTCACTTGGTTTCTTTGCCGGTCCAACAGATTATCCACTTAGCTCAGTCTGGTTGATTGAGTGACTATCTGATTAAGCTTGATTGCCCTAGTTAATTAATTGGATTGTAAATGTTTCTTCCAATCACTTTCTAACTGGTCAAACTTTTTAATCATTTCCGCCATCTAGACCAATTATTCCTGCCTGATATCCTGTCGTTGGTTTTCAGCGTTAGCGATTTGTCACCACCTCTCCCTCTTTCTGTAGGGATCCTGCAAGCAAGGTGGACAGACACTTCTCACAGGAGTATGTACTGACAGGACAAGAGGGAATGGCTTCTAACTGAGAGAGAAGATGTTCAGATCAGATATCAGGAATAAATTCTTCACTGTGGTGAGGCACTGGCACAGGTTAGGCAGAGGAGCTGTGGATGCTCCATCCATGGAAGTGCTCAAGGCCAGGCTGGATGGGGCTCTGAGTAACCTGGCCTAGTGGGAGGCGTCCCTCTCCATGGCACGGGGGTTGGAATTAGATGATCTTTAAGGTGCCTTCAACCCAAACCAATCCCCAATCTGGGATTTTATGTTTCTCTTCTTTTGCTGACGCAGTCTGACTCATTTCCTTTCTGCTCGATCATCTCCCTCTTCTGCTTTGGCTTTCTAAGCTTCCCCATTGTCTCTCAGTTCTTCACAAAGATCACTGCAACTCTCCACAAACAAACATGGGTCAAGTTGCACAGTGAGGTCTTAACAACTCCAAACACTAGTCCTATTTGAACCAACAAAACCTTCCTAGAGCTAACAGGGAACTTCATGGATATAAAGCAGCACTCAGACCAAAACTATCCCTCTTTTGCAAAATCAAGGATCTCCATGCCCTCTGTTACAGGCTAGCAGTCTTTTGGGGTTTATTAGGGGAGAGAAAAAGGGAGAGTGAGACTCTCATCTACTTAGTGGAGTCAGTTTGCATAAATCTTTGAATCTGGAGTAATACCAGCTTAAAATCGTTGGGTCATCCGTAAATCATCATTGTCCTTCCCATTTCTCAAATGATAATAGCAAATCCTATGATTGTTTTAATAAATCCAAGCAGTTAAAACATCACAAGAAGTAAGTGGCAGCAATTAATAGTAATAAAAATAAGTTCAATTTGGGGAAAGCAGATTACAGAGTTCATTTTCTTTCACTGAATCAATGGCTCCCCTGTTGAAATAAGCCTTAATTAAAGGAGAAGGTCAGGATAAAAATCATATACAGCATTAAAAAGATAATGTATTGGCCAATTCTTCAAGGTGTTAAAAAGTACTTAAGACCCACAAGTGCCAACATTTGCAATGTCTCTTGAGCAGTTCCTAGTACTTCTTATGAACAGGTCCTTCTCTTCAGACCATTAAGGCTTTGGATTTTAAAGGCTGAGATTTCTCAATTCCGTTTCTTAATCCAAGCCACCTAACCTTTTCTGTGCTAGAGAGGATAAACCTGCTCACTCTGGTAAGGCACACCTGTTTGGAGCTGTGGCAGGTTCAAGCCTTTCCACCTTCTGCATGAAAACATCTATTTTAAAGATGAGTTTTAAGTGCATTATAAAACATTTCTCTATAACTCCCTCCTCCATATCTTAAAAACCCAAATATATGGCCAGTTTATTACTAAACAAAGCAATAGGACACTTTGCCCCCTTTATCACCAAACTGGCATGGCAGACCTATGAAACCCAAATTCTCTATATATTCAGGTTTGCTTCCTCCCTGCTGCTCCTTTGATGAGCACATGAAGGTTCTAAATAAATTAAATTATTCAACATAACCACCACTGTCTAAATCTGGCTCTGCAAGAAGTAGGTGTTCACAGCCAGTAACAGAAATGCATAATCACTAATTCATTACTGCAAGAAGCTACTCTACCAGTAATTGAGTTACTGTGCCTCTTCTGGAAGAAATGTTAAAACTAAATTTGCTTAATTTTTTTTTATTCCTAGCATTACAATAACTTAATTTTAAAAAGATGAAAGTGAAAACAAAGATAAGCCCCATAACAAGTTCATTAAATTTATTTTACTTAAACTGGCACAAACCACAAGTGAAATAACTTTCACTTTAGAATGACTTTAAAATTATTTAACTTCACTTCAGCCACCACCCTCATCTGCAAAGCAGTATTTTCTCTGACACAAGATCCCTACAGGATTAAAAGACAAGCAGGTGAGAGATAGTTTTTGGCACACAAGCTGAAATCAGAATAATCAGTCATAGCTGGTGAGGGAGCAGAGGTGAATGGGGAAAGAAGGTGGTCGCCAAAGCATTTGGAAGCAAATATTCTTAAAATAGTAAGGCTTTTCCAAATGCCTACTTAGTGAAATTAGACCCACAGGAAAACCAGACCAGTTGAACTGTATAAATAGTATAGGCCACTTGTTGGAAAACGCAGCCAGTCTGCCTAATTTTATTTTTTTTAAATGAAGAAACATAATGCCAACATACTGAATAATGCTGCTGGTTTCAATTAGCTCTGGACCTTTTCTCTGGCTCTGTAAGGTTCTTAACCATGGCGTTAATGCCAAAGGAAATGATCCAGCTTCTTTTACACAAAATTACCTGGACAGGCCGAGTAATATTATGGTAAATGTTAATCCTAAACCTCAGATAGAGACAGCTACTTCTGAAATAATGACTACTTTTCTTTTTTGAATCCTGTTTATTTTTGTTTTATAACAATGACAAAATACTGACTGGTCATTCTTCTGCTCACCTGTTTCCCTGTATTTCTGGACAGAGGTGGATCTCCAGACTATGTAAGATGACATGATTGATTCTACTGAAGGTTCATACCTTCACTCCTCCATCCCATAAACAGAACCAAGCAAATAATGAAACATAAAATATTGCCACAATTAATCTAGTGGTTTAAGAAAACTTCTGTAAATATCTTGCAATTCTACCCAAATGAAAATTACTTAAATGTTATACAATTTTTTTCCAATTAATTATTAACATCTAAATGAACTGTGTGCCATGTGGGGCTTCAATTTGAAATGTATGTTTAATTATTTTTATAGTGAGAAGATGCAGTTGCTGGAGCAACTCTCCAGGCATGTGGGAGAGGCCTCATCACCGCAGGTTTTCAAGACGCAGCTGGGACAGGGTTCTAGATAATCTCCCCCAGACTCCCTTTCACACAAAAAGTTGTGCCAGATTCTCTTTTGAGGTTCCTTCCAATCTGGGCTGCCCCGTGATTCTCTCTCATACAGTGCTATAATCTCAGTTTTCTGTTGGGAAGAGGTTAACTTTTCTCACCAATTTTCCAATACTAAGCCTCAAGAACTCATTTTGAAAAGGGGCTCACTGGTATTTCATTAAGTTCAGTTAACCACAACATCCTGTCATCGAATTAATTTATAAGACAAACTGCAAAAAGAGAGCATGTGGGAAAACTGAAATGATACATATCCGGGCTTTGTCCGAATGCACAGAAACATCATTTTAGTAATGATTCAGATGCATAAGCAATCCTGTCTGGAGAGAGCCCTTATTGATCTCCTGCAGCTGATTCATAAATCTGTTGCTGGAATATTTATCAAGTGGTATCATGAAAAATTCTATCTGGCAGTTATCATATTTCCTCAGACATGTTGTAAGCCTGTATTTTCACTCTTCCTTTGCTCTCTCTTCTTCCAGTAAAATCTCTTCCTGATCTTCAAAATTTTTCCTTTCCTGAGAGGTCCTGTGCTTTTGATCATGGATTTTGCCTTGAGTACAACCTTAACTCCAACTTTCAGAAATTTGCATACATATTGCAGCCATCAGATCATTACAGAACTAACTGCCTACCAGCTCCAAAGGTAATGTGTGCTTCTGTGTACTTTCAGTATCTACTGAAAAAAGGCAATTGCTGAGTGGACAGAAGCATTAACTTAATCAACAGCACACGGTCTCTCCCCTCTCCAAAATAAATGGTTTTTATGTTGCTTACTGAGCTTGAAAACTTGAAAGCTAAGTGCTTCCTCTTGGACAGGCTGAGTGTCTGAAATAACTGCTTTTAACAGCCCTGGAGCATCATTAAAGCTTTAAGACATTTCAGAAGCATTTGGTCTCCACGCCCCTTCAGTAAAAATTTACTTAGAATTGGTAAATCGAACACTGCTAAGTAAAACAATGTCTTGTCATTTACTTCTGCCTACTAATACTTGTGTCTACTTAATTAAGACTTTTGGAAATAAGTTAGCAAATTAATTAATTTACAACTTCAATAAAAAATCAGTGAGAAACCCATTAAATATCATAAATAAGTCAATACATTACTTAGGAAATGAACTCTATTTTTATTACTAGAAATTACCATCCACTATAAAATGCCACTATACCAATTACTTTACTTGTATAAGTAACAAATTTCTTAACTGATGTTATTAAATTAATATATTACTTATCTGCAATTTGTATTTTTTTTTTTTTTTTGCTTTGGCTACTGCACTTATTTAAATAGTAAGTTGTAAGAAAGAGAATTAGGCAATCAATAGCTTAGGTTTTACACACTGACAAACACAATTTGCTTCACATTTGAGTCAGTAATTGAAAGTCAATTGGTTGTAGCAGTCCAGGCAATGCTACCTGTTAGCTGTCCTGAGACAAAACCTACAGAAGTACAAGCAGTCTTTATATTGACTGTAGGGGCTCTCTGATCAGACTTGAATCCTAAGGTTGAGAAAAGACTGTAAGAACTTTCCTTCTATTTTATGGGAATTGGGAAATGCGAAGATATTCAAGTGACAACTAGAATTTTTTAATATTTTAAAAATTCAGAATTTTATCAGCATCAGAATCTCCTTAAGTTGTTAATTTCCCATTCAATCCCATATAAAAAGGTATTTTTCAGTTCAGATGAAATATTTTTTTCCTATGCAAAATCTTTTCTAAGATTTTGCATAGGAAAATTAAGCATTAATTAAGGAACTAAAAAAAATGGAATCACCAATATGCAAAAGCAAATTCCAACCTCAAAATTCGACATTCTTCAAGCCCTTGTTGTTTTTCATCCAGAGGGTGCTTGGGCACTGGAACAGGCTCCCCAGAGCAGTGGTCACACCACCAAGTCTGACAGAGCTCCAGAAGGGTTTTGAGATTGCTCTCAGGCACACGGGTGACTCTTGGGGTGCTCTGTGCAGGGCTGGGATCAATGATCCTCATGGGCCCCTTCCAACTCAGCATATTCTGTGATTCTTTCTGTATCTGTGCCTGTGGAAATGGTAGCCTAACTTACTAAGATTGTATGTACTCCTTAATTTATTTTTAAATTGTGTTTATGGTCTTCAAAGGGCTTAGAAAAATCAGGCTGAAGGCATGTTTCTATTTCTTAGATATTTCTTTCTCAAATTCACCCATGTTTTATGAGCTTCAGCAGCATTAAGGTATCCAAGTAGCTAAGCTGCCCAAAGGCTTCTAACAGCTGCAGAAAAATTAGATTTAGATTAATCTTTTCTTATTGCTTTCCCTATTTTCTCCAAGCTTAAGGTGTCGCCCTCAGCTGCTCATCACCACCTCTTTCCTTGTAAAAGTACACTGCCACATCTTCAGCTGTACACAAAAGGCTTAGCGACCTAAACCAACTGAAAATAAGAGAACAAGAGGTTTTGTTCTCTGGTGGCATTGTTCTTACACTGTCTCCTATAAGCAGGGCACAGGAGTAGCTGTTTGCTACAAATCTGCAGGCAAAATGGGAGATTTGCTCTTTCTTTTGCTCAGAATGTATCTAAATGGCCTCAGCTCTTGACATCCATCATTGCACAGCAGTGCTTGCTGCTGGTCAGAACTCCCAGCCCAGCACCTTGGGTTCACCCCTGAGTGCTCCCAAAAGAGGAGTTCCTGTGCCCACGGTCTGTTGCACTGAATTCCCACAGCACTGTGGATGACTTGTGTCCTTACACCAGCAGCAGAACAGGCACCATCTGTCTGAACACGCCTTTGCTTCCAGCACAAAGTCAGGCTGCTCCTTGTTGGAGCTCAGAGAGCACCTTTATGTACAAACAGTGCAATAAATCCTTTAATACAACTGGCCTTTGTGGAGAGCAAGGTAAATGACCAAAATAATGTATGTTCTGCAGCACATTTCCCTGTCCTAGAGAGGTTGAAAAGAAGGACATCCAGCTCAACTCAGCACTATTCCAAATAAATAAAATGGACAAAAAGTAATGTGTTAAGAGCTATAAGTAGTAATATCCTTCACTGACACGCCACCTAAAGATTTCAGAATGATTCACAGAGTCCATAAAACTGGTAGAACTAATATGCAGCTGCTTCTGGCACGGAGCACTGAATTTACATACTTGGATTGATTACATAGCTTGTATTTAAAAAAGTAACCCCCATTTAGGTTGCCCATTATTAAAATTCCACACATTACATGAAGCTATTAGGGGCTGCTCAGCAATAACTGCTTTGGAACATTGCCAAAGACAGGCATACTTTATTAGAATCAAGTTTTCCACAGTTGTTTAAAAAACAGCCCCAAAATTTGTAACCATGAACATAAATAAAAGATGGCTTGCAAGGTGTCTGTCAAGGAACCCCTCATCTGCTTTACTTTCTGTTGCAGAAAAGTGAAGTTGTCAGGATATGTATCTGGCAAGCCAGGATGAATACTGCTTCTTTTCTCTCCAAATTAAATTTTCATAGCTATTCTTCCCAAATGGAACAACAAAAAAAGGCAAAGCAAACCAAAACAACAAACTTGCTTTTAACTTCTTGAAGGAAAGTTTTAAGGCAACATTAGAAAAGATCCTTCCCTGAGAGGGACCCTATTTTATTTTTTTTAAATTTAAATTATTCATTTGACAAGAACCTTTCCTTCTGCGGCATCTGCAGCAGTCAGAAATCGCGCTTCTCTCCACAAAGGCATCAAAGCACTATGAGCTAGAAACAATAAAATTCTGTTACCTGAACTGCAGTTCTTCATGGCGAAGGAATCCACGGCTGCCACGCTCTTGTTCCCGTTAGGAACATATTCCAGTGAGATCCGAAATGGTTTCTCCAGGTGTCCAACTCTCCTTCGAAGCAACACCCATCTGGTCTCATCATAGAGCAAGAGGAAAGAACACAGGAGAAGAGCTGTAAGAAAGGCTACTGCTTTACAAATGCCAAATCCCCCAAAGGAGCAGCTCCACTTATGGCTGGTCACACTGTGCCTCCTACCCCAGTCCTCACTTCCCTCACAGTGCCCCATGCTCCGGGCCTTTCCCTCCCATGGATTTTGCAAAAGCAGGATTCTAAGCACCAAGATTTCCACCCAGCTAAGATGTGGAAACCCAACTAAACAGAAGCTTATTGCTCTCTTCTGTCACAATTCTGTGCCCTCAGATCTCTGCCTGCTGTTTAAAGGAAGCTTAACTCTCTGTGCAAAGCAAGCTGTGAAATCTGTAGCACACGTGCACATCCTCTTTAAATATCATTCCTGAGCCTCACCAAAAACTCTCTTAGTCACTCAGGAAATAAGGCTGTCTCCAGGGCTGTGCAATAGCTCTCATTCCCAGCACTGCATCACTGGTTCAGGTAACACATTTTGCTTCTAAAGCAGTTGGCCGGAACGTCTACCTGTGCACGAGGCACCACATCTAAAACATTCCATTTAAAACATTCCATTTCTCCTCCTCCACTTCCTGTCCCTCTTTTCCTGCCTTCCTCCCTCCCAAATGACAAAAATTCCCAGCAAGTAAATCAAGGAAGTGAATTAGCAGCCCTGGAGATTAACATCCACACTCCAAGAGTGCTACAACTTAGTCTGCTTGTTGCCAAGAGTAAATGAGAACACAAAGCCTGTATGAGTTTAATTTATTCCCTGAGACGCTAAAAGACATCACTGCCTTGCTGTCTTGAATGTCTACCTCCTCCCCTCTGATCAGTTGGAAGAACTTCCAGCCTGAGAGCACAAGAACTATTCCTAGACCCCTGATTCCAATTCTGTATCCCTCAAGACATGTCTGAAGGTAGACAGTTAAAATACAAGCATCTGTCTTTTTCCAATATTCTGGAATTCTGCAAAGAAAAATTAAAGTATTAAATACTTGTATACAATAACATGGTCTGGCCCATCTCCCTTTTCATCCTGGGGCACAGGCTGCCAATAAAACCACTTGACACCATTTGTGAAGGGCTGCTTCCCAAGAGGCACTGTTACCTCAGCAGTGATATGGATCCCATCCCCTGTTTCACTCCAGGTTATCAGGGCCTGCTCACTAACCACAAACATGACCAGAGACAAGAGATTCACTCAGTAAAGTCACTCAGCCACTACTAATGCAATTTTTTCACATTTCTCTTCTGTTACAGGAAGGATTCAGCACCAAGGGAAAAGTCCCTTTGTAGCATTCTGTGAGTGGTCAGCTGGAGCCTAACAAACCAACAGGGCCTAACAAAGCCTATTAGGAAATGCATCTTCAGCTGCAACTTTTGAAAGATGAGACCAAAAACGTATTCTGTTTCCTTAAGTTGTTTTCAAACACCAGTATTAAGCATTTTAGGGGAAGACTGTAATTATTTCTAGTTGTCAGAAATTTTTCATTGCCCTTTGACAAAATCCCACATTTTTTATTCCTCTTACAAAAAGATTTCCTTGTCAAGTACCTCCACTGCCTCCCTGTACATGTGTTTATGTTTGTCCATGAGCTGGGGAAAACAAACTTTTTTTTTGGGGGGGAAGGGAACCCTCTGCAACAGATCTGAGCACAAGAAGCTACACAGTTTATCTATTTTCATCCATTACAGGAATCCCAGTTCATCTATCATAGTTATCATCCATTACAGGAATCTCCTTCTCCAGAAGCATGCCAAAATCTGAATGTTATGAAGTTAAGAAACCCTTCTGAAAGGAAATATAACAACATGTGCATATGACATTCCCACCAACTGACCACCATTTGTGCCTGCTGTGAGCATGGATCAATCCTAAATTGCAGACCCTACACTGTGACACAAGCTAAGAGACTTTTCTTGGTTCCAGAGGCAGACACGTTGTTTGTCTCCTCAGGGACACTGTGGTGTCATTATGCTCCACTGAATTCAACAAAATTCCCAGCAGGCAAGGAAGCCCCTGACAGGTCTGTGAAGGACCTAAAGAAAAGTCCTAAGCAAGGGTTGCAAAAGGACCCTGCAACTCAGAAAAGCAAACACAGCTTTTTAATGATTTACTAGGTATCCTCCTCCCTCTTTTTCCATTGAGAAGAGTGAAAATAGACTGCTAAATTTCATTTTTTGTTTACAGTTATTTTCATTTTCATTTTCTCATCTCATCTTCCATCTTCTCTGCTCTAGGCTCCCACTTGGATGTTGGCGTACTCACTCTTTTTCTGTCCCACTCCCCCCAGAGATAAATCTGCTTTTGCTGAAATTAAATAGAATAAAGCATTGAGAGTATTTTAAATGCCTAGCTTTTGTGTGAGTTATTTCTTCTGATGTCATCTCAACTTAGGTATATTATAAGGATTAGAGGATACAAATTTCCCTACAAATAGAGCCAAAACTAACCCTAGATTAAATTTGATTATGAAATACAAAAGCATCTGTATGTCATGAAAATTGTTTTCCTCAGCTTCAGAAGACTGATGGATTTTAATTCCAAGTACGCAGTGGCTCTCAACGATGATTTCCATTTCTGTGCTACTGCTAACCCTCTGGATAAATGTGCCAGGAGTTTTAGGAATTGCTTTTTTGAGTTACTGGTGCAATAACTTTAGTTTGAGATTCTCAGGCCTCTCATAGTTTACCACAGAAACTTTATTAACTCCCAGAGCTGTTGCCAAGCAGGTGTTTTATATCACCACGACACAAGACTGGAAAAGGCAGACTCACTCAAGCCCAGATTCATTACAAAATATATTCATACTTCGTGGTACAAATGCCTACAATAGGGTGCCTGAGATTCAGGGATTCATGTGAAAAGAAATACCAAGTATCAGCCTCTTATTTTGGAGACAAAGATGACATTAACTGGTGGATTTATCAGGGATACTGAAAATAGCTCCAGGGTCAGCAGAGGCACCTGTGGGCAAATTCAGATAGGAATCAGTTCTGCCATCATTCTGTGGCAGATTTGGGACTCTGATCTCCAGACTTTCTGTATAAGGCACTGTATGACACAGACCCACACTCATTTGCACATCCTGTACTATATATAGGCTGCCTGGCAGCACCATCAGCAAGATCTACTTCAGCATAACCAATACATATTAGATGTTAATTAGCATAGCTTTATTAAATTTCTATCAGTTGTCTACATGTTATGAATCTAATTTTAGAAAGCATTTCAGCAAGGTAACAGAAAGCTACTTCAGTTGTCTTTTGGGATAGATGGGGAAACATCACGTAAGGAACCTCATACTGGAGTCATACTGACAGGTTTCTGTGCTGAGATGATAGTACAGAAATAGCACAAGAAGGTGATAGCACCTTTTTGCTCTAGGAGGAGGGCAGTGGATGTTGCTTATCTTGACTTTGATAAGTTTCCAGTACCCTCTCCCATCCCATCACCACTGACTGATGGAAGCTCAGACTGTGAGTGGGCAGTGAGGTGGACTGGCTTAGAGGGTTATCCCCAATCTGCCAAATGCAGCTGGAAGCCAGTCACTGGGGTACACCTCTGGTTTTACAGTGTTTTCTGTCTTCACTGATGGCCTGGGTCACGGGACAGGCTGCACTGTCAACAAGCTTCCAGAAAGACTGGGAGATGCAACTGATACAGGGGACAGTTGGGCTGCCACTGGGAAAGGCTGGACATTTGGGTCAACAGGAACCTCATGAAGTTCAAGAAAGAGAAATGTAAAGCACTGCCTCTGCAGAGGAACAACCTCAGGCACCAGCACAGGCCAGCAAGTGGCTTTGCAGAGGACAACCTGTGGGTCCTGATATAAAAAATGCTGAGCCTAAGCTAGAAACGTGCCCCCAGTGACAAGAAAGGCCAAGAGTTTCTCAGGCTGCACTGGGAAATACAGATCAAAGGAGTGATTCTTCCTCACCACTCAGCTCTGGAGAGACACTTCTGGAGGACCAGGTTCAGGGCAGCCCTTTCCAGCCCAAGACAGACACGAAGTGCAGAAGTGAGTCCAGCAAACAGCCACAGAGATGATTTAGGTACTGGAGCATCTGACATACAAGAGGAGGCTGGAATTGCTTAGCCTGGAGAAGAGGAGGCTCAGGGAAGTATCTCATCAGTGTTGATCCATTATGGGTGAATGAAAAGGAGACAGATTTGGACAAGGGTATCCAATGAAAGAACAACAGGCAAGCACAACGCACTTTTCTTGGACTGAAAGACCAGAAATTCCATTAAAACACAAGAGAAAGTTTATTTGCTTTAAGGGTGACTGAAAACTGGAACAAGTTGCCCAGAAATCTTATGGAGTGTCTATTTCCAGATATTTAAAGCGGGAGTGGATATAGCTCTGGGTAACGTGCTTTAGCTCATCCTGCATCAAGAAGGGAAGATGGACTACTCAATCTCAGGGGTTCCTTCCAACCTCAACCATTCTGCATTTGTGAAACACAGGACCCAAAAGCAAACAACAGCAGGTAACAGATTACTCCTGTTATCCTCTGCATGACCTCCAAGCACTCTACAGAGTGATCAATCAGCCCACTAAGCTGGCAACTCTAAGGAAAAAGGCATCACTTATTGTACCCAGAGCTATAATCACATAGCCTTCAACATCATGGCCTATTTCTACCACAACAGTGGCCATAATAACCATGATGATCTCTCTGGATACTGCCTCAAGCAGTAAAAAATTCTGCAGTTTAACATTTTAATTTAAACTTTTATACTACAAAGCAACACACTATGTTGCATTGCTTAGGCACTGCTCAATGTCTTGTTACAAGTCAGATCCACCAGGTCTTTCACTGAAGCTGCATTAAGAAAGAAATGGGCTCAGATATCTAGAATCTGCAGTATACATCAGTTTAGACAGAAACTAATAACACTGTCCTCTTCAGTGACAGAGTAACCCAAAATCCTAGATACAAATATTTTCAGACTTTAGAAAAGTTCAGACCTGGATGAGGGTGCTGCGTAGAAAGAATTAGTTGCTTAAAGAAAGCCTGGGCAACACCTGGGGTTTCTCTCAGAAGGCTTTTCTCCAAAACAGAAAACACTGCTGACAGAAGCTGAGCCCAGGTTTACACAGGAGAGCAAGGGCTACATTTTCAAATGGCTTCTTCGTACTCAGTCCTTAATGTGAAGGTGAGCTGGACACAACCTTTGGCCTCTCTCAGCTCTGCAGGGGTGAGGTGCTAGATCCCAAACAAGCCAAAGTACTTCTGTGTAGTATAACTTTTCTTCAGCCCCCCATCCATGACTCAGTTGGCCAGGCTCTAGGTTTCAGAAGCCACAATCCAGTTGTCATGGAAACTTGAGAGGTAGTTAAGACACTCTGGTTGTTCATGCAGCATATAGCTTCAGAAGGAACACTCTCCTGATTAATTCTAATCGATACACTAATGCTTTGGATGCCATTTTGCATGCTCCTCTGGGTAATGCCAGCACTGATTAATTGCAAGTTCAAGTCAGGATGATCTCTTAGAGGCAGTGCATTAAAAAAAAAGAAGTGCTAGAACTCTCAAGTAAAGTCTCAAGCCAGAATACTTGCAATCCTGCATTTGTCTCCCTTCATGGCTAAATGATTTTGAATCCAATTAACACTCACATACTCTTTCATCCTGTTAAAGAGGGGTTTCAAAATGCTTGATTGCAGCAAGCTTTGGGACTCCAGTTTACTCCCATGTACAGCAATCATCTTTGTGATCATTCCCCAGACTTCCAGCTAATTCTGGAAGGTAGAATTAATTTCTGTGCTGTCAGCCAGCCTGACACCTGTGCTGCCACCTGTGTCACCACCTATGTCTTCAGGGGAGTGCAGCTTGCACTGGCCCAACAGCAGAAGTTAAGTTTCACCCAGAATACTGTCCTGGCTTTGACAGACCCACCACTTTCTCACTTTCACAGAAAATTTGAAAGCGAGTCTTCAACTTACAACAAAAGTATGGAAATTATCAGCAAGAAGCCCCAAAGAACCAAAGCTTAAATCACAGTAAATCAGGGCCGACTGGACTGTGTTGTGGGGAATAAAGAGCTGCATGGGCCCTCCAAGGGTCATGAATCAGCTCATGGGCTCCCAGGAACAATTAATGGCAGGTTGAGGGAACACAAGAACTTCCAACTATCTCCTCTCCTTGAGACAAATGTTATGTGAATTCAAGCTGTATTCTGCTCTCTCACCTCCACTTTCCCAGAATAAAAATTGTGGAATTTAACAGACTCCTCGTAGCTAAATTGAATGACAGTGTGATTATATTTCTTCAGGTTGAGGCTCTCATGTAAAACACTCCTGCTGCTACCAGCACTCATCATGGTGTGGCTGCAAGAAAAATGCAGTGTATCTTGGCAAGGGCTTAGATTTTCTCTCTTTGGTAAAAGGTTCTGCAAACTTTTGGGAATTAAAAAATTAAATATAAATAATAACAGCTGTGTCAGAGTATTTCACATCAAAATCTGCCTGCAGCAGTGAAAATATTAGAAACTGATTTTTGAGAACAAAACCTTGTTAAGGGTGGAATTGAAATTAGCACTAGGAATCCAAATGAGAATTTTTTCTCTTTAATGGATAAATAGGGGAAAGAACATAACTTTTTCATCCTGCATGCCCCTGCATAATTATGCAGAAGTTTATAATATGTTTTAATCTTGCCTCCATACTGCTTCAGACTTTGCTTCAACAATTAATGGGCACTGCAGAAAGGAAGAAGCAGATAAGACCTTTTCAGGCTCCAGTCAACAGAAAATGAAAAAATGTTTTCAAGAGAATGCCAATAAAATTTATAGAGACAGGATTAGCAATAAAATCATCTACAGGAGTCTGGGTAAACTCTTTTTTCATTAGTTCAAACAATATAATACATTGCCTTGCAATTATTTTTAATTATCAACTTTAGAGTAATTTCAGTATACTGACCCTAAAATTGCTTAAATGACATCAGGTCCAGAATTTAAAGCTTGATAATATAGTCTTGGAAAATGGAAATGAATAAAAATACTGTACAGTAATGCAAGCGATTATTTAACATTAAAGGAGGAAATTCTTGATGTGCAACACAATTTGCAATGTTAATTCCTCTGCTCATTGATAATTTTACTTTATTAGAGCAAGAAAAATGGGAAAACTTTACTTTTTAAGGGAAAGAAAAATAGTATCCCTTTTCCTCTATTGATTTAATGCCGACTGTCTTTCTACCCTTTTCTTTGGCCTTTTGCATAAGCAAGACAAAACTGTAACTGGTAGGTTAAATACAGCTGAGACCTTTATTAGTGTCATTGGATCAGACCTTTAACATCCCTCTGAGTGGCTCAAGAAAGCTTCCCCACCCTTTCCTCAAAATGCCTTTAGAAGATGCTTTCACAAAAGTTTTGCCATTAAAAAGACAAAATTTTAAAAATTGCAATGATTTTCTTTCCTGTTATTCTTTCAGTGCTTTTAAGATGAAACTAAAACCACTGCCATCTCCTCCCAAGAAAATGTGCTGTAACTGTGCTTGGTTTGACCAATAAGCCAGGCATTGAGTAATTACCTTGCCTACAACAGGAGTCCAACAAGATTTTGACTCCAAAATGCAATTATACCCCCTCATGAGTGCTGGAAAGGAGGTTAAATCTACCCTCTCTCTTGAATTGCAGTGCTGGGTTCCTTTGTACAGCTGCTCCACTGGGAATTGTACAGCTGGGAAGATATTGCAATATGGAAGAAACTGCTTTAGGCTTCAGTGAAACACAAGTTGCCTATGAAGGATATTTTTAAATGTTCTACTTATTCCTGGCCAACAATGGAAGTTTACAATTAAGTCACTACAGTTTCTGTGGTAGTGGACCCTTCTCCTGTGCAGAGAGCATGTTACACAAACACAACACATGGGAAAACACTCTACGTGGGAAAAACTATTCAAATGGCAGAAGATAAAACCTACAGAAAAAATACCTGTCCTTGTTAACTTCCACAGAGTTAAAACATTATTTGTTAACTGCCTTTCTGAATGTCAGCTAGAAAACTCACTCATACAAAGATTTTGACTTCCTAACTTGTTTGAAGACAATTCCCTCCTCTGAAAATGTGAAGACTTGTATTTCAGCACTGTGAAGAACTGAAAAGGTAGCTGACTGAAGAATTGCACACTCACAATTAAATCTTATTCTTGTGATTACAAATGAGAAACTTTTAATGGGATTTAATACTGACTCAGCCCTGGAACAAAGAGCAGAGGAACTGCAGAGGGATTCAAAGTCAGACAATGAATTTATGCTGTATGGTGGAGGGCAAACCTCTTTCCAAGAGAGTAATCAATTTTCCTGTGGAAGGTAACCCACTAAATAAATGGCAGTGTTATTGTTAATTCAGTTAATCTTTTCGAAAAGTCTGTGGAATGAGTAAACCAGGTTTTTACAGGACAATTTTTGTTACTGACCATTCCAAAATGCAAACTTAGTGCTCTAGACATGCTAAGAAACTCATCAAATAAAAACTCTATCAGACAAGAGTGGATGAGACATGACAAAGCATTGCTGGTTTTTTAAATGACAGAACCAATTATTTTAATTAGCTACTTCATCACATCCAATAAACAGTTCTGATGTTTTTTGTGGGAGCTCCCCATGGACATGACATGGCTAATCACTCCAGCAAGAGCCTTCTGCAATTGCAAGTACAGTAGAGCTCAACAGCTTGCTCAGAGGAACGCGTGCATCTGGCCCTGAACTTTCCTTTACATTCCCCAGTTAAACCACACACAGCAGAACTTTCCTCCTGCCTCTTAAGCAGTACATAGTTGGAGGCACTCTTGGGATGCTAAAATTAGCTATCACATCCAAGATGTAGCCCCAAAACTGATGTGAAAAGAACAGCTCAGCAGACCTTTCTGGTGCACAACAGCTCTTTAGTGTCACCTCCTCTTGTAGCCCTCTCCCTGTTGGTATATCAGCTTAAATACACCCACTTTAACAAAGCTAACAATGCCAAAAAAATGAATTTTCACTCTATGAAACCAAGTTGCAGTAACTGTTGGCAACATGTAAACCCAGGTAATACCAGGAACACTGAGCATTCATACAAACCACAATATCTTTAGGTGGTTATACAGACCTCACAGCACCTCAGCAAAGAAATCAAACACCTCATTTTTCAGGTGGGTGAAAAGGAGGCACAGCAAGGTTATGTGATTCATTTAGTCAGTAGTTAGAACTAGGATCAGAGATAAAAGTTTCTCATTCTTATTCCTATGTCCTAATCCACTACATTGTGATGCTTCTGATGAGGGTAATTAAATTTCATGCTTCAGGGAGTAACTTAATTGTCTTTGAGGATCAGAAGGAAACTCCATCCTTTCAACACAATGTACATGGCTGCTTAGGTGTCCCAAAGAGTAGTTCTCATTTTTTATTTAAATATTGGAAGTAAAACAATCTAATCTTAATTACAGCCAAATACAGTCAAGGCTTCAAAAAAAAGCAAAATACTCTGAAATTATTTAGTTCTCAACAGCTGTGTCTGGGAGACCAATTAAACCAGGATTTTTGCCTCCACACTCAGCAATGGCTTTTCATGGCACAAGTAAAGGGAACATGAATATTTTATCCACTCACTACCTATCTGGTGGAAATAAAGCCATGAAAAATTTGAGGTTCAAATTTAGGTTCAAAGAGTGAGTGAGAAAGAAGATTTCACTGAAGAGAACAGCTGTGCTTGCTGTCTATCCTTTACAAATATGTTGCAATTACCTAGCAGCTGTAATAACCTAAACTTGAAAATCAGATATCAATACAGCTAAAGCAAGATTAAAGACTAGATGAAGAACTGCTTGAATCATCAGGCTCAGAAGGATTTACAGAACATCTACTGCAGGCATTCCTGCTCACTACAAAGTCCTCCAAGAGGCTCCTAAAACCCATTTCATCAGGTCAAATCCCATAAAAAGCTGTCTGGTTAGAAAGAAAAAAATTAGCCTAACTGGGTATTAGAGATTCCCAGAAACAAAAAAGGCTGGCAGATTATCCTCAGCAAATACCACCTTTCCCATAACTTCAGCTGTTTCCAGTCTTTGCCTGCAGCACAGAGGTAGCATATAATTGCACCGGGCAGAGCATGGTGCCATATGAGATGTAAAATAGATAAGTAAATAAGAATAAAATATGGTGCAGAACAAAGAGAAGCGAAATGCTTCCCATATAGCTGTACAATACAGAGGATATCTATGCACAAGCAATGTGAGGGGTAATAGGAAAGAAAATTGCAGGTGTGAAAATAAAAGATGCATTTCTTGATGAAAAACTTTCTTTTCCAATTTAATTTACTTCCTTCAAACACAGTAATTTGAAAGAAATGATTCATTAGGAAGGATGGGAAATATGAGGCTTGGAATGCAGACAGGTTTCATCCATTACTGCTTATGCAGCAGGTATTGTAAGAGTTACCCTGTTGGGGAAGGGGCCTTTGAATTGTATGACTCAATTTCGAATGGAGAAGGAATTTAAAATAAAAAGAGAGAGTGACTAAAACAGTCACTTTGTCAGTGTCCTCAAAGAGAAGGAACGTGGAGGCCGGTGTCTGCTCTTCAGAGCAAATGACACTTCAGAAGTCAGACAGATCATACCACTTAACAACTGAAATGTCAACTTTAAAGAGACAGAAATGCCACCAAAGTGAGGTTTGCTGCTGCTTTCAACACGGCAGCAGCCACAGCAATGTCCAGTGCTGACAGCAACGTCTGCCGCTCTTACCACATCTGCAACACATACACCAGTAACATCTGCTGGGTAGGTCCAAAAATGCTACCAAAAGTCAAGCCTAGTGTTTCCACACATGTTGAGACTGTTTCTGTCCCACTGATCTAAATCTCCTGCATTTAGTATTGGGTATTTCTGAAACAGAATCAGAGCAAACCACACTGAACATCCAGAAGGGAAGTCAGGAGTAGCCAACTGCATTTGTCACTGCCTGCAGGTACGAGTTTAAGACACTGTCTGGTTTCTCAGCTTCCCAGAACCTGGAGCATGGAGCTGTTTTATTTAGCTCAGAATACATTTGCCTGTTAGTCTCAACATTTGGCACACACACTTCCTTAGAGCATAAATAGAAAAGTCTTGACAAGAAACATGCATAGAGAACAGACTCCACAAGATGTTCCAGCATAATACACTGGCTCCTCACAATCAAATAAAAAGGTTCCTAAACCAAAAAGCTCATTTCCTTGGGTTAATATTGCCAATGAAATTTAAGGTGTTTTTGATTCTAAGAGCACATGAAAACATGATGACTGTCATTAGTATTTACTGATAAAGAAAATACCTAGGCCTTTTCATGCATTCCCAAAATAGCAGTCCTGGCAATGCTGCTCATCTCAGTATTACATTAAGTTGTTTTTCAAATTCAAGTAGTCCTTTATTCTAACAACATCAGTAATTGCAATTCAATAATATTTTCTGAGATAGCCCTTGCCTTTAGACACCCTTCTCGGAAGAAGACCATGCACTGCAGCATCCTGGAAAGCTCAGGAGCACAGAAATATGAGCTTAGCCTCAAAGAATAAGTCTCACTTACATGCTTACTTGTATTGGGCAAAGGCTGGAAAAAAAAACATTCCACAATTGCCTCACAGGGCAAAAATGAGAAAAAAGGTCCTTGCCATGATATTTCAATGTGACTTCAGAAACATTGTGACATTTCTATGAGCATCAGTATAAAAAGGTATACTTGGTACCTGAGGGTATTCTAAGGCTTGATTAAGTTAATACCCAGCTCAGTGAAAAAGCCAAACAAATTCAGGCACTATTCCTACCCTGTGACTTAAATCCTGTTTGCAATACAACATATCAATTATACTCTGAACAAGGATGAGTTTTTCTATATGAATCTGCAACAACCTTTGAGCACTTCAGAAAAAAAGGCTGCAGGAATGCAAAATATCCACACACGAGTGTACATATTGTCAGATTACCTATATGTAGGAAAAACTAGGGAGCAACACCAAAACTGCATTTCTTAACATTAATTATCTGTTTCATGCCATATCAAGAGGATTTTTCAATGTACTCTTTTCTAGAACTATTTCCTTGCTGTTCTTCCTCTCCTGAGCAGAACCATAATCCAAGCTCTGTATGCTGATATGAAATACAGTAAAATTTCCACTCTTTCTTCCCCCTCCCCCCCCCCCCCCCGCTTTCCAACATGGTTGCCTACTTCAAAGTAGAGTTTTGCCTTTTTCATCAAAATTTAGTTTTATTGACTCTCAAAGTCCCACAATGACCTCTAATTTTCCCTAACAGGCATAGCCACAAAGCTCTCTGGCTCCATATCTGCCAAGAACAATCGATGCTGTTCAATAAAAAACAAGCCATGAACCACAGCAGCCCCTACCTCTGCTTAGCTCAATGACTTTATGCAGTTTCAGCTTGTTCTTGGGTGAATTAGCTCCTGGGGAATTAAAGAGGTCAAATCCAAATGCTCCTGCACCCTTTTTGCTTGGGGAAATTGCCTCAGGACACACTGGTCACAAGGAGGTTATAGTTGCCTCAGCCCATAGGATGTGCTGAGCAGTGGGCTGAAAGAAGATGAAATTATGCTACAGCTCCATCAGAGCAGTCAAATGCTTGTGTTTTAGTCTATAGCTCCATTTCTGCCACAGCCCTGCTGAAAATATCCTTGTCAGCCACTGTCAGCCTCACACCAGCTTTGCCATTAGCCCACATTGGGATGCCTTTCCACTAATTAAGCAGAATTCATCTGACATGATGCCTAAACTCTCCTTTTCTAGACAGTAATTTGGAATTGACTGAATGCAGGGATAAGGAAAAACAGTGGGCAAAGGAAGGTGTACAGAGAAGGACCATGGGTATACTTCAGCTTCTATGGGCTGCATGAAGTTTTCAAATTTTATCAAGGACTTCAGCAGCAGCTTAGCCTGGTCACTGCTGTCCCAAGGCAAGAGAGAAAGGAAGGGCTGCACAGCAACCCCTGGCCTGGGGTGAATTAGTGCCAGGCCCTCCCATGCTCTGCTCATTTACAGCACAATTCCAAGAGGCATTTCTCTGTGTGAGCTAATATAAAAATCAGTGCAGAATGTAAAAATAATGACCTTTTGTCCCAGTAATATTTTACATTCACTTTCAGTTTAAGTCATTGAGAATAATGGAGAATTAGGACATCTGGTCTTGTAGGTCAAGAGAATTCAGTCCAAAGACCACTGTGGCCTCAGAGCAGCCCTCTTGTCACCTTCTCCCATTTTCTCCCCTCTTTGAAAACTGAGACAGCACACTAAAAGCTGTGGCAAATGCTCTCCAGTAGTTCTATCTAGCAAGTGGCCGTGTTTGAGATTCATATCTACAGAAAAGGCCCAGAACATGCCACAGATCCATCAGCATTTTAGAAGGTGAATGAATAAAGTACTTAGAAAGCAGAGCAGCTGTTTCAATTATAGCATTAGCAGCCCAAGTCCTAAGCACTCAGTGCTCCTGGAAGCCTGAGGGTGGGTAGGGAACAGAGCCATCTCCATGGATTATAATTAAAAGACCAAGGCAAATTGCACATTCAGAACAAACAGGCAGCAAATGCTTTGGTGGCAGTTGGTCATTTTCTGTTTCAGCCTTCCAGATTTTTGGTTTTGGTTTGCAAATGTGAACAAACCCCTTTCAGAGCAAGCCAAGTACAAGCAACTCCAACAATCCCATCCTGCTGTTTATATGTTTTGCAGTTTCTACTACATGGCAGGGTTGGGGAGGGGGAATTAAAAATTAAAAAATTTTAAAATTAAAAAATTTAAAAATTTGGGCATCTCCCTTCCCCTTCTACTTCCACAGGGACAAGTTTATATCCTGAGGCCCTTAGAGACTGCAAAACTTTGATTTCCAAGCAGGTAATGCCCCATGTAAATCACCACCCCACTGCAATAAAAGAAATGGTGAATCTATATTTTATATTTCCTGCCTGCTTATGCAAACAGTGTAAATTCAAGATCTTGCCTTATAACTTTTTTTAGTTAGACATCTAGTGTCTATCTCTCAGACAGCAATGATTATATAGAAAATAAATGGAATTGGCTCAAAAGCACACACAGAGAGATTCTTCCCTGGGGAATTTCTGTTCGACCACACACCACTGAGTGGACAAACAAAGTGAATTCAATTTTACTAAACAACTCTGACTAAACAAAAAAATCGGGTTTATCACTCTGACCATATTGATATATATGAGCATTCTATATGTAAAAATAACGGAACCATAGAAAATAAACCATATAAAATAAAAGAAACCATATAAAACCATATAAAATAACAATAAAAAATAACCATATAAAATAAAATAAAAAAGTAAAATGAAGCAACTGCAGCTGCTCCTGGAACAAGACCTGCCAGTGTTACTATTGCACAAGGTAATCTCCTGGGCTTGCGTACAAAGTGCCAGGGAAAGACATCCTGAAATCCTCAAACACCACTAAATAAAGCTTCAAGAAGTTCACTTATTATGAAAGGGGTGAAGCAAAGATGCAACACACAGGAGTACACCACAAGACTCTGCTAAAGGCTCCCAGAAACTGCAGCCTGAGGTCAAAGCAGTGAATGTGGCAACCTGCTGAGAGCAGGAACACTTTCCAGGATGGATGGAGGGATGGGGGAAGGCCCCCTCTGCCACAAGCCCTGAACTCTCTTTCCATAAACATCCCACTTCAGGTAACTCAGACATGGCTGGTGCCTGCAGAAGAGAGATTCTCAGCCCTAGAGGAGGAATATTTCCAGATACTTTGGTAAGTGGCTGTTAGATGGATAGCACAGATAATGGCCACCATGGACTGAAGCAAGGCTGGGACAGCTGGGATTATTTAACCTGGAGAAGGCTCTTATCATTATATACTAATACCCTGGTTTGGCTCTGGTTTGGCTCTGCCTTGAGCAAAGGGGCTGGACTAAATGATTTCCAGAGGTGCCTTTCAACCTCAGTGGTTCTGTGATCCTGCACAGGTAGAAGATGTTCCACTGGCTCAAGATCTTTGTCTTCACTATTGATTTCTTTAACAAAGCATGTTGAATTACTGGTGCTCCTGGATCAATGCTGCTGGAGGGCCAATAGTGGCCACATCTTCAATTTTTCCTTTTCAGCTGTAGACCAGAGCTTCACTTGAATGAACTTAATGTGCTCTGAACCAGGATATGTGAATAAGAAAATGCATATTTTTATCAGCTTATTGAAGTAACATTTGCTTTGTTCCTGATGATGGAGGGCTTGAAAATACAAAGAACTAGAAGAACATCAAGAACGATTAATGAAGCCTTTGTCAAATGTTTCAGACCTTTTTCCCCTCTGAAACCAATTTCAGATTTCAGAGTGAAACAACCATTTTCCTGTAAAATGTGCAAAAGTTAGTAAGTTTCAAGCAGCTTCTCCCTGGAGGGAAGCCCTTCAGACCCTATTAGACATCCTGCTCTGTACTTGGTTTATCTTTGTTGGCTTTTTTTTTTTTCCCTCTGATCACAATTCTCTATAAACAGAACAGGAAGGAAGAAAGGAGAAAAGGTTATTTCCTCTCGTTACTTTGTGCCAGCAAAGGGCAACACTCAAAACTCTGACATGTATACATGTCTTTGTAAACAGGGCACTAGAGAACATGGGCAGTTCATATCCAGGCTAGAAAACTCATCTCTTGGCAAGTGAGTCAAAGAGCAGGAGCCAGGAAAAAGGATAGAGGGGGAGATGGAAAAGAACAGCACTACCAAGCAAGGAATGAGGCAGAGTACAGAGAGAATGTGGGTAAGAGAAAGTCAGCCAAAATACATGCCACAGGATTAGCTGTGTCTGACAGAATCACAGAATCAGCTGAGCTGGAAGGGACCCATCAGGACCATCCAGTCCCGCTCCTGGCCTTGCACAGAACAGCCCAAGGGTCACAGTGTGTGCCTGAGATTGTTGTCCAAATGCTTCTTGAACTCTGCCAGGCTTGGTGCTGTGAGCACTGCCCTGGGGAGCCTGTTGCAGGGCCCAGGCACCCTGTGGGTGAAAAACCTCTTCCTAATCCCCAATGTAAATCTCTCCTGACACAACTCCAAGCCATTCCCTCGGGTCCTGTCACTGATCACCACAAAGAGATCCATGTCTGTTGCTCCTCTTCCCCTCACAGGGAGCTGGAACTGCAATGAGGTCTCCCCTCAGCCTCCTCCAGGCTGAACAGACCAAGGGGCCTCACACAGCTTCCCCTCAAGGCCCTTCATCTTTGTGGCCATCCTCTGGACACTCTGTAATAGTCCAATGTCCTTCTTATATTGTGGCGCCCAAAAGTGCTCACAGGCCTCAAGGTGAGGCCACATCAGAGCAGAGCAGGAGAATCCTCTCCCTTGGCCAGGTGGCACAATGCCCCACAGGATGTGACACCACATTCTCACTGCAGTTGTAGTTTGTGGTTTACATGAGATGGGCAAACAGGTGCTCTTAGAACCCTCCTGCTCAACTGTCCACAACAGCAGCCTAGTGCAAAGCAAACAAAGCAGCGTATTTAAATACTTAAATGCCAGCATGGATTGACTCTTTCACTACGTACACTCCTGCCTCAGCCTTGTTTTGTTTTCCTTTTCCTTCAGCGCTTGGGATGTCAGGGTACAGCCATGAGCCAAAAGCAAAGAAACACTCTGTGCTATTCAAAATTCTCTAAAGGACACCATGCAATCTGTGAAATGCTTCAGTAAGAAAGCCACTGGATAAAAAAAATGGAGTGATTTTTCTAGGGTGGTAAACTGAGCTGCACAAATTACAGTCCAGAGGAGACTTCAGGTCTTGTTCTTTTCTCAGTATAATCTTTTTGAATAATTGTGTACTTACAAACCCCACAGAAATATCTGGCAATATCAGAAAGAACATATTACTGAAACTTAAAGGTGTGAATCACAAAACCTATCTAAAAATGCCTGAGGGAAAAAAATACTAAAAAGAGTTTTAATAGTGACTTTCAACGTAATTTAGTGGGAAATGAGGAGATGAAGATGAGGACTCATGAGAATGGAAAAGAAGGAAGAATGGGGACAAGGTGAAGACAGCAGATTAAAGACAGAACTCAGCCCCCTGAAATAAGCAATCTCTGTACAAATGGGTGAGACTAGTGAACTTCAGTACATTTGCAGAGAGAGAAAAAAAATTCCATTACAGCAGAGAGAGCAGAAAGGCACAGACTAATGCCCCAGCTCTTGCAATCTTACTGATTTTTCCCAGTCTTATGTTCCTAACTTCAAGTCATGTGTGTTACTCCGGCAAAAGCTGATGGTGATCAAAAGATATTAGAAGCAAACAGCCTTTTAGGTTCAAAGAGTTCACCAGAGTCAAAGCCTTATCTCCCCCCTTCTTTTTATTTCTTCTTTTTCTTTTTTTCCTTCTGAAACTGTCAAGTCTCTAGATTACCATCCCTGATATGTCAAAGGTTATCACCTCTGAGGACAAACTGAAATTCAATGTTGGACTATTGCTTCAGTAGCATCTCTAAACTCTACTGAAAAACATTGGCTAAATATAAAAAAAACTTCTATTTTAATACCAATAACTAAAACAATTGTTGGAGTTCAATAATCACTCATCTCTAAACTTATCCTAAAGAAAAAAGTCGTGTTAATTTGAGGATTATGCATCAACAATGAATCCAAGGTGTCAACAGAAAGGTATGTAGGGACCAGGGTAGCTGGAGTGAAAAGAATTCAGCTGAGGCAGAGAAAAGGAAAACTTCTAGGGGCAGGAACATGAGACAAGGAAAACCTCTAGGGGCAGGAACATGAGACAGACACAGAGCTAATTGCAATAGGCAAGGGTGCTCTATTCACATTTTCATGATGTCTGCTGAAGCCAAAAAGCTGATGATTCATATTTTCACCCTTTAGCTATTCTTTCCCTATTTCAGGGTAAGGCTATCTTGACCATTCTGCTGTGCAGACTGTGAAGTCTAAATCCTTTTCTTGCTACTAAAATTCTTCCTGTAGTTTGTGGTTTAAACATTGTGGCAGGAAGACATTGCAGGAAGACATCCATGAATAAATGGGACACTTAGTCTCCAAAGAGGCTAGTTCCACTTAATGCATTTAAACCACCTAAAAAAATACCAGAAGGATGCTAAATGTCTGTAGCCTTTGGAATCATGCCTGAGGAGTAATGCAAATGGGCAGGACTCAGTTCCTGACCAGATCTAGGGTTGCCACCAGCTATGCTCTATTGCACCAACATCCACTGTTAGTGGAGTAATGAGAAACTCAGCAAGTATTTGTACAGCCTTTCCATGGAGGTTCAGATTCCTATCTAAATTATTCTTTTTCATCTGAATACATTTACCTACCCTTAGTTCTCATGCAAAGACATTTTCTTGTTGGCCTTTGAGTGCCATGACATGGTTTTCTCTTAGGTTGTTTTTCCTATGCACATTTTCTTCATCTTTCCTCACTTTCATGGAACAGAGGTCTGGAGCTGAATCATTTATATTCCACAGAGGTGTGGGAATAATCCATGAAAGCAAATAATACATGGCCTGAGCAGCACTTTGAGATGTTCTTTCAGCCAAGGCTGCTAAAGAAGAGTGCACAAGCTGACATTGTACAGCAGCTGTGTCCAGCCTGTGCTAGACACCACAACTTGAAACACTCAGCAAAAACTGCCAGCAGCAAAACTTAACACACATTTGAAAAGTTTGCCTTTAACAAGCCCATCCCCACTGGGGATTCCACTGACCAATTACTGGGGAAAGGATTCCTACAGTATTACTCAACCCCACAGTCTGGTGTGAAATTAGAGATGAATTCACCATTACCAGAAGAATTCCATCTTTCACTCAATCACATTAAAAGCCTCAGCTGCAGATGCATTCTTCTTTTCAGGAGGTGACAAAGGAAAGTTGAGCTGAAACTCTTCTGGCAGCACAGATGTCTCTTTAAAGACAGAGTCTGGATGGAAGAAGAAATTCTTATATTCCAAAGCATTTGAAAATGCATGAAAATAATATTGGGACACCAAAAAAAGATGTTGTAAACAGAATACTTTTTCACCAGAACTTCTCTATTTAGAACTCTGTCACTGCATATAAGAGAATGAGAAGCAGGTATATTCAGTAAAAAGGAAAATCTACAAGAAAAGCAAAATTGTATGTCACAAACAGTTATTCAGAGACTCCTGACACATGAGGATTCCTGGGTTCCAAAAATTTATATTAAGGCACAAAAGAGATGCTTTGAATCTCAGCTCTGGAAGAAACAAGCAAAATTAAAATAAGTAAAATTATACATCAGTGGATATTTAACATTATTTAGAGAGTTCCTTTGGATCCTTTAGAAGTCAAATGAGACTTAGTAATTAATTTTTTTTTTTTGGTACTGGAAACAATAGATGACTAATATAGGTATGATCCTACAAAAAGCTTCAAAATAATTTCCCAGAAAAAAAGCTTCCTAACAGGCAAACCATGAAACTGGCAAAAACTGGTTTATATCTGGATTCCACTAAATCAGAAATATCATTAGATGAGAATACTCTATTGCATTATAAACAATAATAGTTTCTAGTAATATTGTTATGGCATGAGTTCTCATCCAATGCTGAGTTTAATGAATCACTTTTCTTACAGCAACACCATGATATGGTCTTTGGAAATGTTATGTTGCTGTAGCTTTGTGATGAAATGTATTCATAGATGATTTTTGGCCAGCAAGCAGACTTTGCTCTCTTTGATTTTTCCAGCATCACTTCTCAAGGGAAAACAAACTGCTTCCTGAGGCAAGGACATTTGTACTTTGATCAAAGTTCTGTGAAAAGATAATTTTCAACATATTGTTTGAGCCTGCCTCTGCTCAAGAACCCATACTGCAGGATAAAAAGCAATTTTCTGAGCATAAATTTAGGCTTCAGATCACCAACTCCTCTTTTAACAAAAAACTAATGTGGAAAGCCTCAGTATCATTTGCTAACTTGCCAAGACTGTACTCACTGTACTTAAAATGTGCAAGTCTTGAGACCACTGCATATACATACACACAAATAGTTCAGTAATTCAAGACTAAATGTATGTCTCCTATCCTTCTGGGTGACTCACTCAGTGAAAGAAGGAAATGTTAAATTGTTTAAACTCTTCAAGATTGCAAAAAGTGACAGAACAAAATATTGAAAAATATTTAATTTGTATTTATCACAAACATCATTTTGAAGATTAAGAGAGTGCATTGTCTGTCTCCAGTCAAATACCTGCAACAAGCAAATTTGTTCTGATTTCACAGCTACATCAAAAGATATCTTAAATGATCTTCAAAATGAGGAGACAGAAAAAGAGGGTGAAAAGAATTAATTTCTACTATGAGCATGGTAACACCTCAATGCTCTAACAAGTGAGAGGCTCCTGTGTGGAAGCCTTGGCAGAGACACTGTAGGGATACACCTGCCCCAAAGTGCTTGAACTGTTTGGAGGAGCTGTGGAAAGGCTGCAGACCTCCATTCTCTCACAATACATTACTGTCAGAAAGCAGGTACTGACACTGCTACTTCTCACATTTTCATCAGCCAGTCTGTTCCAATTTGAAAACCTATCCAAACTGATGCTCCTATTTCCCTAGGTTGGTGGGGGGGTTGGTTTGGTTTTTTTTTTAGATTTTGTAGGTTTTTTAGGTTTGGGTTTTTTTTTTTTTTTTTTTTTTTTTTTTAAAGAAGAAAATAATTTTCAAAGTTTGAGAAAGCTGTATGTGTAAGCAGTGCTACAACACATTCTCAGCCCATCATGGTCACCTTTACCTTTGCTGTGTTGGATTGACATGCTCTGTTTTCTTCAGAGCAATTGTGGGCCGGAGGCAGAGGTGCTGGTGATTGCTCACTGCCCACCAGCCTGACCTACCCACGACCTTTACAGCAACTTTTTATTAAGAAGCAGAAGGCAAGGCTGCTGTCCAGCATCTCTCTATTCCCTGGCCTATCCACCAGCAAAACTGCAAACAAAAGCACCAAGTACTGTCAGGTGTGAGGGAGATTTTGCTGAGATCTGGGCACTAAACACAGGCTTCTCAAAAGCAGGCACTGAGAAGTATTGAACTTCACTCCAGGCAAAATCAGGGATGAACCCACACCTGCTTCACCACAGTCAGACCTTCTTGACTACAATCAGACTAACATTCCACCTGGGTCCATTGAAAGTTATGCAAGTTCACCAACTCATTTTAAAATAAAATGAAGAGACTTTGATTTTTAAGTAATTTTCAACAAATGACCAAGTGTTCAAAATATTTCAGCTTTCTTCACACAAAGAATACATTATTTCAATTTTCTACTTAACTGCTTCTTACTCTAACCTAACTTCTGGTGACAACACAGCAGCTGACCCTGAATTTCACCAAAACACTCATGATCAGCCAAGTCAACCCATTAATTCCAGTACCTCATATCTTTATATGGTCCTTAAGCATCCACCTACACACCAAAAAAAAGTCAAATTGGTCATAGCCTTGACACATAAATCCCCCAAAGATCATTTTCAATCTACAACTACAACAGCATCCTGAATCTCTTTAAGACACTTCAGCATCAGACTTCTCCAGCTGACAGCAAAAAGCTCTTGTGCACTGAAGCACCACACATGATGTTACACAACATGGCTGAAACAGCAAAGTGCTCACAGGACATTAATTAGCTCTAATTGAGCTGCTGTCCCAACCTGTGCCTGACACCACTGTGTGCTTTCTTTCAAACCTTTTCTGTGAGAAAGCCCTTGCAGGCAATCCAGAGCAAGTCCTGTAAACATCTCTCTCCATCAGGTTCCCTCATAATTAAATACCAGAGAGGGCACCTGCTGGGCATGTTTCTCCCCCATACAGTTCTGTCTTCAAAAAGCCTTCTGCTGTTAATCAGCACTGATTACCAATCTCTCTGGCACTAATTGGTGTTTCATGCTGCAAACCACAGCTCTGGGAGTCATACAAAGTTTCAGCAGAGGGCGTGACCTCTAATAATCCTGGCATAATCCTGTTGTCTGATGCACATGGATCCATCCCAATACCACAACTGTTAGTTAATGCTCACAGTACTGTAATTTGACAGAATGAAAGCAAATTTTGTCACTTTACAAAGCATTAGAACATGTCTTCCTGTAACACATCTTGCTTAAAACCTCAGGGCAGTGAGCTAAAACCAGAAATGTGACACTCTCAGTGTCAAACTCAGTTAGAGAGTGAATGTTCTAGCAAACACAGCCCTCGAAGCCATTGATCAGGCAATGCCTCCCTGCTCTTTTCAAGTTTTGATTACTTCATGAAATTTTTGCATCTTTTCTTCCCTCAGAATAAACAGCATATGTTGAAGAATTCTTGAAAATAATCTTTCCTTCAAGGGAAATAGTTTTCACTCCAGTAAAAATGTATTGTTACCTTCAGCTACATCATGAAACAGGAAAAGGAAAGTACTGAAAAATTCAATGTAGATGATGTGGTTTTAAGGGCAAGATCTCTCACAGTACAGCAAGAACATAACACAGTAAAAGAAAAGTGGTTGTTACTGGATTTTTAGATTTTTGGAGCAAGAGGATGGGACTGAATGTTTACCTTCTTTTCCCAATTCTGCCAGCAGCCATAAAGCCAAATGCTCAATTGGTATTTTATGTTCTAAGAAGGCTGGAGAAATATGCTGTACAAATTAAATACCTAAGGGAGGTTACCCTAGAAGAGAAGATCTTAGTTTATAAGTAAATCTTTAATCATGTGAAAAGATACATTTCTACTTACTGTTTGTGAATGTAATAGCTGAGTGTTAGGAAGAACGAGTAATAAAAACAATAATTACAGATAGCTGTAATTCAGCATTCTGCTTTTTGAGTGACTATGAACATGAATCAGCGCTCTTACTGAGGAGAGGGAAGTTGGAAACTGTTTTGTCCATATCCCTTTCAACACAGACATGAAATTAAGCTAATTTTTGGTCAAAATGAGTCTATTGTGTACAACTACACCAAGGCTGCTTGAGATCTCAAAGGTGCTGGTAGAAAGGATCTTTCAAAAATTTGTTTTCCCCAAAACTCTGCAAAACTCTGCTGGTGAATGTCAAGAGCAGTCTGGCTAAATAGATGTGCACTTGAGTTGAGAACCCCTATCTTCTGCTTAGAAGGAAAAATCAAAATCCCACCTCAACATCAGCATGATGTCACTCCAAAATGCACTTGTCTGTGGTAGATGCTTCTACATAACATAAAATATGTGCAAGGACAAAGCAAGCAAGAGGGTGAGACAGACCCTGCTGACTGGGAAACTCACTGAATTCCCCAATCCCTGGCCCAGCCAGCATTCAGTATTGGTTACTTAGAGCTGGTTCTGAGACACACAGCATTGGCTGTGAGAGCTCTAAAGCACAAACTGAGTCTTCCCCCATCAAACCCCACAGACTGTAACTCAAAAAATTGCTGCTGATTGCCGGAAGCAGGTTTTTTTATATTTCTGTCCCTCTCTTGAGCTTTTTCTTGCTCTTCTCTTTAGCCATTTCTCATGGTGTGATGAATAACACTTTGGTACAATCAGGCAATAAAATTGTCTTCCAACTTTATAACTTTTTATAAAATATAATTATGACTCTGCCTTTGTCATGCTCTTTGTCCAACAGCCGAAAGGTTGAAAGCAAAAATTTGGTCACTGACTCCTCTCCCTGTGAGGAGCAGAAAAAAATAAAAATAATTTTCATTCAAGGATTTTGTTTTGTCTCTTTCTTCTCTCATGCCTGTCTTTCATTACAAGAAGATCAGGCCTCTCCTTGTGCTGGAAGACTCATTAGGTGGTAGGTTATCACTCCACAAAAGCCATAACCTTTCTGTCCAAGCAGCCCTGAGGGAACATTAAGTCAGCATGACACAACACTTGTTTTCAATTCCTGAGAAACAAGGTTTAGAGAAGAATCACTTTGCAAAAATGGTCTTGCTATTCATCTGGAGGCTGAAGAAGCTGTAGCTGTGGGAACTATAATAAGAAAACTCCAGACCAAAAAATAAAGAAAAATTTGGTTCTATGAGGAATACAATCCTATATCTTCCTTTATAAAGTGTCAGGATGGAAGGGTGGGAAAACAAAATTCCCCTTTAAAATAGCGAATACAGGCAACACATTTTCTGCACTCATCACCTTTGAAAAGCTGAGGTAATTCTATACCTGCCATGATCCCTGGGTGCTGCTGAGGTGAAGCAATGAAGGCAGAGAAGCCCCAAGAGACCAGGAGGTGGTTGTTGTCAACATAGCAGTGACAGAAAGACTGATGCCAAATTAATCACTGGAAGGGAGACTCCAGCAGCAACATGAGCTGTAGGCAAGCACAAGGAAGCCCTGGGAAGGAAGAGCAGCTCTGAGGAGAGCTTTGGATTCTCTTCACACCACTCGTCCCAGTAGCATCTCCAAATTTGCGCGCTTCAGAGATGACACCCAATGCTCACATACAGCTCAAGTTCTGTGGCTCTGAAGTGGACCAGCCCAAGAGTACAGCCCATATATTTTATCAGAGTTCTTCATTCTCTGCTCATGTCCTTTCCTCAAGCTCCAGAGATCACTGTGCAGATGCAGGTGAAATGAGGAGACGTTAAGGATGGGGGCTGTGAAGCAGAGTGATGATTTCAATCTCCTTCTGAGCTTTTACAACACAGAGCAACACTCATTATTTCAGCATTTGCTCAAGTTTGTATTACTTTCTTGCTGTTCTTGCCATTCTCTCCTGAAAATTGTGCTGGACAATTTCAAGCATATGTTCCTCTGGAGTTCACACAATGTGCCTTGAGCAAGTCTGCAATGAAAGCCCCTAACATTTCTCTACATGTAATGATGTGAGAGCAAGGAGGTCTAGCCTACTTTGTAGGATTTTGTAAAGTATAGAGGGAAAATGATC
This sequence comes from Melospiza melodia melodia, assembly GCF_035770615.1. Taxonomy (NCBI): domain Eukaryota; kingdom Metazoa; phylum Chordata; class Aves; order Passeriformes; family Passerellidae; genus Melospiza; species Melospiza melodia. The sequence continues at coordinate 104,544,767 of NC_086196.1, read as the reverse complement.
TTATTCATTCTCCTTCTGAACTTTTCAACTCCTGAGAAAATGATTCTGCATCCAGCCTAAACAGAAGTGAAATGTTTCAGCTGCTTTGATTACAGCACCATGTTGTCTGGGAAACACGGGCTTAGAGAAGGTATGGATCAGTCTCTCTCTTAGGATATCATTAACTCCTTTTGCATGACAGACTTGAGCACCAGGAAAGAATAGTTTCCATGGGCAGCACAGGGAAATTCCAGAACTCATCTAAACACAAAGAAACCTCAGAGGCTGTCAAAACCAGAGCAATTTATACCACCACTTGACCTTCTCCTTAAACGTGTTAGCAAAACCTAAATTGCTGGATTGTCCCGTGTGGAGTGTCCTACTTTAACACCCTTGGATTCTTTGGCATTGTCATGAAGTTGCCAATGAAGCAAACATTACCAACTGATAACAGAAGCTAAGACAAAAAGAAGCAGAACACAAGGAATACAGGATAGGGGATGGCCATATTTATATGTCAGAGTAAACTGTCCTGTGCCACAGATGACACCTTCATCAATTCCTCTTTGCACACCCAAACAAATTCATCCCCAGTTATATATATTGGGGGACTGCACTGTCTCTGATACCAGCCTGTTCCTGCTGATAGAAGTAATTTGATCCTGCTCAGAGCACCAGAATTCTGGGAAGGTGCTGAGAGTTGTTCAAGAGCTCTGAAAGGATCAGGACAGGCAGGCCATAGGATAAGATTTAGATCAGCATTTAGGTGGTCAGAACAATCACTTGTTTCTGAAAACCAAGGCAGGATTTGTTAATGCTGATCTATTCAAAATTTTTTAAAACTCTCCATTTCTTTGTTTGTCTAGAAAAACTCTAGATGAAGGAATATAGAGAAGGAAGAACTTCCAAAAGTACAAATTAGCTCATAGTATTAGAGGACCAGCATGTAGGCACCTGGGGTAAAAAGGATGTGCAAATTTCCTCAGCAGCTCTTAGATAAACAAGGGTTTGGGATTTTAGTGCCAAAATGCTGGAAAATCCTGCTTTGGAAGTGTACAAGTGATAGTAGCAGCACAGAATTTAAAACTTGAGAAAAATTATAGACACCTCCAAAATGACTCAATTTTGCAGTCCTAAATATATAGGGAGAGATTTAATCTAATCTAAACTCTAAACATATATTCTGTTTCGAGTATTGAAACCTTGAACGTTGAATAAAGGCTTCAGTTCGGCTTTATCATCCATAAAACATGACAGATTCTGCTTTTAATCATGGTAACATTAAAAAAAGGCCAACAACCATAATGATTTCAGTTTGGGTTTAGAGCTGTTTAACAACATACAGAGCAATGACAGAACAGCTTTACTTAAAAATATCGCATCCCTCAAACTGAAAAATCCCACTATGGAAACAGAATAAAAAATCATGAACATGATTTATTCTCCTGTCTTTTAAAAAGAGACTTGTTTTTGCAAATTTAAGGAAGCTAAGAAAAGATCTTAGAAACAAAACCTGTTTTATGCCAAGTAGTTCAGGTGGGTGCTTTGCCTATGCAGAAGTTGTAGCATTTATCATATAAACAGAAACTCCTTCAAACAGATTTAGGAAAATCAGGAATTACCTCAGAGAAAAATTTCATGTAGTACTGAATGTATTATCTTTCAAGATATTTAATGACTTTCCTCCCTTTCATGATATTTAATGACTTTCACACTTATGTTTAAAGCAGAATGGTCACAATCAGGCCAGTGCATTTTTTCGTAAGGACAAAGAATTAACTACTCACCATACCAGCAGTCAATTTCATGTGAAGGAAAAGGTAAGTAACCATTTTCATTAAATCGAACCATGAATTATAATGCCAAAATTGGAACAGTTCAGAGATGTGATCTCAATCAATTAAAAAAAAATAAAAGGAAAATTATAGAGGTATAAGAGGTGTCCCTGATGCTTCCTGAAGTCCTGTCTGCTGAAGTGCTGCTCAAATGAACTCTACAATACAGCCAGCCAAGATCTTAATCACAAATAATTTATTTTCAAGAAATGCTGTTCTGTTTAAGCAAGTCTTTCCTATGAACATTAGCATTCAGGTGGAAAATTTAGATTCCAGCAGAATCTGTTCTGAAGAAGAAATTCCCTTTCTCCCTGACACAAAACAAAACAAAACAAAACAAAACAAAACAAAACAAAAAAAAACCAAAGAAAACACACAAAAAAACCACCACCACCACCACCACCAAAACCCCCAGTAAAATGAAACACTCTGGAATGACAAAGGCACTAGATAAGACAAGGCATTTCTGCAATGCCTATATTCACCAGAATCTATAAATAAAATAACTATAAGTATAGATACTACTTCCCAACAATCTCCTAAATTTCTTTTGGATTTTTGGGGATAGATTCTCCTCCAGTCTTAGTTTTATCCATAGTAAGCAGTTTTCTCAGGCCAAGCACACACAGAAAATATACAGGTTAATTATTTTTTCATACAGCCATACCTTATACTTACCTACTTATGCTCAAACAAGATTTTAAATGCACTCCTTTCTGCTGTGTATGTTTTAAAAAATTTTCTCCTTAAATGCCTCTAAATCCCTTGGGCTACAAAGAGGTACCAAATTTGTAGAGATGCACTGTATTAGTCTAAACACAAACTACAGGTAGCCAAAAAATGGTTTCCAGGTTTTTTGAAAGCTTCTACAAACTTTTTTATTTTTCTGTCAAAATTCAGTATTTCAGAAAACCTCAGAGTATCAAATTTTCTGAGCAGCTCTAATAAAAACTACAACTTTTAGCTCCAGAATGTGTTTGTGCCTTCCTCTGGGAACAGCGCGCTAAGATGAAACCTCCACAGCGATCCTTTCCTTTCAGCAGACAAAGTTTAAGAGGATTTTATGTTCTTCTGATCATTCAGGTACTTAGCAGTATGAGGCAGAGGTTGCCTTCAGATCTTGGGAGCCAAAGTCTGTCACCTGCAAAACAGAAGTGACCCACCAGTAGGACACGGCTTAACCGCGGCCCAGCTCACAAAGGCAGGCCAGTGTCACACAGGGAGGGCCCTGAACTGCTCCAAGACAAAGCAGTGACAGCTCTGCCCTCATTTCCATCAGTGACAGCTTGGGAAATGATGCTGCAGTGGTCAGGGCACACGGAGCTGAGCCATGCACTGACTCTCAGCGCTGGACTGAGCTCCATCAGGTTCACAGTCTTGCTTCCACCCTGGCAAAGCCCTGCTCAGCTTATGAAAGGCTGGACATGTCCACAAACCCTGCTCATGGGCTATTTCTGTCTGCATGGGGTACTCCCTATTGCTTTCTTTAGGAGTGGTTGAGCCACAAGTGACCAAACCTTCACTATCGGGCTGAGGATTGTGTCCAGTCCTTGAGAAGCTTGAAGAGATGGCACTTGGTCCAAAGGTTGGGCATCTGGCTACAGAATGCCCTCAGCTCAGGAGAGCATCAGATGCAATGACATGCTTGTGTGATGCCTTGTGAAGGCTTACCTAGAACAGAGACTAGATGGAATTAAAGAATAAAGTAGGGATTTCTTAGAAGGCCTCAATGGGTACAATGGGCAGCACAAGAGACCAGCCAGGGCTACACCCCGGGTGAACCAATAACAGTCACATAATGGATGACTGGTGACAGGGTCTCACACTTTTATAAGTTCTGGTCCATTAGCATTTTGGAGTTAATCCAATTATAGCTTTAGCCCATGAAGTACCATCCTCCTTTATCTCTCTTCATTCCACCGTTTGATTGCCTGACCAAGGACAGTCAATCCACCAAGATCTGGATTGGCTGTCCTTGGTCCCCAGCTAGAGAAGGAATTGCTTTGTCTACCTGCTCTGTGAAGAGAGCTTACCAGGCCTTAATATGAAGCTCCGACCCACAGACTAATGCAGCACAGAATCTGAAAAGTATAAAAGCTAAAACCTGAGGCATCACATGGACCTCTCCATAGAGGCCTGCTGGCACCAAGAGCCCTAAACTGGCATACCAGATGCTTTTGCACGCCTGCATAACAGGCTAAGGAGTACTCAAAAGTGAGAACTTGAGATATATCTGCAGTTAATTCAGAGAGGGGTAAATACCTGGTATAGATAGAGAATGAAATGCATAAGTCACTGCATAAATGAAATGAGAAACTGGAGATGCGCTTTTTGTCTGACCTGTTCTTTTGTTGCATTCTTAAGGTTACCATTTATCCATTTTCATTAGACCAGTAACATCACCAACTGCCTTGAGGTTCTAATAACCACTGCATAAACCAAGAGAATTAACTTGAGATATGCAGAACTTGGGTTCATCAATGCAAATCCAGGGAGACTTTAGTTAATTGCATACATTATTTGTGTATTTGTACCCAGAATATTTGGGAATCAAAGATGTCATATCTTTTTTTCTCCCTTGATATACTGACACTGCAAGTAATTCTGAACATTTCAGGGAAACAAAAAAATCACAATCACTTTTTCCTTTTGCTTGTATGTATTTGTGTGCACAGGGGTTCTTTCTGATCCAAGAGAAAAGGTGATGAACTTTCCACACAAAATATAAAAACAACATCAGTAGCACAGTCAAAGAGCTCTGCACAATTTTCCATAGTTGATGATTAGTTCATTTAAGAGACAGTGAGTTGGAAAATTAATCTTTTTCAAATTTATAATATGAACATAAACAAGAGCAAGTACTTTACTAAGCTATTCTACAGATTTGGAAATAATCATCAGTTTAGTATCAGGATTTTATAATCTATTTTATGCCAGGATAAGCTCAAGTGGGTTTTGTTGCTGTTTTCCTTTCCTCCTGCCAGGAAAAAAGATTTTTACATGCTGGAGCTGATTAGAATTCAAGCACCAAAGTTTTAACTCCTGAGCATCTTCACTATTAGCAAGAGTGAAGAAATGGAGGGGTGACCAAGCTCTCAGGTGGGACCTCAAGAGGTTGTTTATTTGAGCATCTGATATGAATTCAAATGACAAATCCTGAAGAAAGAAACTCTTATTTACAAGAATTTCTGCTAGCCCTATTCCAAAGCATCACAAGTGAACCCCTAATTCCTTCAACTAAGCTTATTCTACTGACGTGGAAAAGTAAGAAAATGATAGCTGGTGCAAATGAAGAAAGAAGTGAGAAATAGCTTGATTAACCTCAATTCCTACTATTTTTCTTTTTAAACAACAGGTAGTAGTGTCCAAATAGCTATACAAACTTTCAGAATTAAGTCAAGACAGAACAGAAACTACCACTACACAGTGTAACCTGTTCCTTATTGATCATTTCCAAAGGATGGTCAGAGAGGAACTCATAGTCAAACTGCACAGCATTTTGAAAAAGTTACTTTGATACAACAATTCACACAACATTTCCCATAACACCAGTAGCTTAAAATACATCACAGCTTCAAGGTTTAAAGCAAAGACTTCTGAGAAGTGTGTAAATGTGAGCAAGTATTTCTGCTTGTAAGATGGTGATGGAAGTTTCTGGAGAAACTCTTCCAAATCCTAGCTCAGAGTTCTTCAATTTCTGGTCACAGAAACACCAAAGTAAACCTTTACTTTCTACAGCTACAAACCCTGAATTTCTGCAGAATTTGAGTTTGCATTCAAGTTCTTACACCTGACCCAACGCTGTCTGGCCTCCTTCAGCCATGCTAGGTCACACTTATAATTAATTTACCATCAGGTACATTACCAGGCATGGACATTGCCCTAGAGAAGTAACTGTGAAAGTTACTGATCATCTTTCATGATCAGCTGGCAAGAACAAATCCAATCTCAGCCAGTAGGGCTCAGGGGCATAGAGGACCCCTGAACAGACAGGATTCCAGCACTTCCATCTGACAGTGACAGCAGCAGCCGCTGCACATCCCCACTTCCCATAGCTCGGGGGAGCCACAGCTTCAAAAATCTCTCCCCCTGCTTCTTTCCCCTTCCTTAATTAAATTGCAAAGAGTAAATAAGAAATACAGTACACAGAACATTTTGATGTCCCTCATGATTCTATTGGTCATTTTAGGGCAGCACTAAGATATTTTAAATCAAGGTCTTTGCTCCTGGCTCTGCATGTCTTCAGTCAATATGGCTTTGTTTGGCACTTTACTCAAGGACAAAGCCCAGAAATATACAGCAGGAGTCCAAATTTTAACCAGATTCAGATTACTTGTCTTAAAAAGATATGTTTCAACAGTACAAACTGAATTTGAAATAACTTATGCCTGGATTTCATCAGTTAAATTAAAAAAATAAGACTAAAGTTTGCTCTGAGGTTTATGAAGAAATTCAGACCCTTTTCCTGAAAAAGTTCAAGATGTTTGATTACTAAATGTTGATGAAGAAAAAAATTCAATTGACTTTTAAAGGGCAGTTGTAACAGCAAACTAAACAATGACTGCTGTTAGACAGTTTTACATGTTCCACACCTTGTTTAGTTCTAATTCAAGGCAAAAAAAAAAAAAAAGTCCAACAAACAAGAGGTGGGCTAGCTTGGAATAAAATATTTGATTTGTGAGAGAACTAGGTAAGTGTTATTTTTGTAAGAATATTATGCATCTGCACAAGCTAGTGAAATGACAATGCTGAATTTTGGTCAACCTTACTGGAAGCAGAGAGTAGGTAATACCCAGCAGGAACAACCCTCAGTTTACATCACTTATAATCCAGTTAACAATAAATTAGGCTTGACCAAAACCATAATAAAGCATTTCCTATAAATGAGATTTAAAAATGTTTACTCTGTAATCTCCAAGGAGTCACAAAAAATCACTGCTGTTGCAGGCCCTGCTAAAACCTGGTCCAGTTCAGTAAACCATATTATTTTGTGTATGGGGAGAACTACACCACTCTGAACGTAATTTTTGCCTTGGGGATAATTAAATGCATATTGTACCTTAAAGTTACAGCATCAGGCAGCTTTAGTATATTGAGCTACTTTAATTAGAAAGCATTTTACATATTTCTTACCCCCAGTTTGTTGTCTTAAACACGCTGGTGAAAAATGTTAGGATGGCTAAAATTCCTATTTTTTACTTTGCTTAAGGCACTGTTTATAAACATTACAATGAATCAGGCCACGGGAGTCAGAACTTCTCACTTACAGACTGGGGAGTAGTTTCTACTTAGATTTCTCTTCAAAGCAAGCCTTCTAATCCTTGTGTTTTAGAGGATTTTGTAACACACTAAATAATCAGTCACTGTATGCCAGGGACACACTAGCAACAGGACAGGAAGAAAAAAATTAGCTTTTTGTTCTGATTAAGCTCCCTCTCATCAGGTGACTGTGTGAAACTCTATCATGACTATGCAACCCAACAATTTGGATCAGATGGAACTTTTAAAAGACTGTATATTTCTGCATTATTAATGGGATATAGTAATATTAAACAAAACAGGAAGATAATGACATCTGGGGTATGCACACAAAAAAAAAGGAATATGAAAGTGTGGTGGAATCAGCTTCCTCCCTCACCCTCACAGGTGAGCACAGACCAAAGCAGCTCACAGCCCTCCCCACCAAGCTCCGGTCACATTAACATGGCTCCACTCACATCACCTCCCCCTCATCCTTTTCCTACAGAAAACATCTATTAAAAAACAGAATCAAAGCCTATTTTTGGAATGCTTATCAGAGAAGCCACTTGGGGCTCCTGACCATGAGCAAGCAGTGCAAAAAAGCTGTTGAAATTACATTTTAAATTAGGTACCAACTTGGCTTTATGTCCTGGGATGTATACAAAATATTCCCCATAAAGGCAGCAGAATGTAGTGCAGGTAAGGACAGGCCTGTCCATCAGAGCCCAGGGAAGCAGCCCCAGGCTGACAGGGCATGGTTACAGCAGGAAAGAAGAGCAGAGAAATGATATGCTGCCCATTCCACTGCTAAGCTGAGCTTAAATATGTTGAGACCCATTTTGAGACCACCAAAGCTAAGCACCCCAGAGAGCTGTGCTCATTCCTCCTTTGCCCTACTGCTGTACATTGCTAAATCACAAAGATAGCTCCTCTGAATTAAATACAGCGAGTGAATTTTAGGAAGGCTGAAAAGAATGATAGAATGTAATTTATATGCTGCACGGTAACTTCAGTTTAATTGGACATGTGTACTTGATGTTTCTTTCAAATCAGCTCTCACTGTAGATGGATTCAAATGGCCAACTATCTGATCAGAATGCAAATTAAAACACAATCAAAGAATGCAAGATGTTCACATTGATCGTGCAGATTTGACCCATTAAAGGGGAATTCAGAGCCATTCAATACCCTGATACTGATGTGTTCAAGTGGTTGGATCCAAGAATTTGAAACCTGATCGCTACCTCCAGCAATTTCTGAAGGAGAAAAAATTGCTATTGAAGAGATAACTAAGTAAAAAACATAGGTAAAGATAAGCAGAGACTTATGAAAGGAAAACCAGCTTTAAAAAAATACAGTCAGATCTGGTGTTGTCATTCCGATGTGTAGAGGCTTAGGAAATTGCCTCTGCTCCTTGTGCCTTGGTTTCTGGTGTCTGCAGAAGGTGGCTAAAATGGTTCTCAGCCTTATACTGTTGTGGTACCTAGACACAAACTGAGCATTTCATGGATATTGGGAGTCATGGAAAGCCCAACACTTCCTGTTAGTTTTAAAATCACACTCCATTTGTGTTTATAACCAGAGTCAGCAGATTTTTAGATAGCTTGCTCAGGCATTGCAGCCTGAACCAGGCTACATTGTGAGACAGGAGATGCTACACTAAATGAAAAAGCAAAGCTTTTGCTGACACTGTAACCTAATACCATATTAAAGCCACTAAGTAAAGAATACTTTTATATCAGAATGATGTATTTCATGTATCACATTTAGCACCATGTCTCCTTGATTGCAGGTATTTACACAGAACTTTCTTTCTTTTGAGAATTAGATATTCAGTTATTTTTGAAGTTAAAATTAAATATAGAAAGTGTAAAACACTGCACAGTTAGAAACTATAGACGCTGTAAGTGCTGCAAAGTGCATAGAATAAAAAAACAAGCCTAACTTCACTTTCCTGTGCTGTTAATAGAAAAGAAGTTTAGCTCAGTCTTATGAAAGAATAAAGACAATAATCATACCTTTATTAAAAATCCCAACCAAACAAAAAAAATCCCAGAGCATCAAAAAAGGCTGTATCTCATTGAAAGGCAAATTGCTTTTCAACATTTCCTTGAACTTTGAACCACGTGAATGGACAGACAGCTGGAAAACAAAATTCCTAAGTCCTTACACAGCCCACAAAGCAGCTGTAAACCTCAGCCTAATCACTGGAACATTTGAATTAGTAGTATTTCTATTGCCACAGCACCTTCAAGAAGCAGCACTGTATTAAGAACTGTATTAAGACACTACTCCTCCTCCCCCTTACCCCAGACTTCTGGGATGGAGATGGAGAAGGACCACCACTTTCACCAGGTTTTTGTGCCACCTGCACCAGCACAGAAATGAAGCACACTCTGTTAAAACAGAGTCACATCAGGTCTTGGCAGATGTGGCCATGTGTCAGCAGCAGCAGCAGCAGGGATGAAGGGCTGGGCTGTGGCAGTGACAGGTGGCACAGGGGATGTGTGACCACCACGGTGTCACTCCAAGAGGAGCAGCCAGCCCACCACTGAGGTGGACAAACGCTGCTTTCCTGGTCGTTTAATGTGCTTGGTTTTCCAGAGTGGGCACTAAGTACAGATGGTTTCTCTTGCTTGATCCCATGATCCATTTCAGCCAGGCTCATTTGCACTCAAAATGCACCCCCTGGGCTGTGAGCAAGACAGATGCTTGAATGTGAAAATGAGCAACTACTGAGTGACACTTTCTGTACACAGCTACTAACTAATAATTTAGAAAAGTGGATGTAATAGGTGTGTAGTCATCTACATCTCCAAAGTGCTCTGCCTCACCATGAATTCATTACAAATCTTCCTGTATTTGATGTCTTTCTCAATGTCAAATAACTAGTTACCTTTAAAAGTTTCTGATCATCATAGCTTTGGGGAAAAAACATTTTAAAATGTGAGGTAAGGCTTCAAAAGCTTGAAGTAAATTAACAGCACTTGCCAGTAGTATTCGTTTAAAGTCAGATGTATGATTTATGAATATGAACAGCTGGAAATATGACTAATAAAAATAAAATTTTATACAAAAGGTATGCTTTATAAAGCTCATGGTCTACTTAAGGGTACTAGGTACACAAAATAAAGAATTTGAGCAGAAAATCATACACAAGGACCCAAAGAAAAGCCTTACTCTCCCATTAATAATTATAAAATAACAGATATTTTAAGGCAATCTGATTGTTAACCTCCAACACAAGAAGGCATTAGTTACAGATGGGGTAACTCCTGCCCATCCTTATTGCAGAGCTGCAAATCGAAATGTGCTAGTGAAGCATGTGAAAGATAATATACTTCTTAAAAAGCCATTGTGAGAATTCACTTTGCTTTCGTTTAATGTCCCAAATCTGATCACTTCTGTAATGACACGAGATAGAAAAACAAAACTCTGCCACCACTCCTAAGAGGATGTTTGCAGCAGAAGTCAGTGCAAAGGGCACTGATTTACAGCCCTAGAGCACCTGTAGCTAAAGCTTTTCCCAAGGCTGTTTAGGAAAAAGCATGACTAAATCAAGGCAGGTCCTCCCCAAGTCACGGCTTGTGCTGCCAGTCCTGCCTGTGGGGACAAGGAGATCACTGATATTCTGGCATTTTCCCAGCAGAGTTTGGTATATTCCATATGGTAACCTTTGACTTACTTTTGAAGGTAATTGAGGCTGGAGAAAGCATTTATCCTGTAAACATCTCCCTTCAGATGGCAAGTTGTTCAGGCAATTCTCCTCAAATGTGCTCTCGTGCTGGCAATCCACACCATATGAATCTCAATTCAATTGCACACCATGGGATCATGCTGGATGAAGAACACCAGGATTCCAAAGAGCAGTAAGGGAAAAACATTTATCCCCAGCAGATCAAGCTGTTGAGGATTTGATAAAACACCATGATTCCTTCTCCTTCACAATGACATGCTGACCCTGTGGGTATTTTCTCCCTGTCTCCATCCTCACAGATCACCCTTGTTGATAGAATCGCAATAGATGGGGTAGGAGGGAACATAAATACAGAGCCAGCAGCGCTGGTATCACACTGAAGCTGATCAATAAGTGCACAGAGCTTCTGGCATTTTTGGTTTGTTTTCCTGGGGGTTTTTATTTTCAAAAAATGAAGCCGCTCTGACTGAAGTTTCACAGAAGGCAGGGAAGCAACATCTTTCCTCTCCTGCAGTAGGTTTGTGTTTGGAATTGGATGTTCTGGGAAATTCTCAGTCGAGACATGGCATAAACCCAGTGCACTAACTCCCATGAGAGCCCTGTCCCAGCTGTGCTCTCAGAGAACAAGCACCCCAGCAATTCAGAGGTGGCTTGTCACAGGACATGTGGCCTCATCTGCTCTGGGCCACAGCCATATCATGTGCAAACTCCTCCTTGGTGCCACCAGCCCTCCTTGTGCAGAGTCCTGTCCCCTCCAGCTGGGTGTCCTAGGGAGACTGGTGCTGTGGCACACATGGCATCCACCCCCAGAGCAGTGGCAGCCCTGGCATGGCCATGGCAGACCCAGACCGTCTGTCTGTCTGCTCTGAGCACGCCGGGGGCAGCACTAATGCACAGCACCAGTGCTGGGGAAGATGAAACAGGAAAGCCTTATAAATATGATGGCCTGGCAAAAGATTTTGAGAATACAGAAACTATAAGTGAGATTGAAATGAAAGCAAGTTTTGAGATACCTCAGTTACTGAACAACTGGAAAACAATAGTATGGCCAGACTGAAGGTAATCCCCTTTTGATGAAACAATATCCTCTGCCTGCAGACAGGTCCAAGGGTCAGAGCAGACCCTACCAGCTTGGCAGAAGGGGTCCAAAAGAGTAATTTTTAGGGTTTAAAATGTAACACAGTATGGTACTGTAATGATTCTCATAGGCTGTATGTAAATGTTATAGGATTTCTATCTTGTATTAGGTTGGTTAGTGAGAATTAGAATATCCAACACAGAAGAAAATTTATTGTATTGTAACGGGAACCTCGCTCACTCTCCCATCCCCTTTACCATGTTCTTGCCTTCTCTCTCTTTAAATCTCTCTCCCTCTTTTAGGCCTGCTCTGAGCTATGGCTGGCAGCTCCCAGCAGGGCCCTGCACCCACACCTTTGCAATAAACCTCAAGTTCCAAGACCTGGCTTCAGAGATTTCTCATCTCCATCCATCCCAATCATCCAACCCCAATCACTCCTACACACCAGAAAGGCACTTGGAAGGGCACAGGAGGAGTAGGAAGTGTAAGAATGAAATTCAGCATTGGCACCAACTTTTCCAGCTGATTTCTACCTTCCAGCGCTAACTGCTTTCATTTCATTCACATGCAGGTCGGTTTGTCTGGGGTTGGGTCGCTCTGACATTGCTGGCAGGAGCCCAGATGTTCTACAGGACAGTAAAAGATGTGTACAGGAGACAGGGGAGGCTCAGCAAGTGCAGCACAGAGCACTGGGGCAGCAGTCAATGCAAACTGGAATGTGAGGTTCACTTTTGGGCATGATTACACTGTCCTCATTTCCTCGAGAACGCTGACATTTCACAAATACCATCCCTCAAATGCATTCAGTGGATAAGGAAAAGAGCATATTATTGTTAATTATGTTATCCTGAAAATATAATCAGACCTAAATTTCTGCATCTTCTATTTAATCAAAGCATACAAACAGCAATAAAAATGCCCTTCCCATTAAACTGAGAAGTCTCTCCTCATTTCGGAGTTACTCATGCCTAAGTCTATTTTGAAATATTTTAACAAGATAGAATTGTACCGTGTAATTGGAAAAATTAAACTTAATATTTTTATACCTAAAGCAGTAATAAATAAGCCTGCATAAGCTTGCACTATGCTCTAGAAGCCCAGTATGTGTTTTTCTACTTGCATATCACCTGAGGGCTAGGTGTGCCAGAATATTGATCCCCCCAGCTCTGTCTCTATCACACAGCCACTGCACAATACTTGGGAAATGCAGAGAAAACAGCAATGCTTAAATACAGTAAATAATTGTTGCAGCACGACTGAAAAGAGATCAGTCTTTCCTGACCTCTGCAAGATGTGAAATTCTCTAGATATCTGCTCTTCCCAGGTATTACATGAACCCACATTCAAAGATCTCATAGAAAAGGATAAATTCACTTTTGAATATTGATTTGCCAAGGATAATGACTAAATGCAAGCTGCCTAAGCTGCAATGTGTAGCTTCAGACTTGATCTTAACTTTTCTGAAAGTTCACAGGCATTCTGATTGTGATAAGCATCAATATGAGGCCCATCAGAGGTACACAACATTTAGTAGAACACAACTGGGGCTAAGAAACAGAACTTCACCTGAAATGAAGAGATGAAAATCAGATCAGGGTTACATTTTCAGAAAATAGAATTATAAAAATGTTGGTTGGAAGTAATTTAGTCCAACTGACTCTAAGCTGATGTGCACCAAGTCCTTTCCAGGGACGGGAATGGAATTGATGAGATCCAAAGGACCCCATTTTCTTGCCTTTCCAAAAAACTGATATGATACTTGCTATTTTTAGTCACCAGAAACTTGCCAGCCTCCTTCCCAGTCACCATATTTTGTCACAAACATGGTATACCAATCCCACAAACACATCAGATTACTTTTTCAGGCCCATTGGGCCCATCCAGCACAGGGATTTGATCACATTCACCTCTGGAAAGAGTCCCTGACTTGTTGCTGCTCTGATGTTGGCTGCACTTCTCCTTCTCAAGCTATAACAATATACAAACAGATCTCAGATCAGGCTTTGCTCATGAAGACTCGAGTCAGAAAGAATATCCTTTACTTTTGGCTTTTCCTATTCAAAATGAACAAACATTTCTGCTGAATTTCCTTGTACTAGTGGAGTATTTCCTTGTACTAGTGGAGTATTTCCTTGTACTAGTGGAGTATCTCCTTGTTAGCTTTGATATTTGTTACTCATGCATCTCCAGCTGGGCTTTGATAGATTTAGCAAGAATTACCTAGGTCAGTGTTTTTAGAAATGCTCACTATTTTGGGTTTCATAATTTGACCTGAGGGTAAGAACTGACACAAGTTTAGGATATAACTTGGGGGATCTTTGTGAGGAACTTAAGTCCTTGAAACAGGCAATGGATAGTGAGGTTGGAGTCTTGGAAGTGTTGTGAAAATCTCCTGTGGCATTGCTAGCTGGCCAGCCAAAAACTCAGGCAGACTTAGCAGATACAAAGACATGGCTTGAAGCACAAGAAGAAAATGATTTTTGTGAAACAAAGAAAGTCCTGACTCAGGCCTTATTTCAAAACCACACGTGAGCACTGGATCATTTCCAAGAGACACAGCAGCCAAATGTTTATATTTTGGATGGTCCAACACCTAAATCCTCTTTAACAATGGATGGATCTCCAGGCTAAGGAAATCAAGACAAAGCCTTGCTTAGGATCATCCAGTAGCTCAACAGCTGAGCTGGACACAGCTCCTTGTTTTCTTTGCTGCTTAGATAATGACACTGGAGTTCATTGTTTGCATGCACAGTGGAGAGCACAATATATTATTACAAAAAGAGGAATTGCTAAGAAAGCAAGTGGAGAAATATTTGCGCACTAAGGACATGCTGTAAAGTGAGACCACGTATTCCGTAGCTCTTCATGGAGACACAGTCAGCAGAAACCACCCCAAAATAAAAAGCAATTGGGACCCTAGAGTGACATAAATCTGTGATATAGCATGTACACATCTAACATTACAAACAATCTCAAGACTAAGGAGTAAGGTCCCAGTCAGTCAGTCAGAACATGCTAACAAGCAGCAAGAGGTACTTGGATTTAATTCAGTGTGTTAAATGGATCTCAGGAGGAGCCTATGAGTCACAATCCTCTTGCAGGGGAAGCTCACATGAGGATCTGAAAGTCAGTGGCATCAGCACTGTGACAAAAGTTGTGTGGCACAGAGAGGGTAACATGTATGGAGAGATCAGATTATTGTCAATCAAGCAGCAACTGGGGAGAGAGGTGGCAGCAGTGCATACAGAAATGCTCTAGTGAGTCATGTTGGGAGAAAGGGAGCAGATTAAGCTGTTAACTCACTTGCAGACACTTACTCACTCCTCATAAAATCAGCACACAGCTATAATAGTTGTCACAAATAGTTGTCAAAGCATTCTTCCACAGTAATGGTGATTATTCATACTTCCAAGCAATACAAGCTGCAAGGCAAGGAATGCTAATGAACAAGCTGTCAGCTGTAACACACGGCATTCCAACTACCTGGTCAGAAAAGGATCAGATCTTTGTAAGAGCACCCAATGTTAAAATTATTAAGAAGGATTTGTGAACAAGACACTATTGGGAATCTCATAAGCAAACCTTGGCAATCCACCTGTATCCTGGCCTGCACCAAAAGCAGCACGGCCAGCTGGGCAAGGGATGGGACCCTGCCCCTCTACTCTGTCCTTGTGAGACCCCAACTGGAGTGCTGCACCCAACATGAGAAGGACATGGGTCTGTTGAAATGAGTCCAGAGGAAGTCACCAAGATGACCAAAGTGCTGGAGCACCTCTCCTGTGAGGACAGGCAGAGAGAATGGGGAGTGCTCATCGTGGAAGAAAAGGCTATGGGGAGAGCTCACCATCACCTTCCAGTACCTGGAGGGGACTACAAGAAAATTTACAAAGGTATGGAGTGATAGAACAAGGGGAGTGGCTTTAGACTGACAGAGGGAAGATTTAGATATTAGGAAGAAATTCTTTACTGTAAATGTGGTGTGACACTGGCACAGTTTGTCCAGAGAAGCTGTGGCTGCCCCATCCCTGGAAGTGTTCAAGGCCAGGCTGGATGGGGCTCTGGGCAACCTGGGATAGTGGAAGGTGTCCCTACCCACGGCAGTGGGGTTAGAAATAGATGGTCTAGGAGGTCCCTTCCAACACAGACTGTGCTATGGTTCTATGATTCTTTGACAATTTCTGAATAAAGGTATTTCCATCTGAAATAGAAATTGTTCTGGAAAAAAATAGGATAGAAATATACCAACCTTAGTTCTACTTCTATCTCAAAAAAGTTGTCATTTCATGGTGGAATTTCTGTTTCATCTGATAATTCTGTTTCCCCAGAAAGAGGGATCAATACTCACCCCACCCCAAACAAGAGAGAAATACCAGCAGAGACTCAGAAAGAACAATGCGGGGACTCATAAAGAGTGGTCCAAGCTGTGGGTGTACCACGTGCAGCAGGATACATTCCAGGCTCTTCTGCAGGACAGAAGAGAGGGGCATGACAAGGAACACACACACCCACCCCTTGGAAAGGTGTTGGCTTTCTTTCAACATAAAACAATTCAAGCTAAAAGAAAAAAGAACTAACGACAAAAAAACCTCCTAACATGTTCTTTTATTAACCTACTCTTTCAAAGCCTATAGTAGCTACAGAAAACACCAGATTAAGAAAAAACAAAAGGATAAAATCTAAGATGAAGAAAAGCAGATAATTCAGCATCAACATAAAGTCTTTTGAAAAGCCTATTCCAGTCCTGGAAACTGAATATTAGCCCAAGAAAGGTCTGATCTAACCTGTGCTCTTTAATGGTTCTCAAAGCCAAAGGTCAGCTTTTACATTTGGGTCAGCTATGAGGTTTGGCCACCTCTCCAAGCCCACATGTTAAAACAGGGCAAGCCATATTAGACATGAACACAATCCCCCACCCACCTGTGGATCCATCACAAGGCGTCAGCAGCCTGCAGAGTGTGATGCTGAGGGCTGAATGCCCTGCTGGCTGCTTGTGCATTTCTGATGGAACAGCATGGGGGAGATCTGTAAACTGTACCAGAGAAACAACAAAGGAAATTGTGAAAAGGAAGGATACCTAATTCAGCAGATTCCAAGTGAACACATCTCCACTGATTCAGTCAGGAGTAAGGAATTAATGAATTTTCAAAGACCACTTGAGATCTGATGAAGCTGTACGTAACTTAAGGACATGAAAGTTTTCAACACCAGCACTCTGTGCTGGAAGGATTCAACTTATGCTGAAGTATCACACTGAACTAGATAGTGGATAATGGTGTGTGAAGAGCTGAAGAATAAAAAGAGAGCTCAGCAGATTCCAAAATTTCATTCTTTACAACTGTGCCTCTGCATCACTGGTACTGCTTATCTTTCCAGAACAGGGCTTTCCTGACACTTGTCCTACTCAAGGAAACCAGGTTTGATCTCACACTTATATTAACAATTTCTGAAAGAGATTAATGCTGATAACTGTAACAATAAGTAGAGATTTGGGTTAATCTTAGAATCTTTATAGCAGGAAGCTTTATTCTCAGAATGTTTGGAATTGAGCTCTTAAACTTAGATACTAATTAAATTTGTTCTGAGATGGAAAAAACAAAGACTCCCTGTGATAAGAAAATTAGTACAAAACAGAACAACAGGAACACAGGGCTGGGCAGTAGCCTCCAGTCTGACCTAACCCTCCCTATGCTGCAAAACTGTCAGATATCAATATCTGACAATTACCTTCTTCTGATAAGCAAAGCTTATGAACAGTTCAAGGCCAGGCACCTTCCACCCTGCAGGTCAAGGGAACCTTTCCAACTAACAGGAGAATATTCTGTCCAGCTTTACATACTGGCCGGTGCTGGCAATTAGTGCTAGGCTTGGCAAGATCCCACCACTACCACCACCACTGATAGCAACACTCACTGCAGCAAGAGAGATAAATGATCATATGAAGTTGTCAATATGAAGTTGTCACAGGTGTGTCTTCTAGCCTGCATGAAGTCAGGAAAAACCTCCAGCCTCAGTGGTGGTACAGAGTACTACACTCCCTCTGTAGGAATTGAAAATTTTAGAATCTCTCCAAATGTCAAGCTTTGCCCAACACGCACAATTCAGAGCAGGTTTCATTTCACACAGACAAATGTGTCTGTTACTATATCCAGTGAACTCTGGGAGGCATTTTAAGTTATCTTACCTGCTCTGGGTCACAGTCTAACTTGAACACTGAATTGATTCCATCTATTATTCTATTTTATCAGGCTAAAGCCATGAAAATCCCTAGCTAAAATTTTGCTTTTAGCACTTAGACAGCTGAAGGATGGGATCCCAATTATAACCCAATTATGCAATAGAGAAACAGTACTCACAGAAAACAACAACAAAAAAATAAGCCAGCCAAAAAAAAAATCAGTATAACCAGTGTGATGACAAAAATTCTTCAAGGCTCAGAGCAAGCATTCAGCAGGACATAGGCTCAAAAAATAAGAATTCTAACACCACTACACAACTGTGACACAAGACTGCAGGGCTCTGAATACAGAGCTGTGATGAGTCTCTTAACATTTCTTCCAATCTGCTATCTGTGGGACAACAGAAAGGATGTAATAAAAAACTTATTATTTGATAAAGTCTAGCAGATTTTTACTTGAAAGGTGTTGCTGAAGGGCAAAGCATTAAATTATATATGGCTGAACCATGTCATGTATTATTAGCATAACTTCTTTGTTCCTCTAGCAGTTTGTTTTTCTGCCTTAGGGAACTGCTCACACTCTCTACCCCAACATCCAAGATAAAGTCTGATAGCAGTCAGCATTCAGAGTACTTAAAATCAACATTTATAGCCACAATTTACTTGTCTGACTGTTGCTGCTTGAAACTGATGTGTTGAAATTTACTTTCTGAAATTTCAATCAGAGGATAAAAATTGTGAGGGAGATCTGGGCACAGTTCCCCTATTTTTTAATTTAAAAAAGGGGGTGAGGAATGACATTTACTTGCTGTGATGCTTCCACATATTTCTTTCACCAAACTTACCTGCAACACATTGCATATATTAAAACAGAAAGATATAAAAAATACTCCATAGATGCAGCCCCTGATTTGAAATATTTCAAAGCATATTAAAAACACAAATCACATCCAAAACACGGCTGTGCTCCTGGCAGCTGATTTAGGATGTGACTGAAAGACTGGTAAACTCTGTGGAGAGATTCCTGATCAAGAGGGCTTGAAATGGGCTCTGAGAAATCTTGATGTCACTTTGTTGAAGACACACACCATAAGACACCCATTTGTCTAAACATTAAGACCCTCATGCTTCACTCAATTGCTGCTGTGCCCACCTGATGACTCTCTTCCAGTTGCCAGCTCTTTGTTTTACACACATGGCTGAATGCAGCATCATGGCACCCATACTTGACAGGTTTTCATTTAAGTAAGAAAGTACCAAGGATGTTTTCTGCAGGCACTTGATCATTTAAAGTCAGTTTGGTTTGATTCAGACTGTACCTGCTCCATGTGTGTTTCCTGCAAATATCATTATAGACACATTTACTACTACAAATCATGGAAGAGAAATATTAAGATACAACACAGTATTCCTAACAAGCCTGCTTTCATCTCTCTTGTTTCTTAGGAATTATGAACACCACAGGAAAAACACAACTTGTGAACACTAGAAATAGAGAAGAAAATAAAGAGAAAATACAAAAAACCTTTTATACTGTCTTCTCAGTCAAGCTGCTTTATTTCTAGTCAGCTGGACACTGATAAGCACTGTGTAACATACTGCAAATTATATATTGGCCAATCATGTTTCCTCTACAAAATTACATAGTTTTTTCATTATATGTCGTCAGTGAAATATTAAGATGCCCTCATCCACACCTGAGATGCAAGATTCACCTGCCTCAGATGGGCAACTTCATGGAAAATCAACATTTCAGTTACTCATTCAGCAGTAGTGCCTCACTCTCACCTCCCAGAACTGTCCAGCATGTGGGACTGCAAGTGAATGGAGTGGCTCAGATCCTCTGCCAGGCACTTGTAGAGAGGAAAGCAGCTCACTGTCATTTTGAGTACAGAGGCAGGATATCTGTGGGTGCCACTGTGGCTTGCAATCTCAGTGGAAGAAAAAGGAAAATTAACTACTTTCATTTAATTAGAAAGCCTTTCACTGGTTTGTTAGAACCATTTCTGGCTAGCAATAAAGTGCTTCACAAATTTCTTTCAACAAGAAGCATTTTGAAAACATACTCACAAGGCTATGCTATAATATCACTAAGAAGTTAATGATACTGTTAGCACGAGTTTAATGCAAATATAAATGCATTGCTGATATGGATTAGACATCCTACTGTCTTGATGCAGCATCATTATGACACAAATATGAGCAGTACATGAGATTAAAAATGTAAGCTTTATGCATTGCTCCTTTGGGGCCTTCTCCAAGGCAGCCACATCCAGCATCCCACAGCAAAGGTGAGCAGGGTAAGACACTGCTGTGTCTCCAGAAAGCAGCAATTATAACAGCAGAATGAAATCAATGTTTTCTGCACACTTTGGTTCACTTCTCTTGGATTCTGCTAACGCCAGCCTGGCTCTCCTCTCAAGTTGGGAGTGATTGGTCAAAGGGCACAGGTGCTCCCTTCACCCCATTTAATCTCAGGCCAGCTTCACAGCAAACTGAAGGACCATAAAATAAAACACCACTTCTTTCTCCTGCCTTTTACATAAGCTAATGCAGAAATTGGAAATAGGATCCAGTTCCCCCCAGATTCAGTTTTCTGATGCTTAACAGGGCAAACAAAGAACTACGTCGAGCCACTGTCATCTCTAACACTTTTCAATTTCCACCCAGAAACTAACATACCAATAAAAATATTTTTTTCTCTCTCACTTTTACACCTACTTGGAGTTAAATTTCAAAGTGCTAGTATGTATCAATCCCATCATTCACAAATCAGAAAATGGAAGCTGAACTATGCAGTCAGAGCCAAAAACACACAACTCAGAGAAAAGGGCTGGAGGCTGTTTCCTGGCACCATAAAGGGTAGAAGGAGGAACATTCTTCCTCTAGAAGGGAGGCTGGAGGAGGAGAAAAATCAGCATTCTAACAACTAGCTTTCTGCTGGCAACATGTTAATACAGAAACCCTCAGTGAGGTTTTAAAATTTCTTCCAAATTGTTGCGAGGCCAATGGTCACCTCCTGTGCAAGGTCATACAATTAATTAGAAAGTAAGCAGGTAATGAAGATGATTAACTTTCCAAACACACACTGTCCTGAGTGCAGAGAGGGGAGTGCATGAAACAAAGCATTTGATTAATTCAAGAATTTTAGGCATGGCAGAAAACACACCCTTTGCACAAAATACTGTATTTGGTAACATTCAACCTCTGTAATATGATGTTTTTACATTCAGCATGGGAGATGACTCCTTACTAGACACATCCAACAAGTCTCATTTTCACACTACAGTACTTCTTCTGTCTAAGCACAGTGAAAGTGAAGAGATTCACATATTCAGCACTCCCAGTATATCCTGAACTATATGTGTAAGTCTGTCAAGCATCCTAGGTACAAGAAACTAATTATTCTGTTAAAGTATTAACTTAAATTCATAGGCCAGAACTGACACAGCCAGATGCACAAAATCTTAATTCTGTTTACAGAAAAAACACTAACTTTGTCTTCCTTCCCTTGCCCTGTAATACACACAATTCTCATTTGAAACAATAGCTGAATATGCAATAATAATTTGTAATGTGAAATACTGTTAATGTGTTTCCTCGGGGAGTTCCTTATTCCAGAACATGGCAGAAACTATTTTTATTGCTCAAGTTTTCATTACAGAGATGCCACAGTACATATATCTTTGGTCTACCATGTACAGCATGTGACAAGCTAATGACAAGGTTCTTTTCCTGCCCACCCCCTCACCCCCCCCCTTTGTTTTTTGGGGTTTTTTTTACTACCACC
Organism: Melospiza melodia melodia; assembly: GCF_035770615.1. Classification (NCBI taxonomy): domain Eukaryota; kingdom Metazoa; phylum Chordata; class Aves; order Passeriformes; family Passerellidae; genus Melospiza; species Melospiza melodia. The sequence goes on along the minus strand of NC_086196.1, from coordinate 104,522,972 downwards.
AGTGCACTAATATTTAGACAGATTTACTTTAGAGCAAATAGTAAATGACTGAGAAGTTGTTACAATTTCTCATTCTGATTAATGAGCTGGAGGAACACTCCCCTCCCTTCCTTCTCCTGTGGTAGAAAACATATTGAGCTTATGCATCAAATAATTTTACACCTGCATTCCCTAAAAGATGGATGAGACTGGCATAACAATGAAGGCTTTTCCAAGAGGAAATAAGGATCCACAAAGCCACCCTTCAGCAGTCATTCCAGGATGAAGGGTTAAGAATATAGCGTGTCACACTCAAGACACAAACTCTCTCTCACACACAAACTACCTACATAGGCAATGCCAGTGCAGAAACCAAAAATCTCTCATTTCTTCATAATGTCAAGAAAAAAAGAGAGAGAAAAAAAGTAATTTTTTAGAGAGTGGGAGAGAAAAGGATAGTTCCTGTATATGGTATAATGCAGATATAAAGGAGAGACAAGGAGGAAGAAACCCAGGGATACCATATTCAGAAAAGAGTAAACATCAGACAGAGCTCAGTAAGAACTGAGAGTAGCCCAGAAACAAGACTAAGAGGCTTCTGGGCCACATGAGCTGTGAACACAGGTTTTTGTGGGGTTTGTCGTCTCTCATTTTCAGGAACCGAAGACTTTCAAATCAACAGGATGATCCAAACCTTTGGCATCGCTGCCGACTTTTCTTCCTTCCAAAGGCATCCTGTGGATCTTCAACTCTAAATAACTATTATGGTCAAAAAGGGTAACTGTATAAAAAGACAGACAATATAGGCTATGCCTTTGCCCCTCAAGAACATCCTAAACTTTCCAATAGGATGTTTAAAATGTGTCTCAGAGGTAAAAGGCATCAAAATCAGTTTTACACCTAAATGCTGAAAAAACTCACTAACCCAAACAACTCTCACTACGGCTGTCACAGGCAAGGAACAGAAAATAAAATACTTTCTGATGGATAACTGAGGAAAAGCTGAGCAAAGAATGACAGTAACCTGCAGAATTTATTGCCATGGCTTGCTGTGCCAGTACTGAACAGTTACATTACAATGAATGCTGTTTGTAAAACAAACTATTATCAGCCAGCAGATAATAGCTGAGCATGATCATGGCATAAATTATTACAGAAGACTACAAGAAGAAGTGATTAAGAAAAAGTCAATACTGGGAGAAACAGTTATATCAGCCCTAGGAAAAAAACCCAAGTGGATAAAAGGCAACAAATTTCATATTTGAAATTTAGCAATGTGACAGACAGCTTGTTTTCCACTCAATAACTAATTAACTTGTTCTACACCAGGGGGATTTTTCTTCACAAAGTAACTTTACTCTTCAGTCTGAGAAAATATGGGACCCTTTGGCTCTGCTATTACACTTCGTTAAGTTCTGTAAGACCAAACAATTTGTAAAGTAGGAGCACATTTTGGTCATCTTTAAAGTAAACAAAAATAAAGATATTAATTTATCAGCATGCTTTACTTTGCTTTACATATGTGACCTGCAATATTGTCTGAGTAGATTCATCATTCAACTGCAGTCTCTCATGTAGCCACGCTGCTGTGCAGCACTGACAGAGACACTCCAGTGCTATGATTCCTCATGGAAAGAGTTTTCCCAGCAGCATTCTGATGATGCTCTGCAAGTCATGTCACTTGCATGACATGCCACAGGGCAGCTGGAGAAGACGTGCTGTCTCACAGGAATAAAGAACAATCCCTGTGAAAAAGGACAAACTTTGCTGTATGTGAACTCAGGCAGCAAAATGAGCCACTGTAAACCTGAACTAGAGAGCTAAGAAGGCATTTGGGGTCAGTCCAAGAAACCAACATGGGAAAAACAACAAGTTTTTTCATGGGAAAAGTCCTGATTTCATGGAAGACACGTTTTCTGAATAAAAGATCATGCAATTGTGCTAAATTATTTCTGGTTTTTCAGCTGGACACAATGTCCTTCATTCCCACTTTTATTCCCCTCATGAAATCCCTCAAACTCTACTGCATATTAGGGGTTTCAATCTTTAGAAAGAGCAGTTTTTGTTCCTAAGTCAAGCCCTGCTTCAAAAGAAGGGGAGAGTTTGTTTCACTGTCTTGGCAAGATCTCTTTGAGAATCTAGGAGAGAAGAACTTGTTTCATGTTCTGGAGCTAAAATGTTGTCTATCCATTGCAGTTAAGCCTGAGGCTCTGTCAGAAATGAAAAGCTAATAAGACATTCACTCACTTAAGGAAAAAAAAAAAGGAAAAAGCCAAGCGAAAAACATACTCTTCAGGTTGGTGTTGGAGGCAAATAACTCAACTACAAAAAGCCATCAGGATTTTGCAATTTTAATTTTTCTGCTCATTGAAGCTTTCTACTTTCAGGCAATTAAAACCAGGCATCAAAGGCACATGAAATTGGGATGGGGTACTGATTAATTTGCAGAAAAAACGTTCCCAATTTAGTTAGACACAAATCAGGCATCCATATCTCAGGAATTGGGAGTATTGAGGCACTGAGGAGAGCTGAGAGGAGCACAGGGAAGAGAAGATGGAAAGAGTACATTCCCACGGAGGGTAGAAATGTATTTGCCAAGTGCTGCTCATGATAAGGACTTGGGGACAGATGCAGAGCTAGAATAGCCCTAGCCTATGAACAATTATTTCTTCCTCCTAATTTTGCCCCACAAATGTTTCTGCATTGCAACAAATGGAAAAGTTAGATTTTGTGCTTATGCTGAAATTGAGCATATTAAAGCCCATTCTGCAAACAGTGTTGGGCCACTCAAATAAGCAGAGAAGATACACATTAAAATCTCCACAGGAATCAATTCCTTTGAGTCTGAAAACCCAGATATCAACATTATCCCTCTCCATCAAAACCTGCCCTCTTCTAGTAAAAACACCATCAATGCAGTGCCACTCAGTCACACATCTATTGAATACCAAGCTCACTAATGATCTGCTAGAACACCTTAATGCTTGACTGTGTCCCTCTGTACAGTGCCACCTCCTTCAGGTCTTAGTGTTATTAAGAGTCCTTCAGACCACTTGATGAAAGAATTTCTGGAGAGCTATAGAATCACTTCCTTTGTTTACATGGCTGTTGCTGTGAAAATTCACCTCACTGGAGACCAGTTTGCAAGCTCCAAGAAGCTGATGTTTGTGCCCTCTTGGGAGAAATTTTCCTACAGAAGCAGCAGCTGAAATGTACAAGGGAAAGTGTCCAGTGCACAATCTGGGCTGCAGCAGGCAGTACAAGAGCTGGGCACACAAAATCAGCTGCTCAGTGCCTCCCTGGGCTGGGATAGAGTTAATTTTCTTCACAGTTAAATCATGATACTCCCCCCAGCTTTTGGACCCAGAATTTGGGATGAAGAAATATATCCAGGCCAAAGACAAGTAGGACAGGAGTGAAGATGAAATGAGAGAGAAAATGAGACCTATTGAGGGTTTGGAAACCTGTTTAGAAGAAGAGCCTGGAATACAAAACTAGAAGGGAAAAGTGTTGACATGGAGTGAAGAGGGGAGAAGAGATGCCTGGGAATATCAAGTACAGATAAAAGAGCTGATGGGAAGGCAGAAATTGTATCAGCCAATACCACACCAATCTCTCAATTTTTGAGTTATTAAGGAAAAAGGTCAGTAAAATTCTATAGGATATTTTTTCCCTTTTGTACTAGAATAGTTGTAGAAGGCAATAAGTAAAAAGAAAGCAAGATTTTCTTGAAAAATCTATTATATTGTTAGTGGCCTGATGTTGATAAACATTGATGGCATCTCTCATTGCCTGAGAGCAGCTGTTTTACTGACAGCTATAACTGCCTTGATACCAGCAATCAAAATGCTCCATCTAAAACAGAAACTAAGAGCAGTCAATGCCCTTTCAAAGAGACCACATACATGTCCCAGCTTTTAACTGGAGAAATTGCCTAAAGGAATGAAAGGAGCCCAAGTTCCCAGACAAGAGACTTAGTAAAAAAGGGAAATCAACTTGTGTCAGATGTAATCTAGAGGCCTTTAAGAAATGGGCCTCTCAACAGCTCATCTGGCATGAAATAATAACAAATTGCAATCATCATGGTTTTGATATGGATCTGAGGTGTCAAAAGCATTAGCCCACGCTTCCCAAGCCACAGCCTCCTGAAAGACAGGCATTTAGAGAAGAGAGGGGCAGAGATGTAAAAAAACCCCAGTTGCTAGATTTGAGAACACATTTAAACCAAGACAATATCCAGACAGATCATCTCATGGCTTTATTTTCTGGTGTGACAGTAAAGTTAGCTGGGCATTCTTAGGATGTTTAACATCCTAAAAATAATCAGGTTGTCCACTGCACTTAATGTACCGACAACAATTATCTCACTAAAATTATCTTAACATCTCTGAGCAAGCACACTGCACAGGGAAACTTCTAAGCTTTGGAATTTTCTTCTGCTGAAGAAAATCAGATTATTTGGTTCCTTATTAAAAAGTATTTCAATGCAAATATTTTGATAAAAATCTCCCCCTTAGTGTCATTTTGTTCTATTATAAAAGCATCATAATAACTGGTCACTGATCTGAATACGAGAGGCTGTTGACTTTGTCTCATTTATTCTACTGCTTGTATTCCTTGCTAGATAAAGCAGAGTCATAAAAACTTCATTGCCTTGTGAAAAATTTAGACTTGTGCCAATCTTCTGCAATCTTATCCTCGTGTGAAGTTCACCAAGAAAGACAGACGTGCTGCAGGTTCAATCCCAGCCTGGAATATCTTTGCCTTGTCCAAAAGAACTTTATTATGCATCTTTGTGTCCTCAATCCATCAGCACAAATGGCACATCAAACCAGGGATGATCAGGAAAAGCTCCAATTGCATTCAGCACACAAACTTCATGGCTGCTATTCCCAACAGAAAATCATATCTAGTCAGCCTGATCTAAGACACAACAAATACCACAAGGTTATGGATTGATGTTTATAAAAAGCTGACAACTGTTCTTGATGATTCAGAGAACTCAATGTCTATAAAGTAAAACACATGAACACAACCCTTTGAGGAAAAAATTAAAAAAAAGAAAACAGGGAAAAGTCCAGCACTTCCAAATGTGGTGCGGAGGAATGTTCAATTCTTTGGACAAGATACCAAAATGCTACTGAGCAAGCCATGAGGGTTCATGGCTTCCCTAGACAGAAGAACAATCAGCACAGTGCAGGGAAAGCCTTCTACAAAAGTGCACAAGTGAAGAAATAACCTGACTCAAGCACTGTTTAAAGTAGATCTGACAAGCCTGTCTGAAACCTGTGCCTTTGGTGTTGGTGTAAACCCCAAGCCCCATGTTTTTGCTAGAGTAGCTGCTGACAATAATGGTTTGCCCTGCTAATACAAAAAAGAGCTCTGGAAAAATATTTTATTAAAGGAATATAATTTCTACTGCACTAGATGTGTGCTATAGAAAGCAGTAGAATTCAAAACAAAACAAAGGTAGCTATTTGACAGAAGAATGCCTTCTGGCAGGAGCAACACTATTTAACAAATATGGTACATGACTTTTAAATTAAAAGCTCTGTGAAGTGCTCCACACTGGTGTCATACAGCTCAGCCCTCACTGCATCCCTGTGGAAAGTCATGCATTGCTTTCCTCAACCACCGAAAAGAACTTCAAGCTGCTGCCTCTGCCACTGCAGCACACATCAGAATCTAAATAATTACTAAGCCTTCATTCAATTTCCCACGCGGGAATTGAGAATTAGCTTCTTAATTCCTGTTGAATAAGCCTTTGATTTTTTTAATATGCAGAAGCAAATTGTAAGTTAGAGGTCAAGTTTATCAGAGCTCTCTCTTTTTTCTTGTGTGGAAAACACACAATTTACCAGCACTTGAGTGTTATAGGCTACATTTTTGGTGAGCAGCAAAACAGACAGTGCTCTTTAAAATGAGGGTGCAAAGCTACCCCACAAAACTTGAATTCTGTTCTGCAAGTCATTGAACACCACTGAGAATTTCAGGGGGATAGCCAAGAACCTGACTTGGGATGCAGAATCAACTGCACTCCCACTACAGGAATGCTTTTAGCAGGTGGATGGGTCAAGGACACCATTTTAAAGTCTTGCAAAGTTATCAGCACCTAGTTAATTTCTCTCTGAAATTGAAAGCAGGAATATTACCTTGTAAATCTTCTACAGTACTTCCTACAGCAGGGTAGATTTGCCTGGGATAAGAAGGAGATTCTGAAGCATTAGCAGGGAAAGCCCCAAGGAAATTGCACACAATGACAAAGCCATGCTCCAAAATGGGACAGCAGCAGAGGAGGGTGCACACAACTCAGATGGATTTTAAGGTCAAAAGTAAGTAGGAGATACAGAAAGCAATTATATCACAGGTTTGTTATAAAACTTGGCCAACAGCAGAATGACACAGAGCTCAGCTGGAGGGGAGTGGAGAAATAACTAAAACAAGGCTGGCAATATTCATTGCCCAGTGTCTGGAAACAAATGTTGGAAGCATTTTGCTATGGGCAAAGATACTTGGACACAGCAAAGGATCCTAAATCTTTCATATGGCAGAAAGGACACCTAAACAAAGAAAAAGATGTCAAACTGAAGTGTTTGTGCAGGCTTGGGAAGAGGAGGCTGGATGGTGTGTGGCAGGTGGTTTGCTCGTTTAGGTTTTATCAAAATTCAATTCATCCTGACATGTCCTAACTGATAGGAAGTGCAGCATGGAGTAACATCAACATGAGGTTGTGAAGATTAGTTTAGGATGACTTGAAAAAATTGGGGTAGAAGCCTTTGTGTAGAGAAGAAAACCCAAGATCTATAAAACAAGGAAATAAGAATGAGAGAATGGGGGGAAAAAAGCCAACCCATACTTTGGAAAGTGAGAATAGCATAACAGCCAGAGAAGAGGAACCTGAAAATAATTCTGAAGGATACAAGGTACAAAAGTTTAAGATGACAAATCTTTGTGCCCAGGCTTTAGACAGCATAAAAGTTGGATTAGGTTGCTCAGAGTGGTCTGAAGAAATTGTATGTGCCAAGGCATACTGGGAATCCTGCTCCCCACTCCAGTCCTCCTACACTAGAGTGTGTGCAGCACTATGTTCAAAGCAGCTGAAAAGGCTATTTCACTTGGTAAAAAGTGAGCCCTTACCCTGAACAATGCACTTTTCTCTTTTTTTTTTTTGTCCCATTCTCTACATAGTAAGTAATGTGTTTCAGTAATAAGCAAAATTTTCATGTTTGACACATATTTCTCATTTTCTACTTTATTTCCACTTTAAAATTACATCCTCCATCCTTTCATCATTGTTATTGGAGGTATACTACACAACTTTGGTCTTTCTATTTGCATGAATCTGGCAGACATCAATAAAAGGCAGCACTGCCAGCTAATAACCTTCTGATAGCATATTTTACAAGAAAAGAAAGAGCACTTTCCCCCCACAGTGCCCCAAACTGATTTTTCATCAGTTTGATTGGGATTGTAATCGACTGCTAAAAAAAGTAATTGCAATTACTCACTACTGAATTAAGTCAGTTGGCCTTGGTTGGTCCAAGAGGTCATAGGATATTGTTCCTTTACAATATGATCTGCCACAACAGTGAATGGCACTCAAAATTCAGTTTCTGGTAATATTACTATATCATTAATTGTAATAAAAAGTTCACTTCCATACATATGTAAGAAGAAATAAGGAGCTACAGCCCAATCTCAACTGACAACACAGCAAACCTCTCTGGAGCCCTTTGAAGACACTGCTTTGTTGTCTTAAGGCTACATGGAAAAATAAGGCATGCTCTAAAGCAAAAAAAAAACATCTCCAAAAAGGACCCATGTTTATATCAAGTAATAATAGAGCACTTCAGCAGCAGCAAGACCACCAAGACTTTTATAACAGAAGTGTACAGACATTTACTTCACCCTAGTGTGAAAGTGACAACTTGGGCCACATCATCTTGTACCCAAGTAGAATGGGAAAATGGTCTACAAATGTGCAGACATTTGTATATCAGGTTCATACTATTGCCTAAAACTTTGCAGTGCTGTATTTTACCTTACACATCCTGAATTATTTCAATTTAAATCCCCCCAGCAGTATGAGGATCAACAAGACCAAGTGCTGAAAAACTGCCCAGCCAAAAAGGATCTGGGGGAGCTGGCTGGCAAACAGCCAGACCAACAGAGTTAAAGCTTTCCTCAGGTCTAGACTTGAGGTATAGGAAGAACCAAAGGTTTATTAGGTAGAGAAGAAAATCTCTTTTCCACATGTAAGCATTTGCTATCAAAGATATAAAACTGATTCTTCCTAGGTATTGAGTACAGTATGCTTTGAAAAGGGAAAGGGGAAATGGGAAGGGGGGAAACACCAATTTTATCTTTACTTTTCTTTCCCCTTTTTTCCTCCCTTTGCACTTAATTTCACAGACTGAAAGGGACTAAAAGTTGGCTAGTGGGTAATAGCACAGTAAAAGTTTAAGTGCTAATTTTCTGTCTAGGACAACTCAAGTTATCTCTCTAAAATTAAGGATTAGTGGTACCTGGCCATCAGGGTGAGAGAGCTTAGTTTCTAACGAATCCATAAATCCAAATTATTTTCCTGGATTACCCAAATTTCTCAAATGCATAGTTTGAACGGAATCACTTAAACTCCAGATTTAGAATTCTCCCAGACTAAAAATATCCTGTAAATTTTGAGACATATTTTGATGCTTAAAAATAAGTTTAAATGCCCCAAATACACACTAAGACGTTGGTCTTCATTCTTTTTATGTCTTAGCCCAGGCATTTGCAAAACAAAAGCTTGAATTTAGTGAAGTTTTTCAAGAAGGGGAACAAAACCAAACAAACATCACCCATCATCACAAAAAGAATATAAAACAAACAAACAAGAAAATCCTTCCATTAAGTCCCTGGTCTCTGAGACAGGCTACTGAAGCTACTGATAAGAAAGAAAGAAAGAAAAGGAACAGGACTAGTACAAGAAATAACCTTCAGATTTCAAGCCCCAAGGTCAAATGTGACAGATGCTACTGATTCCTTCATATATTTTCCTTGACATCTATCAATGCAATCCATCTTAAGTGAAGTTGTAGATGCCAGAAAGGGAATAGCCTATTATGATTTGCAGCAGCCTTCAGAACCAGGTGAACTTTCTCTGTTGGAAGCGCTCTGTGCGCCAGTATTCATACACCTACTGAAGTGCTGGCTGTGTGAAGTATGAGCGTTTTGTGACTTCCTTTCTTATGCATACATGTTCACATTTCATGTTTTATTTCAGAAACACCTTCAGCTTCACATATTTACACAAAAGTCTTCATATCAATCTCAAGCTTGGTGATGAGGGAGGTCAATAATAAAAGATCACATTGAAATTAGGTGTCATTTGCTATGTTCTTATAAAAAGTTTGGATTGACATACAGTACATAATACTGCAGCTCACCATTAATAGTGCAAGTTGAGGTGTAAAGTAATAATGATAATTAAAATGAACCATGATAATTTTTTCCTTGCCCAATTCTAATTTCTCCAAAATACACAGATCAAAAGAAATTAAAATCAATCCTTTATTACAAACTCTAACCTTGCTGACAAGATTTCCTTGATTTCCTTTGTGTTCTTGCCACTCTACTAAGCACACTTAAGATCTTTACTTGCTTTATAATTATAAATGTAACACATGGGAAAAAAAAGATGAAAGGTGAAATTAAATCAGTGACCACAGTGACAGTCTGACAAGTACCCAGAAGACAACATTCAAACTGTGGCAGCAATTCTGCTTTGCTAAATTACCAACATGCAACATAAACATACCTGATGTCTCCTCACCTACAGAAATAGAAAATGGGAACCCCATTAAATAGCAAGAAAGGATTGTATACAGCACCATGGAAACAGAAAAACGGCAAAAGATAGTAGCCACATCTGGTGTCATTTGAGATAAATCAGAGAGTGCTGTGCTGCATGGCAGGAATTATAACAACTCTTTTGCCATTACAAAAGATCAATAGCAGTGCACTGCTTCTCTCCCTGTATCATCTGCGGGTGCTCGTAAAACCCAACAGCACTGCAAGAGATGTCAGAAAAGACTAACCACATCAAAAACATCCACAGACTCAGAGCAGCTGGAAACCCTGCCATGCAACAAAAGTAACTCTGGTAGAACACAGTGATGTATTGTTCCCCATAGAGAAGTCATACTGATTGTGTAGGAGTTAGGAAGGTCTAACCAAAGGTGTTCCAAAACTCACAGGTTAAACTGGAGTAAAACTTTACTGCTCTTTAAAATGAATGATAATTTTAACAAGTATATAATTCTGCTGAACTGATAAGCAAGGACATAGTTACCTTCTGAGTAGGAAGTTTCTTGTATATATTATATAACAAAGTTATGGCTGTATTTGGCAGAGTTTCTGTGTACCACAAAACAAGTATTCCTTCGCCAGCCTCTGGTGTTCATCCCTCAGGAACCATTCCTGGCCATCACTTCTGCCATTCTGCTCCTGGTGTGTGTTCCACTGCCCCATCACCCTACTGCAGTGTGATGCATCTTAGCTTAGCCACCTTTCTTCCCGCATGCAATACATCAGCTGCAGGGAAATATGTCAGCTAGGAAAATAAAACAAAAAGGTGTCTTCCCAACAACCATTTCTGCAACTCCTCTGGCTCATTATGGAACTCATACAACTCTAGTCCACAGGCTGTTTTCTTTTCTAAAAAATGAGACCAGAGAAGCAAACACAACATCCATAGTTCTGCTTTGAGTCTTTATGCATAATCACACCCAGTAATTTACACACAAAGACAACATGGGTGAGCTCTGGTAGCAAATAAATATTTGGGGGCCATGCTGTCTTTACCTACTACAATTTCATAGCTTTATATATATTCTACTTAAAATCAGCCTCAAGTGCTGTCACCCAAAACCTTGACTTACCTGGTTTCACTCTGAATGAAATAGTAATACCTGACAGCATCTGCTTTTTTTTTCCTTGTAAATGTAGGTGAACTGTAAAGACCTTGTAAGATCTTAATAGATGTAATTTGGGTTATACAATTTAAAAAGGGGGAAAAAATGAAAGAAGATATTAGTGCTGTGCATAGTTCAAGATCTGAGGAAATCCACCCTGGAATTAACTTATTGCTTTATTACCCTTCATATGCATTTTTTTTCAATAAAACACATTCTTCCTGCTATGAGCTTGATCTCAAGCAATGCACAGACTCACTACTGCACATACAAAGTCACACACTTTACACCTCCGGTTTGCAAAGCAATATATAAAGCACATAGAATCAAAGAAGTGTCAGCTGTGAAACTTTAAAGTATTTTTATTTCTAGCACAGACTCATCATTGGGGAATTCAATTACTTCGTGCCTAGAGCTAAAATCCTTATAAAATTTTAGAAATTATTTGGTTATAGCATGGTCAAAGAACTCATTATAAAAGAACACAATTGTTTGCAATTTCCAAGACAAAATAAAATATTGAACAGAACAGTTTTCCACTGTAGGATTGCTAGTTCATTTAAGAACACCATTGAATTTATTCTTGACTTTCAATCAGCTATACTGGATTCGTATTTAAAGGAAAAAAGGTGCTTTAAAAAGTGAGATTTACATGTTTTTTTATCAGAGCTGGAATAGCTAATATTATCCCTCCAAACAAAGGAGGGGCACTGAAATTCTGGAATGAAGATTCAGGGCAAATGGTGACAAATTGCTGCCTTCTCATCTGTGGCTGTGAGACGCTATTTAACCATCCCCATGTGACATTTATGTGGGCACAGTGGCAGAGTTTTTCTGCACTGCTGAGCTGAGAGAGGAGTTACTGCCTCTTGCAGTGAAGGGACAGGACCAAAGGAGGAGGGGAAAATGAACCAGTTGGTGGCTCCAACTGGAGTTTTCCAGCACGTGGAGTACCAAGGAGTCAGACGTACAATCCCATGAAAGCCACAGGCACATCCTTAGCCATCCACACCCCACAGAGCTGCTGCTGGGGAGCAAGCTGCACTTCTGGCAAGCATATGGGACAGCCAAGCTATAACCAAAGCCACCTTCTGCAAAAGCACAAACCCTCCTTACTGCGGTGACGATCTCCATCTGCAGCACACAGCTGAGTCATCCCCGTTATCCCCAGCAGATGGCAAAGGCAGGAATTTGTTACTGTACTTAAAGCAATCCTTCCCTTCCCTCCAAGGCTCCTTACATTTGGCACCTGCCTGGGCTCCCAGGGAGCTGTGCCCACCCACAGATCCCAGGCCCAGCTCCTCCATGCTGAGCATTCCACACACAGCAACATTCCCTGGGAGTGCCAAGGAGCAGAGGCAGTGCCAACACAGGAGGCACTTTGCACAAAGCGTGTTTATTAGCTGTGACACAGAACACAGCATTTGCAAAGAGCTAAGGAAGAAGACAGCTGCTGTGGCTCCTCTAATTACCTCTCCCCAGACATCAACAGCAATTTACAATTTGGATGATGTTGCTGGAACTAAGTATGATCTAGATCCACACACAAGCTCTCCTCCTCACTTTTATAGGCCATGTGTTATATGAGAATTACAACTATTCAAACTGTTTCTATGAGTTAGGTTATCTCCTGCAAGGCTTTTTATTGCACATTCTCCTTTTGCTACTGGAAGATACGGAATGTGCTGTAGACAGTAATCAGATAATCACATCTTGTTACGAGGACAAGCCAGCAGGATTTGCTATTAGGAACTCTCTAATCTATCACATCAAAACAAAGAACATTTGAGATGTTTGGTAAAAATTATGCTCCTTACCACATTTCACAACAAAGGTAAGAAATAAAAATTTTAAATAGTCAGTATATAGAGCAGGTAGAACATTAGCCTCACATATATCCAAATTAAATTCCAAGTTACTCTACTCCTACAGCATCTTGAAATATTTACTGTGTTCATCTCCTGCTGTTTTGCTGCTAACAAAAATTTAAAAGAATACACAGGAAGTCTGACAAATTAAAACATCATCAAGATTAATTGCACAAAGAGGATAAAACATTTCAAACAGTTGCACCCTTGAAAGATCAAAAGCTTTCCTCCCCTGCCAGTAGTTCTGAACAGCTTTATGGGCAAAAAAAAATCAGAAGTGAAGACAAAGCTGAAAATGTATGCAGGCACATGAAACTGCAAAGACTCAGTAGATATTCTAAGCCCAATAGTATACGTGAGTTAAGAAGTAGTAAAAAGCAATCACACAGAGAGAATTAAGCAGAAAATCTTTAACCTGAGGATGAGTATCCATGCTTTATGTGTACCTGCAAACACTGAGAATAAATATGGTGTTGACTTAGAAACTCAATTACCTGGGAATTTGCTAATGTTTTGTATGATAAAATAAGCACAACCTCCACCCTCTATGATATTTTAGACTCATGCCAGACAAGCACCTCCTCAGTGTCATGTCCTGCTCCCCTCAGATGTGCAGCATGCATTTTGTGGCTCTATGGCTACACAGTCGAGTGATTTTTCTCAATTCAAGCTGTGAGTGAAACGAGGGGATGAGACTCACCCGTGTTTCTCTGGACTCTCCTCTGACAGGATTTCGCTGCTGCTCTCATCAATGGGATGGACACGAGCAATATATTCTCCACTCTGCTGGTAAAACTTGTACACAGCCACTTGAACCACACATTGATCACTGTTGCTCCTCAGCCAAGGGCTCAGGATGGTGGGGCTCGGCCTCTCTGATGCGTTGAGAAACAGAAAAGAACCTGGAACAGAGGATGCAACAAGAAAGCTTTAACAATTAGAAAAACCTCAAGGCCTCCTAGATTACAGATGAATAATTTCAAGTTTTATGTCTCAGCTCATTCTGCAGCCCTTCCATTCCTCATTTGCCATCTAGTTTGGAAAGCTTGCCCGTTTTCTATTAAACCTATTAAGATTAAAGCAACACTTCAAGTCACCTCTGAATGGTCCAAAATAAAAATTATATTTAGATTTAACTCCCAGAAGACAAAAGCCCACACAGGTGATTAAGGAGTTTTAGCTTTAGATTCTTGTCTTTAACCTCTCAGATCAGGTTCAGACCCAAGTATATTAGCATTGGTTCTGCTGGATCCTGATTTGACAGGTCTGGTACATACATATTTAATTTTAACACTTTATACTGTATCTAGTCCTCTCACCCAAATAAGGAACACAAATTCAATAGTTTTTCTTTTGCTCTTCTATAAACAGAAGACTGCAGCAGTTTTAAGTCTAATATTAGAGACAGGATAAAGGTCTGACACAGTTTCATTTCTTCAGCAATTCATCCTAATGTATTAATTTTATATGCAGCTAATCCACATTAAACATTTCATTATTATCCACTACATTGACTCCCTTGGCCTAATTCTATTTCAATGCAATCTGAGGCTTATCCAGTGGGACAGAGGTAATGTATTTTCATCCCATTGCTGCTCATTTCAGGTGAGTCAAATGACTCCCTTTCGGCAGCTGACTAATTTATCAATTTGTCCACAGAACAAGCACACTGGGGCCTGTAGCTGGCAAATGAAAGGGACCGACCCTCAGAGCAAGAAAATCATGATATTCTACAAATTCTAGCAAGACTGGTTAGGAAATGAAATCTCATTGTCTTCATTACCTGGAGCATGCATTAATACAGCCTGTCTGTTAATACTGAAAACATGCAGGTCTGATGAAGAGTAATTCCATTGAGAGAGAAATTAAGGCTCAACAGGGCTGTAATTAAAGCTTATTTTCAAATGTGCATGAATTTCAGCCAGAGCAGAAGCTTGTGTTTGAAAATGCCAAGGTTGCAGCTTCAGAGAAATGATCTCCTACACCACTGAGCATGGCTCATGCGATGCCCAGACTGTCTAAGGAATACTATTGAGGAGCTACAAATGGATCCTTCTCCTTTTCACCTCAGTGGGTGAAAAGCAGGAGGTGGAGCAGGAGGTGCGAAGCAGCCACTCTGAGCTCCTGCAGCAGAGTTCACCTCCTTCCATGAGGCATCTGGTGAATTGTCCTTATTTGATTGTCCTCAATTCTCTCACTGAACTGAGAGTCAAGAGCTCAGATTTTAACAGCTTACAGTAAGGTGCTGGTTTGGAACACAAGAACTGCACTTGTGTTCACTGATGGCCCCTCTGAAAAAGTCTGATTTGGCAAATCATCTCAGGTCACGCAAAGGGTAATAAAGGAAGGGCTACAAATGAAAACTGGATTCCTATCAAACTCTGTTTCCCTCACATACATACATTTATCATACACAGCATTTTTGATATATTTGTCAAAAACAGTGTTTTTTACATTTACACCGCATTAATGACATCTAAAACTAGAAAACATCTGTACTGAAAGAAACATTAAGAAATACATAAAGTACAGCCTGCTCAGATGTCAAGATTTTCAAACAGAAGAGAGTGAAATGCAGTCACAGCTTTTTTGCCTTAATAACAAGATTCCTATATCTAAATAATAGACTTTAATACAGTTGCTAATGGAATTGTTTGATGAATTTAAACAAAGGTTTTGTCAGTCATTTTTGTTGGTCAGTAAAAGAGAAAAAACCCCAACAACACAAAATCCAGCTACATGTATCATCCTTCCCTGTCTCTCCCTTTTGTTGCAAACAAAAGAGAATTAGAGCAGTAAATCTTGTGGCTTTAATTTTACCATCCCCATAAGAACAATGAAATCTCTGACATGAAAGGGAGCAGAGAGATTTCTGCTGGTGGCAGAAAGACACTAAGTGTTGTAATAATTGCTGATGGTAACTTGCCAGGTGCAAGAGCCATTTACACATCTTACTGCCTTGCAACAGGGAGTCAGATTTTAAAAATAACAAACAAAGGCAGCTCTCATTCCTTCTTTTCTTGCAGTAGTTCTAAATCAAGGGAGCTGCCAAGGATAGTTCCTCTTATGCCCTGACTTGAGGTCAGGTTTGAATCATCAATGAAGTCCAGTAGTAGGCCAGGGTGGCTGCTACAGCAAATTTGTGACTCACAAATCTCCTTTGTTCTGACTTCTTTATTCCTACTCTCTGTCTGCATGGCTCACACTGTGCAGTTGCAGCTTATAACTCATCACATGGCCAGTTGTACCTACTGGTGTATATTGCTAAAAGGAGCACAGTTTTGCCATGGTGGGGTTATCCCAGCACACTCTGCCAGGATGCTGTTCCCAGGAGGAACCAGCTGCTGTGAAGTGGGAATCACTGCAGAAATCATGGCAGGGGCACAGCTCCACAATGGATTACACTGTGCCGGCCTCACCACCAACACAGTCTGGTCAGAAATGTCCTCCCAGTGCATCCTTTTGGGAAGATCACCTACCCAGGCAAAGACTAGAGCTAAAAGAGATTGTATTTTTTATAATATATACATGTTTGTTTTATTTTAAAAGATAACGGAATAAATAAAACTTTGTTCTTGCTTTTGAAAGCTCAGCTACCTCATGGGTGACTTCCTTGTCTGCAGCAGCATTCTCTTTCTGCTCTTACTGCTCTTAGTTTGCAAGTGCCAAGCAAGGAACTATCAGAGCATCACTTAGCTCTGGTGTTATGGGAACAGTTTCCCAAGTTGAAATGGAGGTACTTACTTTAATACCACAGACATTTTCTTATACAGCAGAATTTGAAGATTCTGGGATTAAGCCATAGCACCCACAAAGGAATAATTAATGAATCTGATGTAAGAAATGATAGATTTTGAACAGAAATCCCTATGCTTCTCCCTTCCCTCAAAAGCACAATCTCTCAGGCACTGCCTGACACTGTATCCTGAGATGCTCCCCCACAGGATCAACATGACCACCATTTCCAGGATCAGCCTAGAGACTGCTCCTTGGAGTTCAGGGATCACCTGGAGATCGATTCCACATCCCTGCCAAGGGATACAAGAACATTCTATTTCACAGCAAGAGACTTTCTCAGCAAAACCAGAAGCTACCTGTTCACCTGTATTTCCCCACAGTGGGAGTCCACGTGGCATGCTCTGAGATAATTCTGTAGGCTGTATGACTCTAAGGTTCCAGCTAGAATTTCCTTGCCATTATTTTCTCCTATTGGCTTGCAGCTCTAATAAGGCTCTTGGGATCCCCCTGGGTGAATAGTGAGAAAAAGCACTGCAGCTTCCACCAAACTTCTGCTGCTACTTAGATACCAGGGGACATAAGCTGAGATGAAAGGTGCCATCATGGTTCATGCTGCCAGTGTGACATTCTGCTGCTCAGGACTATGGAGGGTCTGTTATTTATCACAAAGATCTTCACCAATGAGTCACTGCAGGACTCTTTTGCTACAAGTTTTAAATTGGACCCTAGCTGCACAATGTGATGCTGATCTTGAAGAGATGCAGTTAAAATAATGAAATTGTAACTAGATATACACCCACAGAGCCAGGCACTTAGCACTTCTGGGGTCCTGAGCACATTCATTATCATCACACAGAAGCCAAGGTTTGCAGAGGGAACAGCAGTCAGTATTTTGCCCCCAATATACCCATGTGTTACATGACACAAAAACTACTAGCTGATACTGCTCTGTGGTGTTCCAGAAAGTGCTGGTCTAAATGCAAATACTTCATTTTTCATATTCCCTCTAAACACTCACATACTGTGTGACAAACTTACCAATAATACTCAGCTTCTAATGATAATTTTTCCCTGCCTATTTTAAATAGCTGCAGTCATAAGGCAGTGGTGTTACTCATCCTCATATGTTGTGTCTGATAACATCTCTGGCAACTTGCTGTCACTTCAGACAAACACACATGAAAAGATATTTATGCTTTAAGCACAGTAGATTATTGCAGTTGACATAAAAGGAATATTACAAGACAAATTAATATATCCTGCATGAAAAATCACTGTTGATCCCTTGGAAACTTGTTTACAACATTTTAAAATTCATGTCACACAAGGGGAAGGATGGTTTATCAGCTTAGTAGCAAGATGTTTTTGAGGTGATGAAGACAGCTTCAAGTTCTGCTGTTCAGGACTAATAAGGGAACAGATTATTTATAAACAAAAAAATTGATGTTAAAGTACTATGCAGGCACACTATGAACAAAGCACCTGTTCAAAAAAAGTTTTCAAATGAAGAAATACAAACTGGAAAGCCTACTTCTTAAACCCATATCAGCAACAAAGCCCATTCCCACAATCCCTGGCCCACATCCTTATCTGACGTGGATGCACAAACTACTTGAAACTCATGCCAGGGAATGCTGAAGCAACCTTGAGATGCTCTCAACACAGAGCCATTCCTCTGGTAATGCCATTCCTGAAGGTAAACTTGGAATCCTATTGCAAGCCCCTTGAAAAGCTGGTAATCTGCAGCTGCCCAACAGCTCTGAATGCACCCTGCTAACTGCTCATATCCTAAATCCTTCCTGGTCAGTCCTGGGGGGAAAGCAGGGACAGAGCCAGGCTCTTCTGCTCAACAACCTCATGATGCTCATCAAGGTCAGTGCAACTCCATTGCATCCTTGGACCTTTCTGAGCCAGCAGCCCAGGAAAAACGTGTGGAGCCCAAAAAGATAGCAGCCTCAGAAGTCACATTGGGAAATAGGGGTCCTCAGCAAAGTTTTCACCTCAGAAAATAGCAAACAGCTCTTCTGGGACAAATACATTGAGGCAATTCCTCAGCTTGCAGCTGAAGTCTAGGATTTCCAGCATGTGGTGGGCTTAACCTAATGAAGAGCAGCTCTGTGGAGAAGGACCAGGGAGCTTCAGTGGATGACAAGTTGACTGTGAGCCAGCAGTGTGTCCTTGCAGCCAGGAGGGACCATGGGATCCTGGAACACATTGGGAAGTGTGGCCAGCAGGGCAATGGAGCTGATCCTGCCCCTCTGCTTGGCCCTAGTGAGGCCACACCTGCAGTTCTGTGTCCAGTTCTGGGCTCCTTAGTACAAGACAGACACGGAGCTGATAGAGAGGGTAAGGCCACAAAGATGGTGAGGGGTTTTCTCTCTCTTGTGAGAAGAGACTGCAGGATCTGGGCCTGTCTAGTGTGGAGAGGAGAATACTGAGAGAGGATCTCATCAATGCGTGTAAATATCTCAGGGTGCCAAGGGGATGGTGCCAGGCCCTGTTCAGTGGTGCCCAGAGGATGAGGAGCAGAGTCTGTAAACTGAAACACAAGAAGTCCCACCTCAGCATGAGGAGGAATTTCTCTACACTGAGGGTGGCAGAGCCCTGGCACAGCTGCCCAGGGGGGCTGTGGAGTCTCCCTCCCTGCAGACATCCAGAGCCCACCTGGACACGTCCTGTGCCACCTGCTCCAGGTGACCCTGCCCTGGCAGAGGGGTTGCAATGGGTGATTTCCTCAGATCCCTTCCAACCCTGACAATTCTGTGATTCTGTGAAAAGCGAGACTCAAAATACAGCTAGGCTGACTTAATCTGATCACACTTATAAAGCAGCAATTTAACAATCCTTGCAAAACTGATAGATTGTTATTCTGAGCATAAACTCCATCTTTCTACTAAAAGGATTTTATTACCTTTCACGTATAAGTTCAATACTCTACCAGATTAAATTAGAGCTGTAAAAACTATTAACAGTCAACGTCTGTTGGGGACTGTACAGTAGAAAAAAATTATTTAAATCAAGTTTTATAGTCTTTAGAGATGCTGACTGGAGAGAACATTTCCACTAGTATCACAAAACATCCCGCAGAGCTGGTCTTTGCATTCTTCATTTCACACTTGACTTTCAAATTAACTATTCAAGCAAAACTCTCGTAGCAGGAGCTCAATAGTTGGCAAAAGCCATGAAAGAACTGGGCACTACCTGAGTGACAACATTAAAGAAAATATTCTGTTATACTTTTTTCTGGGCTTATATATACAGATTTTCTAATTGCCTCATCAAGGCTCCAAAATGTGCTGAATGTGAAGAATGTGAATGGTCTCCAGTGCTGAGCGCAATATGACTGCATAAGCATCAGAAGATTTGCAACCTGCTATACTTGCCTTGGACTTAAAATTCATGGAGGTAACGGCCTTTGAATTATTACAAAATTTGGAGCTGAACAATTCTTAACCATATAATTATGGTAATTGGATGATATCTTACCTCTCTGGGAGTCGATCAGAGTTCTGCCATTAGCTGAAATAGAACAAGGATTTCACTTCTAATACCGAGCAGGAGTGTGAGCACATTTCTCTGGATGATGCAAGAGCAATGCAGAAGCTCTAATGAATTCATACTAACTCTGGTGGGCATGTCATACATTTTACAAATGGACAAATTAGGGCAGACATTAAACAACTGCAAACAGCATGCAGCCAAGATTGGTATCGGAGCTGAGATCTGGAAGTCAAAACTCTTTAAAATTATCTTCTATTTCAAGTGTTTTTCATTTCTTAAGTATAAAGGGGAAGGCCAATAATCCATCAAAGCAAAATAAAGTAAAATTTTGTCCTGTTACTAAGGCATCAAGCAAATTTGATTTGCCCCAAATGATTTCTTCTAAATTCAATGGCTTCACTCATAGATAATCTTGTCCCTCAAACAACTAGTGCTCACTGCCACCCTTGGGAACTGCAACAGTGTTACAGAAATGTGACTTGAAGCTAGGAAAGACAGGAGTCCTTCATTTTCTCACACTCCAGTCCCAGAAATTTTCTTTATTATTTTAACTATTCTCTTGGAGGCAACCTTGAAGCCTTACATACAGAGGGAGGAGTCTCTCAGCAGTGACCTTCACACGATTCTTTCACAGATTTCCCCTGTCACTTCCCTATGCTCAGATGCAGGACTTGAGCTGCAATCCAAATGAATACCCCCTAAAGATTTATTACTATTTATCAGTTTAAACTCCAATAATCCCTAACATAATCATATGGAAAAACTGGAGCTCATCACAGTACTCTTTAGACAAACAACAATAAAAGATGTTTTTCTCACAAAGCAGTTTAGTTCCAGTTTTTCAAAAGGAAAGTCAGATGGAAGAAGAAGAAGAAAACAATTAAAAGCTCCAGGTATTGCCTTCTGTAACAAGAGCTAGAGCCAGATGCTGTTACAGCCCAATTCCTAAATGACTCAGCAACGTTTGCTCCCAGCTAAAAAGCACTGAACTGAAAAAAAGTAGTTAGTTAATTAAAAACTTAAAATTCAATGCTGAAATTAAAATCTTTCCTTGAGAATGACAGAAGAGTCTTTAAATAATTCTGCCTTGCACAGCTGATTAACCAACATGCATCTTCTCTTTTGCTGCTGACAGAGGCGAACAGCAAGCTGCTTTTGAGACGCCTGTTCTGAGACGAGAGGATGGGAGAATTTTCTGTCACCGTGAGCAAGACAGACCTAAAGGGAAAGCTGAGAGGAAGCTGGTCCTGTCAGTAAAAACAGAGAGGCAGAATGCCTGTTCAGGATCTCAGTGTGTGCAGTAGTTAAGGGGAGGGTGTGAAAGGAAGTCTAGTGCTGTGCCTCTAGTTGCTGTTTTGCCCTCAAGTGTGCTTATTCGATTACACTCAGGAGGCTGGAAGCTCAAAAATTAAATTCAGCAATACTGTGACGCACCAAGTACCTGAATAGAAATGTGCCTGGAACAGAACTGCAGTTCAGTGATGTCAGAGACCACGTTAAATAAGTAGTTAGTACTGCAGGTTAGTCCTCTGAAGAACTAGAAAGCCACAAGAGAAGGCACCTAATTAAATCTCTGTGGCATAGCCCTCCTCCTTCTGCATTCTCTGTCAGGATTAAACTCATCACACAGAAGCTGCCATTATGTCAGCTTTACGTGCACAAGAATCATAACTCAGACCATTGGAGAACTATGACACTGGTCCACAGATAACATAAATAAGATAAATCATGACAAGATGATGCATTTTAATGTCCCGTACATTTCAATTTGTTGTTGTCATCATCTTCTCCATATACATGCATGTACATCCATGCACACAGTGCCAGCAGTCTATTAGCTGGCCAGCTGTCACTGTAGGTAGTGGGAAATGTGATGATCCTATCCAGAGCTTGTTAAATGCCTCATAGCATAAAGCATCTGTCACCAAATCCCTTCTCATCCTCAGGTTCATCCTCTTCCTCCATCTCCAGTTCATACCACTTCTATCCACACACCTGTCAGTAACTCAGGTATCATTCTGCATGCCAGTTTTGTTTGGCAGACCCCTCTTCACTCATCTTTTAGCCCTAGAGGTTCCTCATACTTTCTCTGCTTTCCTAAGTCATCATTGAAAGAATGAAAAGGGAGGAAAGTGCCTTGGCACAGCAGTTAGAGGATGGAAAGAGATGCAGATGGCAGAAACCTTTTGAGGACCCTCTGCTCTACTGTGAAAGCTATCCTGGCTGCTGGTTTTCCTTCTGCTCACTCAAAAGCCCCACCTGACATTCACATGTAAGAAAAAAAGCAAGCTTCACTCACATACCTGTTGTCAATGAGCAGACAAGTGAGGGGACAATGACCTTTCCTCTAGGTGTGACACAGAATTTCTCTGAATGTTGATAGACATGCTAAAAAATGCTGAGGTAAGCAATGACAGAAGAGGCTTCCACCAGCTTACACAGTTTCTGTTCCCTGTGCCTTCAATAATTTATGTGTTCTCCAATAATGCAGTTAAATGTCACATTTAGATAGCATTTTAGAAATTCAAAACATTGCAGAAAAATTAAATGATTAAACCTCAGGACACTAAAGATCCCTTTTCCAAATTGGAAAAGACAATATGAAAGTGAGGGGCTTGCCTCATAATGTGGTAAAATCAGGCATCACACAGAATTTGTAGTCTAAACTGCTCAATTGCCAACAATCTTATTTATGATGGCAACATTTATTTGAAAGAGCTAGTTTAATCTGCTTCTTGCTGTTAACTCTTGAATTAAAACTCTACCTAATCCACCTTTCCTGTGAAATAAAACAGATTCTCCTTTCTATTCCAGAGACAGGTGAAGGTGGGACTTCAGATGAAGGCCACATGTCCTGGTGGGATGAGATCTCAGCAGACTGGACCCCAGCTGTCTGGTCTCCGTTCTGGCCTCTCAAAGACACAAAGAAGCAAACAGCCTATCCACTGCAGTCACTGTTTTAAAATGGGATCACTGAACCAGAGGAACTGGAAGGTTCCATAGGTCTCCATCCAGCATCCTGCCCTGAGCAGAACCATCACTGACACTAGGTGAGGGCAGTTACAACTTTGCTCAGCCAGCTCTCAAAAGCCTCCAGGCATGGAGATTTGCCAGCCTCTCTGGGCAACCTGCTCCAGCACTGCACCCTGCTCCTGGTGAGTCTGTGAAATACAACCTGGACCTCCCAAATGGGAAGCTGCTGCCACCACCTATTGTATCCTCTGCTACGGTGAAGAAGTATTTGGCTTTCCCTTCTCTGTCTCTCTGCTGGGTGGTTGTGGCCATCTCCAGCTCACATCTCCCCAGCCTAAGCCAGCCCAGCTCTCTGAGGGGGAACATCCTGCTGGCCCTGAAAATACCCAGCCCCACTGGGCCCTGACAGTTTCCCCACATCCCCCTTGACCTGGGAAGGGGAGCCAAGGCCAGACACAGCAATCCAGGTGTGGCCTCACCACCACTGACCAGTCCAGACTAAGCAACTTTTCCCACATGGATGTCTCCCTCCTATCTTATTTTGGATGGCTGCCTACCCTACTTGTTAAGGGTTGGGTCCTCCACAACCTGCAGGTCCTTCTTCAGCAGGACTACTCAAGGCCACCACTTCCCTGGGGAATGGGATACTTCACCGGCAAATCCTGGTGCAAGAGCAGAGCTTATTACTTCTGATGGCTCCACAAGGTTCCTGTTAAGCCATTCCTCAAATTTAGTAAGGCCCCTCTGGAGCAAAATTTTGCCATTCACTACATCAGCAGAGCGTCCTCTCCTTTCAGTGGAGGATCACCAACAAATTTGACCAGTGTCTCATTTTCTAGGTCATGGCTGAGAATATTGAGCACTACCAGCCCCAGTTCTGACTCTCCCAATCCATGCTGCCCTTTCCTTGAACCCATGCTGTTACATGCTGAGGTCTGTAAAGGCAAAGAAATTCACTGAAATTCACGTTCCCAGTATGATCCATCAATAAAAATGCTTCAACGTGTACCAAGGAAGACTAATGGATTATTTGAAACACTTCATTCCCCCACAGGGCCTAGGAGACTCATTGAAGGCCAGAGCTCTTTACAGAGAGTACCTTAGAAAGTCACTGCACCAGAGTCCAGGAGAATGAGGGAAAGGACAGCTGGCAGCTACAAAGAGACAGACAGTGACAGCAGCACACATGGAAACAAAGAGGAGCTTCAGTCATGTCAACAGCGACCACTGAAGCACAAGTAGCTCAAAATGTTTTTGCTACAATGACAAACCATAATTTCTGTTCCTTGTCTCCTCAGTTGGCTTTTCTTATTGTGATTGCACTGCGATTCACTTGAAAACTACATTTCTGCTGAGGAAGAGCCATTTTTTCTTTACTTGTTCTGCAAAGTGCCTATCACAATTTTGGGCTCTGAATACTGTGAACTGACTGAAATAATAAGGACACTACTTTTTCCAGCAGTGAAAGTGCTGGGAAAAGTCTCCAGTCTTCATGCAAGCAAATACCCATGGGGCTTCAATGTTGGTTTCACATGAGTACAAATTGTAAAAGTTCAAGCTCTCGATGCACATTATGGATGAAAGACTGTACAGCTCTGTTGCTCTAAAAACAAAAAGCATGGCCACAGGGGATCTGCCCACTGAACAGGGCATGCCAATCATCTCACATGTTGCAATCCTACCTTCAGCATGACTTACAAATCAATCCTTTGTCTCAAGAGAGAAATGTTTATCTTAAAAAACAAGTTTTGACAGCACAAAGCCTAATTATAATGGAGGAATGGTACATGAAATTTAACTAAACAGGACTAACCATGATACATCACTTTTGATACATGATACATGACTTTACATAACCATGATACATGACTTTTCTTCTTCCAGAAAGAATACTTAAATGTCTCTGAAACGTCACCACAGAACTAACTAAGCATTTCTACCTCAAAAAACAAACTGCCACATAGATTGTCAGGGGAAAGGTAGGTCAAGGTGTATCTGCAAAGACATACAAAGCTCTTGCAGCCAACTACATTCACTTTTCAGGCTTACTGAAACTATCTAATGAGAAAAAATCAACTAGTCAGACTTATCATTCTGCTGGCATCCTGAACAAATTACCTTTAGCTCATTGACATTCTAATTTTCTAGAAACAGGCATAGTTATGCTAGAAAGGTTATGACTTGTGTATTTATCTTCGTTACAATTATTCTATGCTCTTTTCACTTCCATAAGATATAGCATAAATGAGAAATCCTATTTTATTTGGTTTTTGCTAGCTGCAGAATGTAAGAATTACTGTCTTATTAAAAGACTATTTCTCTACTCTAGTTTTAGTCTGGAGATAACAGAACAAGGAATGGATGACAGGGTGAATTGGAAATGGATTGTGGCTCATAACATGGATTTTACACAGCCCAGAATGACAGTCTCAAGAGTTAAGAAGCTGGCTCTACCCAACAGAGAAATTGCAGCTGATGGTTTCAGTGAGTCCCCACCACAAAGCCATTACCATTATCAGTACCACAGTGAGCCATCTCAGTGGTAAGCTGGTGTAAATGAAACTTTTGTGGTTCCTGCACTGCAGACACAGCATGGATTTTGACCTCAGTGCTGCCTCATTCTATCTGCACTAAGCCCAAATTGCCCTCCAGTGCTTATATCTGTGGAGCAAAACCCCAGTGAATGTTACTGCAGGATGGCAAGTGCAGGAGGGACAGAAGTGATTCAGGAGCCCTGGCATATGAGTGGGGACAGCTTGCCTTAACACAACCATCCTCACCCTCCACTTCCCACCCTGGTGACAGATGACTTTGCTGCTAGTGGAGAACAAATGGAAACACTTCATTTCACAAGTGATGCATTATGGGAACCAGTGCAGTATTTTATGCAACATGGTACAGATAGAATTCAAAAGTAAGCAGAGTGAATTTAAGGTACTTCTGGGAAACCACTCATGTTGTTAAATTCACAGTGGTCACTGGTGTTCTACAGGACAGCAAGGAAAGATGCTTAGGCCTCAGTTTTAATAAGGCTGCTTTTAAAAAGCTTTTTAAAAGCCCATACTGCAAAACACCATAGTAATAAGGGAGGAGAGTTCTTACCTGTTACTTTTTATACTTTTACATCATTCACATAATTTGCCTCCATTTTACGTTTCACCTGCAGGTCACTTTTCTTTTCATGATTGTGCTGCCTTCCTTTCCTAATTGGAGGCATTAGCACAAGGCTGCCAAATCTTGTGGCAAGGGATGTTATTTAAAAACCAGACAAGATTCAGCTTTCTTTGACTTCAAACAAAACCTTATGACCACCTGTCAAATGATCCAAGGTTCATCAGACCCATGTTTTTTTGAAAGCATCACTTGTGGCCTTAAATCAGGCTGGCAGCCTTTTTTTAAGGGTGGAAAATAAACTCTCCTAGGAATAAGCTAGTGGAGGCAGCAGACATGTGAGCTGTAACACAACAGTGAAGAGCAGAGAATTCTCCTATTTCCAATGACATCCAGCCACACAGGATTTACTGCTATGGCTTTTCAATAACCCAAGTCCTACACAGAGTGAATGTGCTATAGACTGTTATGAAGTGGTTGGCAGAGACTCCATAAAGGTTACAGGAGATACCCAAGCTTCACTGAATAATGCTCCCTCCCTCTTTGCCTTTTAGATAAAAAGAAATATTGCAAGGTCATATGCAGCAGAAATACACTGCTGACAGCACATCACTATGGAGGCTCTAATAAGCCCACAGGTGTTTGTGCATGTATGTCATACCTGACAGCATGCACTCTCACAGCTCCTGCAGGCAGCATTTTTCATCCCAACTGGCAAGGTTTTAATGGCTTTTCTATTAAACTAGTTGTTTTTGTTGGGTTTTTGGGGTGTTTTTTATTTAAAAAAAGGGAAAACAACCTGTCTTTTCAGTTCATTACAAACATGGAACTGCTCCTGAAGGGAACGTGGCAGACACTTGTAGGCTGAGAAAGCTTTCAAACCATTTCCATCTTTGAAGATGAGCTATTCAGGGTATTTAATTTAGTTAAGTCTCACTATGGCTGTAGCCCTTGTTCTAGATATGGTTGATAGGTTTTTTCCTTTAAGAAAAACGTCCAAAAGGATGCAAACAGAACTGCTGAAACAGAAAAAAAACTGTGTTCTTTTGGCAGCCTTCAGCACTGAACAACTACTGAATTTTACTGTTCAGAGGAATCCCATTTTTCCTATCAAATGTAATCATACACCTACCAACATGACTCTCACATTGGGAGGAAAGATCCAGCAGTCACTTTCAACTTCTGGCATTCTTGTAAGAAAATTAAGTGATTTGGAACTCCGAACAGAAGGAGATGGAGACAAGAAGGAAGCTGGTGAGGTGCATGAAACCAGCATCCCCTCTCCAAAGCTATAATTCAGCATTCCAGCATAAACAAATGAGATGTGGAATCTTCAAACCTTTGTGATTTGAGATACTTGATGTTCAAACCTCTGCCAGGAACGAAACACCCTGACATGAAAGCCAAAAATGACAGGGCTGACTTACCGTGACCATCTCTTGCTATGCTTTCTTTATACACTGGGCCCTTCCAACCCAAACACTTACAAACATGTCAGTGAGTTTTCACACAATTTTTCAATTTGCATAGAAAGTAGAACTGAAGTCAGTACAAGCATACTGACTGGATGTCATACTTAGGAAGTTTAAATGAGACCTGCTAATCCTACCAGCTCTTTGTGCAGTGACCCTCACCTGGCATCCCTTTCCAGCACAGTTTCTAAGACAAAGGCTTTCACATGGATACTCCAAGGATGGTTGCTGATGTCAAGTTTGAATGGTAAATCAAGTTTTCATTACTGCTTGTCTAGTGAGTGTGAGAGGCATTATTTCAAAAAAAAACCACATAGCAAATTTGACTGATTTTGCAAAGAAACTAATGAAAATCCACATTGATTTAAGGGTGACCCTGAAACAAATTAACAGAATCACAGAGTGGTTTGGGTTGGAAGGGACCTTCAAGATCATCCAGTTCCAATCTGCCTGCCATGGGCAGAGACATCTTCCCCTGGACAAGGGGGCTCAAAATCCCAATCAACCTGGACTTGAACACTTCCAGGAACAGGGCACTCACAGCTTCTCTGGGCAACCTGTGCCCCTGCCTCACTGCCCTCACAGGGAAGAATTTCTTCCTACTAAATAATCTCCATTCTGCTCTCTGTCAATTTAAAACCATTACCACTCATCCTACCACTACCTTACCTGAAAAAGTCTTTCTTTTTTGTGGCCCCCTTTAAGAACTGGGAGCCACTGTAATGTCTCCCAGAGCCTCATCATGAGTAATGCTGTACATATGCTTTTCTCCTTTAAAATGCTGTATAAGCTCTACCACTTTTGAAGGTTTCAAATACAAATTGCAGTATGCTTCTAAATGGAAGATTGTCTTCATTTGGAAATAGCAGACAACTAGAGCTTGGTCACCATTTTATATCACTGCACAGCCCACAAAGCCAATAAAATGCTCTTTTCAGGAAATACTAACCTGGTACAGCTAGATGGAAATCAGATATCACTTTGTATTAAGGTAAAAGCATCTACTTTGTAGTAAATGAAGTGTGCAAGACCCAAACCACACCAAATAGTGTGGTGAGAAATGATATATAAAGCCATAAAAATCAACCTCCATGGTCCTATACAGTTCAGTCTGCAATCCTTGAAAAGAGAGCAACATATAGAAAACACAACTTGTTGCTATTGCTTGAAATATTAAAGTGTGTTCAAGGGTTTGAAAACAGCCTGCTATTTGAAGATTTTAACACCTTGCGTGGGAAAGATGAAGGCTGATCAAGGATCATGGTTCATAAACAATTGGAACATAAACCATTTTGAAATATAACAACACTCAAAAGAACCAAAATATTTCATATTTTCTAGGAGGGTTAAGTACTGGGTAAAGCTAGCACCACCTACACTAGAGCATACAGAATAATCTTGGCTTCATGGAAATAATAGCAGCAATTTGTTCCTTGGCCTCTAGACTTCCAGCAGGGCTATAAATTAATGACAGATGCTTTCTGGTACGTGGATACTCAGCCAGACAGAAACAGAGTTGCAGCTGCCATTTATTTCATGAAGATCACCCTAAACCTTCAGAGCTGGTTAATGTTGGCCTTTGTAATTCAGATACTTTTAATGTAGTACCCTTCCTCCCTAGCTAGCTGCTTCAAAAAATCAAATCATATCTGTCTTTCCATTTTGTCAATGATGTACCCTCTCATGGGTGCTGACACTTCCTTCAATTCTGCAGTTATTATTTCAGATAGATTAGAAAGATCTGTCCTGCCTTAGCACTCAGCATATCAGCTGAGACTTAGGACTATCTCAATTATAAGAGAACTGTCATTTTTTTGGGGAAAATGCTCTAATGTCTGTCATAGTTCCTTAGTATGATGGTCAGGTTGAAACTAAAACCTTTATATAGTGAGAAAACAAAGACACTTCTAGCGCAACATTTATTCTCCTATGGCTAGAAAATTACCTACTTCAGTCATGAATAAAATCAATCTTTATCTTCTATAAGAAAAGGAACTATTCCACACTTTCTCTCTCCCTCTTTTAGCATTCACAAAGTACCAAGCCTAGCGACTACATCACTCCTTGTATGCACATGGCACCTATTGCAAGGAGAGGAAAAGAAAATCCCACATAGAGAATGTGTGTGCTGGTTCCGAGTGCTTCTCCTGTTCCTTGCAAAGGTAGCTTTTCTATATGTATTTTATTTTTTTTAATCTTCCTAAAACATAAGAGGATGTATAGTTTGAAAGAAGAAATCTGTGTTTTTTCATGAAAGCAAATAATATTTTCCAATCAGCTCTGCTTACATCTCACCATGCATGGAGCACTCATGGTGACAGGGGACTGCTTTGTGCTGCCTCGATAACAAGACAATTACAAAGTATCTGAAAAATATGGCCTCCTATGAAATTACACTGTAGTTAATGAAGCACAGATACTGCCCCTAAAATGGAAAGAAAACAAAAAAAAACAAAACCCAACAACCCAGAAACCTGTCTATTAGATGTAGCAATAATCTGGCCATGAAATGATAAAGGTTTGACAACCCATAAATTGCAAGCATTCAGTTTGGCTGTTGGGAAATTGCTTGCATACAAGTCACCTCAAATCCAATAACCTTTCTTGAAAGTTTGATTATAAGTGAGATTATAACTCTATTATATTAATCACTGCAGAAGAAACAGACAAAACCCCCCACACCAGACAACACCCTAATTGAGAACAATAAGAAAGATGAATAACATATGGTGGTTCACATAGGTGCCATGGCACTGTAATTGCTAAATTTAATTAAAGGGAAAAGAAGTTGAAGATTCTGTTACTGCTGTGATTTGCATATTTCAGCTCAAAAAAGAAAGCCTTTCAAAACCTAGACTGTACTGAAATAAATTCTACAACAATAAACAGCAAAAAAGGCAGAGCATTTTTGGATAGCAAATGCCAATATGAATTTGCAGTGAATATGCATACATGACAAGAGAATTGTTCATAAAAGACACAATAAATATTTTGCATTTCTGTAGCACTTTTCATCTGAGCCTCAAAATATGATTCATAACAGATTAATTCCCACATAATCAAATGCCACACAGGGATTGAATTTACTTGTCCAGAAAGGTAGCATATTTTAAGAAAAGGCCAGCAAGCTTTTAGGTATAAGGTAACCCTATGAAATAGGGTAACAAATGAAGCAGCACTTTTCCAACCAAGTCACATCTAAAGAGAGAGGAACATAGCCCTGTTTCAAGGTCTCAGTTGGTATCCACAAGTATCTTTTAGCAGAACACGTCTGCTGCTTAGGCAAAAGAAACAAGATTCTTTTGCACTGTCATAAAAGTTAGATTACAAATCCTCAGAAAGGGAGAATATCCTTGCACCTCATTGAGTCGTGTCCTCCTTATGGCAAACACCTCATACACTGCCTCACAGATTGGCACACTTTGCTCTGGGGAGAAAGGAGGAAATGAAACCAAAGTTAGGGCACTAATCATTCAGAAAGCACCACTGCAACTGCTCAGAGATATTCTTCAGAAATGTGACCACCTACGAAATCAACGGAGAAGCTGAACAGACATGGAATTGTCTGGCACACAGACATGAACATGGAACCTCTCG
Organism: Melospiza melodia melodia; assembly: GCF_035770615.1. Lineage (NCBI taxonomy): Eukaryota > Metazoa > Chordata > Aves > Passeriformes > Passerellidae > Melospiza > Melospiza melodia. Next base: position 104,491,778 of record NC_086196.1, on the reverse strand, counting down.
GAGGAGTTTGTACAGCTGAATTACAAAGGTGGTAAAGCAGCCGTGAGAGGATCACAAACATTTGCACTTATTCTAAGTGGAAGCAGGAGACACTAAAGTTTTGTTTGTTGGTGGGCTTGTTTCTCAAAATATTGCTTTTTGGTGTTTTGTTAAGCTAAATTTTTTAAAGCCTAAACAAAAGAATGCCTTAAAATGAATCAGGATGAAGCATACCACAATCATTAGCAGGCTAAACAGCAATATGCTTCCAGGACACTGTGCTGCCTCCAGCCAAACCTCATTATCCTTCTGAACCCTAGTTAGGAAATAAATGGATTGACCTATTTATTTCATGTCTAAATTTTATTAGAGGATTAACTTATTTATTTAGCATTCAGCAGTGGCAGCAGCAAAGGTATTTGTATTCTGTGAAGTGGTCTAGGAGAGGTAAAGGGGATGACTGAATGAACTTTGCTGATGGAACTGGATGGGTGGATTCCAGCAATCAATGTCAGTTCCTGTATGTATCACTCTCTCAAGAAAGCACCCAGCAGCTTTCTTGATGGCTTTACACACTCATTCTTAAACCACTGATACTTAATTTGCATTTTTCTTATCTCCAGTTTTCGTATTTTTCCACCTGTGCACACTGGTTTCTCTTTAGCTGCATACTTCTCTGCTTGAGCAAGCCTTGATGATACTCATCATCTCTACCAGCATCTAAATCCTGCTTGCCACCATGATCCCCCAATTTCCTCCCTCTCTCTCTCCCTTCTTTGGGATTCAGCCATGAAATCAAAGATGAATCAGATACTAGACATACACATTGTCATCAGATTAAATTTATCACAGCTGCATGTTGCATTGCTTGTAATGAGGAAAACTGAAGGGGGGGAAAAAAGGGAAAATATCATGAAATATCAGACAACTGCCTAAATTTATCTCTAGGACCAAACTACAAACCTAATAAATGCATAATAAAGTTTGTAGGAGCCAAGGCCATAACTCAAACAAGATCTGGCTCCCAGCACAGGGGACTCAGCAGCAAACACAACCTTTGAGGAAGTACAGCTACCATACAGTTCAGGTCTCTGCATCCAGCACTTTGTGGTCTTTGGAGAAATTTTTCTTTTTGCCCCCACATTTCCCTTCTAAAAATCAGAACTAGGCTTTCTTTATAAACTTTGTATGACAAGAAAATGGTGAAAGGCAATCAAAAGTATTTCCTCATAAATAAATGCAATCCTGTAATAAAAATAAATAAATACTTGGCCTTATCCAAAGGGCACTGAAATTTTCCATTTCAGCATCTGGGGTTTGTAGTCTTCTCATTAGTTTCAGGAAACTTTGAGATAACCTTTTTCATTTTATCTTCTACAATAGAAGTGTTTTTGTAAATGACCTTACCTTTACCAGAAATGCAGATCCTGGAAACCACTATACTACAAATAATATGAATCGTGAAATATCCCTCTGATGTACCACCAGATCAGGCAAGTCTTGTTCTGTTCTATTTCAAATACAGATGGTCTTTGAAGCACACCTTATCAAGGCATTTCTAAGGCGCACATTGCCATAACTGAATAATGTAGGAATATTCTATTAATTTAGTCATGAATAATCTGCAAACAGATGGAAAGTTCTACAAACACCTTTTTCCCCTGGAAATGATTTGAAGTGCTCGTTGTGTGCAATATAGATCACTCTTTAGGAAGTACATGTTTTAGAGAAGTCATTCTTAATTCCCTGTTTGAACTTTTATGTTTGCACTGAAATGCAAACACAGCCTCTGACTGGATGAGCATTAACTCTTCAGAGATAACACTTCTTCCTGGGACTGACTGACTGTAGCACTTCTGTGCTACCCAAGGAAATATAAAAGATGCAGCTCACTCCTAAGAACAGACAAACAGAAGGAGACAATTAAGCCATAATACAAATAAGCTATTTCAAATAGAATTATTTAGACAAGCAAGCAACATGCTTAAGGTAGTGTTTGTAAAAGCATTCAATTCTTCATTCTTCAGGTAAGACACTTCTCATTAAATCCTGGCCATCTTATTACTGAAGACCTTTCCTTTACCAGAACCAGGGTGCAAAACACTGACCTGATCCTGCAAAACAGGCTTTCCTTGAAAATCCTCCTTAACAAGATTCTCTCCTACAAAGTTCTCCATGATCTGCTATGGATTTGGTCCCATGAGTCAGCTATGAGCTACAAGTTTTTGTTGCTCTCACAATTCCTTGGGCATGGTAGCAGGGTGGGTGGGAGTCATTACATTTTTTATCTTGCATCAAAGGAAAAGACAAAGTTCTTGGAAACTGTTGTCCTATATTTTTGGGGAAGAAACTGGAATAAATGCAGTATTCTCAGCCAATTTCCCAGGTCAAAGTATGAAAAATCAGTGATTTTCTTAGAACAAGCATATAGGTAAAAATTTTAGAATGTGTCCCAGCACATTACCTCGCTACCGCAATGTGAATCTCCCCTAAGGACTGACTGACAGGGCAGCTCAGAATCTTTGGTTTTGCTGCTGAAACCACCAACAGGGGTGGCCAATTAGTGCCAGCTCCTGTGGACAGCGCTTTGATGGAAAAGACAGAGCTCTCCAACACTTTTCCCACTGACCATCAAGCACCCTGCAGACAGCAATGACTTCCAGCCCCTGGTGGCTGGCTGAATTGGTCCCACAGCCATGGCAGATCCCCTGTCTCGCTGGTGCTGTTGATTGCTGTCAGGACAGAGCTGCTCCTAACACACCTGGGCTGCAGGGGGGCAAAGAGCACTTCTCCAAGCACTTTGTTTTGTTACAAGCTCCCCACTTGGGAAGTGATGGAGGCATCAAACAGAAGCCTTGGCCCACGGCATAAATCAGAATTTGTGTTAAGTAGCTAATGTCAGCCTTGGGGGGAGGGGAGGGAGGAGATGAAGTGTTCATTTCCAGAGACCAGCACATGGTTTGTGCTTCAAAAGCATTTGAAAGAATATAAATCAAGGCAGAATATGAACCTGCAGAGCTAATTCACTGCCTCACTGTTTCACTGCAGTTGCATCTTTCTCAATCTCCTCAGCCAGGTAACATGGCCTTTCCTTGAAAGTTACACAACAAATCAAATAAGTGGGTGCTGGGAAGCAAAGAAGAGAGGAGGAGAGGTAAAATTTATTACAGCCTAAAAGGGAAGGTGACTCATAAGAGAGTGGTATTAGCAAAGTGACAGTATGAGACGAAGAGGGAGCGCTTTGAACTCGTTCTAATGATCTAATGACTAATAGAATCCATTAAGAAAAGCAAGGGCAAGATCTTTTTCACTGATTAACGTTGTACCTTATCCATGTTTTTAATAAAAAAATGTAATCTATACTGCTCTTCATCTATCTGCATATTTAATTAAAATGCTGAAAGCTTGCAGAAAGCATTTATTTCACTCCATCAGATGATATAGTGAAGTATCCTACCCTTCACCATGGATCTGGAAGAAGCAGAATAAAGTAAGAAAGGGAGGAAACTAAGGAAGACCTGTATGTTAATTAATACAAGAACATCTGTTGGCTTAGCAACATACCTTTAAAGTATGGTGTGTGAAACCCCTAGAAAGTACTACAAGAATTTAACACCAATATTTTATGAAGCAGATGATTTCTTAAAGCCAGAAATATTATAAAATAACCGAAAATATTAAAATTCTGCTCTTAGACTTCAATGATGTATAAAGGAATGTAATTTATTTTTAGGGGAATACATGAACCTCGTACAAACAGTCACAATATGTTTAAAAAACCCAACAGGCCAACCAGACTCCACACTCACCATTTACTCTAAAATAGCACATAAATCATTAGTGCCCTCAAACTGAAATTAAGGAGCAGACTCACTTGATGACTATCCAAGTATGCTGCAGTCACTTAAAACTGAGTTTCTGCCATCAGAAGACACACTCCAGTGTGAGAGCAGCTAAGGTTCTGCTGAGCACTGAAGAAATACCTTTCCTGCTCAGACTGACCCACTGCAGTCATGCATTTTAAAAGCACAATACATTATTAAAATAAATTCAACTCAAATGAGCAGCTGAGCTACTTCTGGTTCAAAGCAGCAGCCAGAGGCCCGGATCACATTTCACCTGGTTGCAGCTGAGCTGCTTGATCACAGTCTTGGCTGCTTTGAAAATGGAAGCCTCTTGCCAAGGCAGAGTTCAGCTGACTGACTCGGATGGTGGTGTGCCAAAATCCCTGTCCAGACACACCCCATCCTTAGGATTCCTGGCCGCTGGAAACATATGGAAACATATTCAGTGCTGGCTCAGGAGGCAACTGCAGCAGCTGCAATCAGAGGGCTTTTTAAAACAGGTATAAGGGGTACAAAAAAAAGTGCTTGCTAATTGTTTGCAACTGTTTCAACATTTCACCAGGGGCTGCTTATTATTTATAGATATTGTATTTGTACATTCAGATCACACTTGTGATTTTGCACAGCTTTGAGCAAATCATTGTTCACCGAACACTTGCCTTTTCTATCCCTTTTGAGTTCTTTTGAAAACAATTGACCTACCCTGGGGTAACACTGGCATATTCTGAAAGACATGGCTAAAGGAGTTATCTAAAATATTAGAGATTTTATGTTTAATAACTCTTAGAATAACAGAGAATTTCAAAGAGAAACTCAGCATTAAACCAGCGTTTTTAAAGGATTAAAGAGGTGATCCTGACATTCTGAACACGAGAGAATCAACATGGGACAAGTTAAATGGCTTCAGAGCTGAGAAATGAGTCTTACAACATGATAGAGAGGAGCTGAGTACTAAGGAAATGTTTTCACAAGAGAGAGGAGAGTGAGCCTTGCTATGTAAAATACACTGAGAAGAGAACAATAGGCAACAAAGCCTTCAACTGTCATAAAGGTAGGGTAACCATAAATAAAAGGTGAAATAATTGATAAATAGAAAGGATAATACGAGCAACTGGTACCAAGACAAAGCTCAGTCTCAAATGACATGCAGGAGAAAATCATGGCAATAGGGGCTGTATGAACATATTTGTTTTGGCAGTGACACAGAAAAGGTTGCAGTCATAACATCAGCTGGTCAGCTGAACTTGGGACTGCAGTCAGGCATTGCCACCAGCTGCTCTGACTTCACAACTGAGCTGGACTTGGAGCACAGACAGAAATTTCAGGGAGCTGGTACCTGGCTACAGCTCTCAGTACCAGTGACATGGCTTTGGGTCAGGCTGTGAAAGGAAGCAGAGCCTGGGAGAAGTTTGACTACAAACATTTTATACAGAGTCTTGACCTGGGCATCTTTTAGAGCAATTTTTTCATAAGGTAAATAACACACATTTTCAGCCAAGCAATTAATTAATTTTCAGGATAACTACTGTATAAAGGATAAACTGGATGTGACTTTTCTACCCGCAAAATCCTTTTCCTATATTTCAGTCTCTTGAGATTCTCACATAAATTACAAGTGCAATCTACCACCTTTATCAGAAACTTGATTTTTTTCCCATCCTCTCTCTTCAAAAAATTGAAACATGAAAAACTTTGACAAATTTTAGTGTGCCTAACACTCAACACAGCAAGCAAAGCAAATGGTAGCCATCTCTCATCAAGGTGTACTTTTAATAAATAACTTCCCAGAATCAATACAAAGATTACTAGTTCAATTTCTACCCACTACTAGGTCAGATGATGAAAAAGGTCTCCTTTGGCCTCAAAATCAATTAACTAATTTGTTTTCCACAGATGACCAAACATGACTCCAAGAAGAGTCTTCACAGCCTACCACCCCACACAAGGAAAGGGCAGGGAAGCCACCTTTGCAGGGAAGGGCTGCCCTGCTGCTGCTCCACATGATGGGGGTAATTTAGTTTTATCCTGTCCACCATCTTCAACTACTTGTAACATTTTTAAGAACCTCATGCATTAAATCAAATGTCAAGACAATCATGTCACTCAAAAGCTTTTCCTAAGCTTAAAATAACTGCTTGAAAATGTGATCTCTCTGGAGGCTAGTTTGAACGTTCTGCAAGTGCTCCTCCAACAATGAGTAAGGCTCCTACTTCAACTCTCAGGCTTTATGGCCCTCCCAGCCTAAGGAGGAGGGACTGAGATACTGCAAAGACAAGTGATTTTTAAACCTGTGTTGTGGGAAAGGAAATAAAACTAAAACAAAAACAACAAAGCAACACACCCACCACCACCAAAGAAACCAAACAAACAGCACTCACTTCTAAAAGGAACTTTGAAGATGTCCTCCTCATAAAGAAAACCCTAACAATCATCCCAAAAGATTTTAAAGCACAGCATTGGTTTGATTTCTTTACATGATCACATCTGTAGCAGCACAGTACGGCAGAGAAGTCTCACAGCTCAGTTTTATTTAAAACTCTGTGCAGTCCCAGCAACCCTGTGAAACCTGGCTGGGTGCTGGCTGGCAACAGCTTGCCAGAGAACCCCCACTTCTGGGGAAAGAACACCCTGAAGCAATACTGCCCAGATTTATAAGAATGCAAGTCAGAGCAGTGTGCTGCTTCCAGACTGAAAAGAAACTCTTAGAAAATATGGAGAAAATTAAGGAGAAAATACAATTATTTCCCTCCAAAAATTTAATATTGCATGAGCTCTGTGCTTCTTAAAGCAAAGCTGAAGAAAGGATTTTTTATGTTTTTCCAAGTTTAGTCTTGTAATATCCCTACCATGCCAGCACATACATTCTTACTTTGAGGACAGTGAGCTGAAATATAGAGTTCCAAATGTGACACTGTGATTTGCTGGGCAGGACTACAAATAGAAGTGGGATTGTATCCTTCTGAATTATTAATAAAAACATGTCTAATAATTCCTATTAATATCACTACCACAGTAAAGTATACAGAATCCTTTAAGAAAAGGCCACTTCACTTTTGAAAAAGGGTATGTTTTCAAAGTATTTTAATGTCATTTCTCCCAGAAACTATCCCGTTATCTAAACTATCGAAGACTATTGTAAATTTTAATTCACTTGCAAATGCAGCTCTACTCAAGAAGAGGCAATTGCCATTATAAACATAAAAAAGGCACAATGTTGAGAGAGAAAAGAGAACCAGTTGCAGAGACTGAGCAGCAGACTGCTTGGAAGTGCCCATGATAGTCCAAAGTAGGACTGATCCTTCAAAGAAACTTTTCAGGCCAACTGAAACACGCAGTCTTTGGAAACCAGGATGCTTCCCATGCTTAAATGTTTCACTGAGAAGACCTCTCTACTGGGATGAGAGTCAAAGTCAAAAAAATAAGGGGAGAAATTATTTTTTCAACCCCCTGCTTTTGGGATAGTTTAACCACACACATCTCTCTGGTGAAGAAAGACTAAGCCCTGTGAAAGGCACCAGTCAATGGCATTTCTACCAGTGACTGCTATGAAACCCCATGGTGAGAAAAAGGGTTTTCTGTGAAACTCTAAGTGATATTTCTGCAAGGAAAATATAGGAATGATTTGTGGAATTAAACAAGCCAACAAACCCCCAACAATTTGGTCTGCAGGATTGCACTGACAAAATAAGTTTCACCTCCATCAAAAATAAATCAATGTGACTGACAGCTTCTCTTGAATCTTCAACAAAGAATTTAAGTTTCTGCCATTTTATATTGATTTCATATAAAGTAATTTAGAAACCTTCTCTTGCTTTAGATTTAAGTTTATACATCATACACAGAAGTTACATGGTGTTTTTTTAAGGAGATAACTAAGGACATGAAAGGTAAGAATAGTTACAAGCAGAACAGTTTCTGTTCTAAGTATAGACCTTAAGCCCTTTCATACATTCATACCAATTGTTTTTCATATTGATTTCCTGAAGGGACAATGCTTCAAACCCAGCCATTTTTTTACTTCAGATTTTAGAACCTAAGGCTCTCTGGGCTTCTTCACCTAAATCCAAGACCTGGCATACTGTTTTATTGAAAAAAACAACATACTTTCTAAGATATTTTAAGTACAAAAGGACAGTAACCCAAGGTTGTGTGCCTAAACTTGAGCATCTTTGTGTATATCCTAAAGTACACCAGCAAAGGTTCCCAGGAAAGAGTTGAGGTAAGAGTTCATTTGCCGTCAGTCCCTCATTTTATGCCACTGAAGGGAGAGGGCTTGCCCCATTTTCCATTTTCACTGCCCTGACCTTTGCAGATCCCCAGCTCTTATGCTAAAGGCCTTGTCCCCTGCAATAGATCTGCCTGTCACCACAGCTGCTCAGCCCCCTGACAATGCTGCTCTGTGCTGTGGCAGCAGATACAACAATCCACAGGTTGGGATTCTAACCATCCTCCTTCTCTGGCTCTCCAGGCCTCCTCCTTTCCTTGAGCAGCTCTACAGAAATACATATTAGAGTGAGGAAATCTGTTGCCACCCTCTCTGGTTTTTATCATTTATGAAACTTATTATTTAGACAAATTCACATGCATTTATGTTTTTAAACTAAATTTCAAGGAAAGCGAGAATGCATTTTCCAGTCAATTGACTACTATACCAACAGCACAGTCTCCTTGCAGATAAAACTTTGCTCTTGCAGAATTTGGCTTTGTATCAACTTAGACTGTAAATTGCAAACTAATGAATTTGTATTGGCAGAGGGAAACGTTTCTGCTTTTACAGACTACAGCATTTACTAGTAAACAAGATTACTAGGAACAATTCCCAGTTTCCCCAGCAACTTAGTTACTTGTCTCTTACAAGGCTCATTGTTGATTCATTCCTCTCCGTGGTCCCAGTGTAATGAGTCTACTCCTAACCACCAGATAAAATTATAGCAACTGAGTGCCAAGTTTTGTGACTCCTGACATTCTGAAAAGAATACACCCAAGCACTGGGCACAGGAGTTGGTTTCACCTTGATGCCACCAGAGCTACAGGTTTCTGCTTTAGAACCATCCCTCAGAATTTTTGCATGTCCTTTCAATCTCTATGATGAAAATAAGATAATCAGAACAAAATAATTACTTATCTAGCCATCCCTCCTGCCATCTCCCCATTTTGTAAAGCCATGGAGAAACCCTTGAGTTGTGAGGCCAGAATTACTGCCCCAGTGGGAGTCCAGAGCTATGAGGGAGCAGCCTTGCCATACATTCCTTGTCCCTCCCCTCTCATCAGTGCCTTCCAAGCTCATTTCCTTCAGGATAATGGGAAGACACTTGTTTAACTTTCTAAGAGCTCAGCTCCCCAAGGCAGTTTTGTAACTTGAAAACTCCTTACACTTGTCTCTGATCTTTCCCACTTACAAACAAGTTTTGTGCAGCAGTCAGAAACATACAGGCAAACATGAAATGATACACCAGCTGCATAATCAGTGTGACCTGCTGAACTCACATTGTTGATAAAAACTAATTCACAGTCTTTATCTGCGTTCTTTGAAAGCTGGTGAATACAGATGATCCAAGAGCAATATGGTGTTTTACCCAGGAAGTCAATTAAGCCACACTGCTTCAATAACAAACTTCTCAAGAACCACAGATTTCAAGTATATTCATACACATTAAATTATTATGATAACAACTTTTAGGAGATTTGCTATGTCTCATTCAAAAGGGAAGGATAAATCACTTTGCTAACTATGGAAGAACAACACCAAATCAGTGAAATTACTTGTCCAGATTAAAAAGTCCCATTTGTATCAAACATTCTAACTATAGTCTGGCAAAGCCATATTTATTTATGGGTTTAAAGAAAACCCATAAATAAATAGCACTCATCTGCTATAGACATATTTTTTACAGGCTGTTAAGTACATAACAGTGCCCAGGTATCTCAACCCTATGGAAACAGAGTCAGGCTCTGAAAACTTCTGAAAAAATAATTCAATAAATCCAGTATTCCTTTTTGTTTGTTTGTTTTTAAACCAAGAAGATAATTTACTCTATGTTGAATTGATCAGTACTAACACTAGGATGAAGTGAAGTGTAGCCATTTAAATGTATCAGTTTGAAAACTGATAAAAGGAAAACCTTTAACAGAACACACTCTTAGTTTCTGGTACTCATTGCAATAAAGTATTGAAGGCAATTAAAGCTGGCATTAAAAAAAAGAAAACTAAAAAAGGGAAAGTCCATCTTTTTATAGAGATCAAACATGGATAAGACTGAAAGTTGGTTTAGGTGCTTATTCCATACCTACACATTAGAGTACTCCTTGCACCAGTTCCTCAAAGGGTGTGATACAGTACCAGCATCTGCAAAAACATCTGACATGCTGAAATTCTGCTTTCATGGCATGGGAGCCCTCACCTTCAGTCTCAAACAAAATTAGTAATGTTATCATTGCAATTCCCAAATCAGGCCCTCCCCAAGGGTTAGTTCACTGGAGGTCATAATTAACTACAATGCCTTAAAAATTAGCAGCTGTAGGGAATTCTGGTTTGATTGCTAACAATTTGCAGGGGCAGGTAAGTCATTTTATAAAGCTTCTCTATCCAATACCTAAATATATTTTTACAACACCAAAACATAAAATCAAGTTAAGATTTTTCCATGCTTTGATGAAATTCTTTAAGATGAGAGAAATTTCCTAGGACTTTAGAAGTGCTGATCCCCAAATTTTCATACACTCCTAGAGAAGAGCATGAATTCCTATCAAATAGAGCTAATACATTTCACATTTGCATGTTCTTATCCCAAGTTAAACACAGGAAAGGAATATTAAATTGAATAGGACCACGTTATCACATTTCAGGACTTGCAGCCAGGTTTGACAGTGCAAAGTAAAGATTCCTTTTTGGAAGTCCAGCTCAGTTTTGATGTCACACACAATGTGGTTGGTTGGCATGAACAAACACCATAGAGGTTAAAGGAAGTTACTGCTGTTTTCCTGTGGTTAAAGGGAAGTTGAGCTTGCAGTACATGGGCTCTAACAGATGAAGTTCTCTTCAGCTCTGCTATTTCCATTAATCTCATTAAGCTGATGAATGACATAGTGAGACTTGCCTTAGAGAGATCACATGCAAATTTCTGTGCCTTCTACACCATTAAAACCAGTGAAGTAGAAGCTTCTGCACACAAGAACTCACAAACTACTTGCTCTAAGGACAAGTATTGCTCAAAACACACCAGAGGAAGGCATATTCCTCTTTTACAGAAGATGGTACCATGTTTAACCAAGAGGAGATTCTCTAAGAATCTAAGCACAAAATTAAAAAAAAAATGAAACAAAACAAAAAAAACCCCAAAACCAACTATGAAACAAAATTACTCATATTTGAGTCAGCTGAAAATCTCTATGACATAGAAAGTATAATGGAGTAATTGCATGAGGTCTGTGGGTGTCAGGTTCCTATGTTAGTCAACACATTTTCAGGCACCAATTTACCAAATGATGATTGCTGGGTATATGAACTATATTAGCAGGAGCAGAGCCCTTGATTTTACTTGTTCTTGTCTTCAAAAAGTCATTTTCAGAAGTTCCTTTTCTAAGGAAAATATCTTCTTCCATGTATAAAATTAATTTTATCAGATCAAAGGAAATTTATATAAGCCCATTTACATTTTCCAGTTGCCTTGATACAAATTTTAAAAAGAATTTAAAAAGAAATTCAGGCTTATTTCATATAAATCAGTTACCACAATTAAATTATGTCCACAATGTTAAGGATAACTTGTAATTGTAAGATTTGCTCACTCAGGATAATTACTTCTGTCAACATTTTGAATTTTTTAAGGGAGAAAAACACATTTGCTAGAGTATTTCAATTTTTCTCAGCTGACATCTTCACAGGGATTAAATTTTTAAAGTGGATAGCCCTCAATAAAAGCTAATACATTCCAAAGAGAATTTGGATGAGTTTCTGCTCAAGCAGACATTCAGAAAAAAACCAGCTCAAGTAAAATACTATAACATGGAATATTTTTTTCCATCTGCCTGTCTTGTAGCTCATGCCAGGCTGACATTGATGAGCTGTGTGGCTTTCTGTCCTGTTTACTGCATGCTCATACATCACTTAGCACTGTGAGGAGTGAATGTCTAATTACTTTGGGACTGTAGGACCAATGAACAATAAAAACTTCATCTTTAGTTGTCACTTGAAAGGGACACTCAAACCTTCTGGGCTGAAAGCACAGAACTCCACACAGGACACTCAGTTACTAGAGCTGGCATGGGCTGCACAGGTTTTTACTTAAAGTATCACAGAAAAAACCTTTTTAAGGTATTCCACCCAGTTAAAATTCAAATCCTAGAATAGCCCAGAGTGGGAGAGACCTCAGAAGATCATCTGGTCCAACCTTTCATGGAAACAGGAGCCTAGAGGAGATTATCTAACCCCCTGTCTAGTCCCACCTTGAAAACACCCAGAGGTGGGGAAGCTCTTCCAGCCTATGATAGAAAAATCATTTTGCTCTCATCTTTATCAAACTTCTCCCAGTGCAACTTTTTTCTGTTGCCCTTTTTTTTTTGTGGCTCCTTGTGGAGAGAGTGTGTTCTCTTTGTAGCTGGCCTGTAAGTACTGGAATACTGCAGTGAGGTTTCCCCTGAACATTCTCCTCTCCTGGGAGAAAAGACCCAACTCCTTCAGTCCTCACTCACAAGGTGGGTCCTCCAGCCCTCTGATCATCAATATTATGCTCTTTGTAAAGAAATCAGGTCTATATTTCTGCACATGGGTATGCATTTCTAATTTCAGGGGAGGTCAGAGAAGTTCTTGTCCCTGAGAAGAGCACCATTAAAACCATATTAAAGCATTGAAAACTCGATTCTGTTCTTTCTTTGACTTTGTTCACTACTCAGCAAAATGCCTTCTTGTTAATTATCGACTTCATCATCGAGGGACAGTTTAATCACAAGACTGTCTGCAGTTCAGGCTATCACAGCAGTACTAGCAGGGAATTTTGCACTGCACATAATTGGCCAGGTAATTAGAACACAAAATCCTTAATTGCTCAGTTACCAAACGTAAATGGTGAAGCACACAGGGCCTGACTGGCAGAGGGCTTGGGGGAGCCAAGGCAGCTGTCAATGCCAGCTTTTCCTCCTTCACAGCAGAGCACAGCAAACAGCACAGGGGGCTTGCTGAGCCCATGCTGTCCTATGGGGGTGGGAAGGCCTTTCATCCTGAGGTGTAAAAAGAAATTCAGCAAAGACACTCTATATCAGGACATGCAAAACTACTTGAAAATAAAACCGTAAACCCAGGACTTTTGAAAGGCAGAGGAAACCCAGCATCCCGTCAACAATGGGCAGTCAGAGCCCATGTACTGGTATGAAACAGCAGCACTCCCCAGACTGACAGCTCTCTGGTGTGGCTGCTGTTGCTGGCTGGGAACTCAGTACAGGATCTCTATGGTCTGAGCTACAGAGATTTTCAGCACATGATACTAAAAGTGGATGGGTGCACCATCAGCCTGCCCCAATACCTGTGTTATGGATAATTCAGGAGTTACCACTGTTGGTACATTACAGCAAGGGGTACACATGACAATAACACCAGTTCTTCCTGTCCATCTTGTTAATGGACAATGTGAAATGCTAGATCAAAATTACCTAGATTACCAGCCCCCTTCACTGCAAGGCTAATTCACAGCTCTGATATTTCATGATCTTGGTCTTATTTCCATGCTAAAAGCATTTGCGGCCTGTATTTATTTGTTCACGTGTTCCTTGGTCAGCACTTCCTTCTCTTTCAGCTAGACTTCCAACACTTGCCTTTCTTTCTTCAAATACATTTATAAACATCAGCATCTGCTTCTCATGTCAGTAGACTAAAAAGAGCTATCTTGTAATCTCATTTCTGCCGTGGCAAGACCCAATCTAGGAGCTCTTTTCAACACCTACTCCCCTTTTACATTTCCTTTTTCTCAAACAGAGCAAGACAGACTAGACTGCATTAGACTCTGTTACTGTTTTATGCAATGGCAACAGAATATTCTTCTCTCTTACAGAAAAATCTTCACCAGCCTCATAGCTGACTGCTGTGGCAATTAACAGACACTCACAGCTCTCTTTTACAGCTTTCTCTCACAGCCAATAATCCCTGCTTGGAACACAAATTCTTACTCTGCTCCGCATACAAGATTTTTCATTTTCTGCTGCAGAAATATTGCCTCCAGGATTCCAGTCCTAAAGGCATCACATTCTTCCTTACTTTATTCCACTATTATATTAGCAATGCCTTTCAAACCCATACAGTCACATTTATTCCACTGCTTCTGTGTTTCCTCCACTGTCTAGAGGCAATGACTCATAAATTCTTCTATTGGTTGGTCCAACAATCCTATGCCTTTCTCACTGCTCCTCCTTCAGGAGTTCCTCCCTTCAACTTGTGAGAAATCCACAGCTGCCCACACAGGCTTTCCAAATGCAACCACAATTGGTTTGTATCCAAACAAGATAAGACATCTCCAGCCATAGAATAGAACTGATAAAAATTGCTTGGTTTTTAAGAGCAGGAAGCTAATTCAGGGCATTTGCTACTTATCCATGTTCCTAAATTAATCCTTTCTTAAAGGAATAAAAATAACAGTGTGAAATTCTTTAGCAGACAAGCGCTTCAAGAAAGCTGCTTTCTGGGTGAGAACAAAGGAAAGTTTTGCAAGAAGCAGCTAATTCAATTGCTTGCTGCCTTAGTGCCCTGCTTATGTTAAACTAGCGCAATATGATTCTCCTTGGAAGGAGTAATCATGAGCCAGACAATCATTAGGCAAACTCAGTAATGTTTATATTATTCAGATATAATCAGAACCTACTTATTCTTATCATTGTAAGGTGTTTGAAAAGCACAGTGCCTATAGCAGGGGGCTTAGCACCCCCTTCTTCTATTGCAAGGCACAAAAGATAGAATCCTGCACTCTCCATTTCCTTCTAGATTTCATTCAACACAACACACTTTGCTGCAGTCAAGGAAAGCTAGCAGTAAATGCATCTTTGTATCATTATTTAACTAACTGCAGCTCAAGAATGTTCTCATTAATTTACAAGAGTTATGAAAACACACCTCTGTATTTTAAAATTCCTAAGACCTTTAGCTACAGTATTTGTACTTAATGAAAAAGAGAGACACCAGATTGAAAAAATCTCATTCTTACTGTAATCTAATAGATTCTGGATATCCCTGATGATAATCTCAACCTCACAAAACTCAGTATTTCTTCCAATTCTTTTTCTACTTTCAGAAATAAACCACATGCTACTCCCAGTCTAAATACCTGTCCATTCTTCCCTCAAGGACAAATGACTAATACACTCTTCCTAGATTTGGCCTGCCTAAAAACCTCTGTGATGTGAAAAGTTACACCTGTTTCACTGGGTATGTTGTAGTTTACAAAGTTACCATCTCCATTTTTTTTGCTATAGCTAAGTCATACCAGCTGGATAAACTAACATAATTTATCATTAATCCTCAGCCCTCCAGTCTTTACTGACTCTGGCATGATCTCTCATTGTAATATGATTTCAATTCAGTGACTAAACATATTTATTTTAAATTAAGATCCCAACTAGCCAGGGCAAATGCTACTAAACCCATGGCCTGTATCATGATCTTGAGTCAAAAGAATGGGAAATAAGAAATAGAAGTTTAATCCAGAAATGAGGTAGGATTAACTCTTTTCTGAAATCATTGCAGCAAGACCACTCTTAATGCATTTAGCAACAATTAATTCTCAAAGCCAAAACAGCTGCACATTGCTGATGCTCTCCAGATGCAAGGTAAGGAATTAAATCATGGGATAATTCAATTGGAAAATTGCTTGTAATTATGGAGAATGCAGCGTCTGCTTGACTCCTCGTGGTGATTGGTAGTTGCTTTAAGAATAGTGAGGTAGTCTGTGCAATGCATGGGGAATACAAATAAGTAGCTGTGTTATGAGAAATCTCATTTAGTTTCACAAAGATATGGTTTTAACATGATTAAAACTGTATTTGCTGACATTAATGATAATCCATTTTCGCTGTCCCATTACTGCCAATGGCCCACAGTAACAGAACAGCAGCATTCACTGACAGCACCTTCCCTCTGAAGGAACTCTGAGTGCTTTGCAAACATGCACAGCATGGTCCTGCTCTAAGCAAGGACCCAAACAGGCTGGTGTGCCTCTCCTCATTTAAAATACCTGCATGCAAACAGCCTTGTTCCAACAGGTCATTTAAATCTCCGATGCCACAAGGTTGACAACTGCTGGAAATGAAGGATGGTGCTCCTTCCCTTCAAATATTAAGACTCTCAGTAGTAACAGAGGAGAAGGCTGCCATAAGGTCTAGTCACAGACCCTCTAGTACTGACAGCGTGGAATACCCAAAAGAACAGACAGCTACCAGTGGAGAGCAAGAGCCAGCTTGTCATCTCTAAACTGAGCATGTATTCTGAAAATAACAGGATGACTCAGGGTTTTGCCATCTTTCATAGACTAATTTTACCAAAACTGATGCTAATTAGCATTACAACACAAGGTGACAGGGTCTGCTCACTATTTTAAAGCTGGCAAACTGAAAGACCAAATGGCTGCTGTGTGTGATCACATTCCTACAGTCAGTGATCGAATGGGAAAACCACCTAGAAATACTAATTTTCTGTTTCATAGTTTAACCATTAAAACACACAGCTCTCAGTGTGTAAAACTCCAGTTATGGTAGCAGTGGTTACTGTGACATTACATTATCTCCTCTTTATCTACTGAAATGTTTGCTTGAATTTTTTTTCTTTCATTTTAACTTTAAAAAGCTTTTACAGAAAAACCATTAAGGAACAAGAGATCAATTATTTACAAGTTGCTTCAAAAATCAATCATCCAGTATCAAAGCTAAAGTTGTTATTTTTAGCAGTATTAACTACAAAATAATTAAAATTTATTACAAAGTCACAACCCCTCATTAAGTTGATGTCAATTGAGGGAAAAATTCCTCAAAAGCAATTCGTTTTCTTTAAAGTGATTGTAAAAAGATTCCCATCAATTAAAGAGACATCTGGTAATATGGAAAAGGTGATAAATTATCTTCTTTTCTCAGTGCTAGTACTTTGTAGACCAAAGGTAGTGCAAAAGAGAAATTCTAATGGTTTTATCTTGTCTTGAAAAGAAGAATAAACAGCCTTGTGTGGGGCCACACAGAACCAATCCTGCAGAGACAAGCCTAGCATTTCAATCTAACCAAGATTTTCAGCAAATTCTGTAAGTATTTGGGCAATCATAATAAATAGAGAAGTTCTTTGCATGTTCTTTTTTCAAGCAAAAACCAGCAGAAAATTAAAAAAAAACAACCTAAAACAGCTGCTGCTATGCAGCAAGGCTTCCAGTGACACAACGCACATTTGTATCACCTTGTGGCAGTGTCAGGCTTTAAAACCATCCCAGGTTTTAGCCCAACGAAAAGAAACTGGGAGCATCCTCAGAAATTTCACAAACAGGCGCATTAAAAATGTGGGTTAGCAAAATGCCACGTCCTCAAGTCTGTACCCTTTAATCCAGCAATCCCAATGATGCTTTCTTAGGACAATACCTGGTAACAATCAGAGGAGAGCAACAGAGCAGGAAGGTGCCTTTTAGAAAACAGTTCTTAGGAAAAATCAGCAAAAAATATCCCCCAGCAAAATACAACCCAGACACAAATAAACAAGGAGCTTTGATTACATTTGGGATTGAAAGAGGTTAATCTGCAGTTCACTCAAGTTTCTGCAGTTTGTATTACCAACAGTTTTAACAATAGGGAATTGTCCAGTAACTCAGTTTCATTTTTAAAAAGTTTAGCTTGCTGGTAAAAGTAATGTACCAAATAACCAACCAAGTAACCAACAAATCTGTTGATTTTTGGAAGTTTAGGTCATTCCTGATGCATTGCCCATCACCAACTCTGCACTCAGGGTCAGTTTTGGTGCCCCACCCTCTGGAAGAGTTAATGGATATAACATTGACTGAGGCACAGGACAATCAATTTGTTGCTGTAATGAAGTACATTTCAACTGCCCACCCACAAACCACTCTGAAATGTATAATTTCATTCAGATTAAAAAAAAAATCCAAACATAGTAGAGAGTGGTTAAAGGCAAATTGTGTCCAATGTGCCTCTTTTCCATACAGCTAATTTGTGTCTGTTAACTCAGGGACATCCCAGCCAAACTCCTCCATGCAAAACAGCTCTCCCCCCAAGGAAAGCAGTGCTTCACACCCATGTGAGATCCCTCAGCTGGTTGGAGTTGGCTCAATTACACTTTGTCACTCACTCTGTAATGACAGTGCAGCTCAACAATCACTCAAGCACTGACCCTGCTCCAGCATTTTCTTACAGCTGCCCTTACCTGTCCAGACAAACACCTTCCCCTGTAAATCAGTGGAAAGAAATGGAAGCACTCATCTATTACACAAACATTCACCCAAGCACATCAGCAAATGCACAATACCACTATTATTTGAAGCGTATTAGCTCACTGCAAGGAAAAACTGAACACTGATTCCCAGCACTTCACCTGCAGTGAGACTCCCCTCAGTCATGGCAAAAGCCCACTGTACAACAGAACAGGAGGTCTTGTGTTAATGGAAACCAATGCTCAGTTTCTAAACAGTCAGTATTTTAACTTCTAGTTCTTGAGTATTTTTAAATTTTAGGGCAATTGGGAATAATACTGCTGAATCCAAGCTCATCAAATACTCCAGAAGTTTCCATATTCAGTTCAGCCTGGCATTTAACAAAAATCACTTCTTGGACAGCAAACACCTGCCATTAGCCACCTGTTTTGCAAGGTGACCACAGAGAGAACTGCCTGCAGCAAGCCAAGCATCAGCCCTGAGAATGCCTGGAGTGCATTTTAATCATCCCTTGCTTCAAAGCCATTACAATTACCACTGGATTTTTTTCAGCCTAACTGGGATCCAGATTTTCTGTTCTCTAATTAGGTGATCAAATCCTTCAAAGACAGAAACTCCTTCTACACCTTATTCACCTTTCTCCATTGATGGATAAAACAACCAGCTACAGATGCTACACTGGTAGTCATACTTAAATAAATGTCCTTAAAGAAACTTGCTGTTAAAAACATTAATTGTTGCTGTTCACTCAGCTGTGAACACCAACACCAATCACATCACCAATCCCAAATGGCCTGGCATCTTTACTAAGAGGCTGATTTTAGAACCTATGCTTGCTTAACAGACAGCTCTTTGTCTTGGTTAGTCATTAGGAAGGTCATTACTATGGGAGTTAGCTACAATTTCTGAATTAAGTCATACAACATTTTGTAATACCATCTCATATTCTTGCTTTTTACCCTTAATTAATGATAAAACAAAAATTAACTATCCAAGCTATTAGTTCCTCAGAAATCTTGATTTTCTAATAACATGGTAATACTGAATACATTGCCCTTAGACAGCCGGATAACTAAACCAACGACTACAAAATTAAAACAACTTTCCCTACTGTGCAACAGGGCACTGAGGCCACCAGAACAATCTTTTCTTTTCCTCCAATCTGAGGAAGTTCCGTTTGTAAAATTCCAAGCTGTGTGTCACAGCAAACTTTCACCTCTAATGGAGTGGCCTTGTTGACATGCAGGGTGAACTCAGGCAGACAGGCAGAGCCTGCCCTATCAATACCTGGTAGTCTGAAAAGCTGTAATGTTTTATAGCAGTTAAATACAAAACAACCTCTGTCTCCTCCTCAAATACTTTCACACCTTCAGGAAAAACACAGAGAGTGGTATTAAACCTGCATCCTAATGTTGTTTTAACATGGGCGTTTTGTTTCTTCCATGCTCTGATTAAACACCTTCAAAACAGAACATCCTTGAACCTTCTGCTCAAAATCAATACTGGAGCTCTGCAGCTTGGGCTCTTGTCTGATAAACAAACCTACTGCGACAGGTGAAGAGGAGCTGTGATCTAACCTTTATTATGCTGTTTAAGTGTTCTAAATTACTGCCAGAGATGCCTATCTGTTGTACACAGCAAAATGCTTCCCTTCAGTGCCTGACCTTTCCACTTCCCCACTGGAAGCAAAGGAAAGCAGCAGCATGTCCTCCACAAAAAGCAGCACACAAGGTGAGTTATTGTAGTTCAGTCCTTCATCAGGTTTATCCTTTTAACACAGGCAGTGGTAAGTAACAAATCTGCTGCTTCTGCTGTTTGAACATCTTTGCAAATGTGGAGAAATCTACTCATCACCTTTTTTACTCGTGTTTACATGAGATAATTTAGAAAGACAGCCTCTCCCAAAAGAGTGGTTAGATCTGCTCACAGGCATAGAATGGAAAAAAGAAAAAAATGCAGAACAATGGCTAAAAGCCCACTATTACATTTCTTAAATTCTTAAGGAAATGCCATTTAGAAGTAAGTGGTCCTTGCTTCTCTCATCTCTGTTGTGACACTGAAGTATTCAGCTAACAAGGCTGGCTGTCATTTGACTTTACAACAGATAGGAGCCATTAATGTGAATTATAAATGATTTTTAAAAAATACACTATTTTCATTTTAACAAAAGACAGTGACTCCTATTCAACTTTTATAAATTCCTGTTTACTTGGGGAAGGTGAAAGATGAAGGCCAAGCATTTCCAAATTGCTTGCATTTGATAGATGAGAAAGCCTGAGCTGTTGAGACTAAAGGGACTCACAGGGACTTAGAGAAAGCAATTTCCTTACCATGAGTGGCACACAAAATTTAATTTATTGCACAGAAAGGAAGTGCTGCTCAACACAGGAACAGGGTCTAGGACTGGAGGTCCCAAATCAACAAAGAGGTATTGTGGTGTGTTCCCCAGCAGAGTTACAACATAACATGGAGGGCCACGTTTTATTGCCCCCCTCAGCTCTCAGCCTGTGTGAAGATGGGAGAACAATTAGGGAAGTCCAGCCATCAGCTCTCTTCCCTCTCTGCTCTCCCACTCTGGCTGTTCCCATCTTCATGCATTACACCATCTGCTTAATCACTGTGCTCTCAAAACAAGCAAGCAAAGAAAACAGACGAAACTTCAGGGATAGCTTCTAGCCCATAATTGAAAGGATGATTATTCATTAGAATCTAGGCAAGTTGCTTGGGGCTGCCAAAACAGGCATCGCATGGTATTATGAAATTTATTTTTTAAAGACAGAAAACAGAATTCTCATTCAGTATCTTGGCTTTAACTCTGCAACCTTCTTTAGTTGTTTTGAGTGGGATAAAATAAGGATGCTGAGTTTAAGCTACTATATGAGAAAACAACTCAGCTCAGAGACCCCACCCCCTTCAAGGTAAAGGAAAAAAACCCCTACTTCAGTGAGCTTTAATATGAACAATTTCTGTAAGATTTAACCTCTGAAAGCACACGTAGGGAATATTTCTTGCAACACCTCTGAATTAGTACATGTAATTGTGAGAAAAATGAGATATTACAAAAGCATTGATATGAACATATCCTTTACAGAACTACATCTAAACAACTTGAAATTAATCAGAAAATCAAGGACAGAAATATCAAAAAATCAATCTTCTCTTTACCCACATTTACCAAAATGGTTAAACTCTACTTGGGTTTAGCTTCATCCGCACAAAGATCCTGACTGAATCATATTTTCTCTACCACCATTCTAAATTAACAATTTCTTATCTCTGATTAATTAGCTGGACTTTGTTCTTGGCAAGAGTCACAGCAGTAAAACCTCTTCGCTTCTAAAATTCTGTGACTCTTTTTTAATGTATTCACCCAAGCAGAGATATGTAAGATAAGTACTGTAATACAACAACCATCATTGAGGAGAAGAATAACAGCAAAAATGCTTCAGTTCTTGTCAATCTGATGATGTTTTTAACAAACTCTCACAGAAGAGTTGTGTAGAAAATCCAATATGATAACATCTGTTCATTACCAGTGGAGCAAGCCAACTTCACGAAGGAAACACTGGGGACCAACAGGCCCCAACAATTGTTAGTGGTGGCCAAGGTGCAAGGGACACAAGTTTGGCACAGTGAGGAACACAGCTCACCACACTGGGCTTTGGTTTCTGTCTGATTCAACCACACTGGGCTTTAGTTCCTCTCTGACAACAGGGAGAAACCTTCCTCCCAACTCCTCAAAACCACACAAAGTGCCTTATTTAGTAGAGTATTCTCAGAGCCTCCTAGGTGGGGTGCTGGAGAAGCACAGGTTATTGCAATATTTGGCAATGGATGTAGCTAGACCATGCTTGGTAAGGATAATCAAAACGTAGCCAAGGGGCTTCGAGGCTCACAGTGCGTCCTTCTGACACTTCTTTGCCATACACTGTATTTTTGTGTATAGAGCCATATGTGTGAGCTGTCATTGGCATGGTAAAAAGTAAACACACAAAATGGAAGCAGGTAGGCTAGAAAGAAATCAAAACTACCAAATAACTTACGAATCCAGTGAAGAATTTTTTTTGTGCAAATGTGAGTTTTACATGCTTAAAAAGTTCAGTTTAAAAAAAAACCCTCTGAACACAACATATGCAAGGACATACACAAGCATTTCATGATAATGGACTTTGTCCCTACACTACAGAGGGAAAACAATTATATATGTGTGTTTATCTGGAATTCTTTTCCTATAAAAAGGTCAAACACAGCCAAGAGCAGGACACACTTCCCTCCAGCTGTCCTTTTAATATGCCTCTCATCTTGCCAAGGAGAAAGTGTCATTAGGAGTGAGAAAGAGACCATTTTACAAGCCATTTATTCTTCATTGTCTCGGCCTTTTCTGGATAAACTTGTTGGAGTACATTAGTCACAGGTATGCAGCAAGCCATTAGAGCACACTAACATCTGATGTACACTGAAATTAATTTTTCTTCTTCAGCTTGGGGAAGACTGCTGGATGTTGCATGCAAGCCTTCACTGGATTAAGGAATGAACAAACAAGATTTCTAAAATCAACAAACCCCCGTGCCTCTCCACAGTCTGTATAAATACATACCTACTCTATAAATAAACACACTGTCCTACAGTGAGACAATCATTTGCCTCTTTAGAGCAGGCTCATTAAAGGGAAATAATTTTGCAATAACAAAGCACAAGTGTAGTCCCATTGAGAAGAGCAAGCTGCAAAATGGAAGGAACACCTGGTCCATTTTTTGTACCGACAGAGCATGAGCTGGAATCTGACCCTTATAAAAAAGCTGTGTTTTTCCTCCTCCACAGCTCAGTGGACTCTGGAAGCAGGTTTGGTTTGCATTTAGTGTCTTAATGTTGCATAAATTCCTATGGGTATGTGTTGTAACACTTGATACATTTATGTTGCCAAATTGGGTCTCAAAATCTAAATCCCATCTAGAACAGCCAGAACTATTTGCTGTAAATAATATTTTTAATTCTAAACCTCATGTTTGTATACAAATAACTTGATAGCCATCCCTACAAATCCATAAATCTCTCATTTGCAGTAAGATTGATGAATAATTTTCAGCCTGTGTTACTTCCAAACCTCACTTAATTCTTCTACTGTTTCACTTGTGGTATGTAGCTCATTCTTCAACTCACACACAACAATTATTTCCACTGAGACACTGACTAAATCTTAAAGAAGAAAATAACTAATAGGAAACTGAATCCCACTTGAACTAAATGAAAGTACAGAAGTTCACAAATCTTCATGGGATACCTGCAGTTTACCTGAAGGCATATAAATAATAAAACTAGGGTGGCATCATATCATATCTTTTTAAGGACTATTCAGCCATCTGGACTGAACCAGGATGATCCAAATTTTTCTCCAGCATTAGAGAGAAAGACGCAATAAACATTCAGGTCTGCAAATTTTTTTTGTCAAAATTTGTGACAGGTTCAAAAACATTTTTCCTCCAAATAGAAATTCTCCTGAGAAGACAGTTCTTGGTTTGTTGTTTCTTTTTCCAGGCCTAAGGTGTCAAGATCTCAAACTCCATGTAATGATTTACTAAATAAGAAATACCTCTGATATCTTGTTCAAAAGACACATAAGCTGGATCAATTCTATGAGATCAAGGCATATCCTCAAACCAGTATAAGAATTAATGTAAAAGGAAAACTTTTCTCTGTCTAGCGTGAGCCCAGCTACCCTCCTTACTCTTTACTCTTTCCCCTGGCAAATAGCTATCTTCTTCTAAGAGAATTTCCAAACACCCCCCTCCCTTTATTTTTTGTGGAATTTTAAGTGATACAAGTACTTTTTTTTTTAGTTTTACATGAAAAATAACTTATACTCTACTTATTTCTTGCAAGCCCACCCTGATTTATACCCTTCTGTTTTGTTAATAAAGTGATAATCTGAAACAAAGTATTATTTATTATCTGCCTCATTCTTCTCTGTCTGAGGAATCATAAATCAAAGTCAACAGCCATTTTATAATCCTGCAGTTCATTATCACCCATTTGCTAATATGCTCAGTGCCTTAGCCTTGCTCCATTTCTTTAGTAATAATTATAAAAATTAAAACCACATTAACACAATATGCAGATACTTCTGGTTTTAGAACTTACATAAGAGCTTTTCAACTAATCAGTGGCTGGTTAGGGCACTGTCCTCATTCATCTCCCACTTCCCCTGCCATCCTTCATGAAAGTTTAATCTACATCTTCCATTAAGAAGTTGTCTCAACCAGAGTTCACATTTGCACAGAGAGGCTTACTACTTTTTTGATTTTTATTTGGAATGGTGGTCATATCTCCACAACTTCTCTTCATCTGAAATTTTTATCAAGCAGCTGCATATTATCCTGGTCCTGAAATCCTCAAATCACAGAAGCAGAAATTCACTTACTTGATCTAGAATCACAAGATTTAAAAGAGGAGCAGGGACCTTGCTTGCATAACCATAGTCAGGAGCAGTCAAGCCTCTAATCCTTCCCATTTAAAACTGCATTTTTGGTCAGAAACAGATCACTCTGAAATTTTATCAGATCTGGACTCAGTTTGCATGTGGCTGATTTGGGTCCATTGCTACTGGTCCTGCCTCCTTAAATACAGAGGATTAACTTTGTAGGAGAGGTTCTCTCTCTTCCTTGTAGGATTTGACCAGAATGAAGCCCCAACTGTGGTCTCAGATCAGGGACCATAATTACTGCCTGTCAAAGTGCCTGGGCTACACAGCACTGCAGGAAGCTGAGCCCGGGCATCCCTGGAGGAAGGAGAATACAGCACTGCAATAAGGTAACAGGAGAGGTGAATCCTGAAGAGTCCCACTGGCTGATGGCTCTTAAACCAGCCCTGATGGATGCCAAACTCAGTGCTGTGTCCTAGAGGCCCCCACAGCACAGAAAACTCTGGGTTTGACTCAAGAGTTGAGAGGCACAGAATTTATGGCTGGTTTGACCCATTTCAGATTTATCAGAGAGGCAAATGACTCTTGAGCATGACAAAAACACACATCCACACAGCTGAAAGTGCAATTTCCTCGGTCTACAAACTCCTTCCTTCTAGCCACAGACTGGGCTGTCTCACCTGCCTCCCTAGGAAATAATGCCACAGTTGCAAAATCTCCAGCTCCTCATGTTTCATTACGATTGACTGCAGTGCATTTGCTGGTATAATATATTATGAAGGGTCATGAATAATTAAAAATTAATCACACTTGTCAAAATAAATAAATGCAGTCAGTCATGCAGAATGCTTGAATTTTTTATAGCGTCTTTTTGCTTATTCATGAATTAAAAGAATTCTTGTAACCCACAATGGATTGCCCACTCATTGCAGCTTGTACAGGCCACATTCAGACCCCAACAGAGGTGGTTTTCCTGTCAGCCTTTAGCACATCAGTGGAACTTTAACCTTACATGTCTGACCCTGCAGAAAGTTACATAACTCCAGCAGATCTTCAGGGACCTAGCTGGCAGATACACCAGTGATTCTCTCACTCACTGGTCCACTTATAAGATGGGGGGAACAGAGGAGAGTGAAGCATTTTAGCACAAATTTAAAAAATCAAAACCTTGGTAGCCTCCCTAATCTACATCTCTATAGGCAAACAGTCCAGCAGTTATTCCTACCAAATAGTCACTATTTTTGCATTGTTTGATGGCATTCCCAAGTCTTGAACAGAAGAGCAAATAATAGTAAACTTGATTGTAAATTTAAATAGCAACTTTTCTCTGACACTCTAAATTGGTCTAAAACTGTAAATGCATTTCTATCTTTTTTCAAAGGGAACCTAAGCCTGGGCTGGGAGGTGAGCCAGGAACACACCACCACAGCAACCCTATCAGAACAAGGAGCCATTAACTTTCAACGTTTGGCTCTGAGAACAGACAGCTGGAAAGAGAAAATGAAAAAGAACGTATGAACAGGGAGAGCAAACAGTTGTCCCTCACCCCTCCTGGACTTCAGGGACTGCTCACATGAGGACTTTCTGGGCCAGAAAAGGTTCTACAGAGAATTTAGTAGCTGTAACTATTTCTCTTCCCTGCACATATCCTGTCAATTTGCACAGCCACAGAAGGTTCCAGCAACAATAATACCCTGGAAGAATGTTCCACAGTTTCGCTGTTTGCTAAATACTGAGGGATCTCCTTTTGTTTTGCCTGACATCTAATAATTTTGCTTGATGCTGTTCAATACTGTATTAGAAGAAATATCAAATATTCCTTTTGTACTCATCCTTTCAGTGCTTTACCTTGGGAGTTTATAAACCTTTATACATATTTTATAAATTTCTGATTTCTACACAACCCTGCATGTATTCCTTTAGATGCTTTATGAAGGCAGGGCAGCCCTAGTCAATTTAAGTGTTCCTAGAAGACAACCATTACATAATTTATCATATTTGTTTCCATTCTTTAAAAACTTTCCCAACTGTACTAAAATATTTTTGATGCATGGAATCTAGAACAGAAGACTGAGCTCTAAATACAACTGCCCCACACATTTATAGTATAGCATACTGTTCCTATTTTCCACTCCCTTCCCATTGAGCCCCCAAATACCATTTATTTTGTGACTGCTACTGAGGTGATGCTTTCACAGCTCTATTCCTACACTTAAATCAGCTTAAATGACAGTAACCAACTAAGAATCTATCTGCATATAGGCCAAGCTCTGATTGTGTCTCCCACCACCTCAATTCAAATAACCTGCACTAAATTTCACCTGCCACTATTAGCTGGTTAAGCATCTCTTTTCAATTCCTTGCAAACCAGACCTTCAATCTTTTACCCTGAATAATTTAATATCAAACTCTGCCACCTCACCATCTATTACTATCCAGAAGATCAATGATTTGTGTGACACCACTGCTGAACATGCCAAGAGAGTGAATTGCTCAGCTGTGACTGCAACCAGATGCTGAGACACCAGGAGTTAGCTCTTCCTCTAAGAGGTTTAATCCATGCTGACTTCTTCTGATTTCTTGACACTGAGCTGTGGGACAGGAGCAAAAATACAGAAAATCATGCTGCTGGGACAGGAGCAAAAATACAGAAATTCTTCCAATGTGGCTCTTTGGGAGATCTACCAATGATTTTCCACTGAATGTTTTACAGAAACTCATGTGAAGCCCAATGAATTATACCAGAGGCATTTGTCTCTATCAATGTCTTGCCATGACTTGATAACCAAGTGACAAGGATGAGCTAAACCATCCCAAAATCTAGTTAAGCTGTCTGTTTATCTCCGTGCATTACTGTCTGCAAAGGAGATGAAATGAGATTGAGATAATTGCAAGTACAATTTGCAGGAAACAGTGGGGGTTGGAACTACTGTGCCTAATTATTTCAGATTGAAACAGACCACACAACTATCTGTGCCAAACAGCTGTAATTAAAGTGATTTAAAATAGAGAGATGCTAGCTCCAAGTGTTGATTTTCAAATGAGTCTTTATACATGCAAGAGTTACAGTCATCGATGAGTTGCAGACCTACAGCTCCACTGAAAAAAAAAAATACCACTATGTCCAACATGCCTGGAAATCTTAAAAAACAAGCCCACACATACACAAGCAAACAAACCACACAAAATAATCTACACTCATGCCCCACAAATCTAAATCCACTCAATCAATTTGACACTGGTTACCTGCCCCTCAGAATAGAAGAAAACAGCAGAACACAAGTTTCATCCTAAATTGCCTATATTCCAGATGAGTACCTCCAGCCATTGGGGTTAGAAATAGAATTTTAACACAATAGGCAATTGGAAATCATCAACCAATGCCACCTTGGGCTTTGGGCTGCAGGGCCAGCCAAGAGTCTCTCTCTCTTCTGCTTTGATAGATATAAAACTCAGTTAAACAAAGATATAACTACTGGAAAGGATCCAAAAGCATCATACATTGACAACACATAGCACCATGGGGTCCTGGCCAGGCTCTTTACCTGGAACAATACATTTACTTCCTTGTGGGTTTTTCCCCCCACTCCAGGAAAATGACAGCTATTATTCTCAATTCAAAACAAGGTTTTAACTCCTAAATTTCAGGGGCAGCCAGCTTGCACTAGAATTTTGGAAAAAGAAGAACAAAACAGAAATTCTGATTTACCTCAAACTTTCCCTGAGCTGTACCTCTGTAGGAAGCAATTCAGGCTGCATGTGGATGTTTATTGATGCGGAAATTAGAAGATATTTGCATGCAGCACAAACGTGGTCCATCTGCTTTACACACGACACAGATCACACCAAAATGACTTGGTCTGCTGATGAATCAATGGGCCTTAAAAGTTAATTTATAATGGCTATCTGGGGAAAAGTACTATACTATTGATATGGATGAGAAAATAGAATATGAATGAAAGCAGCACAGAAAATTTCCTCAATATTTGCCTGAACATAAGAACTGTCATGAGCAGCCAGACTGCAGCTCTGCAAAGTCAAATTCTGTCTCCAGTGCTGGCTCCTAAGAAAAGAATTCTTTCACTTGCAGCCTTTTGTGTAAGACTTCTTGACTCTAAACAGACTACTGAATTAAACATCCAGTGATGAATGTATTCTGCAAGAATTCATCTGATCTTTCTTTAAACTTATACACACTTCTGGCCCCACAACATTAATTCATGTATTTTATTAGCACCGTTTATTCAGGTACTACATGAAAAATGTCTCAGCTTGCTTGTTCTAAACCCAGAGCCCACCAGCTTCACAGCTGCTTTCCAGTGCTCTTCAATCTGCTTTTTAAAGATCTCTAACCCCTGCCATCAGAGACTGAATTGAGAATCTTGGTCTATTTATTTTTTCCTACTATAGAAACTGTGTATATCCCTTGAAATTTTTGTCATCATTCCTGACACCTCTTTGTTCTCCTGGATAAAGTTTGTAGCTCTAACTCCCCCATATTCATTTTGTAGATCCATTCTCATCAACACCACCCTCCAGAGAGAAGTTCCACGCAGGTGTCACTAACAGCTGAAAGGATGTTGAGAATTTTTCTACTTTCCCAGATTAGAAGAGCACAAATATATCTAAAAATCTTTTCAGAACTGGAAATCTTAATGAATTATGCTGCTGTTCACAGGTATGATCATAAGAAGGAAAAGTAATTCCAACAAACCACAGTTCTTCCAAGGGAAAAAAGAAATCTGTTGCACTCCCATCTTTTGAGACCTCCTAGCGCTCTTCAGAGACAAGATCTTTTTTGTTATACTAAGGACAAAGCCCATCTTTGTTTTCTTACCAAACAGAGAACCTAAGCCCTGGATGGAAGGATATTGCCTAAAATGGTCTGCAAACACACAAGTGGTAAACAGGACCTACAGCAAAGATAAGGCCAGACTCTTCCAAACACTGAATGACCTTAAACATGAGCACCATAGCACAGTTTTCATCCAAATATCAGCCACTGCATGGGCCAGCCCATTTCGGATTTTGCACAAGACTGTATTAGATACTTTGCTTCTGAGATATATGATGGAGCTTGCCTTTAGGTGAAAACAGATCTCTCCTGTGCAGAGCAATCCCCTTTTGTTTGTCACTTTGTTTTCACTCACTGTCTGTTGAGGCAAAGGGATTATAGCTGTCTTTAGCAATTCAGGGGAACATGTTTGTTTGGGCAGCATTTTGGGTTTTTCTGTTATGGTTACTTTATGGGGTGGAAGCAAGGGTGTTTTATTTTAAAACTAACCACTACTGATGGCATTGCACAGCTGTATTCATCTTACCTTTGGGGGTGCTCTCAGAGTGATCTGTGTCCGGCCCATCTGGGAGGTTTAGCTGCGAGATTTCCTCTGCATTCAGTCTGATCCAGGCATTGTTGGGGGTTTCCTGATCTTTTGAGGTAAAGGAATACTCCAGCTCACAAGGAGATTCAAAGTTGCAGTCAAATACTGGAAAAACAAAATGGACACAAAACATACCAGGTTAACTAAATGTGGTATCTTCCGTGCTCAAAGGTAGCCATACACACATGGGCATGCACATTCATTTTGTACTTGAGTAAGTTAGGGCTTGATTTTTTTTTTCCATAATGAGATAAAAAGAAATAGGGAATTTAAGAAATAGGGAATTTATGCCTGTAAACAGACAAGCAAAAAGGAGCCTGAAATGGGCTGCACAGGGAGGTTCATTATGGAAGCAGCAGCAAATCAAATGGAATGCCAAAGAGCCAGTAATTCCCCTTCAGGACAGATCAGAGGGCAGCTCAGGCTAAAGTGGAGAAAGACATCATCTGGATTGAAAGTTTAGCCAATGGATGAAATAGGACAGAAAGCCAATCTCTTCTGGCATGATGCTTCAAATTCAACCAGGACCATTAGATTGCAAAGACTCCTCATGATTCGCACCCATGTTTCACCTCAGTGAGCACAGGTCTGTACAAAGAGAGTCATCTGTCCTGGGCATTTGCAACGTGCTGGAAGCCATGGGGACTGTACCCCAGGAGGTGATATGCTGACCCCCAGGGTTTGAAACTCTTTCCCTGAGACAAGAGAACAAGCAAAAACCTGACTGCTGCTGCAGAACTTCAGCCTCCAGGCGTCACAGCCAGCAACCGCCTCCAACAGAGATTCCTCTTTTTGAGATGTTTCTCTAGAGAAACCCATTACCTTGCTGGTACAACTATGATTCACTTCTGTCCAGTTTACCATCCCACCATAGTTCAAGCTGCTTAACACAACATGCAGTGACAACCTGCAAGGATTTTTACTTTGAATTGCCAAGATCATTAAATTTTCTGGAATGCCCAGTATGCATTTGCTTTTGTCACCACAGTCAGCACTCAACACAATATTCAGTGAGAGAAAGAAATGGTTTTAGAACTAACTCAGTGTTTCTGAAGAGGCTAAAGTCCATTAGAAAAAGCCAAGGAAAAAAATTCAGCTGCTCCTTGAAGTATTCTGCACTGTCTTTCTGTCTTGCCATACAATGCAGGTGAAACAAATAATCTGAACCAACATTAGTGAAATTAACTGATTTTTTTAAAAACTTCAATTACACTCTCTGTTAAACATCTAATTTCTTCTTGTGGGCACAGATTTATGTAGTTCAGCCTATTCTCCTGGTGATAAAATATTTTCTAATCTGAAGGTTAATACTGCTGCCCTCTTGCTATACTCTTCCCAGCTAATTTCCCTTTTTAACAGCAAGCTGGAAGGAACAGAGTCTTTTTTCCAGTTTATATTTGATTTTCTTAACCAAGTGCTTTATCATTCACTCAGCATTTTAAATACCTCACAACACCAGGGAAACAATATAACATAAGGAGTCAATTTACAGCACAAGCAGCAGTAACAAGGATTACACTAATTTCTTTAAATCCAAATGCAAGGGCCCCTACTCGCTTCAGGCCCCTAAATTTTCAATATAAATTTCATGATTCATGAAGCACACTTCAATTTAGGCAGAGGGGAACTGTGGATATATTCATGCAGTTTACTACTGCAATATCATATCCAAACCTAAGATCATGTATTTCTAGTTCCTGACATGGTCTTAAAAAAAAGAAGAAAACAAAACAAAAACACCAAAAAACAAAACATAAACCCCCCAAAAAAGCAAAAACTAAACCAAATATTTTTAACTGAAGTGTGAGGAGTCTGGTAAACTTTGCACCTAAGCCCAGATGGACAAAAGAGCACTCAAACACTGAACTATAGTTTACAGAACATATATTATCTTTAGTACTCACAGAGAACACCTTGAGCAGTGTGTGCTTTAAGGCACTGTCAAAAAAAATATGGAGGGGAGAAACACAGCTCACACAAGGATTTTTTTGATGGAACTCGCTGAATGACAAATGGGAAAGCCCAGACCAAGGACCACAGATGGCAAAACCAATCATTTCAAATCAACTATTTCATTCTTTGTGCACTTCTCTTCCCAATCCATCTCGTATTTTCTTCAGCTTTCCAGCAGTTGCTGCTGGCTTCCCCTCCTCTGTGCCCAGCTGCTGGGAACAGAGGCCTTTGTGCTCCCTAACCCTCCTGACCCAAGCAGAGGAGCCTTTCATGGATACCCAAAGGCACTCTCATTCTCCTCTGCAGTCCCCCTAGCTGTCTGATTGTGGTGCCACGAGCACTCAATGGCCAGCTCTGCTCCCCACTTTGCTCTCCCTTTGCAGAATCCCCATCTCCAAAGAGAGCTATCAATCAGCTGTGGAGCCCTTAACACAGCGGGCCTCTGACCTACAACTGGCACAACTTAATTGGGGTAAGTGATTAAATACCAGGCCCTGCTCACAACCGGCGCTGTGACCCCTGCAGACAGCCAAAGCCTCTGCCTGGAGCAGGGAAAGCAAAGGAAGAAAAGGCAAGAAGCAGTGCCATTGCCTTCCCTTGCAATGAAAGGCCTGCAGAGAGTGGGCAAGGTCTGACATGCCTGCTGTGGTCACACTGAATGTCCTTCACTGCAGGCTGTTCCTTGGAAAAGAGGGAGACTGGCTCACACATCCCACAGTGTCTGTGATTCGATGGAAATACACTTGCAATTTTTACATGATTCAATAATCCCCTCACATCACCAGAACATCAGTACTTTTTACAAGCTCCTATTTAAAATAGTCCTGTATCAGATACAAATTTCAGGGCTATTATCCTATTCAGTACAAAGAAATGATGACAAAGAAATGCTATCTGATGCAACACAGAAAAATCTATGCAAACAGCATCCAGTCTTCCAAGGCTAACATTAACTTCCTACCCTCAGGCCTTCCTTCTTCCACAATGTCCTTCACTATTGACAACATAATATACCTCATAAAAAAAGAATTATATAATTTTTTTCACTGAGAGGCTGGTCTTGGTGTGTTAGCTATTACAAGATCACATAAGCCACACTTGCAAATACAAAACCTGCATAATACTTGAATTGCTGCCACAAATCACCTGCCATTTTTTACATCTCTGCATAAAAAAATAGTGCTTCTCTTTCCTTTTTCACTTTTGTCTTAACATTTAAAGGCTACACCAAGTTTATTGTTTCCTTGCCCAGTTAAGCACAGAAAGCAGTAGCCATGTGCCTTTGGAAGCTGGATGAAGGCCATTCTGCTTTTTTTTTTTTTTAACTGAAAAACTAAACACTGCAGGAAAGGGAATTAAAATTAACACAACCTCCAGTGGTTATTTTTTTAAACCCACTATCAATGTAAATTGTCTAGGTACAGAGCTTTTGGACTTGAATGCTGTGCCTAGTCAGTAAAGTGGGGGGATTTTTTTGTGACTTCTGATTTTCTAAAAGAGATGTCACAGAGATTTAAACCAAGTACAGGCATTTATGTCATGATCTATATTGACACCACAGATCATAAATACTTTACAGGAGTTTAAGATCCATATAGGAAAAAAATAGCAAAGTCTGTTCTTAAATAATGAATTAAAAAAACCCAAATCAGAACAAACAACTCTTTGTCCAGCAGTCTCTTTTATCTGCAACTGCTGGGCATGAGAGAGGCAGAACAGATAATTTATTAGAAGTCTATTTCATCATCATCATGCCTTTAAAGAAGAAACAAAAGTGATGCTTATAATCAAAATAAGATAAAAACCTGTTTAAGAAAGGCTGTAGATATAAATCAGTTCAGCTTTTGGTATGCAAAAAGATACAGAATATTAACCACAGACTGAAAAGCCAATTAAGCTACTATTCAATTAAAAAGACACTGGAATCTGTGTATGTCTGATTACGTTAGAGTCTTGTGAGTGTCTCTATTTATTTATTTTTTATCAACATACCTAACAACAATAATTTGTGCACAGACAACTAAAATAAGTGGCAACCACATCTGTTTCAATTAAACTGATTAGAGTTTTCTAATAACCAAATGCATTAAAATAGTACTGTAAGTAATACACCAAAGCACAATGATCAGTGGGAAGTATTCTTTTACATTGCAGCAGGTCAGATTATGGATCATTCACTTCTGCGCCATCTTGGATCATTTGTGTAACCACACACTGCAGAAACACACCTTATTTAGAACAAAACAACCTAATGTTAAGCGATAGATTTAAAAAAAAAAAAACACTGTTCTTGTTAAGAAACTACTCTGATTACCTTTTCTTCAGCTGCTCAACAAAAGATTAGGTTTATTTGGGCTAAACCACATTT
Source organism: Melospiza melodia melodia (assembly GCF_035770615.1). Taxonomy (NCBI): domain Eukaryota; kingdom Metazoa; phylum Chordata; class Aves; order Passeriformes; family Passerellidae; genus Melospiza; species Melospiza melodia. The sequence goes on along the minus strand of NC_086196.1, from coordinate 104,457,438 downwards.
CCTTTCAAATATAAAAAGCTTACCAGCAGGTAGTTTCCTCTTAGACTGCTCCTTTCTAGTTCTACAGGTGTCTGGCTTTAAAGCTCCTTTTCCCTCCTGGTCCGCTGACTGTTACAAATCACTCCTCAATTACTCTCAGCTGGGCACACTTTCCAAAGGGTGTGGTTGCTTTCTCACTGCTCTACCACAGCCAAGGGAGCAGGGAGAGGTTCTCTGTTCTCAGCAGGACCAACCTAGTGAGGGACATCCTCACTGGCGCCTCATCAGCCTGAGCATGACTAATTTCTACTCCATCTACAGGCAAAAGCACAATGTAAAGGTCACTCACACCGGTCAAGTCAGGACCACAATCTCCCTCAAGAACTCCTTCAGCAGCAACAATCACAGCAGCAGTGTAGAAACAGATAAAATATTCTTGCACAGGATGTCTTTTTTCAATACAAATATTGACAGATATTCCTTGTGGAGGAGACATAATTTAAATTGTGTAGTAGAGATCTGCTCTGCTGAGTGAGCTTTGAGACCTCCATCAATACCCACTAACCTCTATTTTACTCATGTTATAAGGCCTATAAGCTTTTAATTTATGACAGGGAAATGACAAATTGATTTTCCAGTTATTAATCCTAGTGACAGAGCCAGTTCCTAAAGCCTTCCCGTTCCCTCTGAGTACAAAAGGGCACAGGGCATTCAATCTAAGGGTTTCAATTGCCTCATCAGGCCTTTCTGAATTTCTGTTCACCAAACCAGGGTGCACATGTGGGGTGCCACAAAGAAGCCCGCAGTGATAAGTATTTCTCCCTGAAAATAGAACATAAATAGGAAACATTGTGCTCTCTGGCTGTCAGCTCACCTGCCTGATGAACATCCAGGAGGACCCAAATACAGACCAGGTCCCTGGAAGTGGGTATTTCTTGCTGGCACAAAGAAGAGATGAAACTTCTTGCAAATGAATTCCTGGTGCTGTATTTTAGCTTTGCACCTGGAGGCACAGCAGCAATTTAAAACAAGGGAATCTACCACAGGATGGAAAGGGCACAGCAGAAAAGCCCAAAGGAAAAGGGAAAAGGTGTTGGCAGTCACACAAATTCAAGAGCAAAAACAATTGCGGGGCTTAACTGCCTTGTTCCTGCTGAGCAAGCAAGTCTGAAGAGACAAATTCACCTATTTCCTTCCATTGTCTAGCCCTGAGAAAGGGCAAACTGCACATTTTAAGGGATGATTATGTCACATGTGGCCTGCCAGGCACCCTGGGTCTTGCTACCCTTAGCAAATGCCTGTGCCAACAATCACTGCCTGCTCCTTGGGCTGCTGCTCTAGGAGCTGACAAGCATGAGAGCAGCACCATGGCCTGACAGGGGAGCTGGGGAGGCACTCGAGGAGCCCCACATTCAGCGCAGCTTTGGGGTCCATACCTTCTGATGAGCCTCAGTCACCTGCAAGTGCAGCAGTGAGATCAGCTGGGCACCATGCCAGCTCCTCTCCCTGCCGAGACACGGCCTGTGCTCACCAGGGACCTCCTTTTAATTTCAAGCTGCTTAGCACAAGTTAGCTTATCGCTCTCTGAGTCCTTGCTCCGCACCAGCAGGTCTCTGAGCACGATGCCCTGACCTTGACATTACTGACAGGGCTGCTGCTGTGCCCTCACAGGGCTTCAAGGGCTCCTCAGAGCTTGCTGCCTGCAAGGAAGAGTTCAGTGGGGCCAGGTTCTCCCCAGCACCCAGCCGTGGAGGCTGTCGGGCAGGGTCAAGGCTGATAGTGCCACCCTTTGATGCCCACCTTGAAGGAAAACCTCTCAGGTTTCCTTTGGAAGGGGCTTTAAGCTTAGATTGCATTCTGAAAAAGAAGTTTTAGAGGAGCAAATATATAGAGGAGCTACATATTGCATTCTGAAGAAAAAGTTTTAGAGGAGCAAATACCTCAGGGAATATCCCAGCAACATCCTAAGCAGGGTGCTTGGGCATGGATGCCCAGCACAGAGCAAGCTGCCTGCCTCCCTGTGGAGCCCAGAGCTCTCCTCATGCCAGATGCATTTGAATGAATCCTCTGGGGAGTGAGTCACGATGGATGGGCCACTGCTTAGAGAAAACAGCAATAATGCAGCTATTCATTTATTTGTTAAGAGAATCGTAAAAATGACAGCATCTACTTTATATCCACCCAGCCCCTCAGTGTGCACCAGGGACTGAATCACCAAAATCTCTGACAGCTGCTTTGTTCAGTGAAAATCAAACTACAAAGAAAGGGCCAGGACTCCTTCATCAATCAATTATAAGTGCAGTCTTTCAAGACAGCTACAGAGAGAGGTGTGAGGAAGGGGTGTTGGGAGAACAACCATGAAAAGCTCTCGTTTTCATTCCTCCTGCTCCAAGAAGTGTCAGAGCTCATTCTCCACACAAGAAATATTTGTCCACCAAGTCTCCCATGCATGTAGCAAAAAAACAATACATGAAAGTGCATTTCTAATGCCAGTTCTGGCCAAAAAAAAAAAAAAAAACCAAAAAAGAAGTACTGACTAACAGCAGTTGTTAGAAAATATGCTCCAGTTGGCACAAAACAGTAGTTGGATGAACTGTCATATTTTGTCAATTCATACAAGGAACCTCTTGCATGAATTTCAAAAGATCTCTAGAGAAAATGAATACTTGAGAGATGGGGAGAAAAGACATTTGTTGTCTTACTGTTGTCATAATGTTGTCTTACTTATTTTATTATTGAAAAATACTGAGCTGTCATAGACATATTATCTGCAGATAAAAGATGACATAAGGAAAAGTAAGTTAAAATTTCTCCCTAAAAAGATTTTTTTCTTCCTTCTTGCTTAACACAACCTTCAGTTTAGCTAGGCAGATGCTGTGCTTCCTGACTTTCCTCCTTTTGGATTTCTGCACCATTGCACATAGCCAAAATACCATCTAATTGTTAAACAAGAATTCCTGCAAACATTTAAGGGGTCACAGCATCTGCTATTTTATATGGAACAATTCTGTTAATGTGGTGTGAGTAGCTGCTGTTAACTGAAACCTTGCCCTATTCCATTCATAATGCTATTTCCAAACTACATTAGAATACTTGTAAGATTGCAAAAAGGATGTGTTTGAATTAAGATGACACATCACTTTCCCAGTATCTTTACTAAGAAAGCATTGATTCAGTTTTCCTCTGGGATGAAGCAGCATTCTCCTTGCTCCCCTCCTGACTTAATCTCACCTCTGAGCAAGATCTTGCTGTAACAATCAGTTTGTACCCATACATCTCACTATGCCACACTGAGCCAAGAATCACAACAGCTTTATCATTCTGAAGATGTCAGTAGAAGCCTGATTTGTTGTAGAATTATGAAACAAGTAGTCATGGGATGCTAACTGCAACATGAATTCATCTGGCTGGTGCCCTCCTTCTTTCCATCTTCCCTTTTCCATGTTCAGACTCACTGAATTTTGGGGAAGCAGTGTCTATCTGGTACCCAATGACATGAATGAAATGGTGCTTATGACCTACCAGGGGAAAAAATTATTCCTCTGACACCTTGCTGAGCAGCTGCCATGCCACTGAGCATCAAATATGTAGCAAGAATGACCCCAAATTATCCCACAGTAGAATTAGACCAATGCATTTTTTAAATTTTTTTTTTTTTAATCAGCAAACCAAATTCAGGAAATTAGGAACACATCACAGACGACATTCCATTAGAAAGTGTTAAAAAAACCCCAACAACCCTGTTAAATTAGTTTTCTGAAGACATAAAGCTGAGTGAAATTATTAATAAGTTGTTAATAGAGGCCATCCTGTGGATTAGGCTTTTAGTACCTATTAAATCAAAGCTGTGAATAATTATGTATTCTTGTAGGTGTGTGTTCCTCCTCTGCTGAATTCACCTTTTCTAGATGTTTTTAAGCATAATAGTAACTAGGCAGCCAAATTTGCTCTCATCCTGAGTTTAAGTCCCATTTGACTTTGCCATCCTAACACCACTATTTCCCCTAAGCTTTAGGGGGGCAAAAAAAAAAAATCTGTAAACTATATAACTTGAGAGAGGTACTTCAGTACTTTGCCCAGTGCTGGTGCAGGGCAGCCAAGGAGTTCAGCTGCTACTGGACAATGTGGCAAAGAGACACAAAGCCAGCACAGTAATGTAAGAACAGTTAAAAAGAAAAAGCCAACTCCAGCAGTCCAGCATGGCAACCTCAGGGCTGTTATTCACATGAAACATGTTCTTCTTTCAAAGGGTTGAATTGCATTTGATTTTTGCTCCAATCAATAGCTGTTTCCACAGTTGCCACCACACCCTGCCAGGATCATGCTCCAGGTGCAGGATTGTTGGCTGGCCCAGGGACATGGAGAGGATGGGGCAGAGAGGGATGTGTTAACTGCATGAAGGTCCAGAGGGGCAGCTGTCATCTGGAACCCCTATTGCACAAGCTTATAAGATTTTATGTAGTGGACAATTGATTTCTTATAGAATACCTGTACAGAAGAGAAAATTAACATTCAACCAGCCAGGACAAGAAATGAAATATGTGGCTGAGTGCAGTTAATCATGTAAGCCTCAGGACAGAGATCCATCAGATCTGCAAATGGGAGATTAATAGGCTACTATAAGTCCACATATGCCAAATACATTAAAATTTGTTCTAGCCACAGGAAACAGTCTGAGTGTACCTCATGAGAACAAAAAGATATAAAAAATTTGGAGATTTAAAGTCTCTTCCTGCCTCATAGGTTGAATTCCCAGATAATTTTGACTTCACATGCGATTTTCTGAAAGGCAGGTAGATTTTGAATCTCTGAGATGACTGGTGATTAATCAATGCTTGGATTGAAGCAAATGTAAAAAGATCTCTAGACTAAACAGTAAAAAAGTCTTGTGAATGCATCACTCTAGTATCTCCTTGTGCCAGTGATTGTCTTTTGGGATTGCTGCCTGTGGTTTCAAAGATATCATCAGGCACTGCTCCTGCCAGAACTATCAGAGAGAATCTGTCAGAATATTTAATTCTGAGCAAAAGAGAAGAGAACTTAGTTTGGCAGAGGAAGAAGGACACCATGTATCAATTTACTCACTCTTTCAACCAGAGATTTCTCCAACGGCGGAACACAGAGAAAGTGTAATTAAGACAACTAATATTGCCCCACTCCAGCAATGTCACCAGTTAATTAGATGGCTCCCATCAGATGATTAGGCAAACAAAGTTTTGATAGAAGTTATTGAGCACTCCATAATCAGTCATGCTAGGAACAGTGAGGAAAGATGACAGAAGAAGAAATCACTCTAGTAGTAAAAGGCTGCTGGGTTTTATTTCTGCTTATGATTTATTGTGTGGTTTTGGATTAACCACTAATCAGAAGGCTGAGTCCTGGGACAGAAGTTACTCACCTAGAGCTTGGATGGTCTAACTTTGTCTCCTTCCTCACCCTGCTGAGTCCCTGCATGACCTTCAGAGAGCCATGCAGACCCAGGCCAGTAATCAGCCACTGAAAGGAGCTGTCCACCCTGTCATGGACAGAGCAGCTCTGAACAGAAATCAGCTCCCGGGGAAGTTTACAAATTAACATGCCAGTGGTTATAAACTGAAGGAATAATGAACTATGCAGAGGAATAGAGGTTTTAAGAACTGTCCTCTTAGCCTTGGGCTATGACTATGGGCTGTGCTGCACATACACACACCAGTCCTCTGGGGGCTGCACATCTCAAGTGTCTGCACAGTGATGCTACGGGGTGTTCCAGCCTGAAATGTGTGCCTTCCAGGGCTACTGTGCTTTAATGAAATTTAATTCAATTAAATTAAAGGCTAGTGCCCTTTAATTTAAATTTTTGTAAATGTTAAATGGCAAATCTAGAAAAAGCAAATTATTCCTGCCTCTCTTCAAGATTCTCCAGAAATTTCAAGGTGCATGTCCTAAATTACAACTGCTGAGGGAGAAAACAGTTTATAGCTGTCCTGAGTGAACACTGTATTTAGTGTAACACCTCATCAAATTCCTGCCTTTCCTTGCAAAACAGATGGTTGGAATATGGTAGGATTTGGTCTTGTGCAATCAGCTAAAATCATCATAAATAATTTCTGCTGAGATGCAGTACATTTATCTCCATGTGATGCTGTCAGATGGAATCAGTGCTCTTAGCTTTTAAGAACAAAGCCTTCCCTTAGAATAGTATTACTGAGAAACTGAAAGAGTTTAGGAAGAAGTAATAAAGGATAAATTAAAAATCATTCTTGCAACTTCTGCGAAAACCAAGTAAGAGAAAAAAAGATTGTACTACTGTTGCTTCCAAAATGAAATTGGTGTGTCCTCATCACTCAAGCAGATACAACAGCTAGGAGCAGATATTGTATGCCAGTGGAAAGAATATATATTGCACACATAAAAGGCTGCAGCATAAATTTGAAGAAATATGGGGCTCCTTCATATAGGTAGGTCAAACTTTTCCCTCAAGCAGATAATTACAGGCTTGGGGTGAGTAAATCTTATTAGCCTCTCAGCACCTTATCTCCCTGCATAGAGACTGGTAGTAGATATATAGTAGATATATTCTACTGCAGTCACTTTCTGGATTGCACGTTAGACATTGCCTTGTGCAGTCCAGTCCTCACCATGGCCATCGTACTTCACAGCGGGATGGCCATGGATAGGTCACACCTGGGAACAGATGAAAACACGTTCTCGGATTTTGGAAGGGATGGATGTTAGAAATGGAGATGAGAAGCAAAAAGTTCAGTACACAGCCCCTCTGTTTGTAATATTGGTGAATTTCAACATCCCACTCAAATATTGCAGTCTGGGCCCTTGTTTTTGAGGGAGCAGGGCAGGCTGGGGCAGCCCAGGCACCTCCATAGAGATGGCAATGACCTCAGGCTGGGCTGGGCTGAAATGGGACTGCTGGGCCCTTGGGCAGGTTGGGGGAGCTGGTAACAGGCACTGAGGATTACTAGTGCCCTCAGATGCTGCCAGTATGGATATTTTACCATGAAACATTTGACTTGTGTTGCTTTACTCCAGTATTTACACCAAAACCTTAGGCAGGGAGTTGCAGGCTCTTGAGGATGACATATCCATGCTACTCACTGTGTCGTCCTCTGTGGGAGAAGAAAGGGGATGTATCTCTCATGACCCAGGTCAGGTTCCAAGCAGAGTAGCCAGGAGGAAGAGAAGGGCTCCTTGCTGTGTGATCCAAAGGGCCTGGACCTTTCATTAAAAAAGGAAGTCAAGAAAGAAAAGCCCATTAGGTATGATGTAGCTGTTTGCATGCAACACATCAAGTGCAAAGAACTTAAGCAACTTTTTTGACCATATGCAACAAGCACCAATTTTCAGCTACTTCTTGGTTGGTTCTTCCTTCCTGATACATGCATACAGAGGGACACAGGACAGTTGTGGCTTTACAGTGCAAAATCATCAAGAAAATTTGTCAAGTGTCATCTCACACTGATTCTAAGTTCTCTTTGACCTTTCTGTCCCCTAACTTGGGAGGTTTTTTTAAGTTCTGCTAGCACAAGGAGATTTTGTACATGGAACAGGCAAACACGTACCCAAATTGTGTTCAACAACACAATGCATCTCAAAGATTCTTTTTGTGATCCAAATACTACAGGCAAGTTCTGCACAAACCTGCACTAACTCTGCAAGGCCATGATAACATTAGAGGTGTAAAGAGAAACAGTGTCTGGAATAACACACAAGATCAATGAGCAAAGTGGAATTCTGCAAGCTTTGACAGTACAAATTTTCCCTGGGAATGTTTAAGTTGGGTTTTCTGAAGGTATCAGGATCTTGGTCTTATTTTTGAGATCCTCAGAAGAAAGGTAGGATTTAAATGTGTAGAAATACAGGCAGGAAAAACTTTTGTTTGTGAGATTTGCTTGATGGAAAAAAACCCCAAACCTCTGGATTTCTGATTTCTCTACAGAAGCCGTAAAGAAGGGCATATTTAAAAGAACAATAGTAGACAAAGTAAATGGCTGAAGTCTTGGGGGAAACACTGCTTTGATTTTGTAAAAAAATTTACTTCCCACTCCCACCAAAGAAAAACTGGAAAATTTCAGAGGGACTTATCAGAAGCTTAAATACCAGGTGTCAGTTGTGCCCCATCTTGTTGTCAGTGCAATCTCATTTTTAGCACACTCTTGTAACTGAATAACTATAGCACAACCAAGAGAAAAATACCACTTTTATGTAAGAGCTGTAACTCTCAGTCCTTGCTTAGAGCAATAATCTTCAAGATAAAAATGAACTTCACACACACTGTATTGTAAGATATTCTTGAGTGGCAATAAAAGAATATCCCTAATGGCTCAATTAAAGATGGTCTCTATGCTAAGTTAAAGTGCCATAACTAAACACCCCCTTATTGTTGTCTAGAATGTGGATACACAGAATTTCAGGCCAGAGATTTGTGAAGGGAGGCAGCAAACCTGGTGCCCTGCCTGCAGCAGTCATTGATGAAGAGATAGGGAACCATGGAATAATCTTTATATTGGCTTTTCCTCCCTAACATCAAGACACGTCTTCCAGTAGCCCCTGATAAAGCTGGTTGTGGAAAATAATGTCAGGTTTTATTACAACAGTTAAAATAGCTGCTAAAAGCAGATTTTTTTCCTCTACAAATGTGCTTCACTTTGATGCTACTATAAAATAATAAAGAAAAGAAGAGTATTAATAAAAAATGAGCTCCTGAAGTAAGCTGGTTTTCAAAGCCATGTGTGTTTTTTCTCGTGTGAGATGTCTGACCAATATCAATATCCCCATTATATAACATCTGTACCCAGTGCCTCTCCAAAAGAGGCAATAATTTGATATCCTGATCCCAGATCAGAGATCTGTGGGGCTCCTTTACCCCAAACAGACCCAAATGCCTGCAGGTGTCACTCATTTAGTGCTAGCAGAGAGCCAAGACCTTGTGCTGCAATCTTTTGAAAACGTCACAAAAACCTTAAAAAACAGACCTGCTTTCCACCTCTGCTCCCATGGCAAAATAATCTGAGAGAAAGTCACCGAGGTGCATTTCTCTCCCTAATGCTTCAGTCACAGAATTTAAAATTAAATCTCCTCACCTTCCCTGACCAGCCTTACCTGGGAATCACTGCCACAGGATCAGCACCAAAGCAAGCAGCTGCAGTGCTCCGAATTCCCTGGCACTTCTCACATTCCAAAAAATGCCTCTCCCTATTGCATTCTTCAGAATTCCTGCCTACCTTCAGCCTCTGCTAAGGGGAAATGTTCCCACTGGAACCAATAAATGCAGTGAATTGAGATAAAAAATAAGATTGAACACCTGAGTAGAGAAGACAAGGTAGTCCAGGCACCTGAACCTTCCCTCAGCAGCAAGAGGGCAATAAGAGATAATGCAAAAAAATTAAAAGTTTTTCCTCTTTTTTTAAGGAATGGAATGGATTCAGTCCAATTCATTTTAACCTTAGAACTTATTTTATCCCATATTCTTTGGGGTTAATTTTGGAACTTCATCTCAAATGATTTGTTTGGGCTATTGGTCTGAACTCGAAGACAAGAAGATTGTATCAGAAGTTATGAATCTTTCCCAATTAAGTTATCTTGCACGAAACATGCTGGGTAAAAGGTTTTTGTATAGCCAAGAGGCCACTCTTCGCAGTGAGGAATGATTTGATTTAAGCATCAGCTTTAGCTGGGAAAAGGAGAGACCTTTCCTCTTCCACCTTCAGGGCATTTTACATCGAGAAAGATAATAATGGGAGACCATTTCGGCTAAATAAATGCTTTTTGTGCAGCAAGGGCAATGCAAACACAGACCACAGTCTAGCCCTTTAACAAAATAAAGGGGCTTTTTTTCCTCTCCAAAATAATTCAGTTTAAGCCAAAAGTCACTGAGAAAATGTATCTCCTTGTTTTTAGATATGCTAACCTCCAATTCCAGTTGTTTGTATCAGGGTACTCAGTCACTTGTCAAAAGTAAGCCTAACCTTAAAAAAAATTAATGGATTGGCAACTGGAAGCTGACAACTCCATTTTTAGTAGCCAGATGTATGCTGAGGTACAAGAGAGGTTTCTTTTATATTCCTGCCTGAAGACATACCAGGACCAAATCCTGGCCCTAGGTGCTCCATCACAGCAAGAAACATGCACCTGCAGAGAACATTTGACATTTCTGTTTTTTAAACTTGTGCAAAGGTATCTCCTTAGGGGATGTAAAATCCAGTCAGTTCACTAGGAGTTTTGGGAAAAAAAAATAGAAAATGGTTTATGTGTGCTGAAGTTAAGCCTTAAGGCTACAAATTAATTAAATAAAATATTTATGTATTATTTTAATGAAAAATATCCCTTTAATAGAGCAACCCTTGAGGTTCACATAAAATGGAACAACAAGAAAAGCTTTCCACATGAGTAATTCTTAAACAAACAAGATTTCCTCCCTTTTTTGTCTTCTCTGGAAGAAGGAATATCCCCAGCAATTAACATATGTAATTTTGTAATGGTTCATGTAGTGCAGAAATGTAAATGAATTTCTTACCAAAACACTCAAGCTTTCTTTAACCAAAAAATGATCTGCCACATAACCAAATATTGCTTATTTCTCCCTATGGATATTGCTTGATTACTCAGCTCTCTCACTGTGCTGAGCTGTATTATTTGCAGTTTCTCAGTGGTAAATCTGAGGTGACAGACCAGCATGTACCTGTCCTCTAGATTTTAGAGTTGCAACAGATGTGTAATATAATATCTAAGATCAACATGCACTTTCAGCTACATCTACATCTAAAAAAAATCTCAAAATCCCTCGTGTTTGTTTGTGTGGAAATCAAAAATCAACATTATTAGAATTTTTTGGCTCTAATTTATAACAGCCATCAATAGAGTAGTTCCTAGTAATTATTACAATGATGTGTTTAGAAACAGTCACCATTATGATCTGGATTTTCCAGTCTCTGGGAAAGCCTGACATTTCAGAAAAGGTTATCCCAGTTCTAAGAAAAAGGTAGCGATTTTCCACAGAAAGGATATTACAACATTAAAATCTGGATTTTCCAGTCTCTGGGAAAGCCTGACATTTCAGAAAAGGTTATTCCAGTTCTAAGTTAAAGGTAGCAATTTTCCACAGAGAGGATAATATGCAGTTATCTTTCCACTATTAACAAAAAGAAGGACTAAACTACTCAGAACCAAGGCAGCTTCATTTGATTAAAACAAAAAATCTCGCAGAGAACTGACTGCCCCAGGTAAGGAAACCTCTGCAGACTTCTCCTGTGAGCCAGAGGCAGGCCAAAGGCATCCTTGGGAAGAGGCAGATCCAACACATCAGGGTCCTGAAGCCAAGCACCTTGATCTTGCAAAAGAGCTCTCAGGACCCTGCCTTCAGTAAGACTGGGCTGGCTGTGACCAGCAGGATGTTTGGGTTTGCCTCAGCTCAGCTGGAAGTGTACATTCCAGAGGCCTTGATAAAGGATTGCTGAGCTCCTAGCTCCACAGAAGTTCTTGGTTTCTTGGTTTTTTTTTGGAGGGTATCCTTCCATCCCTGACTAGAAAAGAGAATTCCCTCTCGAATTCACAACTGATCCTCACAATCACACTAACAGTACTCATGTCACTCAGAAGCTTTCATTTTCCCCCTCTTCCCATCTACAAACATACTCAGTTACCCATGGAAGTGCAAAAAACACATTAGATTGAGGTGACCAAGCAACACCAAACCCAAAAAACAGCCCGAGCAAATGCTTTGTGAATAATCCATACACTCAATCGTGCTCATACAAATCACTGTCAAAATGAAATTTAGCAGTAACATTCAAATTCTGTTTATGGTCCTGATGGAGAGCAAGGCAGAGGGCAAGCTCTTTGCATGCAGTTTCTTGCTCTGAGTAGTTGCTGAGCTTTTTTTACATTAATAGGTGGATGTACTCCAGGGTTTTTTTTCACTAGCCTTTTCTACAGTATGAAAACATTCACTGACAGTCTGTCAAGTTTATCTTTTTCAGCTGGAAAATATATTTAATAATGCATTATGTTACAATGATTTTATGTCATACCCAAAGCCTGATGAGTGCAAATAAACTACAGCGTGTGTGTCACAAAAACTGTGCTGGATGGCTACAGAGAGGGAATTTGCATTTAGTGGGCTGCAGCAGACCTGTGGATGGTGAATTCAGCCTGCATGAGGCACAGGAGTGATCAACAATGCTGACTGGCAGGTGCCTGATGAGTAAATTTGGGAATAGCACACACTTCCTGTACATAAAGCACCTGTCTCTAACAGCACTGTGTTAACTCAACCACTGGATTGTCCTTCTGACCCTGACTTTTTTTTTTTTTCTTTTGTAAGCCTCATTTTAAATTTTCTTTTAAACCCTTTATATGGGCCATGTACTTTTTCCCATCTCCTTTTCAAGTGGAATATTAATTTTTATTGAAAAAACCCAAATTAAAATTTAAAATTTAAAATTTTAAAATTTTCTTTTAAACCCTTTATGTAAGTCATGTACTTTTTCCCATCTCCTTTTCAACTGGAATATCAACTTTTTATTGAAAAAACCCAAATTAAAATTTAAAATTTTCTTTTAAACCCTTTATGTAAGTCATGTACTTTTCCCCATCTCCTTTTCAACTGGAATATTAACTTTTTATTGAAAAAAATTTAAACTCTTAAAATTTTAAAATTTTCTTTTAAACCCTTTATGTTAGCCATGTATTTTCCTATCTCCTTTTCAACTGGAATATTAAATTTTATTAGAAAATGCCAAATTAAAATTAAAATTTTTATTTTAAACCCTTTATGTTGGCCACGTACTTTTCCTATCTCCCTTTCAACTGGAATATTAACTTTTTATTGAAAAAAAAATTTAAAACTCTTAAAATTTTAAAATTTTCTTTTAAACTCTTTATGTTAGCCATGCACTTTTTCCCATCCCCTTTTCAACTGGAATATTAACTTTTTATTGCAAAAACCCAAATGCATCATGACTGATTAATCAGCAAGTAGGTACTTCACAGCTCCATTCTTTTTCTACTGACAAGGCAGTTCCTCTGCCAAACATGACCCATAAACATTTATTGATGCAAGGAGAGAATGTGCTAAGTCTGGGAGATGTGGCCAGATCAGTGGAACCCTTGGATCTGGAGGAACACAAAACACCCAAACTGCAATTTGACCAAATCATTGCAATAGGGAAATATTAACTAGGTATAATGTGCTGCTGCTCATTACAGAAGAAATAATCCACATTTTCCATACAAAGAGCATTAAAATAAACCAATTAAGATGGCCAAGCTTATAATAACGAATACAGTTCAAAAATGTACTGCCACCTAGAGCATACTACTGCATCTCAGGTGCTCTGCAGCTGCCAAAGACCTGCCCAGTAAGGCCCCACAAAACAGCCATGATTCACTGATAAAGAGCTCAGGGCCTCAATTACAGACCAGGCTAGGCATGGCTTAACTTGTTACTCACCTGTGTGCCCACAAGAAACCTTTAAAAAACCCAACTGCAGGCTGAGTTTTGCTGTGATAATCTTTTACAGCACAATTAAGCACCTTTGTGGGCAGCCCAGAGAAAACAAAGGATTGAGTGTCAGTAATTGAACTGCTCTTAACCCTGGTTCAGGGCCTCAAAAGCTGAGGCTGCTGGCAGGGCTGTGTCAGGGATGTGCTGCTCTGGCTTGCCTAGTCTGCAGCTGAGCTAAACTGGGGGGGAAAGCCCTGCAGCAGCAAAGCTCCATGGGCAAACACATCTTCTGAATTTTGGATGCTTGCTCTTTGTATCAGCTTTTACACATTTCAGGGCCACAGCTGGAAAAGGAGTACTGGGGTAGTGATTTTGTAGGGCTGTGGTGTTTCAACACAGGGCAATACTTGCCTTGTCCTTGAACTCATAACAAATGCATCTGAATTACTGACCAGATATGCAGTGGAAATCAAAAGGAATCATGTTTAGCTGTTTCCTGCAGCACAGACAGACCTCCAGACACTGCAAACAGTAGAAAAAAATGCCAGATAAAAATCTGTAGAATTGGTTACCTGTCTACTCAGGCACACTATAGTACTTCAGGTTGCAGATATCTGAACTTTTTCTGTACATGTGGAAATAAAGCGACCCTTCCACTGTCATCTGGGGTATTTGTAAGCTGTAGCTTAGAAAAACTTCCAAAGAAACAACTGAGAGACAGAATTAATGTCTGGTATGTGTGTCAACCTTAGAGAATTCCTCCATTCATGGTCATTGAGAGCCTGCTGCACTGGCCCCCTCCTTTAGGTGTTCTTCATCCAAAGGATTTTTTAGCAGTTGCTCATCAGTATAAGTATTTTATATATTTATATATTTATAGACACACACACACCCCAGACCATACCAAAATGATCTCTGTGCTGGTATATCTGCTATACCAGGATGGTTCTCATCTTCCACACCTGGGGTCCTGATCCCACATACTGCCAATGTTCATCTCTCTGCATGTCTTGTCTTACCTCTCTGCACTCTGTGCTTTCCCCTGCTCTGTACCCAGCTAACATAACCTCTACAACCATAGTGGCCAGACTTTCAAGCAAAAGAAATTGTTGTTTTGACAGTGTTTTAATAATTCATTACACACACTGACTTCAAACCATTTAGTGCCTTCACCTTGGGTTTCTGCATAGCTACACAGACACCCAGATGGAGTCTCATCAGATCAGCACACTTCCTATATAATTTTAAATAGTGGGGTTAAAGAGGTAGAAAGAAACAAATCCAGAAACAACCCCCTGCTCTTTATACACATAAAGCCTTTTTTGTGCTACATTGACTGCATTCTAAATCAGTATATACACACTAACTCATACCACTGAACAGTTATCACTTTAACACAACTGCAGATATTTAGGTATTCAGTGGCCCACACCCCCTGCAAATTTTAATACAAGCTCATCTTTTTTCTCGACATCTGCATTTTAAATCTGTGTCTCATGCTTTAAGATGTGGCATTCAGTGCTCACTTATTTTCAGCTCTGTGCTTCTTGTCAGTGGACAAAACACATCCCAAAACTCCTCAAACATTTAAATGCTGGAGAAATGAGTATTTGAAGGTTTTGAAAGATCTGAATCTTTGGTCTGCAGGAAGGCTTTCACCCTCAGAGCAGGCAGCCTGCATCACCTTGTAAAGACTTCTTTGATCAGGATGAAAAAGGCAGTAATTCACTTCTCCTCCCACACTTTCATGCCATGTCAGTACCTCTGGCTCTGGAGACGCTCGTAATGAAGTTTAGGGAACATTTATTTTTCCTTTCATAGACAGCATCTAAATGCCTCCACTCTCTGTCAAAGCCATCCTCAGTCACACATGACCTGAGCATTTACAACCCTCTCTTTTACTGCACTGCAGCACTGAGCTTGGATAGCAGGGACAGAGGAAACACAGTTCACTTTCACACACCTATTACATATCAAGGGAAAACCTAACTTTTATTCACTGCAGTTTAAAGGTCCAAGTTCAGCCTGAGCTAATTTGGGAAGTGTCTTTACTTTGGTCCACCTGATTTGTCTGGATTTGCCTGGGGATCCTCCTTCCCTGTAGCCCATAATACTGCTACACATATCTCTTTCTTTGTGGGGAAAAAAAAGGCAAGAAAAAAAGCATTTTGAAGGTGTGCACAATCCTTCTTCCTCAAAGAGTGTGGGAGTATGCCAAGAACAGTCTCTGGCATAAACCCACCTTAGGTGCAAGCTGCCTGTGTTTTGCTGCCTGGAACCATTCAATAATGCCAGGAGGAAATGGCAGCCAGTAAATACTGGTTATTTGGAAGAAAGCAGCAGCAGTGGCATAAGTCAGCCTTATTTTTCCTTGTTATTATCATTATTACTATTATTGCTTCTGTGAAAGGAGGGGAATTCTATGCTTACTGCACAAGTACATGTGCAAGTTAATGCTGGCAAAAGGCTCGATAATGGCTCTTCATACAGAAATACAAATCCAGGGACTTTTTTTTTAAATCAGGTATCCCCACCCCTTCACATTTAAAATAGGCCACAAACAAAGGAAATAAAATACAGCAACACCAGTTAAAAACTGGAAATTTCCTGTACAATAGAGGCAGAAATCATGAAATTATGTTTCCCACAGACACTTTGCCTCAGCTGTATCATGAAGACAGAGGGAACACCTGTGGAAAGGTCACTACAGCTGCAGAGGTCTTGTCCACTTTATATCCATGGAATAGTTCTGAAATCTTTGAATCCATGAATATCTGAAATCCCATCTGAAATCTTTGAATCCAAAGATGGCATTTTAAGAGCAGAACATTTTAAATTTTACCTACCGTATCAAAACATAAAATAAACGCTTAGAGGAATCAGAGGAAGTCCTACATGTGTACAACAGACACAAACTATGAAGAAGTGACAGTTAAGAATTTCCTACCATTTGCATGGCCAAACCCATTTATTTACTGCATTAGGCACTTCTGTTAAGCTATAATGTTGCAGAGTTGCAATGAAAGTGCAGGGTGTTTTGGTACCAGAGAAAATACAAGACATTTGTTATTGGTAGGCAAGCTGCATTATTTCTAGAAATAGAAAAAGGGTGTGATGACTATTTCAATCTAAAACACAGCTGTCTTGGCAGGAACAATAAAAACTAGTTCATATTCCCTTTACTGGGAAGGATGCCAATGTGCTTGTATTGTCTACTTTCACTGCAGCATTTAATTTTGCTTAAGGTAAAGGACAGCATCTCTGACTACAACTGTGGGGTATTTAGATGTGAAAGTACCGCTCAAGGAAGTTCTGTAAGTGCTGCCAAAATGAAGGCCATAAAGCATCTGAGTGAGGCATCAGAAACTCCTGTCTTCACTCACACAGACATCTCTAAATTGACTATGAGTAAAGATTGTAAAAGGGAAATTGCTTGTCATTCTGTTTTTCAGGTGCTGAATTAAAATAAGGAGCAGTATCTCTGAAGATCCCCTGAGTTCTCTAGGATGTTTTGGGTTCCTTGGCACAATTTTGTTCTGTGTAGCTGCTTTCCAAAGATCTTAACAGGTAGCTGACCCTCAGCATTCCCTAAGGACAGGTGAGTGATGTAAAAGCTGGCCCATAAGGAACTGTAAAAAAATTAGAAGAAATGGAAAAAAAAATGGACATATAAATTACCTGCCTCTTATGTGTAAGGATACTAAGAAACCATTGGATTAAATGACCCTCTCAAATTCACACTGCAAAGCAGTAGTACAGTTTAGGAAACAAAACAATTTTTGTTTTCTTTTTCCCAGAAGTCTCCACTTCTGGTGGTCCAGCTCTGTGTCAAATGACTTCACCCTGCCTTGTGAAAGGGGAATTCTGAGCATTTGCAGCAGAGCTTGTGTGTGGATGGGGCTGTGAGCTACACAAAAATAAAACAAAATAGCTGTGCAGAAATATCTAGAAGGACAGGCAGATACTTTATGTGGATTTTTTCTTTTTCATTTCTCCCCAAGTTTATGTCTGTCTAAATCCTTCCCTGCAACAGGAGAAATAGCTTTGCTCTTCTTCCCCCCAGAACCTGCGCTGTTCAAATAAGAATTTCCCAAAGTGATTACCAAAAGGCTTGCAAGAGAAATGATTACAAATGGCTGAGTTAACTGCTACAGACGGCCTCATCAGTCATCATAATGTGATCTCAGCACCAGGGTCATCAGAACAGGCAACTTGTCATGACAGATGACACCTCTTCAGGAACACTTCCTCCCATGACTTTTCCCAAAAAAATCTCTTGGGATGAGGCGCTTGCAAATAATGGTCCTTAAGCAATAATCAAGGAGGAATCATCACCAGCTGCCCTCATGAGCTGCTTCCCTGATGGGGTTTGTTGGGTTTTGGCTTTTTTTTTAGCCTCTGAGCATGGAATGTTTTATCTGCTTGCACGTCTTGAAATCAAAGTAGTTTTGGCAGTTGCTCTAAAGGTGAATTTAGAGATGATGATAAGAGAGACAAATGAGGAGAGAGGAGGCCTGAAAAGGCTGAGGCAGCACTGTGAGCCTCCTGCCACTTTTCCACTGCCAGCCCCAAAGGCTGCAAAACAATTTGTAATCTATGCCTCATTTTCCCCATCTAGGAAAGAAAGAGTATATGCTCTGTTGTACATCTGCTATGGAAACTGCTCAGCTGAATTTATTTGAGTTATGCAGTGATGAACACCACACTAACACGCATTACAAATAAAGGCCAATTTATCATCTCATGTATACTGTTTTGGGAATTGGATCTCAAGAGCTAATTCCATTCACACCTCATCTTATCTACAATGGGATCTAAGATAAATTTTATAGTTTCTCCTTTTGCCTTTTTATTCTGCTACTAAAATGAAGTAATGATGCTCACTGAGTTTGGAAATCTTTGAATAAAGGACAGTAAATATTTTTATGATTAAATATTTAAGCAAGGTTTTTAAAATATAATTTCCCTCAAACTCTACTGTCCTGCTCCTCACACACACAGCTTTTACTATGGCTATAGCTAAAAGCTTGTTTAATAAGCACAGTTGGCTTCTTAGTAACTCACATCTCTGTCACAGTGAAGAGGCAAACTCTCTACACTGAACAGTTTGCTTGTGAAATCTGGCACTTGTTGGCTGTTTGCAAATAGTTCATGGGCAGAATGCAGTTGATGAATACTTTCAAATTACTCAAATATTTACTGGGAACAGATTTCAGCCCTTGGGGTTTTCTGTTTGTTTGCTTTGTGTGGTACTCCAGTCATGCACCAGTTGGTCTTTCAAATGCCTGTGGTACACAATAGGTGCTGGATCTGAACAACATTACAAATTTCTGCTTTGCAGGGAACTCCATGATTTCTTTTTGTTTCCAATCCATGTGTTGGAATGAACAGGAATAAAACTGAAGTTTCCTCGAAATAAAATCTTATGTAGGAAAACAGCTGGGGAGCAAATGCTTCTGTGTAAAGGAATTAAAATTAAAGTGTTTCCATGTCAATTTTACAGTAAAATATACCATAGTATAGTTGCAAATGAAGTAAATTATAGCACTGCTTCATCATAGTAAGGCCAAAATACTTCATTTTGATTTTCTCTCAGACTGAAAAAGACCTTGGCATTTTGTGTAAATTGACATATTCCCATAGGAAGTCTAGCTTTCAAAATTATATTTCTTGATGGAAAATCTGCCATTAGAAAACAACTTAAGTAATTCTAATTCTTATGCATCTCACATGATAAGAGTTTGCTATTCCACTGCCAGAGCATCTCTCTGAGAGTCCCCTGATAGGGACCTTGAACTGGAAAAGCCACTCAGAAAAACACTCATGGAGAGTCAACGAGGTCTGTTAGAAAATTTAGTTAAGGACAAAACAGAATGAGCACAGCTATGGCAAACCCATAAGAAATTCAAATCTTAAAAAATCTCTATTGGCAACAAATTTCAGGTGGATATTTATTTTTATTGACAGAGAGGGATATGCATATCAGAGGCAGCACAACACACTGTGGGAATTACAACAACAGGCTGAATCCCCACCAGAATGATGCACTGCTCCTTATATCCATCCCCTGCTCTAATAACACTGTCAAGAATTTCAGGATGGAAAACACAAATTCTCCTTTCCTTTGCAAAAAACCACCAGCCTTTCTGCCCACGCCTGCAGTCACAGTCCCACCTTTGGCTGTCTTGCAGTGCAAGCAGCTGATCCATCTCTGGGGCATTCAGCTGAACTGGCACTGTGGAGCTGCAGAGCCTCTCTGCAAGTTTGAATCCCATCAGGGAGGTAAGAACATTCACACTTTCATAATTGCTGGTTTCAAATTAGATGCCTTTTGAAACAGTTTTCCAGACTTCTTCCAAGGCCTGCCTAACATCCCTCTGTCACTGGCAGTAAGAAACCAGCAGGTGAGGATTTGGGGTATTATAAAGGTTCTTGTCATACAGCTTAGCCAGTAGAAATAAACAGGAGCCAGTATCACCTCAGCAGGCAGCCCTCCAGAGCTTGCTCTTGAACTGACTATGCATTAGCCAGGACTACAGCTTGTGACATTCTGGGAAACTATAAAATTACATGAGGAATAAAACACTTGTACTAAGTAACTTGTTATTAAATTCTGTTGTAGAGCGTTATCCTGCCTTAAAGGATTTGCTGTGTGCCACAACACTGTCTGAGAGCCTCCTCTCCCCACTAATCTGAGAGCTGTGGAGTGACTGTGTGGGCTCTAGGCATGAACAGAGACTGCCCTGCCCATGGCAAAAGGCACCTCAGGCTCAGCCCACTCAGATGATGTGTTAGAGTCACCAAGCTCTATTTATTTCTCTCTAAGCAAAGAAGTACTTTGTGAAGATAAGCAGCCTTCTTTCTTTCCCATTTACTAAAAGAAATCCAGGCAAAATAAAACCAGGGAGCGTGCTTTTCTCCCATGTTAACTTGATCTTAGGAAAGACCCTATTTTGGCAGGGTGTCTTAAGTCTGTGAAGACAAATAGGTAATAGAGAAAGACATCACCATCCTCCAGATGCATTACAATGTGCAGAGGGGGGATATGAATAATTCTTAACAGCTTCTGAATTATACAGAGGTGACCAAAAGACACAAAAGAACAGAGCATGGTAAGGGGATTTTTACCAGCAGCTCACTAACTTCACTGCCTGGCCACAACTCTAATTCAGCTGGTGCTCAGGGTCTTGTTGTCTTGAGGACACTTGCCCTACATATTTTCATACTGGGGCTCCTCATCCAGGTTCTCCTCAGTGCATATCTGTCACCCCTGAGGTGTCCCTAAGCCTTTGTGTCTTCCTGCTCACTGATGTCTTACAGCCAATCTGCAGGGTGGCTAGAAGCAGTCTTCAGCAATTTGTCAGTTTTGCCTTACTTCTTCCCCTCCCCTCTTCTACTTGAGGAAAGTAGGAGGAACGGGGTCTCCGCCCTCTTTTTTTCTTTTTTATTTTTTTATTTCTATATCCCTGCTCCTGACCCATGACTGAGCTGAGGAGGCATGGGATTTCTTGTGCCATTGAGAGGGATCTGCTTTCTTGGCTCTGGGAGTGAGTTCCAGAGGTAGCACTGGATCTGAGGGGGGGTATTCCCTGGTGCTTTACAGCCAGGAGCCTCTCACCAGGGCAAGTATTGCTCTGGAGCACCTGAAGGCCACTGAACAGATGGCAGGGTGTAGGATCAGCCTGCTTCTCACAGTGAGGAGCTGAGTATGTTCTCCTGTGGATGAAACCTGCCTTTGTTCAGCTCCTGCAGAGCTTTCCATTAGTAGTCACCGTCTCAGATGTTTGTGCTCCCTGAGAACCCTCAATCTAATATTTATCAGGGATATAGTGCTAACTTGTCCAGTCTGTCCTTATTGCATTGCTAAAAATAGTAATTAACCTGTTTTTTGCTCCTCACTATCTCTGGAGAACACCTGCTTACACAGGGTTGATCAGAATCCAGCTCACTACTCACAGGAATTAGCATCATTATCTCCTTGTACAGACTGCCTGAGCTGCAAATTCACTTTCGTGGCTCTAGGATTTAATCTGCTGCTGGTTCTTCTGCTTTCTGACCATCACATCCTGGGCTGCATGAGGGGACACCAAGAGCTTTCCCTCCTTCCTCTCTGTTCCCTATTCTGAAATGCAGCCTGTCCTGCTTTCTCAGGGCACTGGCCTCTGTGTCTACAGCAGCACCCAACCTGCATTTCCATCATTACCAGCCAGAGCTGGAAGCTTCCTACACTGCATTCCCTAAAAGTGAATCTAACTCAAACTCTCCTGGATGTTTTGGTGTGCAGTGTCAAAATCCAGCCTGGAATCCTGGCTGGGAGGGATCTGCATCACCTGAAATTCAGTAACTGCAGTGTATGATGCCAATCCTGGGGGAGTCTGGAAAGGATTTATGGCAGACCTATTACCACTGACAGGTCAATCACAGTGCTGTAATCAAAATTCAAACTGCTACTTTGAAGTTTGGTTTGGATTTTTTTTGAAAACTTGACATAGCACAATCAGAACTGAATTGGGATGTAAGAGGTGAGATTGCTCAGAATTTCTTGTTAAGATAATGTGGCACTTTTTTTCCTTTTTTTTTCCTCTTTTCTGGGCAATGTTATTTTTCCAGTAACGTAGACTCAAGCTGTATTCTTACCAGCCACAGAAACAGATCAGAATGCTGCAGGCATGCATGTTCTCCTTTTATTTCTACTTAGTTTTGCAGGTGTTGGAGGTCAGTATTCAAATGATTGCTTCCTTACCTAAATTGAATGAGACCCCCCCCTCCCAGCTTTTAATATAATCCTATCTCACAGGAGTCAGCTGTGTAAAAAATATTGTAATCGAGATTTATATTAATGCAGGAACAGTACTCAGATGGACAATGAAAAATACAGTAATTTCCTAACCCTCACAGACATCCTAGGGTCAGAATTGAGACATTCTGTCCATGCAACCCCTCTGTAAACTAAAATAATGGTCTCAGTGACACTGGTGCAGTCCCAGTGTTTTCAGGGTAGGTGATTCACCAGGAGCTGGGTTAACAGCACCATTGTTGACAGCACTCAGGTGCTGAGAGCCTCTGTGCTGTTATTATTTCCAAGGGATATAATACAGGAGAGGGGAGATTCCAGCTTGCTCAAAGAAGAAATAGGTTCTGCAATGCTAATAGAAGTAAAAAGCAATAAAAGCCATCATGTTTTCACTAACAGATTTTATATGTGTCTGATTGTACACGGGGACTTACTCTATTGATTAAATTAGGATCTTTTTTGAGTAGCCATTCTCTAGAGTAGAATAGCATTTTAAGGTTGGTAGTGAATTACATTCATTTGGGGAGTTCATCAGGATGCTTTGGCACTCACAACTTTAGCATGCTCCAGTCCTGCAGTAAGAGCTAAATACCCTACAGCACCTGTCTGCATGGTTGGCTGGAAGTGGAAGCAAAGTCAGCACAATCCACAGCTATTGTGGGCTCAGAAGCTGAAGATTGTACTAATAGGTAAAGCTCCCCTGCACTGGGTAAGCATCAGGGATATCCTTTACTGGAGAAATACAGGAAAATCCTCTGTGTGGTTAAAGAATTACCTCTACCAGTATCGTACTCGTAGCTAAGCTCCAGGCAATACAGAACTAGCAAAAACCCTAAACCCAAGTGGGATACAACCTAATAGCATCCTCTGGCAGAGGCAGAGAAACAAAGTTTCCTCTGTCAATGTATTGATTTTTCCAGACTGGTCTCATTTTTTTTTTTTTTTTAACAAATATTCTTTGGAACTTAACTTCAAACTGAAATTGCAGTGGGTAGGGAGAAATGTGCTATTTTTCTACTTTTCTGTTTGTGTTTGAAGACAGTTTTGAACTCCAGGAATACATGATCTAATGAAGCTAAAGAAGTTTACTTGCTGCTGAACACAAAGACAGGAGAAGTTTGCAGGACAGTCAATTTCCTTAAACAAGGAAAACTCTCCTTGCAGAACATATCTGACGTCTTGTTAAATTCACCAGAATTAGTGGAATTAATTAAATGGAACTACTTCCATTACATGGAAGAATGAATAGAAGTCCTTGGTGCTTAGATTTACTTTTTGATTTAAAATAAGGTTTGTTTTAAAATCAAGAATGTGGATGACAGTGAATTGAGGGGTGCAGCTGCCATCCAGAGGGACAGGGCCAGGCCAGGGAAATGGAAATTTTGGAATTCCAGTGGGAATTTTGTGGTGTCCAGCTGGGACAAATGTGAAGCCCCACAACAGAGCAATTCAGGCTGGGTAGCAGCGCTGTTGAAATTCACTGCTGGCCCTGCTTTAAGCAGGAACTGGACTTCCATATTCCCTTCCAACCTGAATTGCTCTAAGATTCTATGTGAAAACACTAGTTGTGAGCCACAGCACATTTTCAAGATCTCTTAGAGGACTGATGACTTTACATTTAAGAAAATGATGGCTTCTGATGGCCTGGCAGAAATGCTTTCCATCAGTGAAAGCACGAAAGAAAATTCAGCTTGCATAAATCCCAGCAGGTCAGCACCAAACATTTTGCCTACAGATATATTTTCTGGCTTCCCTGGGTAGTCTGATGCACTGAATAGCTTCATTTTGCAGATGGAGCAGTAGATGGTCCATTTAAGTGACCTGCTCATGCTTGTACAGACTCCATATCAGAGACCAGAGCTAAAAGGCATTATTTGCTCTTATTTTTCACCATAAACTCACCTTCTAAGCATTTTGGAAACATTCTGAATGCTTTGTATAGTACCTAGTACCTTTGTGTAACAACTATAATGTTTCAAAGACAACTTCTTGGTGCTTCTTTGAAGAAAGCAATGCTGAATAATTCACTACTGAGAACAGCAGAAACTCAAAGCTCAGTACTGAGTTCAAAAACAAAAAAAAATAAACAGAATTTCCTCTTCTTTTAATTTTTGTTTTTAATTCTCTTTGTGTTCTAGGAAACTGGCCTAATAATGCTGCGGTAATTCCATAAGTACAGCTTAATCTTAAACAATAACAACAAATGAGTTTCATTTGATCTGTTCAAACACAGAGCGTGTTTGACAAAAGCGCCAAGGGCTGCTGGTGTTAGAGGGATATTGGCAGAAGCTGTTTCCTCAGCTATAGAAAGGAGCAAAGGAGGCCATTTTTAGCATTTGCTGAGGCAGTTGCAGCAGATTAACTTTAGATCAATGAGTTGCTTGATTATTCTGCTTCACTCTCGAGTCTCTTTCAAGGCTTCTCTTTACCAACCAGGAAAATAAAGACACAAATTAAACCCCTCTCCCAGTCTTTATTTTCACTCACAAAGAAGGGATTTTTCAAACGTGACTCCATGTCATCTGCAGCAAGGCAGGGGTGCCAAAGTGCTCCTGGGTGTCACCTAGTGATGCAGTGGGTACTCGGAAGCATTCTCAGAGGGGCTTTGACAACTTTGGCTCTGCTGGGTTGAGACTGTGTTCTGGTTGAGAAACAGGAAAAATAGTAGAAGACTCCTATTTTTGGTTACACGACTCCCTCTCAATTCTAGGCTACCCTTTTAACTTGCTTCCCTCTTTCTCCTTTCCCCCCACGCTACACCATCTCTGGCTCATGAGTCATTTGGAGGAATTGCAAAGCCCTACACCTGCCTGCATTTTCTGCTGGCCCTGCTTGTGCCCAGCAGAGCTAGGAAAAAGGCAGGCTGAGAAACTCAAACCTTTAGCTGCCACAGTGAGAGTTGCACCCTTGCCATCATGTTGAGGGGCACCAGCTTTTGCTTACAGCAAACTGTCTGCACAAAGATCCCTAAAATTGCCTTTCCAGAGCTCCTTAGCTCTGCTCCAGCCCTCCTGACTCTCTGTTGCTGTCTGATTCTGCTCAGATCCAGTTGCCTTTAGACTCAGTATTACCCTACCTGAGATCTTCCAGGTAGCTGAAAGAGCTGCCTCCATCACATCCACAGGAGTCACCCTTGGTCACAGCCAGGATTGGGTCAGCCTCTGGAACAGAAGGCTCCTAGGACAGCCTTTCCTCTAAACACTGAACACAGCTAAGTCTCTGCCATCAGAACACTGTGAGACTGGCAGATCTATGCCCTCTGATTTTAGTGATATTTTAAAACTAATGCTACTGTAGAAAAATTTCAGGCTCCACTTGACTGTCTTAAAAAAAATTTATAGGAATATTTTGAAAGTTTATCTTCAATGAAACTACCTTTAGAACAACCTCCTGCAGTATATAAGTCTTCTCATTCTTCAGTGAGTAGAAGAAGAATAGTCTGAGCTTCGTATCATTATGTTTTGAAGAAGCTGTGCCTGTTCCAGAGATGAGGTCTGCTTAGCAGACAATTACTCCTCTACCTTTCTGTGCCAGTCTGCCTATGCCCAGAAGCAGAACTTAAACCATCTTGAGTTTGATTCTTTTTCAGCTTTAGTTTGTTGAATGTTTAAAACAAGATATACCATCCCTTTCTGGACTGACATCAGGTTCTTAATAAGAGTGCTCTGGGATTTCTCCCTATCTGGCAAAGTCCTTTGTCCTTCCAGTTGCACAAAGCAATGGAATTTGTAGCCATATAAATGCATTAGTGTTGGGCAATGTGAGGAACAGGCTTGTGTATTTGTGCTGCAAATGAGCATCATAATGTTTTACTGCCTGCAAGTAAGGAGCCACTGCTGCAGACTTTTGCTCCCCCCTGTAAACAAGAGATCCACTGCTCCTAAGGGTGTGGAAAATAGTTCACCAAACTGAGAGACACAGTTAAGCAACAGTTAACAACCTGATTTTTTAAAAGGTAATAAAAAAAACAATCCAACTCCAAATACAACAAATGTGATAGAATCTTTCTGTATCTTCCAATGTGAACTTAGGTAGGGTAAACTCATCTCTTCCTAGACAAACTTGATTAAGGACTTGGGAAGAAGATTCTGTGCTTATGTGTCCTAAATTCTGTCTTTCTCTTCTGTTTCTGCCTGTGGTGGCCTTCTATAGATCATGTAACCATCTAAACATTTTTCCTCTTTTGGTATTTTGTGTCATCAGTTAAGCTTATGAAAGCTAAAGAGGACATCCTAAAACCTACTTTTTTCTTGCACTACTTGATATGCATATGCCCATAATGTCTTAATTTAGAAACTAGAATATAGCAAAGCACTTAAAAATATCTGAACATACAGAGTATTCAGATATAAATATCTGATATAAATATCAGATATTTACTATCATCAGATAAGTGATATTTTTATAAGTGTCTTAACAGACAAAAGCCAAAAGGCTGTTAAGTAGAGATGGATGAACTGGAGCAGATGCAGCAACACTTAGCAACATGCTGCTACTGCTTTAACCAAACTCACAGTATTATTTGATTTACAGCCTATTCTTGGTGTTTCTCCTCCCCCTTTCCTTGACCACCTCTCACTGCATGTGAAAACTTGGACTCCTGATTACCAGGAATCTTGCATAGACCTGGATTCATATGGGAGCCATGCTTTTTCCAGCTGAGGTGTGGATTTTCAGGGGAATGACAACAGAGTTGGCTGTGTACATCCCACAGAGATTCCCTTGAAGCAGTGCACAGTACAGTATTTTTGTTTCAGCATGTGACTAACATGGATTTAGTCCTCATATGCTTTACACCACTGGGCACATTCCCCTTTTCGTGGCTATTATTCGGGTGGCACTCACACAGAAACGGATCACAGCCAGCACCAGATTCCCAGAAGCAGCTATATGGGATTCCTCACACAAACATGGCATAGGGGTGGCACTTGAACATTTTCTCCAGTCTTGTAATTACATTTATGCAGCTAAGCTCTTCTGGAAAGCTCCCGGTTTCTTAGGATCTCACTTGTTTGCACTGGAAGCTGAGCAGTAAAGATTTCCTTTAAGGACAATGCAGCACAAACACTCAGGGGCATGTTAGCACATGAAAGCCAGAAAAAAACCTGTTATATGGAGGTACTGTTTGCCTTACCAAAGTTGTTTTAGCTTGAACAAATATCATAAAGAAAGAAAAGCAATAAAACTGAAGTATGTAGGTCAGAATGCTCCAGCTGAAGTGTTGAATAGGAAAAGAATGAAGACTTACATAAAAATCAAAGGTTTATGGATTGTTGCCTTTGCTTGGGGATATTAGGGAACTAATTCAATCTTCTAATTTCCAAGTGTAGTGATTAATTAGAAAAAAGGGATTTTCATGTGTTTTACCCCTTCTTTAAACCACTTAAATGGTGGAAGAGGGCTAGAAAGCTGGGAGGTTTTCATATCTCTTAAACTGACAACATCCATTCAAGTATCTGGTTTTCTGGTGTTCTGCAGGAGATGTGAACTTGCTCTGCAAGCCCACCCTGCATTCATGCCCCACATCAGACAGGAAGGAGCTGACACAGAGGCTGAGCAGTTTGAGAACACCCCTCTCCTGTGCCTGCAAGATATCATGGAGACCTGCTTGAAGGAACCTTGCACTTCCTACCACCAGACACAGTCCCACTCCTCTGTAAGCTGTTCAAAGCTCTGTTGGACACCAACTCTGTCCACCAAAGGAACAAGACCTGATTTGTTTTCTTCCTAATAAACCTGCAATGTTCCTCAGGTTTCTTGAGCATCTCTCTTCCTTCTACAGATGCAGTTTTGGCTGCAGCAGGTACAGCGGCATGCAGGCTCAATGCTCCCCAGCGCCCCTGAAGACTCAAAGCTATTGTCACAGTCACAAGAAGGAACTGGCATCCTTAGAACTGAGCTGGTGTGCAGCCAAGGGGTGTCCTGCTGGCAGCTCTCCCTGAAAAACACGTCTGGTCAACTGAGTCCTCAAAAAAATGTATTAATAACAAAAATGTATTACTAACAGACAAAGAAGAAAGAGTCCTTGCAGAACAGGCAGGCTGAGACACAAAGGAGCTCCCATCAGTGCTGCTTCACTGTGTGATTCTATACACACAAAAATAAAGAGAAACTAAACATGAACACTGATTTCTGTGTGTGTGTTCAAGAGGTTTCCTCTGCTTCCACTAGCCAGAGAAGTAGGGAAGCTCATTAATCATGCATGTCAAAATTAGTGCTTTCCAACATTTTACTGGAAGCAGGACTGTGATATTTTTCTAGTGACTTTGAGTGGTAGAAAGAATACTTTCTGTAAACATAACCAATGGCTCAGCCTTGAAGTCTTGATGATTTTTACCAGAAAACTTATTGATACTAAGCACTAAGCATGATTTGAAAACAGAAAGCCAGTATTAACATCTTCAGTATTAACATCTTATATATGCAGTAGACAACATTTAGGTTGTTGGTGGACTTATGGCTTTCCTGTTAATTACACATACATGAAGTGGCCAAAAATTAACTTGAGGAATTATACATATACTTTTTTATTTTTAAGGTACAGTGAGCCCTGCAGGAGGGGAGAAAACAAATAATTAAGATTTTATTCTGAGTACAGTTGTTTCAGTCTGTTCCACAGCCTGGCCAGCAGTGCCCTGAGCAGAAGCCTCAGGAATTTGAGCAGTTGAACTTCTTTTCTGCTTACTAACAATTAAGATTTTTTTTCCCCACTATTAACCCAGTCATGCTACTTCCCTCAGTCATGTTTCTATGTATTGCCAACAAATTATTTGCTCAATCCTTGAGAAATTTGAAAAAAATACATACATACATACATATATATATATATATATGTAATATGCACACACCCACAATTCAGCTGACTGACTGTAGGTAAAAATCAATTATTTTTGCGATGCAATCAAAGCATTGCCTTTTGGCATTTTCCATATAATATTTTTTTTCAAATCTTTCACATTCATTGGAATAGAAAAAAATTGGTTCTTCGACCAAGAGCCTTCAGATTTCTAGAGGATATTCAAGTTTAATATTTAAAAAATAATTTTCCCTTGACAATGATTAGAACTTCCAGTAAAACAAAAATTATTATTAGCATCCAGTAACCCTTTGTAAACCCTTTGTAAACGGGTCCATTGTTCAAATAAACTGACCTCTGCAGCAATTGACTTTAACGTTGCTCAAAAGTTTGACAGTCAATTATCTTCTGATCTCCCTTCAATGGGCCTTGTGGCTGGAATAAGCAATCCATCACCTGGAAGGTGAGTATAACAGTGTCTCACAGGCATTTCTTCCCTACTTATGACATAAACACACTGCTGCAGAATAAGTCAAGGAATTCTGTCTCAGCCCCACTGAAGCATCCCTAAAAAGCAATGATGCATCAAGAAGCTGTTCCCCTAGTGAATATCTCTGAATACACAGTGTGAGCCATGATGAAAAGTAGTGGGTTGAACACAACATCATCCACTGCTTGGTGAAACAATCAGACTGGTACTGGACTGTGCCTCCACCAAATACCACAACCCTATTTATTCTGTAGGACATGGGTTTGGGTGCGCTGCAGGAAGATGCAATTCTCTTTCTCTTTGTCTCCTTCTCTTCCTTCCAGTCAGTCTGATCCGCCTGGGGCCCTCGGTCTTGCTCCTGGTAGGAGCTTGCAACAGGTTTGATACTCCCCTTCCCTCTCCCTGCCTTCCAAAGCACCATCTCTGTCCTTCCCCACACACCACTCTGGGTCACACATTCCCCAATTAGCCCATGAGCTCTCCTCCATCACTCTGCCTGGGCAAGCCAAGGAGAGCCCTCAGGACAGCACCACCCCTTTCCCCAGGGGAGACATGCACACGGCTGGATAAATATTATGGATTCTGGAATATTTTTGGTGCCTGAGATCTCGCCACTGTTTGGTGCCCTGGTCATTTACAATCACCACACTGTGATGACTTTAAAACATCACCTTTGCCCAGTGCCAATTCAAAGTTTATAAAGCTATTTGCCATTAAATCTAGAACAGTGAGGTGCTTCTTTTCTGCAAACAAAAAAATCTTCTGCAACTGGACCTCTGAACTTAAAACTTGAAGAGTGGAATTATTTCTAATATCACAGACTATACAATGTCAAGCAGAAATACTTGTTCATTGCTAACAAAATAAAACTTAGCTGCATCCAGTACTGCTCACCCAAGAGAAAGTGCTCCTGTCCCTGGCACACACACTGCTTCAGCACATTTTTACAGCACAGGCTTTCACAAACTAGTCACCCTAGAAATATAAACCCCAGTGTAGCCTTTGTCCAGGCATCTTGTGCAGGAAAATACAGACAGCATCTTGGGAACTGGAGAGCAGCAAGGAAGAATAAAAACCCAGATTGATTGAAAAGACAGACAAGAAAGCATGGGGAAGGAAGATGAAGAAGAACAGCAGGCCAAGATGCAGGAAAGCACGTTACACTGGGTGGTAAATCCTGCACTGCAATTCATAATTCCTCAGCAATTCCTTAGCCCCACTGAGGTTTAGAGAAGCCTTACAAGTAGCCCTGTATGAGCCAGCAGAAACTGCTGCGACCTTCACTACACAACTAGCTTTGAGTTATTCCCATATGAGGGTGCTCCTGAGCTAGAGCAGCTCACATGTGCACACACACAGTGCTGTGCCCACACAGGACAGCTCACAAATGATGCCAAGACCTGAAATTTCAAGCCTATGAAAATAATCATTGTTAAGCAAAGGTAATTTCTGATAGACAGAAAAGTAAGATTAAGTGAATAAAAGATTATATTATAGTAGAATGAAAACATTTGAAATTAATAAAAGAGCTAAGCTATAGATGAACTGCCCTGATGTTTCATGGTACCTCTTCTTCTGACATTTAAAACATGCTTAAGATTATCCTGAAGGTCAAAAGTAAATATATACCAAGGACAACCAACACAAAACACATCAGCTGTTTGTCTACAATTACTGAACTTACTAACTATGTGCAACAGAACAACTATGACTAATGTCTATAAAAGAAACCATCCTCAAAGGACTGGCCACTTCATTTTTCAGGTCTGTCTGGTCTGCATAAGGGTCTGAAGCATTTCAGTAAAAGTTGAGTGTCCTGGGTGTCACTGGGCTGGGGGCAGCACTCAGCTGGGCTGGAACAGCTGCTCATTAGCTGGGTTGGTTCAGCAGTGTGAGGCAGCTTAGGATTGAGTCCATAGGACTGTGCTCCACATTTACCTGCTTGCTCTTTCATGTGCAAGATTGAGGGTGCTAACCTGCCTTTTGCCCCTTTTTTACATGTCAGGATTGACATCTCTAACTGCTGATTAGATTTTATAATTCTGTGGAATCTCAACTCCAAGAAGCTCAGTCCCTTTAGTGCCATTATATTTAGCAAAATAATATTATGTCTCTTGCAAAGCTGAAGAAGTGCCCATCCTGGACCACAAGTCAGCCAATGCCAACAGGGGAACATGCAAATTATGAAAGAGCCCATTAGGTACTCCAGGGAAACATTAATGTCTTTTATCACTTGCACACAGCAAACCCTAAGCAAAACGGCCCCATTAGCATGAATGTGGACAGCGGACTGTAACAGGGACAGAACTCTGAAAGTGAGCTGCACATATTTATTATAATGAATGATCAATTGCAGAATGTGGGAAAAGTGCATCTTCTTTGAGATAAACTCTGTTTTCCAGCTGGAGATATAACAGCAGGTTTAGATAAAAACAAGATCTGAGAAAACAGTATAAAGTAAGATTACTGTACTTAAGGCTTCAGTAGACTATCACTACCAATTAGAAGCTCCCACTTCATCTTGTCCACGTCTTCCATTACTAAAAGTTCCCAGAGGAAGTAATTTTGTAAGGGAGAGTATCAGATAGCCAGCTCCAGCAAGCTGATTTATTAGGATCCTAGAAGATGGAGCTCTGCAAAAACTTTGAGGCTTTCTGTAAACTCCAGCCACAGGGAGGAGAATTACATTGACTGCCACTACAAGCATTCCCTGTTTCTGTCATGACCTGACCTATCACCTCCAGCAAGATCAGCTCCATTTTTCTATGTGTGGTCTGAAAACAAAGAGAAATATATTCCCTGCCCCAAAAACTTTATTTGTGCTCAGAACAAAGGCAGTTAATGGCACACAGGAGCTGTGTGCTGGCAGGGAAAGGACTGGATCCTGCTGCACGGGTATTTTGAAGACACTTGGCAAGCAAAGAGCCAGGCCTAGCATACAGGTATGAGAATGGCCCTACATGTATCAGCACCAGGGGTATGACAGCAAGGTTTTCATGACTTCTAACCTGTAAAAGCCTCATGGAAGGTTCTTTAGGAAAGTGGGATGTGAAGCACCAGCTGCCAAGTAAGTCCTGCTTGGGAGAATTGCCTGGGGCTTCATACTGAGGTTTTACCTGTGATTTCATATGCAATATTACACCTTGTCTTGCAATGGCTGGGTATGTGTTCCCTTCCCCTAGGAACTAGTTTCTATTTTAGGACCTGAAAGTCATTGTTTCAGTGGTGAAAGTGGGAGATGAATTGCTGGAAATGTGCGAGAAAAAAAGGCAAAGCCATCTGGTTGACAAAAGTAGGAAAAACTTTTGGTCTAGAAAAGCTCAGAAAGAGAAGATCCTGTAACACACAGGTGATGCAGATAAAGCTATTGTCAAACTAGTGAGCACATTGTGTCACTTGTTCTTCATTGCTTGGTTGTGATCTGAACCTCCCTCGTATCCTACCCTTGGATAAAGGAAGGAAACACTCTGCTTAAGTGCTATGTGTGGCAGAACACAGACCTGGCTGAGTTACAATAAAGCAGGAAAGAAGTTTCTTTCTCACTTGTTATTCTTTATAAGTATTAAAAACTTGATTTTTCAGTGCCTCTCTGGAAACTAAATAGGCCTTCAAGGAGGACCATCAGACAACTAAAAGGTGTTTTTTATTTGTGTTTTTCTAATAGCACAAATAAAGAATCTCTGGCAACCTATGACAGGATGACAAATAGGCAACCATTGCGATTGTTATTAGCCCATCTGTGAATATCCACAGTGAAGTGCTCTGAGGAGAAAAAGCATGAGACAGAAGAGAAAAAAAATACCCTGTCATAATTTAGGTTCATAAACACAGAAAATATAAACACGTTTCATTGTAGTGTGTAGCCTCTAGTGCCAGGGACCTTGGCTCATAATAATTTAAACAGCCAACAATACAAGATTTATGGAAATAATTTAGCACATCTTAAACAAAAAGTCTGGCTCACCCATCTCATATGTGTGTAGACCTCACACTTGTAAAAAACAAAGCAGATAACAAAAGCCCCTGGTATATTTACCAGAATCCTAAAAGGGCATTACTGGCGTAACTTAGGTATCAGCTACACTGACTTGCCAATCCTAGTATGAATATTTTATAGGTATACAGCAGCATGCCTGTAGATGGCATTTTTCCAGGCCCAATTAGCAAAACCACATAGAAAGACAAACAGAGAGAGTTGTGAATAGAATTTTCAGTGACCCCAGTGTTACCACAAACCCAGGGAACATTAAATGCCAACAAATGAGTCAACAGCACAGTGTGTGGTTGTATCAGTGCTCAAGTTGGTGCGCAAGAAAGGGCACGATCATGAGGAACCCACATTTGGAAAATCTGGGAGAGGGAAAGAACTTGGTCAAGCTGCTGAGGTAGACCAGAGTTAGTTCTGGGTTTCTTGTTTGGTTTGTTTGTTCTTAATGGGAAAAGTAAAAATAAATTTTTGAAAACACTTTCTTGCTCAAGAAAACAGAAAAATTCCAAAATCTCAAATGCACACACTTGCCTGATGTGAAATAACATCTGGGAGCAAACTACATTATGAATTCAGTGACACAGCTTTAGATCTAATCTGAGCTTTTTCATAGTACTGGCCCCTACATTTCACTCTGCTGCCCCTTTTTTAAGCCCCATCTCTTCTGTTTAAAACAGAACTTCAAGAGGAGGCATCCAGTTGTGACCTGAAGGAGAAGGATTTGATGTTACACTTTAACGTTTTACACTTTGATGTTTAACTTTGTTTCAACACTTCATTACCACTTCCCCTTGACAGAAATCTGTGTTTCATGTTGGGATTTGTCACTTTGCACACAAAAGTCCTTTTCCTACCTCGCTTTGCTGGATTAACATCCATAGCTGGTGCCAGAAGGAGAAAAACAGGACATAAAGCCTCCCAAAGTGACACCTTGATCTTTTCCTGTAGGGGCCAAGCGCTTCAATTCTCTCACTCTAAAGCATTTCCATCAGCTATTAAATAACTTTTCAGGCTTTTCTGCGTTATAGTAAAGGCCAGGTGAAGGGAATGGATGACTAAATATGACCTTCAGGTGAGAGCATTCAACCAGGAAATGGGTTACTGAGGTTTTGCTTCAAAGAGCATTCAATAGTTATACACAGAGCAAAATAGCTTCCAGAGAAGAAGTTGAGAAAGTGAGAGAGAGAAAGAGAGAGAGAGAGAGGGAGAGGAGAGTGCCTGGCCAGCTGAAATTGTCACAAAAATGGATTTAGAGGTCACTTGAACTTCTGAAGCCTAATGCTGGTATTTTCATCTGCTGCCTCCCCAGTAAAAATTTGTTCCTTTTTACATAAGGCAAACTTTTTATTTATGTTCTGCATTTGCTTTCAGTCCTTTCACTCTTACACCTCTCTGGAACCTCATTTTTGACCCATCTGTGTGTATATAAAAAGCTCGAGTCTGGAGATCATTTGGATCCCTGCTATATTGTACGAGCCGAGGCCACACTTTTCAATAATGCATGAAGCTGCAGCCCTTGCTCCTGTGCTCAGAAATGCAAAAAGGATGTCTTTTGAATGGCTTGCAATGTGACAGAGACAAGTGAAAAGAGAGTTCAGTAAATATCAGCCTATCTCACAGCAGAAGTTCACCTCTCTATGAGGACTCAGATGCAAATAAAAAGTTACATCCAAGCCTCACTCATGTAAATTTAGGTTAGGTACTGCGCTCTGAATTTCATGTAGGACTTTTTAACACAGTCAAATGTCCTTATACATACTACAGCAGCTCTTGCCCAGAATGCCTTTAATAAATTTAAGGGTCTGGCTAGACAGATGTAGCATGGGAGGATAAACTAGCATGTGGATTTACAATGCAACAGCCACTCCAGAATTACTGTGCACATCTTATCCAGCAGTACAGTAGGTAATAGTCTACTCTTTCTGGGCATGCCTTGCCAATGGGATACATCAGATTTCTCACAGTGCTGCAATAAGTTGATGCCAAGTAGAGGCAGAGTTAATTCCAGGATGTCTGTCCTGGTTCCAGGATAAAGTTAACTTTTTGCAGTAGTCAGAGGAGGCATAGCTAGGGCATGGAAGTTGTTCTATACCACCTCACTTCATTTCCATGGGCAGGGAAAGGGACTTTCTTCCAGAAGGGAAAGGAGTTCCTTCTGGTTGAGTAAGAGTGGTGCTGGTGCTGAGCTGGAGAGAGCAGTGGGTGATGCTGCTTCCAAGCCTTAGAGATTGGTGAGGCTGGTGAGGCTGTGCTCAGGTCAAGCCCCTGGTGAGCATTTCTGCATGTGAATCACTCCCTCTTTTGTACACTTTTGTTATTAATATTGTTGCTGTTACTGTTTGTTTTCTTATCTCGTTGCTGTTTCCAGTAAATTGTTGTTACCTCAGCCCATGATCTTTGCCTTTTGTGCCTTCAGCTCTCCTCTCCAGCTCAGCACAGCCAGGCAGGGAGAGGGGAAGGGGGAGCAGGTAACCAGCAGTGTGGTTTGGAGAGCCCTAAACTGGGGAGTACCATTCCTGAACCACAACAACATCTAAACACATCCACGTGGACACATCCTAAAAACCAGTTTCAGACCCAGGATATAGAACCCAGGGCACATTATTATGCACCTCTAGAAGCTGGTCAGAGGAACTTGAAGAAGCTGCTACTCCTCCATGCAAGAATGGTTTCTGGAGCTAATGGAAAGGTCTGGTTCATCAGTCCTGCTGTCCCTGGTTCAAGCCTCTTGAATAAACACGGCGCCTCATGCTAATGGCACAAGGTACACTAGAAACAACAATCACTCCTAATAAAATGTATGATGACAACATAATCTTTGTAACAGAAAAAGCAGGTGGGCTGGGTACACGTAGCTAAGCTGAACTGTCTTTTATGATCAGAGAGTTTCCTGGGAATTTTGTTCAAGATTATTGTAAACAACAAAAGTTGGGGGGACGTTGGTTTCTTTAGGTGGGTATCAATCCCTTAGGGCTGACCCAGAGTCTTAAAACAGGAATTAAATATCACTGGTTATCTCTAAGATCAGGTCAATTTTGTACATAAACAATTTCATTTTTCTGTGAAGAGGACAAATTTGCAAGTAAAATCAGCTGTGCAAATTTTTTTATTCTGAAGTTACTAATATTGTGATTATTGAATAGTTGATTTTGTGATAAGGGCAGGGAGATGACAGAGAGATGACAGGACCAAGCCAAAAACCATCCATGCATTTTTTCCACATGGCAAAAATACTCAGGAAGGAAGAATTTGTGTGGGATTTCAGCAATTCATTTTATTGGTTTTGTGTAATCCACTGCACACTGGGCACATATTCAACCTCAGCTCTCCTTGTAAATGGTATTTTTGCAGAAGCTTGAAGTACAGAAACTCACACCTAGCTTGAGCTGTCATGTTCTCCTCAGCCAAGGTTTCTGATGGAAATATGGAGATTCTAATAGTAAGAAAGTGCTGGTTGTCCTGTTGCTAAATGAGTTCAGTTCACATCCATCATAATGAAAGTAATTTGATTTAATGCAGCATTACTGCAGACACAAAAGGTACAGGAGAATCTATTGTTGTTAAGTGATTCATTGATTTCCCACCAAGGCGTTAGCATTTTAATTTATTTAAATTATTTGTTGCATGTTAAATGAGCAAAGTAAATATGCACATTATGTTTTGCTCAACTCCTACTGCTTGCAGGAGCAGTGTCAGCAATATGTCCTGCTTGCATTTGGCTCATCACAGCAACCTCTCTGGAGTAAAAGTCAAACACAGAGCTCAAAGTCAAGGGCTGAAAAGTCAGATGACTCAATTCACACTGAGCTCTTTACAAATGCTCTGGGGCTTAGCTGTGCTGAGCACCCACCAATAAAAAAATGCTGAAACACTCTAAAGGATAGGATCCCAGAGGTGAAATTTCCTTTTCAATGCCATGGCTTTGCAAAATGCTACATCCTCATCCCACACGAGATAATGACATACAGCCCTGTTTGTTTAGCAGAATTTACACCTGGCAGTGCTTCAATGCACGTTGCTTAACAGAGCTCACCTTGCTACTGCTTGAATCTGCTTCATGCATAGGAGCACTAAGCTTGCTGTTCACCTTATCTCGCTCTTTGTCTCATTTGCAAAATTTGCAATTATTTTACAATTTCTCCAGATTTCCGATGCAAGGTTAGGTAGCTAGAAGTTTCTGAAAAATCCTGTGTGATAACATTCCCTTTGTGCAGTATCCTCAAAATGCTAAAGTTACTTAATATGGCCAATATTATGTAGTGCTTTGTAATACATACCTTTGGTTATAACAAAATACCCCAAACATGTCTTGAGCTGTGCTGGATCAATACTGTAATTTTGTGACATTATAGAATCTATGACTAAGACACTGAGTCAAGTGCAATGTCATTTGTGTCTGTTCAATCTGTATTTTCACAGTTCGGCAAGGAAAAGAAAAAGATCAAATATAGGTGGGCAAAGGGAAAACAAATATCTGTTTGGGGTCAGATAATGGGTGTACCATGAGAAAAAGTGCCTGGTAAGGGTATAATTCATAGGCTGCTGGTGAGGGCTCTCAGACATGATGTGAAGAGGGACTGTGACCTTCAGTCTGCCCAGCTCAGAAATGGGAATGCCCAGGGATTGCCACAGCCCAGCCACTTGGGCAGCTTTACATTTGCTCTCCATCTCAATCAATACACAATTATTTTGTGATAAATTCAGCTGCTATTGGGGAAGGGAGGGAGTGCAGAAATATGCCTGGCAGTCTGGCAGAAAGAGTGTGTCACTGACAAGTGTCCCAAATCAAGCAGAGATCAGAACGTAGGTCTACTAAATGATTGTCTCTGCTGATACCAGGGAGAAGCAAAGCTCCCTGGTTTCTACATTTTGCGAATCTCAACAGCAAGATGCAATAGGACACCATTTTTCATTTTTATTTCATTTTTCATTTTATTAAACTGTTTACCAACATCCCTCCTCCTCCCTGTCAACAGCTTCAGTAGTTGAAAACACATTTTTTTGGCTAAGCAGCTGTTCTCTTCAATCAAAATTAAACAGAGCACACACACTCCTGCAGCAATTGACTTTTTTTTTTAAGCCCTGCTCATTTGGTCTTCCAAGTAAAGTCCCTCAAATAAGTGTGCTGGTACAGCTATGGCAAGAGCCAGAAGGACAAAGGCAGGAGTGAGTGGGCATGGTGAAAATCAAACTGCCTTTGCCACCAGAGACACCAGAGTGAGGCCTTCATGCCTGGCAGGGTTGTCAGGAGATCAGAAGGGGCTTTTTAGTGACAACTTATTGCTTCAGGGCTTTTGTTTTCTACACTTGCTAAATTGTGTATCTGCACTTAGCATAAAATTTGAGGAATGGTAACAATGAGGGTGAAGGAAGCAGAAGATTAACAAGGCAGATTTGCACTTGTGAAAGAACTTCAGTCACACAGCAATTTTTATAATGATGAATGTTCAGTTTCCTCAGTTCTTTCTTAATTTGATCATGAAACAAATTTACCATGATCTATTACAAAATAATCTGGCAAAGCTTCCACACAACCAAGGCCAATTTCAACATTGCTTTAGCAGGCAATTTCACTCAGAGGTGAAAAATTCCTGCAACAGCTTAACCAATATTATGCAAAAAGTACGTTGTATTTTACCAAGAGCCAATTTTGAGTCTATCACCATAGCATCTAAGCAAACAAGATCAGAGCCTTGCAATTATAATAAGGATGAATTTGTTTTGTTTCCCTTTGCAAGCCCGGGATTTTACAATGGCTGTCAACAAAATAATATTTTAATACAATGCCATTTTCATTTTAAATATAAAATAATCCTTTCTTTGCCATAAGAATGAAGGATTGGGACATACACTTTGCTTGTGCATCGATACAACACTAAAGAGCGTGTAATAGATCTTTGTTTTCAGTCTCTGGAGCCATGTTCAGTTTCTCTACTGTGTGGTCAGGATGTACCAAGAAGAAAGACAATCTATTGTTAACAGGAATATTACAACGTAGTATAGAAGGGAAATAGTTCAAGTGTTAAAGAAGGAACAGACTCTGATTTTGGCTGAGATTCTGGTGACTCAACTTCTTTTATGAAATGATACCTGTGGAGATACTCAATTGGGTTATGTTTTACTGGAATCACTGTCCTGGACAATTCAGGAAGGCTGTGTCTGGTACCTGTGGAGTAGCAGCCACACACAGGCTGCTGAGAGCAGTGGTGATGACCGAATGCATGACTGAACTGTGGTGGAACCCTGCCAGAGCAGCCACTCAAAGTGTGAGCCATCCGTCTTCCTCAGTCTCCCTGTATGCGCTTTCCTCTTCTGGATTCTGCCATTCATATTTATTCAGCATTTTGGAATTGCTTTCTTTTCATCTATCCTATGCAGTTACTTGGAGGAACTTACTGTGCTGCTACCAAATTGAAAATAAAGCCAGGATATTGGACCACAGCCTGGATGATCCACCAGGCATTGCAGTTGGATCAGATTGAAAGACGAGGCAGAATCTGAACACTAATAAAATGTTTCCAAGATGAGCCAGTTGGATTTGGAGGCATATAACCCACAACACTGCTTACAACCTTTTCAAGCATCTCCATCTGCTGATCAGAGCCAGAGAGCAGTTGCATGAGATGGTTCTCAAAGTGAAAAATCACTCTTGTGCCATGTTTAGGTGTGCACTGTGCTGTGCAGGTGCACACTGCACATAGAATCAGGCCCACTGCATGCCATTAATAAATATGATGTTTCATTGGCGTTATGGTCTTGATAGGTTTGACAAATTACATCTTAATTTCTGACTTAGATTTAAAAAAGCAAGAGTGATCTCTCTAGAAATATAAACCTCTGGAACTGAAGGGAACTTGCAAGAAATAGCAAGGCAAGGCTTTTCTCCTGCATAAATCCTCTCCATTTCCCTACTTAGCTCTGACATCACCATGAATTACTAAATCTCAACATGAGATAAGCAGCAAGACATTGTCACCATTGCACATGGAAGGAAAACCCAAGGTCCAACTGATAAGAAGGCTCAGAGCAGAAGCAGACAAGAGACTAAATGGAAAGCCCTTGTCAGAGTAACCCTTTCTCCTTAGAATTAATGGAATGACATCCTTGAAAGCATGATAGCTTGGCCATCTCAGGCTGGCTATTAAAGAAAATCTCTTGGAGAACAAGTCACCAGAATGGGCTGCTATTCTCCACTTATCTGGAACTGCAGGTCAGAGATGTTCACAAGTGGGAAAAAAATGGGTTCTTCCAGAAGCTCTAAACCAGAAAGTTGCAATTTTTGTTCCAGTCACTATTTAAGACAGCGAGGCCATTAAATACACCCAATGGGAGAACCAATGCACTGTTTAGCAGCACAAAATGTTGGTCAACGTGAGGAGAGCAGCAAGAGCTGTAAAATGCAGGGAAGCAGAATTGGCTTACCCACACAAATGCAGCAATAATGACAGAGAAGTCATGCATTTCTCTGAATTACAGTCAGATAGCTCAGCAGATAATCTGTAATATTGTCAGTGCATAGAAAGATGGAGGTTTTGGCCAAATAATTCTCTTTGCTTCAATGAGTTCATTGTTCATGAAAACTTCTTTTAAAAAAATGAAGGCAGGCACGGGAGCAAGCTACTTGAATCCTGGATAGAGTAAAATATTCAAGTGGTTTAGAAGTGAGCAGAATTTTAAAGAAGCTGATTATTGCTTCAGCGAGTTACATGCAAGTGAAAGCACATCACAAATGGGACAGGTCAGCCTTTTTGAAGGAAATGGATATTGCTTTTGAAAAGCTTATCAAAGACCTCTTGCAGGCAGGAAGAATTTTTCTGGTGCAAGATGTCTGTCTGCAGGCACCCAGATCCCCTACAAGAGATGCCTGCAGGTTTTGCAGCCACGCTGAGGGGAAGAATTCCAGAGTGAAGGAGGGCAGGAGTGACTTTCTGGGAAAGAGATATGGGAGATGTAAGCTGAGATTTCACAGAAGAACCAAATCTCAGAGCCCCTCCCTGCTGATTTTCTGGCTGGTTAGAAACAATGCTGGTGGGACAAAATGCCCACTGATTTAAAGGAGCTGTTTGGGAAAGTACTCACTGACATGTACACAAAAGTCAGGGCCTGCAGAACCAGTTTTTGAAGAGTACCATCTTCAAGGCAGATACAGGTACAAAAAAGAAAAAAAAAAGTAAAAAAAAAAAGAAAAAGCTATTTCCTGTTGAGTTGATCCCTCCCCAAGGCCAACCTCCAGGCACAGCTGAATTCCTGGCAGGTGATCAGCACCATGCTAAGACCAGCCCTAGTTTCTCACCAGGCAAAGGGGCTGGATGCTGTCTTTGTTACTTTCCACTTTCTAAGAAATTAAAAATAAAAAACTAAAAGAAAAGTGTGGGAAATGTCCTATCCATTCCTATCCTCAGTGTGGAGAAATGATACAGATCTCTCTCTCCAAAAATGCTTTCTAACACTGATACTTCCAAATCTTTCTTTGAAATAGAAACATAAGCAATCATATTTGTCAAAAAAATTCCTTCTTTTCCAGTGACAGATGAGGAGCTACACAGAAGAAGAGATATTGAAATTTCACTTTCTTAGCATTTTATCTTTCATTCCTTTCAATGAAAAGGAACAAAGCAATCAAATATTCTCTGCAGTTTTTGTAAACTCAGCATCTAACCAAGATACCAGCATGCAAACCAGGACTAACAGGAAAAAAAAGCAAAACTCACTTGTCTTACTTCACTGGGAAAATAAATGAAGAAATAATACACAAAATAGATGGTTAAAAGTAATTATACTTACATAGCACAGTGTTTAAAGACACCCATTTTTCTCCTCTAAATAACCAGAAACTAGATTTTCAAAACACTTGTACAGCTGATATTTGGCAATGTCATTCTAGTGAGAATGAAAGAAGGCTTTTCTCATAAATATATTATTTTTATCTTGAGAGAATTCCATGCAAATGAAGTAAATAGGCAGATGAATGGATTGGGACCCTGAGCATCCTGGTCTAGAGGAAGGTGTCCCTGCCTGTTGTGGGGGTTTGGGATGAGATGATCTTTAAGGTCCATTGCAATGCAGACCATTTTATGATTCTGTGGTTCTATTATGAATAGAAGGTGAAAATATGAACCATTTACTTAAAAACTGGACTCAATGATCCTTGTGGGTCCCTTCCAACTCAGAATATTCTGCGATTCTGTGAGAAAAGGAGGGAGGGAGAGTGAGAAGGAGAGACAGGGATGGGGTGAAAGAGGAGGAATGATGGAGGACACAAGGAGGGCTAAGCTAGCCAGCTTGCCTCAGTAAAGTCAAATAACCCTGAATCAAGTACTAAGCAGTAATAGGAAGTGCATATGGGGATCTGGATGTATTAATGTATGTTTGGAACAGAAATAGAAAGAACAAAATAGATCATATTTCAAGGAATGAGAGAACTGGAGAATGAGGACAGAAGAGCCAGGATGTAATATAGTATTTTTTCCCATTACTGTAGGACCAAATCTAGAGGCTGTATATCAGTGAAGGAGGCAGTTAGAATATTACAGAATGGATATAAAATCTGTAAAATATATGCAGCATTATTCAAAATGTATTTTCAAGCAGAATAGTAACTGCGTATCTCCTGGCTCTGGCTGTAATGCCAGGGTTTAGACAAAGCCTGCTGGGGAGCTAACCAAGAGGAAATGGAGAAATGCCCAGCATGTTTCAAGGACTAACAGGAATGTCATCAGCAAACAACAATAATAAAAGCCAACAGATGATGCCACAGCAAAGCTATTTACAACCGTTGTCACATCCTAGAAATGCCCAAATATGATGCAGTATCATGGCTTTCCAAATTTTCCAGATCTGCTCCATATAACAACTCCTCCTCTCATGACTTCTTTCCTCCATACTGTCCTCTCTTCAGCTTTCCCAAAATTTGATTTCATTAGAAAAAAACAAGCAAACAAATACCAACTAAAATGAGAATGAAGAAGGTTTGGCCCAAGCAATCTCCTTGTCTCTGTGTTCCAGAGCTCATGCCTCACCTCAGGACTTCACCAAGAGGAGCACCATGTCCTGCCTCCCCTCAACTGCAGTCTCCAGAGTGGCATTAATCACTCAACTTCAGGACTTATTTAGCACTGCCTTGCAGGACCAGCCCCATTAATACATCAGGTCCACAGAAACATAGATACTTAGTCCTGAGCCTAAAGGAGACAATATATTGCAAGTGTTCTTTTCCTCCTCAACAAAGCCGTACAGCGTAGCCAACTTCTCCCATGTTGATGGGAGCTTTACTTTGCAAGTAGCTGTTCTGAGATGGTGTGCAAAGCATTAATTTATCAGCCTTGCAAGAGCTGCCATCAGGCCCTGCAGGTAACCTCTCAGAAAACAACCTCATAAGCACAAACCCCCCAAGAAGAAAACCTCTGTCAGCCA
Source organism: Melospiza melodia melodia (assembly GCF_035770615.1). Lineage (NCBI taxonomy): Eukaryota > Metazoa > Chordata > Aves > Passeriformes > Passerellidae > Melospiza > Melospiza melodia. Next base: position 104,413,543 of record NC_086196.1, on the reverse strand, counting down.
AAAACAACCAACGCACTGGGGTATAAGCTGTTCCTTTATCTTGTCCCAGCTATTAAGAGCTTGTATCATCTGCATACCACTGTGTCCCTCTGCCAGTCCACCTCAGAATGGCTAAGAAATTACTTATATGGAAATGTTATGGAACCACTCAGAGACAAAGCTGGATTTGATATTATGATGAGGTACTCAGGAAACTAGAAATCAACAAGAAAATGATAATTCCACTGTGAAATCAAACAGTTTTGCCTTTACACCGAGGCAGTGAAATGAATATACAACCAGAGGGGAAAATGTTCATTCTGAAAGAATAAGTTTTTTTGAAAACTGCAGACCCACTTGCTCAAGCCACATAAATTGTGATTTTCAACCTAACAAAACTGTGCTTGGAGAGATAGTATCACCACATTCCCCAGTCTCAACACTTCATCAATGTCAACTCTACATCTGTTTGATTCTTGGATAAACTGCTGTTTTCCCCTCACTAACCCATGGGCAAGTCCTTGTCAGAAGAAGCAGCAGCACTCAATAGCTTGTGCTGTCTTCCTGGGGTAAAGAACTCCTCAGAGAGCTCCTCACAGGACAGACAGAGCTGCCTGGTAGCAGGTCCAATGCAACCACCTCCAGATGACAACTTCTGCACAGCATTTATGAACAAGTGCCTGGCATTGCCCTCCCTACTCCTCCACATGAGGGAAATGGGGATAAATGAGCTCTTGGAGAGACCAGCAGGCACCTCCAGCACTGGTCCCGAGTCTTGCAGAGAAAAGCAAACCAACTGCAACCAACCTGAGAAATGGCAGAGCTGGCCAGCAGCTTAGCCATGAGGGGAGGAGCTATGACAAAGATCAGTGAAATGCAATGTGCAGGGAAAACTGCAGCACTACTTACACAGCAGGGCTGCGTTCTCAGTGACTTTGGATAAGGCACGTTACGTGGTGCAAACAGACAATAAGTTTGCAGTGCATTTACCTAAGCCTGGTGATTTGAGGGACTGCTGCTGTGGGTATTAGTTTAGCAGTCAGTCTTATGATGTGCTGAGAGCAAACAATCCCATTTCTCATGGAGGAAAAGATGACCTGCAGGAAGGACCACCTGCAGTGCCTATTCAGAGCAAAGTGCCTTTGAATTCCACGTTTCATCATGCTGCCGATCCAAAATAAAAACAGTGAGCTGAAGGAAGGTCTGGTTGTGTGTTGCCTTTTGCCATTTACACACTGTAGACATGGAACACGGTGCGAACTGCTCTTACACCTGGCTCAGCTTCAAGTAGAAAGGAAGAAACCAACTTCTTTGGCAATTTTAGCCCAGACTGACATTAACAATCATCCTTAATGGGCTCTGGGTAAATATTTCAGCACTTCAGCATTCATTAGTGAACTCCCAGTCACAGTGTGTGGAATCTGCAGGTACCACAACAGCTAGAGGCCAAGTGTCGTGGGTTGACAGCCTTTATCCCAATATCGTGTGTTGTGTCTGGCAGCTGTGCCTTTTCTCTCTTCCCCCCCCCCGGCCGTCTTGCTGTGGCGGGGCGGGGAAGAGAGGGGGGGGAGTGCTTGACCAGGCTTTTTGGCTCTTGGCTTTTTGCTGCTTGGCTTGGCTAGCCGCTTTGCTTGCTTGCTTTCTGCTTTTGCGCTGTTTTTTTCTTTTCTTTTGTTCCCTCTTTCTTACCCTCCCCTGAAGATACTGGACCGGTTCCGGACCTGACCTGAGACGTCCAGGACACCTGGAGCTTGCAAGAGAAGCTTGACGCCCTCACCATACACAAAGTCTGTTTCTTTCCTTTTCTTGCGTTGGGGAGTGTTCTTTTGTTACTTGTAAATAAATAGGTTTTGTTTTCCACTTTGCTCCTCCGAGAAATTCCTTCCCGAACCCGGTGTTGGGGGAGGGGTGGTTGGAGGTTTGTTTTGTTTTGGGGGGCTCCCTTTTGGAGATTTCCCCTAATTTGTCCTAAACCAGGACAATATACTTTTTGGTGCGTTGGCCGGGAAACGGAGGCCAAAAAAAAAAAAAACAGTGGAAAAAAAACCTATAACAATAATATTTTGGTTTTGGCTATTTTGGTGGGCATATTGGTGATTCATAATGTCATTTGGAGTGGAAGCTTGCCGGTATTTCTGGTCCCTAGGGGTTTTTGAAGTTTTAATACTTTTGTGGTCCCTGGGGTTATTTCCTTACCCAAAAATAGCTCTGATGTTGTCCCTAATAAGTAGCTTTTGTAAGCGGGGGGCACTAACCAGAATAGTCATTGTGCTGGTCTTATGTGTGATGATGTGTCGGACAAAAATGCTGGACTTCATTTCAGGAATGTATGGGTTGCTGTTATGGTTGTTTACTCAGTTTGTTTGGGGAGAAGAAGGGGAAGGGGCTTTTCAGCCTTTGTCCTCCTTCTTGTCCTCCAAATTGTTGACATCTCTATTAGAAAATACTGAATTTCCCCTGAGTTTGAAAGAAACCATCTTTCTGGCATTTAATTTATTAAGCCTTTTCTATACTGTCTGGAGTGTGTATAAAATGAAGACTGAGATTTCTAGAGGGGTTAGAGACACTCCTGACTTAGGAGTAAAACAAAGCAGGAAAAATCTTGACTGGAGTGGGAAATGGGAGGACATGGGCCAGACTTTAAAGGAATTTTCCGATCCTATAGATTGGGACTTTCCATCTGATCAAATTCAGGATCCAGTCGAGGTGGCAAAGTATTTGAGGGAGAAGTGCCATGGTAATACTAAGGAGGAAAGGGTTACTGCAGTGAGCTGGGCCTTGGCGTTTGTTTACCGTACTCTGCTAGATACTGTGGAGCAGCAGATAGCAGAAAGGGAACAGGGAGATAAGTTAGTTACTATCCCAGTGACCCAGGCTGCAGCTAACATCCCAGGCTCCAGGCTAGCAGCTGAATCAGACAATAGGCCCCAACCCATGGCTGTTGCAGCTAATACAAGAGGTGGAAAGTGTAAAGGCAAGACTGATCGAAAGGTGGAGGATGATGATGATGATGCAGGAGAAGGACCCTCACCAAAATCAGAGGCCACATCAAGGGGCACAGAATCTGGAGCTAATATTGACTCCTTTTCTCTGAAGGACCTCAGAGGCCTAAGAAAGGATTACAGACGACAACCTGACGAATCTATAATTAGTTGGTTAGTCCGCCTTTGGGATGCTGCAGGGGAGGTTACAATTTTGGATGGTACTGAAGCGAGGCATTTGGGATCCCTGTCACATGATCCTGTCATTGATCAAGGTATGATGAGGGGGGCTAACCCTCACAGCCTCTGGGAACGGGTCCTAAGAAGCGTAGCAGAACGATACCTGTGTACGGATGATCTCTATATGCAGCAGACACGGTGGAAGACCATAGAACAGGCGATCCAACGCCTGAGAGAGATGGCGGTGGCAGAGCTCATTTTCTCAGATGATACAACAACTAGGAATCCGGACCTGGTACCATGCACACCTATAATGTGGAGGAAACTTGTGCGACTTGGGCCACCTGAATACGCTTCTGCCCTAGCAATAATGAAGCGGGATGATACATATGAGACTGTGCTCGATATGGCAAAGAAGCTTCGAGCGTATGCAGATGCTGTGCATGGCCCAACTCATGCCAGAATTGCAGCAGTGGAAACCCGACTGCAGAAACTAGAGGACAAAATAGAGGAGAATCATAAGAAACTCCGGGAAGAGATTAAGGAGGACCTTATTCAAATCTCAGCTGTACAAATTAGAGGCCCTGGTGTCCAACGCTGGCGCTCCTTTGATGGGGAGAGAAGGTACATCCCACGGGCTGAGTTATGGGCTTTTCTGCGTGACTCTGGAGAAGACATGAGGAGATGGGACAGAAAACCCACCGCTGCTTTGGCACAATGGGTGCATGATTTGAAGAAAAGAGAAAGTATCACCAAAAGGATAGCAGCTCCGGTCGCTCGTAGCCGAGATGTTAAGTATGCTGATGACGATGACATGTCCGATCCCCTTGAAGGAACTTCTAAGGCATATGCCCAGGGAAAGAAGGACAATCTGGCTTAGAGGGGCCCTGCCTCCAGCCAGGAAGAGGCACGGGAGAACCGGGTATTCTGGAAGGTGTGGATCAGATGGCCTGGCACATCAGAGCCACAAGACTATGAAGCATTGGTTGACACCGGATCACAGTGTACCTTAATGCCATCAGAACACGTGGGGACAGAACCTGTTTCCATTGCTGGAGTGACAGGGGGATCACAACAGTTGACTTTGTTGGAAGCTGAGGTGAGCTTGACTGGGAAGGAGTGGCAGGAACATCCGATTGTGACTGGTCCAGAGGCTCCGTGTATTTTGGGCATAGACTTCCTCCGGAATGGCTATTACAAAGATCCTAAGGGATTCAGGTGGGCTTTTGGAATAGCTGCAGTGGAGATAGAGGGTATTAAACAATTGAATACCTTGTCTGGACTATCAGAGAACTCATCTGCAGTAGGACTCTTGAAGGTAGAGGAACAACGAGTGCCAATTGCCACCTCAACAGTGCACCGCAGGCAGTACCGGACGAATCGAGATGCCGTGATCCCCATCCACAAAATGATCCGAGAGCTGGAGAGCCAAGGGGTGGTCAGTAAAACCCACTCACCCTTCAACAGCCCTATTTGGCCCGTGCGAAAATCTGACGGAGAATGGAGATTGACTGTGGACTATCGTGCCTTGAATGAAGTGACTCCACCACTGAGTGCGGCTGTACCGGACATACTGGAACTGCAGTACGAGCTGGAGTCCAAGGCAGCAAAGTGGTACGCGACCATCGATATTGCTAACGCATTTTTCTCCATACCTCTGGCAGCAGAATGCAGGCCTCAGTTTGCTTTTACATGGAGGGGAGTGCAGTATACCTGGAACCGACTGCCCCAGGGGTGGAAACACAGTCCTACCATCTGTCATGGACTGATCCAGGCTGCACTAGAAGAGGGTGAGGCTCCAGAACATTTACAATATATTGATGATATCATTGTTTGGGGGAACACGGCAATAGAAGTGTTCGAGAAAGGAGAGAAGATAATTCATATTCTCTTGGAAGCCGGATTTGCCATTAAGAAGAGCAAAGTCAAGGGACCTGCCCGAGAAATTCAGTTTTTGGGAGTGAAGTGGCAAGATGGACGGCGTCAGATTCCTGCAGATGTTATTAACAAAATCACTGCTATGTCCCCACCAACTGATAAGAAGGAAACACAAGCTTTCTTAGGTGCTATAGGTTTCTGGAGGATGCACATCCCTGAGTATAGTCAGATTGTGAGACCCCTTTATCTGGTTACCCGCAAGAAGAACAACTTCCATTGGGGCCCTGAGCAGCAGCAAGCTTTCATCCAAATCAAGCAGGAGATCGCTCATGCTGTAGCCCTTGGTCCAGTCAGGACAGGACCAGATGTGAAGAACGTGCTCTACTCTGCAGCCGGGAGCCATGGTCTGTCCTGGAGCCTTTGGCAGAAGGTGCCTGGCGAGACCCGAGGCCGACCATTGGGATTTTGGAGTCGGAGCTACAGGGGGTCTGAAGATAACTATACTCCAACAGAAAAGGAAATCTTGGCCGCCTATGAAGGAGTCCAAGCCGCCTCGGAGGTGATTGGTACAGAGGCACAACTCCTTCTGGCACCCCGACTACCGGTGCTGGGATGGATGTTCAGAGGAAAGGTTCCCTCTACCCACCATGCCACCAATGCTACTTGGAGTAAGTGGATTGCCCTCATTACGCAGCGCGCTCGAATTGGGAAGTTAAATCGCCCTGGGATCCTGGAAGTAATTACAAATTGGCCCGAAGGTGAAAGCTTTAGTGTCGCGGATGAGGAACAAGAGCCAGTGACCCGGGTTGAGGAAGCTCCGCCATACAATCAGTTACCAGCAGAAGAAACGCGTTATGCTCTATTCACCGATGGTTCTTGTCGCGTCATAGGGATGAAACGGAGGTGGAAAGCAGCTGTATGGAGTCCCACTCGACGGGTTGCAGAGGCTACTGAAGGAGAAGGCGAATCCAGTCAATTCGCTGAAATCAAAGCTATTCAACTGGCCCTAGGTATTGCAGAGAGAGAGAAGTGGCCAAGGCTCTATTTGTATACCGATTCTTGGATGGCAGCCAACGCTCTATGGGGATGGCTGAAGAGATGGAAAGAGGCCAACTGGCAGCGCAGAGGAAAACCAATTTGGGCTGCGGAAGAGTGGAAAGATATCGCTACTCGGTTAGAGAAGTTACCTGTGAAGGTTCGCCATGTAGATGCCCATGTCCCCAGAAGTAGAGCTAATGAAGAGCAGCAAAACAACCAGCAAGTACATCAGGCTGCAAAGATAGGGGAGTTGAAGATAGATCTCGACTGGGAGCATAAGGGAGAGTTATTCTTAGCACGATGGGCCCATGATGCCTCAGGCCACCAGGGTAGAGATGCCACCTATAAGTGGGCACGAGACCGAGGGGTGGATCTAACCATGGACAGTATCTCTCAGGTTATTCGTGACTGTGAGACGTGCGCTGCCATTAAGCAGGCCAAGCGGGTGAAGCCCCTCTGGTATGGGGGACGGTGGTCTAAGTACAAATACGGGGAGGCCTGGCAGATTGATTACATCACACTGCCTCAGACCCGCCAGGGCAAGCACTATGTACTAACCATGGTAGAAGCCACCACGGGATGGTTGGAAACCTACCCTGTGTCTCATGCCACAGCCCGTAACACTATCTTGGGCCTTGAAAAGCAGGTCCTTTGGAGGCACGGTACTCCCGAGAGAATTGAGTCGGATAATGGGACTCATTTTAAAAACAATCTTATTAATACTTGGGCTAGGGAACATGGCATCGAGTGGATATACCATATCCCCTATCATGCACCAGCTGCAGGGAAGGTGGAAAGGTACAATGGATTGTTAAAAACCACCTTAAAAGCATTGGGTGGGGGGTCTTTAAAAAACTGGGAGCAGCATTTAGCAAAGGCTACCTGGTTAGTTAACACTCGAGGTTCCACCAACCGAGCAGGTCCTGCTCAGTCTGAGCTCCTTAAGATAGTAGATGGGGATAAAGCCCCAGTGGCCCATGTCAGAGGTTTGTTGGGAAAGACAGTATGGATCAACCCTGCCTCGAGTACAGACAAACCCATCCGTGGGATTGTCTTTGCTCAAGGACCAGGTTATACATGGTGGATAATGCAGAAAGATGGAACAACACGGTGTGTACCTCAGGGAGACCTGATTGTGGGATGAGACTCATATATGAATGTCATTGTTTGTTGAATGTGAGACAGAAGGAAACTGTAAGTGTCAAAGGTCTGAGCAAGTAAGATGAGAGGAATGCGTAAGTGTCAAAGGTGTAAGTGAAATGAAAGTTTTTATTGTATATTCACGATATGGGATAAGGGGTGGAGTGTCGTGGGTTGACAGCCTTTATCCCAATATCGTGTGTTGTGTCTGGCAGCTGTGCCTTTTCTCTCTTCCCCCCCCCCGGCCGTCTTGCTGTGGCGGGGCGGGGAAGAGAGGGGGGGGAGTGCTTGACCAGGCTTTTTGGCTCTTGGCTTTTTGCTGCTTGGCTTGGCTAGCCGCTTTGCTTGCTTGCTTTCTGCTTTTGCGCTGTTTTTTTCTTTTCTTTTGTTCCCTCTTTCTTACCCTCCCCTGAAGATACTGGACCGGTTCCGGACCTGACCTGAGACGTCCAGGACACCTGGAGCTTGCAAGAGAAGCTTGACGCCCTCACCATACACAAAGTCTGTTTCTTTCCTTTTCTTGTGTTGGGGAGTGTTCTTTTGTTACTTGTAAATAAATAGGTTTTGTTTTCCACTTTGCTCCTCCGAGAAATTCCTTCCCGAACCCGGTGTTGGGGGAGGGGTGGTTGGAGGTTTGTTTTGTTTTGGGGGGCTCCCTTTTGGAGATTTCCCCTAATTTGTCCTAAACCAGGACACCAAGGCACACACAAACTGTGCTGGCTTCAAAGCAGCTCTCAGTACCCAACCACCCTCCACATGCTGCAAAGCCCACCTGAAGGGTAAGGAAGAAGGTATTAACACGGGACTTCCCAAAGCAGCAATGTGAGAGGAACACTGAGACAACTCAAAGAACTCTACCATCTGAAATCACAAGTCTGTCCCGTCATCCCTGGAGGATGGAATATGGCAAGTGACAAGAATTTGACAGTTGCTTTCGTTCAATCTACGAGAGTTTCAAATTATGGCTGTCAACTGGATTCACTGCACAGCTTATGTGCAAACATAAGCTGGATGCATTGGCATAATAAGGGGCCAATCAATAACAGTGAAAGGACAGATTAATAAAAGTTGCTTCTGTCAGAGGACAAATTGAGGACATCAGAAAAGATGAAATTCTGTGAATACAATTGCTTCCTGAGAATAGTAACATTCAGCTCTTGTTCTGATTAGATGGAATTGGTTCAGATGAGCATCAAAAACTTCTGAATGCTTTTCTAAAACTGCTGAGGCTCGTCAAAAATACACTGCACCAATGCCAGAAAAAGACAACAAAGCAAAACACCAAAAACTCTCAAACCAATTCTGAAAAGATCCACGGGATTTTGCAGTCGTCCTTATCTGCCCCATTTGTGCCTTCCAAGTTTTCTTATCTGCTCAGTAAATTTGTATCCCAGGGTACCTTCAAACTCTGAATAGGTTTGGATGAGTAAGCTGTACACTGCTTTGCCTCATGCGACTCTGAGAAAAATAGCCAGTCAGTCAAGCCCTGATTCTAAATTCTTTACTGTGGACAGAGATGATGATATATAGGATGGAAAAACCCACAACTTGATTTTTCTAAAAGCTGCATGAGCTAGCCACATCGGCAGCTAGAAAAAAAATCGTGTTCTGACTTGTAGTGCTGAACAAATTTGATGGATTAGTCACTCGCTGAGAACTGATATAGAGTAGCAAATTACTGTATTGGACATTTCTCTGACCACAACAAATTATATTAAAATATATAAATGTCATCATTCAGAAGATAGCTCTCTAGTGATGTCTTAAAGAAACAAGACTCTGATGTGCCCAGCTGCCCCAGTATTTAGGTATGTGTGCATGTGAATAAAAATACCATCTTGGTCTTGTCTGAGACATTTCTTATCTTATTGCCCTGGCAATCCATGTACTCCTCATGAAAGCAAATTACATGTTAGTAGCTGCCCTTCATCTGCTCAACACACAAAATGTCTCCAAATAGAGGCTGGAAAGGAAGAGCAGCAGAACTATGTTTTACCTTTAGAGACAGAAGTTATACCCATGGAGAGCTGGACATTAACAAGGGAATACTGCCTAAACATTCATGCTATTTCAAATGTCAATGCTCTTCAACCAGGAGTCACTGAAATGATCAGCTACTTGTCCCCTTATTCTCTCTGTCTTCCATCCACTTGCAACAGAGCTGGTGTGTTGAGAGAGCTCAGCAGCTGCTAACAGGAGCACAGTCCCTGGGGAAACAGCCAAAATAGTTTCTGACACTTTCAACCTCAGAATGTGAGAATTTGCTGATGTCCCAAACACTGAATTTCCCTCACACCTTCCAGAAAGAAAGAAAATATTTTCTTCTTAGAGAGTGAAACCTCTTCAAATTTACGCCCAGCAGCAATAGATGGAATGCAAACATTCCATTCATGTGCAGCATGTGGATGCTGTGCTGAAAGCCATATTTTTACACATCTTCTGAGGCCCAAGAGAGCTTCCACGGCCAGGATTTGAAGGCACCATAGCATGTCACATACAGAAGTGCAGAGCCAGTGCTGCAGGATGAAAGCCACAAGAAAACAGCCCAGAAGCAGCCAGGAGTACACTCCTGCCCTTCCCATCCCTGAGCTCATGAAACTTCCTGCACTTCGCACTGCACCTCCAAGAGCCAGGCACAGGAAATACATAATCCATAGAGTGAGAACAGTCACCAAACTCGAACTGAAGTCATAAGTATTTTTAATATTGACTACTTTTCATTAAAGGATTTCAAATCACTTTAGTTTAAAAGGTAGCTTTTTAACTAACCAGTCCCAGGTTACAGGCAGAGGGCTTAGCCAAACTGGTCCATGTCTATCAGCCTGCAAACTGCAGATTTTGTGACAGAGTGCATGGCCCTCATGCCATTTAGGATCATATTGAATGACATTTTTCTCTCCTAGTTTGCTTTGTTTTTTCAGTATAATTTAGCTTTCCCCAAAACTCAAGATTACTGCTATTGCCTGCTTCATGAATTTGGCAGAACAAACAAAGAAAAGCCACAAATCTTTTAAAATGAAAATCAGAAGCACAAAGGTGAAGAATTGTGGTCCTGTCTTTCCACCATTCCTTCCTAAGTCTTTCCATCATCCCCGTCTAAGCCTACATCATCATTTATTGCAAGCTTCTGGTTAGAATAATGAAAGTATTGTTTTTCTTGTGAAAAAAAAAGGTTTTCACTGAGTGAAAATTTTCAGTACTATTTTCCTAATGAAAGTGAATTTCTTTTTTTCAATGAGATTTCATGTGAAAAGCAGAAAACTATTTCCTGATACCTCTAAATGATGCCATTAGATACTACAGAGGCTGTTTCAGTCTTGAAGTGAAACAAAATGCAGAATTTTGTTTCTGTCCAGCAATCTCTCTGCTCAGAGTCTGCTCTATAGTCATTAAAGCCTTTTCCTGGCCTGTTCTCTGCCACAAGGCACAAGTAACTGCATGTCAGAAGCAAAGATTTTTTAAAATAAATCCATTAAGTCATTGATGGAACCATATGACCAGAGATTTAGCACCTATATTTAGTAGAGTTGGGTGATCCAGACATACAGACCTGTTAAAATTATCTTACCCTGCCAGAATTCAAGGCTGAACATGTTCTGAAGTGTAAAACATTTTGGATGGGGATAGAGGGGAGGAATAGAGAAAGGGCTGAAAGGGTTTAGCAAAAGCTGGTGGATCCTACACAGGTATTTGCTAAGGTAACTGCTTTTCTAAACAAGAGCAGCACATTTTATTCCCCCTGCACAGCCAAAACATTTGAGGCAGCACCATGGAGGGAATCTATGAGACTAGAAAAGCTGAAGGTCAGTGAGGAAGCTGAGAGAAAAAGAAGGGAGTAGCTAAAAGCAAAGCAATGATAACCAGCTGCCCTGAAAGGGGAACACACCACAAAAAGTCCTCAGACCATTCCTGCATATATTTCTGGGTACAAATTCTGTAGCTGCTTTCCAGACTACACTGAAACCACCTTTTATTAGAGAGCTGTGAGCAGTGTTGGGGAAGCTACCTGCACACAGAAAGGGACTATTTCTGTGTTATTCACAATGACAGCAGCTCACCCTTCTGGGAAGAGGAGGAGGAACATAGAGCCTCAAATGAAAAACTGGGTATCTGGATAGATGTACCAGACTATGGAGAGAGTGCCTGTATTGACAAACATTTAGTGACTGACAGTAATGACCAGCCAATAACGATCAGCCAAATGAAACATAAGACACATCTGAGGTGCCAGTCTGAGTACAGGTCTGCCCTAGTGCATTCCAGCAGGATGAGTTGGGCTTGGATCACATGCATGGCTATTAGTGTGGACAGAAAAAAGGAAGAGGATCAAATAGAAATTCAGGGTGAAAAGGTAGAGGAGTGCTCTCTTTATTATGTCTGGAGATAAATAGCAGGGAAAACAGTCATTAAAGCCAAGCAGTGTTATTGGCATGTGAGCAAACAAATACAAATCGATGCTCAGAAAGTACACCTGGAAACAAAACCAAAACTTCTGAGCAGCAGAGGAGCAAGGTCCAGCAGTAACCTTTTTGCAGTAGTAATTGGGAGCAGGAAGGGAATCTTGGCTACTTTTAAAAGGGCTTTTTAAATCTTAACTCTTTACAACTGAAACTGTGGGGGAGCAAACACGATGACCCAGCACATACCATTCCTCCTACATTAGTTTTGTCATAAAACTGCAGAATGGACATCCTCCCTTGTCTTTTTACAGAGCATCTCTTCTTTATCATGAAAGACATGAGGATGGTAAGAGTCCTGTGTTAGCAATGCTCCCTTTGGCCACTGAAACAATTGTAATCCTATAATTAAGTTAATTGTAATCCTATAATTTCCAATCTGTTTTTGGAAGGTTCTGAAGCCCTTCAGTTCACATGAAGATCAATCGCATCCAGAGTAATTGATGCAAGGTTCTTCTACTAAGAGGCTTCTGTTGCCTACATCTCCCAGAGAAACACCATGTATTTAGCACACACCTGAAAAACCACTGAACTCTGTAACAGACACTGCACATCTTTTCCTCATTTTGGTCTTTTACAATGCATCTAGTATTGCTGTAAATGTACTTGGGTCTGCATAGAACAGCACACACAAGCCACCAAATAACAAACCAAGCAAAAGGAAGACAGCAGAGTTCAAGTGCTGCCATTCCTGTCCCTTGTGAACTAGGTTGTTGTCATCATAGTGCAAGAGTTCTATTACCATTACATTGCAAGGGTTCCATATTGCTAGAGTTTCATACCTCCTTGATGTTTCATGTAGGCAGCTCCCCCAGCACTGACTCTTCCTTGTCCTCACAGCAGCCAACTGACTCCAGCTCCCACCAATCCACTCTTTTATAACACTGTTCTTATTGGTTACAGGTGAGGCCTGTTAACACCAGGCCTGCTCCTGCTTAGTAATTGGTTCAGCTGCAACTCTTTAGGGGATAAGATTACATTCTATACCACCTTCATTTACCCATACTGTATCCCCCTACACTAGGTAGCAGTGTATTTTGAGTTTTCTGCTAGGTTGTGAAAGGGAAGAAGGAACAGCTGGGGAAAATGCAGTCAAACATGTTAATGTCAGTATTACATGAGGTTATCCATGGGGATGTTTAGTGACTTAACCCCAGCTAGCAGCCAAGCCCCACACAGCTGCTCACTCACTCCCCACCAGCAGGGCTGGGGAGGGTAAAAGCTGGAAGACTCCTGGTTGAGATAAAAACAGCTCAAAACAGAAAGAAAAAGCCACGCACACAAGTGAAGCAAAATAAAGGATTATTTCACTGCTTCCCCTGGGCAGGCAGGTGTTCAGCCATCTCTAGGAGAGTAGGGCCCCTTCACATGGAATGATGACTTGGGAAGACAAATGCCATCACTCAAAATGTCCTCCCCTTCCTTGTTCTCCCAGCTTTATATACTGACATGTTCCATATGGCTTGGAATATCCCTGTGGTCAGTTGGGGTCACCTGTGCCAGATGTCTCCCTGCTGTGAACTCCAGTCTCCTCGCCAGTGTGACAGTACAAACAGGAGGAAAGGCCTTGGAGCTGTGTAAGCCTTGCTCAGCAATAACAGAAGCATCTCTATCATCATCACTGTGTTCAGTGCAAATCCAAAACACAGCCCAATACCAGCCACTGTGAAGAAAATTAACTTTAGCCCAGCCAAACCCAGCACAGCCTGTATTGAAAAGGTCATAAAGCATCAATGGTCAATTATTGGGTTCCCAGCCCGGCATAAATTGGGAGAAACTACTCTAAGATGGCACAGAGATGAATTTCCCAGCAAGCAAAGGCTACAGAACATTGTCTGCACAGCCAGAGGGCCCCTGGCTCATATCAGACTCTGTGAATCCAGTTTCTTGGTGAGGGAACTGCAAACCAGAAACTGAGTGCTACGGCTGCTGTAAGGGTCAGGCTTGCCTGCACTGAGGGTCTCAGCAGCAGCTGAAAACTGGAAAACTGTTGCCCCTCAGGATCTGTTCAGGGCCTCAGCGAAGGAAGGAGGTGTCCTGGACAAGCTGCTGCAAAGAGGCAGAATCAGGGTATGTATTAGAAAATACCAAGCAGCAGGAGAAGATAATATTTGTGTCTACCTGGGCCACAGTTCAATGGACAGGATGGCATGAGGACAGACAGACCAGATTCCAGGACTGCCACTGTCCCTGCTGACACCAGAAGCCCAAAGCTGGTGCACACCTCTGTAGAAAGCAGCAGCCCTGGAGTGCCAGAAAAACATGGGGCTTGTGCTGCAGTTTAAAAATTGGCCAGAGAAAGTGTGTGCTGTTTGCTGAGAAAAGGGAAAATAGCATATTATCCTTGTGGACCAAGGTTCAGTTCTCTGCCGTAAGACTTGTTAGGGATCTGATGTGCCCCTGGACTCTGAATCCAGACAGCCACATGGTACAGGTTGGACTCTTCTAATCTTTATTTAAGGTTTTGAAGATGGGAATACCAACCATTAGTTCCACGTGGTTACTGCAAAGGTAAGTACCTGAAAAGATTGTGAAGTGCCCAGATGTTATGATATTAATAACTCAGAGTGACAGAAACTGGCCTTCCTTTTGAACATTTCCTTGATAATTGCCAGATAACAGAAGGATCTACCTGAGGCCCACTTCATTTCTGAGAAAAGCAAGGTGAAACAGGCAGATCTTTGAGATAATTGAAGCACACTAAACTACCCTAATTATCCATATTTCTCTTCAGTACCTTCCATCCTCCCACAACCAACTCCTGCTTGCTCACGCAGTTATCATTGCAGGAAATAAACAAGATCTCAGCCATACAGTCCCTACTTGTATTCCCTCACAGCTGCAATGAAACACAGGCTGAGGAATGAGTAGAAATATTGAGATGAAGCAGAAGGTATCCATTAACCTCTTCAACAAAGAACATCAAACACTTGGTTTTATTAGGCTGAGTAGGACAGCTTAAGAATTAGTACTTCTTCCTGAAAAATTTAATTAGACTGTGATCAACAGCCCTAATGTATTTATTCCACAATGATTAAATTAGCCAGCTTCTCTAAATAAAGAGTTTGAAATTCTTGTTCAAAGTTCCCTGAAAATACCATCTCAGCACCCAACAGAAGTCAAAAAGGCAACTTCAAAAATTTTTTGTGAACGCGCAGGAAATGTCATGATTTTACAACTCTGGTGCCATTCTCCCCTCTTCCTCTTCCCCTTGTTCTCAACAGGGGGAAGAACTGTTCTCAACAGACACAAAAGAACTAGAATCACAGAATGTTCTGAGTTGGAAGGGACCCACAAGGACCTTTGAGTCCAATTCCTGTCTCTGCACACAACACCCCACGAGTCACACCATGTACCTGAGAGTGTTGCCCAAATGCTTCTTGAACTAAGGCAGGCTTGGAGCTGTGACCACTGCCCTGGGGAGCCAGTTGCAGTGAAACTAGGAAAGTTTCAGGCAACAATAGCCAAGGAAAATAACCAGCCAAATGGCATACCTGCACAATTTCAACAGGCTAGAATTTATTATGCTGGAAAAGAAACAACTGAAGTGGTTTATAATAAGGGAATATGAAATTATGACTTGCAGAGAATATGTGATAATTATTTTTTGTAAGTCAAAACCTAGAAGCTTATAGTAATGTCACCCAAAACCTTTTAAACCACAATTCTTTCTCAAATGATGCAGTTGTTAAATAGTAACACTTTGGTCCAAAAATTCTGTGGAAGTACAAAGAAAAGTCCCAAAAGAAATAAGAAAAAAAAACCTTAGAAGAAAAGTCCATTAAAAGCTATTCAACAAGATGGTGCTGGTGGGACTTCCACCCCATGAAGTTCCTGTGCTACAAATTTCTGGAAATTTGGGCACAATAATACCAAGGAATGTACCACTTTAAATATGCTTTGTTCTTACTTACTTTTTAAATGCATTTTTTAAAAAAAATTAAGTTATGATCATTGTCAGAGTTACAGGTTCCTGGTCTGATTTGGTATAAACGTTCAGGTATAAACATTTGGTATAAACAATCCATATATTTTTGGAAGCTAGCAGAGATGATCACTTATTCCACAAAACTAATGAATGTTACAGAGCTCCACCACCAAACCTCTGCCTCAGTGTCAGATTTGTGGTACAGCTGCTACATGAAGGATGCTGTTACAAGGCTGCAAATGAACAAGTCACCAACTACTTTGTGGATTGCTCCCATAGCTGGTTACCATTCAAAGTCTTTATCTCATTTCTGAATTAGTGTTACTCAGATATTCAGCTATTTTACTCCAACAATATAACTTGTATCAGCAAGAACAACTGAAGAAATCTCCAGCATTACTTGTGCAATTAATAAGACCAGAAAATGCAATGACATTTATCCAAATGAAAGACCCTGTTCATATATGATTCTTTTTTTTAGAGTCACAGTATGCAGCTGTGTAACTGATATACTGCCTGGTGAATTTAAATATTAAGGGAATGCTGAAAATAAGAATAATGAGAGGCAGAGTATTTTTAAGGCTTGTGGCTGAATTATCCCAGGAGGGAAAACAAAACATGACAAGACACCAAAATGCGTTGCCTTATCTATCAGTTCATCCGGATGATAAGACTACACAATCTTTGCTGCTTGCTTTCATTTGTGCTTGTATGTCATGGTTTTAGCATTCATAAGATCATTCAAGCCTACAGAGGCCTCATGCAATATTAAAATGTTTATGCAACCCCTCTCTGTGCTTTAAGCAGTAACAACAAGTTCTGAGTGTGCAGAGAACAAGAAAAAATAGGTTCCACATCTCAGAAGAAAACCCTACTCCAATAAAACAATGATCTCTGAGCCACATTATGATTAACCAGAACTGTAATTTTTACCTCAATTAGCACCATTTGCATTCCACCACTTCCTCTATTGACATGTGTTTTGGAATTTCTCTGTGGGCTCAGATGCATCAATAAGCTAAAGACCATGCTGTTATTTCAAAGAAATACCTCTTCAAAATAATTTAGTTTCTACAAGTAAAGCAGTCAAGTTGTGTATCATGAAACAAGGATTAAGATACCTTAAAAAAGCATGACACTTCGATCTACCTGGCAATTTAGAGAACCACTTGCTGCTTAATGAGATGTAAGTGCTGTAAGCAGCAAGCTTTAGAGGATGTGGGGAAGATCTCCATTGTACCTTGGCTTAGCAGCATGAATTGCTTCATGGCACACTGTCATGGGCAGAGTAAAAAAGGGAAATAAAAACTAAGAGGAAAAAGGCAGGAAAGGGTCTGTTTTGTGTGAAGGGACTCCAATGCTGAGGGCCAGTTTGCAGGGATGCACAGCTGGAATGGGACTGTTTCAGACTCACAGAGGGCTGAAAAGGAGAATGTGGGATAAGCACAGCTCTTGTACCCTCTGGAGGTTTCATGCCAATGTCTGTACTCCTCACATTCCCCCTTGGAGCCTTGAACCACAATTCAGATGGAAGCAGCTCACCTTCATCCCATGCAGTTTTCATCAGCACGTTACTTTTTCTCATCCTCTCCACTACAGAAATGCTCCAATTACACTGTGTGCAAAGCTCAAGCCTTGGTTCCCAGCTCACATCTGGCTCTCACAGCTACAGTTTTGAAACAAAAAAGTCAAGCTTATTCATAGGTTTGGGTTACATGCACAAGGGACTGCATGACCCCATCTGCTCACCACTGATACCACTGAGCAGCATGCTTCATTTACATGGTGAAGCTGGATCCTTATACCAGTCTGGATGATAACCAAGAAATTCTTTACCTTCATTTCCATCAGCTCTTTTTATGATGTTTCCTCATTAACTGTAAAGTTAAACATCTTACTATGTGCTGTTTGTTAAAGATTTAGAACTCAGATAAAGCCAAGCTGAAAAATTCATGATCTGCCCTTTGTTTGACCATCCCTCACACAGCTGCTGTTATGCTTGACTGGGAGCCCCTGACGAGCATGGTGAGCTGTATATGCACCAGCAAAGGCCCTACAGGAGCCTCTGGGTTGAACAGCAATTCTCAAAATGGCACTTTAACAAGGCACCAGAAAGATTATTTAATCCCCTGCTACCACCTTCAGAGATAATCACAAGAAGACTTCAATTGTTCCTTTTTTTACACCATTTTTTAAATTACCTTAAAAAGGTCTTATTATTTAGAACAGCAGGGTTTGCATCCTTCACTAACAGTGTGGAAAGCATGTGTTTGCAAACCCCCTAACTGATATTGCTGTTACAAATAACACATTCAAACATGATTTCTGAAGAGCACCAGAGCCATCTGAGCAGCCTTGTACCCAGTCCTGTGCTGCCTGCTCTGAGCCAGCCCATAACCTCAAGAACAACCTGAGGTTTCCACACTGCACAGCTAAGCACTGCCTCCACTTTCTCATTTTCACCCAGTCAGACACTTCCCAACAATACCCAGCCCAACACGCACTGGTTGTTTGATCCAGTGATGAATTCCACATATCAACCAGCCAGGATCCTTTTTAACTTGTTTACTTTCAGATATTCTCAAAAGTGATTCTTTTCTGAAAGAGTTTGAAGGCACTAGGTTTCACAAAAGGGGAGAAAATGAAAGGATTGACAAGATTCTATGCAGCATTCATTCAGTCTAACAAAAGAGCCACAGAAAACCAACACCTATAAATATCTAGCAGTGTTCCCTCCTTGTTTCTAGGCAGAGTATTGGCTCATTTAATATCACAGACAGTTAAAAACCAGTCTAAATACACTCTTCTATTACCACCTCATCTGCTAGCTCTAAACCCACAACAAAAACCGCTGAACTGCTCTCTCAAAAAGATTTGCTGTTTTCCCATTCTTTTTGTTTTCCTGCTTTTCCCTGCCCTAACTTGCTCATCTCTTCTCTCTTCAAGTTAATGTTATGTGAGGAATTAAATTCTTAGTTCTGCTGCAGCACTAGGAGAGCATGCGTACGGCAGGGAGGGGAAGTCCCTGTGGGAAAGGGACTGCATCTGATATCCCTTGATCTGGTGCAAGACTACAGCTCATCTGAGACCTGCTTCCTAGAAAAGTGTCCTATAACCAAGGAATTGCAAGGGCTTATCGGGGGTACTGCCTTGTGTTCTTCCTGCTGTTGTCCCATTTTGTACAAAAGGTCTGGAGTTCTGCGGCTGTCCAATGGAGAGAAGAAGAAGCAGTGACCTCCTGGAGATACATCTCACCTAGCACTGGAGTGCCAGCTCTTGCTGAAACCAATATCCAAGACCTCTGCACAGACTGGAGCGGCCTCTGACAGACATGCAGACAGTCCTGCCTCCCCCACTGATTGCGGCACCGCTTGATGGTTTAGTTTCCTTCTGTGATGAGGGAGTTGCATGTCCAAACTCCTTCAGGCAGAGAAAGAATTAACCCCCAAATTCCTACAGCCTGAGTGACCCCTCTAACCGGTTTTCTAAATACACAAAGAAAGCCATTGGCCACTTTAATAAACCTAACTCCTGATACATTTCTACTACTACAACTAATTAATATATCCAGAATGTGTAAGTAGTTCCAAGGAAAAATAGATTTTTTTCTTCATCAAAGAAATTATTCTGCAGATGTGCAACCAAGAGCAGTGAGGTATCTTTGACAGTGACTTTTCTCCAGGGCAAAGATGAATGAACAGCTCTCTTTACCCAATGCTGAACAAGAGTGGAGCTGGGACCTTGTATGGTTCTCAGGCAAAACGTTCAAGAATAGAATTAAGACTATTTATTTAATCAGTTGACACCCAAACAATTATAACACTAGCAGATAAAACTCCCAATCAATGCACAGGGCACTAGGAGGTGTTTTTAACAGGAGCTGGTATGGTGACACCCTCCCAGCCCCTGTGAAGTGCTGTGACAACAGCTCACATGTGTGAAGTGCCCCAGTGGCTGGGACCTCCATGAGCATCTCACCTCAAAGGGCTTGAAAGGATGTGGCAGTGCTGCACCAATGGTCCCCAGTCTACCAGAGAGCATTTTTGGGGTTCTCAGCCTTCAAAAGAATTGCGTCAGCAGGATTTATATGGAATGTAGGTGCCGGGGAACCTTTGTGGAACCGAGCCCAGAAAATTCTAAATTGTATTAGCATAAATGAATAATAATGTATGAGAGTTTATGTTTCTAGGTGGAAGGCATTTGCCCATTCAGGTACTTCCTTTCTTCCTTCCTGTCTCATTAGAATGGTCGAAGGAATAACAAAGTTGCAGCATTTAAATCAAGGTGTTCAAAATACAGCCTTCCAAATTCAAACTCAGCTTGAAATTCAGAGAGAATGAAAAAGAAGAAGGCCCACAAGAACAGTTTTCTCAATCAAACAAATTCAGCTCTATTTTAGTCTTTTTACATTTAAAACAAAATACATCAGAATGGTAAATATCTTGTCTGCTTTTTAAATGCTAGAAAATCAAATATCTTCCACTGGTGAATTTGTCATGTTTGATTTGAAAAGCACTGATTTTTCTCTTGTGCGTTTCATTTCCAAATGAATATATACAATGTAAATGAATTTATATAATATATACAGCCTCCTTTCAAAGGGGGCCATTTGTCAATGGTACATTAGCTGAGCTCTAAGCTGCTAGCACAACTGACACAAAAATAGAGCAACTGCAAGATAAAACTATAGGCAGCTCATTGCAGATGCTGAAACCTGTTAATGGCATATTAAGAATTTACAGAGGATTTACAGCAACATTTTCAGGCACCATGGGACCATAATATACATGTGTGTAAGCAGCTAAATCCTCTTCTTCAAAATGCTGTTCACTTCTTTGAATGCTTAAGAAAATTTTTTGAGTAGGAGCAAACTCCTCCCCTTAATTTTTCCCTCTCCTTTTACTAGAAGGGGAAGGCTGGGAGAAAAAAAAAAAAAAAAAAAGGTAGGAAGAGTTAGGAATATTTTCCACTGCCTCACATAAAACTGTAAATCAAAATTCTATTAAAAGACCTGGCTAAACCAGGTGTGATTCCAAACTGCTCCAGGAGCTCACAGCCACCACAGCTGAAGGAAGTCAATCTGCCGCTCGTTGCTGCAGCCCAGCCCCTGCAGTGCACTGAACCCTCTGGATCAGGCAAAATCACATTTTGGTGACATCCCTGCCTGAGAAGCACCATGGACAGCGCAGCTGAGCTGATGCCAACCCCACAGGGGTCTCCAAATATTCACAGGCAAGCATTCAAGTTCGCGTGTTTTTGAAAGCTTGTGATTTTAAACCAGAGTATTGATTCCAGTCGTGGATTCCACAAGTGGAGGGTTATTCTGTGATTTTGGTTTAATTTTTTTTCAAGAAAAGATAGCAAATACTGTAAGGCTCTCTGTAAAATTGCAGGAGTTGGCAAAAGTGCAGCTGTAATTATAAAGGGCTGTTATTCTCTTCTGTGTGAAGTTGCAGAATATTTATATATGGGTGACATCCATCAGCCAGAAGCCAACAGAGCAGTCACTCCAACACCCATCCGTGGGCCAGAGCAGGGTCAGGTAGAGCAGGCAGCCCACCAGACTCACTGGCAGTGATGCCAAAATGATTTTTGATCTTATATATTCTTCATATTTGTCCATAGCTCTGTAGACTGTTATTATATAGCTATATAGTTGCCTAACTTCAGAACTTTTCCTATTAAGACAAACAAATTCCTGAAGGCCTGTTCCAATCTTGCTGCTTATGGGAATTAAGGACAAGACACCTTCCCAAGAGACTTTTCCAGGGGCTTCAGAAGGGGTTGAACCTAGAGGGGGAATCACTTCATTACCTGTGTTTCCAATTGGGGATTCTTGCCAATTATGCTAATTTGCCAAACCTAAAAAACTGAACTGGTCCCACATCACGTGAACATCTTTGACACGTGTTTCAGCATGTTGTGCACCCACAGGGACCCTTCATTAAGTGGTAACCACAATTTATCATCTAACCTTGTTTTACTCTTGATTTTAGGGCTCAAAAGGCAACAGCAGCCCCAGTGCCTGACAATTTGCAGACCTCATCCCAAGGCACCATCTCCAGCACTGACACAGTGATGGTCCAGCTTTGCTCAGGAACGCTGGTGCTGCAACAGCCCAGAACACAGAGGTTTTAGCTGTATCGATCACAAGAGTGAGTGGAGAAGATCCAGTATCCACATAAATTGTATTTGTGATTTGACACTGTAAGATTCTTTTGGGTTTTTTATTTTTTGCATACCATCTATGCAAATTTTCAAGAGTGCAATGCTTTCTTATGAAATAAAGGCAGTAATATAATGATTAAGCTGTTTCTCTATGTGATAAAAGAAAGACAGCTACAGTTCAAAGTTGAGACCTGTTTTTGCTTTAGAGAGACTATACTATGGTTTAGCCATATATTTAGATGTGTAGTTGGTTGACACCTAGGATTTCATGGCTTAAATACAGGGGACCTTGATTCCCTTTGAGCACACAAGAAGAGAAAGTACTACAGCACATCAGATCCTAGAAAGTAGGATCTGAAATACAATGAGATGTATATATCTAATCATGATCATGTCTTAGTACCCTAATTTATAGAGTCTCAGCAGTTGATAATATATGAGA
This sequence comes from Melospiza melodia melodia, assembly GCF_035770615.1. Taxonomy (NCBI): domain Eukaryota; kingdom Metazoa; phylum Chordata; class Aves; order Passeriformes; family Passerellidae; genus Melospiza; species Melospiza melodia. The sequence goes on along the minus strand of NC_086196.1, from coordinate 104,391,352 downwards.
TATTGAGAACCACTGACCAAGCAATTTTAAAGGTTGGTCTAACATTTTTTGTATTCCTCAAGGGGGGAAAGAACAAGTACTTTACCTTTCTGAGGAATAATGAAGTAGGCATGAAAGCAGTGATCATGACTGATTAATACCTAATTGCCAAATAAATCTGTGTAGCTGTCTGATACCTGTACAAACAAATGCTCACTTCACTCCTATAAAGACTTTCAGTACACTGGAGAGTTCCTCTAACCTGGTTCTGATTACCTTTGGATTACAAATACAACCCTGTGGAAACAGATCTCTAGCGTGATCTTGGTTTAATTCCTTGGAGGAAATCTGCCACATTAATGTACTAACCTCTGTTAAATGTTCTGAACCTGTACCTGCTGGGCATTTCTGGTCAGCAGAAAATGGGGCTGGTTGAGTGATGGCAATCCTCAGGGCTGAACTTCTGCTTAAAGATAATATTAGATGCCTCCTCTATTGTATTTTAAATTTAAATAATTTACATACTAGTGTGTATAACTGAGAAGAGCCCATTAATAATCTGTACCTAGACAGAAAACCGACACATAAATAGAAAATCTTCTGAGCTGGATTCCAACTACTCAGACTTCAGACTGAACAATTCAACTGTCAAGTGAGACATCAGGGGAATCATGAGACAGAGCTGAAGAAAACCTTATGTTCAAGGTGAGGGGCAGCTCATGGGAGAGAAGAGGGGAAAATTTGCCCCCATAAGGTTTCCTCTGTGCTCCTTTGCAAATTTCTACCCATTCATTTCCTATGCCAGAAAGAAAATCAGAAGAAAGGGGAGAAAAAAGTATTATTCTACTAGAAAAATACAGTCCTTAGAGGAGGCAGCAAAAAACAATACCTGAAATAATTGCTTTTATTTTATTAAAAAACAGCTGTAACTGAGGGAACAAGAAATTCAGCCATGCTGTTATTTAAACTCCCTAAAGGAAGGATGAGGCAGGGAGGGGAATATACAGATGAGGAAAACAAATGCATGTCCTATGTCCAAATTATTTCATGTAGGTGAGTCCAGGCCATGATCTGTCACAGGACTGAAAGTTGCTGTTGCTTGTTACCCCCAGCAGTCTCCCAAAGCCGTGATGTTTGTGTGAACACTCACAAAAAGCAGAACAGGATCCAGGTGCCCCAGGGCCACGTGGCAAAGCTTTGCTTTACACCCTGATCAGCAGTTTTGCACACATTTGTTCTAGATTCCACCCATTGGATCACAGAGATCCAATCATGGAGATCCATTTTAATGTGCTAATAGTCTCATCATCTGCCCATTTCAACCAGGAACATTATGCACTTACTAGGTCTCAGAATCTCTGAACAAATCCTTGATTAAGAGCCAACTCATAACCTTTAATTAATTAGCAGACATCCAAGCACAACATCCTTGAACTTTCAGGAGAATCAGCGTAAGAGATCCAAGCAATTAGTTAGTGCATTTCAGAATCAGACAAGACAAGAGTGCATGAACAGAGAAAAAACATTTTGCCAAAGAGATAACAAGATTTAATCCCTATTCCATGAAAAAAGAAAATAAAGAAAAGCAGTTGTAAATGTACTCATTCTAATTTCATTAGCATTTCCTTCTAAACATCCAAGGTGTTCTGCACCATTTGAATTTTTGCTAAATAATCAAAACACTATTTCAGAACTGCAGTGGACTTGGCAGTTCAGGCAGCTCCAAGAGACTTTCATCCAGATTTTCCCACAATCACCTCACAGCAGAGGGTGCAGTAGAACCTCACTGAATTTCATCACCCCACCTCACCCACCAAATTCTGGCAGAACCCCTGAGATCAGATGACAATGTGGTGGCACAATTAAGAGCAGCTACAGCAAAGTCATCTTCACAAAGCCTCACTAAGTAATCTGAGGTAAGTCACCTAGCCATAGTCTACACATTTATATAATCCACCTACTTAATAGAACTGTAATGAGAATTAATTAATTTTTCAAGTATTTTGAGATCCTTGAAATAAAGCAGTAGCTTTCTCTTGCAGTACTCTAGCTCTGCTAATTCCAGACTGGCTCAAAAGTGACCAATCATAGGACATGAACAAATTAAAAAGTCCAAGAAATATTCAAATCTCAGAAAGAAAATTAATCAGTTCAACCTGGGCAGAGCTGGATTTCAGCCATATTTTATACAATCTGAAATGAGAAAAATGACAGGTTCCATCCCCATTCTAGGCCACTCCTAGTAAAATTTTATAACATCTGTTGATGCTAAGTACTTCAGACTAGAAGAGTCCATTTAAGATTATTTTCTGCAAGCCCATACTATTCTCCAGGGGTACCAATTGGATGTATTTAAGCCAAGCACCAGTCAGAACACTATTTCATGCCCAGAATGGAAAGGAGGGTGAAGACCAAGATCTCACTGCTATTTGAAATGTATAATGTCACTCAGCTGCCAGATTATGACATATTAAAATCCTGTTTGCTATCCATGGCCTGGCATTAGTTAAACAGAAAACAGCAAATCTGTTTGAACTCAAATTTGATTGATAAAAATTTCTACACAGTTTATTATCTGAAATATTTTGGTGACACAGACCTGACTTTTAATTTTTTTCCTGCATGGTTTTTATTAGCCCTAGTAATCTGCTTCCACCAAAATCTTCTGGGCATGAAAAAGCACCTCTTTCCCACCTCAATTCACCCTCAATATCTAACAGAATTTCAGTACACCCCTTCTTCTGATGAGGTCCTAATCTAAATTTTTAATCATATGCAAATGAAAGGAAACTTATCTTTTGAGAAAAATGCCTAAGTTTCGCACATGACAGCTAAGCTTCCCAAAATAGTAGACTGGTGTGCTGGCTGTTTCAAATTAAACTCCAAATAAGCCACGCCCTTTCCTCCTCCCTGTCTGCTAAGGAAGGGACTAAAAGGAAGATTACGGGTTGAGCTAACGGTTTATTAAAAACCCAGAGCAATGGAATAAGATGTGCACAAGAGAGATATTAATAGCAGAAGTATACAATAAAAGAGAAGGTGTTTTACCATAGAAAGGCATTCACCACTGGGAACAAAAGATGGTGAATGTTTCCTGCAGGACGTGTCCATGGGGTTTTCCCAGACAAAGATGATACAGACACTGTTCCTGCATGCAGCGGGATATGGGAGCAATGGCCATATCCTGAAAGGGAGCCCTAGCTTTCTTTCCCTGATGAAACCATGTACCCAGCAATGATGTGGGGGCACAGAATAACAACCTGGTCACACCCACACAGTGCTGAACTCCCCCTCTCTGTAACCAGGACAATGGGAAGGAAATAACGCCCGTGGAGGATCCTGCAGAAAGCAGAGCTGAAACACTCACACATGAGCACACATTCAAGCACCTGCATGTGCTGCTTATCTTTGCATGCACAGGGAGCCTGCGCCCCTGTCCTGATGCCTTTTGTTGACACAACTTCATTTGTCATTTTTGTAATAAATCATACTGAACCAAATTCTTCATGTCTCCTTAATCCCAGTTGAGGCTGGGATCACAGTGTAGCTGTGCAAGCAGAAAGAAGGATATATGATCTGTATAGAGCATATATCATAGATCTGTATAGCAGAGTGGGAGAATCCAGTTTTCTTTTCAACTATTTAGGGGATTTTTTTTTCTTCATATTGAAATGTTACTTAGATATCTCCATGGACTTTTCCTTCATCTAGGAGAGTTTTCTCAGCCATCCTCTGGCTAGCCATACATATCTGTACTGCACAGAGTCAAATTTTTCCATAATTCTGGAAAATTTACCTTGACAAAAGTCTCACCACACTTTAAAAAGCTACCATTTTATAGTCACCAGGAAGAGCTGGACACAGGGCCTTCTGATGGCTTACTTACAAGCATTCCACAGGACAGTTGCAGACTCACAGGCCTTTCTTAAAAAAAAAAATTACAAAAGATCTGATCAGATTTTTTTTCCTTGGCCTGACCTTCAAAATTGATCCCAATTGTCACAAGATCAAGAAGACCTCAATAGACAATTAAAGAATGCAACTACCTACCAGTATGATTAAGTCTCTTCCACATGTAAAATGAAGGGCCTCTTTCAGAAGCTGTTTTAGTAATAAAGAAGGCAGTGTACCCATTCCAGGGGCTGCATTTATTCATCTTTTTCCAGGGTTAGAGGTGTTATTTGAAAAAAGTTATTTCACCAAAGAAGGAGAAAAATAAATTATGCAGAAACATTCATCGTCATGCGGAATGTCACTGAACTATCAGGATGTCCAAATAAATATCAAATGAGAAAGATGTATCCCTTGTTCATAAATAAACAACATTTCAGAGAGTTCAGAAAAAAAAACCACCAACCCAAAACATGGCCATAGTTATGCAAGCTAGGCTAAATAAATAAACAAATTAAAACAAGGACACCCAAAAGGAAGAGTCTCCTACTGGGAGGCAGACTTAGCCTTGACTTCAAGAAGATCTGTAAAAGTTTATCTTAAATGGCTGTTAATTCCAACCTCTAGAGCTTCAACCTATTTTAGGCCTTGTGTATGTGCTTCAATTAAAAAAAATAAAGCCAACAGAGAGCAGAGGCAAATGTTTGGTTGCATTCTGTGCAGTATTTGTATCAAGCACAAGCCACAATAGGATATTAAGGATGATAATTTTATACATTATAATGTCCATATGCATATAAATACACATCCCTTAAGAATTTCTTTACTTCTGTTGATACTTTGGAAATTATTCATCTGATTAATGAATTATACACTGAATTTATACATTAACGCCTAATACTTATGCCCAAATAATTTCTGGACTAATATATTATTTAAAACCATGTAGGAAGATTAGAAACTGGGTTAATTTACTGGTATCTAGCTTAGGGCTCCAATTTTCTTAAAGACAAATTCAGTGCATGAACAGGCAATAGGACTGTGAGGACAGAAACTTTCAGATGTTCCAGTTATTAGGGCTGTTTAATAGATTATCTATACAAAATGGAGATTACAGCATAAATCAGACTTCAGATGGTAAACTAAGAACTGCAAACTAAAAGCTCCTGATAAGCAATTCATGAAGCTTTGACTTTTCCAAAGGGATTAGTGTTACGTGAAATAAAAAGAAGCAACACCCATGGCTGAAGAGACCTTTCAGATCTCTGCTTAGACACAGCAGAAGCTGTCCATAGTCTCGTGGCAAGTGCAGTGTCAGATCTAACTCAACCAAAATGGAAGGGAAAAGCAGCACTTTGTGTAAGGGTTACATGCAGTTCACCCTGGCATGTGGGCAAACACATAAAAATCACTTCTGAGGAAACTGGTTATGTCACTGAAGTTCAAAGCTGCAATTCTCAGAAAACTCTATCAGATGGAAGCCCAGCTACTTTTTCTAAACCAGACTTTGATTGATTTTAATCTCATCTCTTTTAAGAACATCTGCAAATAATGTTTTTTGCACTTTCACTTCATTCCTTTAAATCACACACACAAAACAAAGCAAATATTAGGGATTGATTAAATTGATGCTGTCAAATTAATTGGCTCCATCTCAATTATATTTTCCTAAAATAAAAACAGATCAACTACTTTTGAAGATCTAACACTTGATGTGTGATGGGGAAATTTGGCATATAGTTTATATGAGTTTTTCAGATTGTACTTATTGTTGAACAAGCAATTCCTTTTAATCAATACATTGTTTTAAAATTGCTGCAAACCTTTTGGAAGGCTAAAGGTGGCAAAATTGTTCCTAGTGTTTCATTTATATCTTGCAGGTAATGAGATTTTGCTATTGCTGACATTGCCCAGCAGTCCTTCTATTGCAACAGTAGCTCCATCTTTCCCAACTCAAAGAGAGTACAGGGACTTCATTATCTATTTCTTAGAATTTAAGCTTTCCCATAATAAATTACCTTAATATGCCTTTTTTTTTGGTGGGGGGGGAGGGAGGTGGTGAGAGAGGATAAGATGTCCTAGCTGAAGTACTACTTGAAAAGAGTTTTGGCAGATGATCAGCATGCAGAAATCTCTTTTCTTATGCTTTAAAGGCTGAGAATTAGAAGCAATCAAAGGATATTAAAAATGGAAAGTTTTGGGCAACATGTTCTGTAGGCACTGTGATCTGGGCTCCAATAATATTAGAGTGCTGCAAGATGCCTCTTCAAAACACTGCATCTAAATTAATCCTTTCAGTAGCTTTTACACCATGCCTTTTTGTACGTGATATGTTTTATGCTATCCCATGTACTAAAACGTGGTATCAGCAGTTGGTATGAATTCAGGACTTACTACTGCATATCCACCATCTGAATATGGCATGGGGCACTTACAGAGAGCCTCAATTATTTCAACATATTGCCAGCTTTCAAGGGAAAATGTCTGTCTTCCCTTGGACCCCCTATTCAAAAACAGTTGTATCACCACCACTAGCTCTGAGGGGAGATAATCAACTTTAAAGTGAGGTCTATGAACCACTGAATAAATTTACTGATGATTGCTGCATGAGAGGAACTCTTCCCACCTCAGAGTTTCGCATGATTGCACCACATCTTATACCTTTTTCAAATACATTCTGAAGTTTCACAAACTGCGCATGTTAGGACACTGCAACACAAAAGAAGCAGGGAAAGGCTTATTCCAGCATTTGCTGTAGTCAACCATAAATATTTTGAATTCAGCTGTCCCTAAGTGCAAAAAAGGTAGAGACTATGAAATAGAAATCAATGGTCATGCTTCATATACTACTTGATGTTTTACTTTTTCCAGGGCTTTGATTATAGAATGTAGCCCAGAATGAATAAGCAGATGTGCATCTCCTGCTTTATGCTACTTTTTCTGCTTTGCTGCCTTCCCTGTTTCTTGACCTCCTGCTTTTTACATCCTAGGGGAAAGCAGATGAATTTCTGCAGGGAGGTGCTGCAGTGAATGTGCTTCTTTTTTGCTGCACACTTCTTGTGTTCCAGAAGCATAAATAAATTCAGGAATAAACATGCATGGTACGAGCTTAAATCCATACTAGATCCAGGATAATTACAATCAATCAACCTCTGATAGTGGCTAAGTACTCAATATTTAACACAGGTTGAGTGAAAAGTATAACAGGCAATTGTTCCCCTAAGACCATCCCAGCACAGCTTGCACTCTCCAGAGCAGTCTCAGCACAGATCAGTGACTGTGTGAGCTAAGGGTGACTCAATTCCTTGCTGCTCCTAAAAATAGTCCTATAAAAGCAAGAATGAGGTCTCAGACACAGGAGCTGGCCATTCCACCACTTGTGCTACAGCTCTGCAAATCGAGTCCAGGACTGAGGAATTTCGAGTGCATCGGAGCTTTTGAAAGTTATCTTCTGTGCTATGTGATCAATCACATACTGAGAAAACTGAATGGCCAATATGAGCATTTTACAAACTTCCCAAGCAATGAAATATATCCCCTGCTTTCTGGACTACTGTTTTTGAATCTGACGCGCACAGTCACCAGTGATCTGGAAATACAGTAATTTGTTAGAACTATATGCAGAGTTTTATTCAATTTAGAAAGAAAGGGGAATACGAGCAAAGGGAAGTGAAAGAATATTTTATTGAAAACAATGCTCCAGATGCATCCAGAACAGTCATCTGGGAGATATATAAAACCATTACATATGGAATAGAGTTTTTGTGTTTCTCCCAAAGAAAGTAAAAACACAATATAACTTATAATTAGTACAAACAAAAACGAGGTTAAATTCACAGTCATATATTGCCAGAATGATTCTAACAGGCTGAATGGAAAAGCTTATGTAGGCAGAATTTCAGCTAGCAGGAAATATAAGATATTTATCTGAGTTACAAGACAGCAAGAATGACAGAACTACTAAATTCACATGCAGGTTTCTAAAATTAATTTTTGTTTGTAGAACAAGCTGCCGGATTACCAGCATCAATTCTTACATACTTCGGAGCCACATACTTCATTCATACAATGTTATTCTTATTCTCTTACAGAAAACAACTAATTTTTTGTTGCCCCAAATGTAATATTTTAGTGCTTTGCACCGATTAGGTGCATCTTTGACTGTGGGACCTTCCTGATGGAAACGCCGAGCAGGGTGCGAGGGTGACTGTGGGACCTTCCTGATGGAAACGCCGAGCAGGGTGCGAGGGGGAGAGATGAACCGCAAGATAATTTACATAAGTGCATTGCAATTATTCGTCCTTAATTATGCATGCAGCTGGCTCTATTTTAAGCCATGCCAGTGCGCTGTGCACACTGAGGGTATCTGTCACTCCACGTGTCAGGCCTTTAACATTCTCACCCACCTGCCTGGAAATCAGCAGCAGCAGCCAAAGAGAAGCAGTCGGGCTCGTGGCCACCTGCCATTCATCAGCGCTGTCAGGACACGGCTGCTGCCTCCTCATCTTTCCCTCATGTCGAGACTTTCTGTGCACTGTGCTCAAAACACCAGGTCCATTTGCCCTTTTCTACCAAGTTACTCTATGAACTTCTCATTCACCAGCAAACTGAGCTGTGTCATTTTTCTGTGTCATTTTTTGAGAACACAGCCGCACAAATGTAAGCTGGCAGGCTGAATTAGTGAAAAAAAAATAACAGTTGTGTTTATATTAATTAAATTAAATAATTATGTACCAAAACTCAGCTTGAATTTCCTCTGAAATGACACTGCTGCACTTTATTTTCTCACTTCCTGGCAAAGATTCTAAATTTTGTACTAATGCTTTGTCCAGACACATATTGAGGAAATGCTATGTTTATCCAGCCTTTCAGAGTGTGGGGGAACCTTATCATTGGTAGAAAATAATAATCCTGTTTTGCCAGTGCTATGTGGAGTTGCTCAGGAACATCAGGATCATTCCTCAAACACAAGACACCACCTAGAAAACTCTGCCAACTAGAGTACAAGGACATACCATAGCCATAAAATATAAGCATGGTAAATCTGTTCTAATAGAGCTGCTCTATCATCTCCACCAAACAGAAAAGAAACAAAGACTGACACTCTCATTCCCACCTGGCAGCCCACCAAGTCACCCCTGTGCTACCACATATGTTCCCAGTGTCTTTACATGGATACTTGCATTATTCACCAAGTCCTGCCCACCACCTGCAGCTTCTTTGGGACAAAATATCTCATGGAGACACTGCTCTCCTGGCCTCAGTATGAAGAGTGGTCACACTGACTCAATATGAAACTGCAGAGAATGCTTAATAGTCTGGAAAAGTTAGGTACGCCTAAAATAATTCAAACAATGGTCTGTTTCTTAATGTGAAACCCTATAAGCCGTTTGTCCAGAAATCATGTGCAATTTTGATGTATGGACATGAGGTTTTTGACAGTTGCAGCATTGCCCATGCCACTTTGCCAGAAATACCCTGTATTTGGGAGAGGACCTTGCATGACCTAAGTCTGATTCTTTCTAACAGCAAGACAGCATTGCTACCTTCTCTCCTCTTCTTTCCACTCTTCCTCTCCTCTTCTGCCAAAATAAAAATGGCAATATGAGTGGCAAAATGGGAGTTTTGGCCTTCTTATCATGGAAGCTTATTTTACTTTCAAATACCATTGTTATTTGCATTTAAACTATGGTGTGTGTGAAGCTATGAACCCAACTTCTAATTTCTACTAAAACTGGCACACAGTCAAGACAATACAATAAAACACAGTAGATCTTCAGACTGCACTCAGTTATCAATATAGGCCCCAGCCACATAGTAGACACTAGATAGGATACTAAAACCAGCATTTTATTTGGTACCACATGTAACAAAACTGATTTCATCTAGTTTTGACTTTTTTTTTGCCATGCTGCTGTGAAAGGTGTTCCACCTGCCTTTAGTATTCTACCCTACAGAAAAACATGGGGAAGAGCAAAAGATTTGGTTTTATCACACAATAAATAGTTAAAATCATGCAGGCACCACATAAGGAAATAATTTCTATGGTGTTCACCACTGAAAGTCATTCATTGATGTAAACAAATCTAAAGGGTTGCAGGAAAAGAGTACACAGACTCATCAAACACCTTGCTCTAACAGCTATTTCTGAAGCAAAGGATATAGGCTATTAGAGTTTAGTAGATTATGAAACCACGCAAAATCCACTCTTTCATGGAGATAAGATTTATCGAGTCGCTATTCCTCCTGTTCTTTTAAGATATTTCATAATGACACTGACAGATGAAAGGCTTGCATGCCTGGCTCCATAGCCCAGAACACTGCCAATACTCCAAAATTTATCAAAATGACAATTCAAAGCTATTTTCTCCTAGTTATTATAGAAGGGTCAGTTGGATTTTACACAACTCATCTTAAATGATTGATTAAAGACACTGGAAAGACAGCCACTGTTGCCTTCCAGGTATGCAATGCTGGAATGCTAGATACATCTCGGGATGCAAAACACACCTTATAAAAGTTACTGATAAAGCATGGACCTCAGGGAAGCACCATTATTTTTTGCTAATAACAACACACATATTCTATTCCTGCAAAATGTATGCGTATCTGAAAGGATCTTTGAGGAGGAAACGTGAGAGGGGTTGGTTACAGATGGAGGTTACACAAGTTGGAGCAGCATTCAATGTGACAGTGCTACAAAGAATTTGAGCTATCAAAACACAGTTGTTGTCATCATATTGCAAAGTTCCATACCTTTTTGGTGATTTCTCATGGACACCTCCTCACAGCACAGCCAACAAACTCCATCTCCCTCCTCACCCAGGTAACCCACCCTTCTGTAGCACTCATCATTATTGGACACAGCTGTGGCCTGTTAAGGGCAGGCCTGTTCCTAATCTCTGGTAATTAGTACAGCTGCAGCTCCTCAGGGGTGAGATTACTTTCTGCACTATCTTTATTTTCTTACATTCTCTCCCTGCCCCCCCCCCCCCATAATGATATACGTCTTAGTAGATCAATTTTTCTCTAAAGATCAGAAAATAACAGTCTGGTTTGCATGGAGGATCACCTAACTCCAACCTCACTGTCATGGGTGGGGATGTATTTCACTATCCCAGGTTGCTCGGAGCTTCATACAACCTGGCCTTGAACACTTCCAGGGATGGGGCATCCACAGCTTCTCTGGGCAACCTGTGCCAGTGCCTCACCATTTCTTCCTAATACCTAACCTAAACTTCCCCTTTTTCAGCTGGAAGCTATTCCTCCTTGTCTTGTATATGCTCTTGTAAATAGTTCCTCTCCATCTTTCTTATTCTGAACTGGAAACGTATTTATAACATATTTTTGCTTGCTGGTTTATTTTTAGTATACAGACAAGAGTAAATTTTGCAAAGAAATTAGCTATCTCCCTCAATTTCTCAAAGCTAATCCAAGCAGGACATTTCTTGTCTCTGAGAGTCTTTGTCACCTCTATTCTTAGCAGATGTCTATTCAAAAAACCCACCCATTTTACAAACAGCAGAAAGCCCTGAGGTCACTTTTACCTACTTTCCTGCAACATATAATCTTCAAAATTAATTCAAATTTTTCATGATGATTTTTTGATCTCTTTTGATGCTGAAAATGTTATTTTCTTTTCTTTCCTGGGAGGAACTGCATTTTTAATCAGGCTTCCCAGAAAGAGCTTTTGCTGATCTTAATGTGAAAAGAAATCTATGGAAAAAAATATGCCTGGGAAATATTACTTCAGATGACAGAGTTTATTTGACAGCACAGAAGATGAAAAGGCCTGGGTCCTTAAATTCTCTCTTTTCTAAAGACCACAGAAGAGTGTTTGGAAAGCTGAACAGTGAAATATGGTTATGCCTAGAGACTGCTTGGCATCTCCTGCACATCACAGGAACATCTGGAGAGATGCAATTAGAGCACAAGCAGCTGCAATGCCCCCACTTGCTAATCTGAATTGTTTCATTGTCACCTTGTGCTCCCTCACTGACTGCTGCATCTACTGAGCGACCTGCATTTTATAAATCAATTCTCAACTGTGTTGCATTATCATAGAAACATTAGACAGCAGTGGGTTCACTGATCTGTTACCAGAGCAGGCAGGTGTCAATGGGATGACCTGCTGTCTGTTGAGTGAGCCAAACACTCGTCCTGTGTAACAAGCAGACACCCAGGCCGTGCCCAAAAGCAGTTAGGGAACTCATGCATGACTTGGGATTCGACAATCTTGTCAAAAATCTGTCAGCTCCCTAATGAGAGGCACTGCTTTACTCTGCTGATATGTGTGGTGAGCAATCACGTATGCAGAGTACCATAAATCTGAGCCCAGTCTTCTAAGCAAATATACTCAGTTTGCTGGCATTCCCAAAGAGACAGAATAATACAGCTAAGAACATGCACCACAGGGTAACACCCTTGAGCACAGCTGAAGCTGAAGCCCTGAAAAAGCCTGGCCAAATTCTATTTGATGATGTGCACAGTCACAGAATCACAAAATTTTTGAGGGTGGAGGGGAGTTCTGAACCTGTTTAGGAATTGCAAAGACAAAACTCTTTTAAGTTTTTGGTGTGCCAAGAATCTTCTCTGCAGCACCTAATCTAATTGCACCAGTGCAGATATGTGCATTTCAACTCTTTCAGGTCAGGAGGAAAGCCATGATGTTCAGGCCCTGCTCAGCTGACACTTTATTCCAGACGCAGAGTTTTGACTGGGGCATGAGGGCTGCAGTGACCTGGGCGGGGGCGGGGGGGGGTCACTGCCACCCTTTGTCCCCCATGGCCAAGCAGTGACCTGGCAGGCGCCAGGCTGTGACTCACTGCTGGGTTTCACTGGGGTAGCAGCACGCATTCATCAGCACTAACAAGTAAATCACATCAGACGCCAAAAGGGAGAAGAAAAGAACAAAGTGAACTCCACTAAGTGTTCCAGCATCAAAGAAGAGGAGGTCAGAATCCCTCATCTTCCCTGCAGTATCAGAGATGGTTGCCACTGACTCAGATTACAGCACAACCCATTCAGCACAAGGCCTCGGGGAGAAAGCCAAATTCACTTCTATTCCCTTTTTCCTTCAGCAACATCACAAGGTTCATCAATGTCATTACTTTATTGAAAAAAGAGGATCATGAAGGACCATGGAACTGCCACAAAACTTCACTTTCCACATCTCTCAACTCTAGCAATTTGTCATTTTCTTGGGTGTCAGTCCTACTTGTATTGACCTCAGCAGCTCCAAATGTAAACATTTTGAAACTTGTATTTCAAGGAAGATGGTGAACAGGTGAAATCTTATTTGTTTAATTCATTAGTAAATATCTTCAATTATTGAACAGCACAGGATAAATAGCATGAATACTAGTGAAAAATGGAGTCCTACACTACTGAGACATCACTTTAAAAAACAAAGTAACTCTTCATTTTATGGATGATTGTGGCTGACTGTGAAACAGTGAAACTGCCCTTATCTCTCTCCACTTTAAAGGGTAAAGCTGCCAGCCACATTTCCCATTTAGCCAGCAAAATAGTTGACAAGTCAGTATTTTATCACCTTTCTGTGGAACCTCCCTTAGGTTTGTCACAGATTTAGTGCTACTCAGAGGAGCTGCACACATTGCTTTTATGAAGTGCCTTTATGAGAAGAGCTACTTGTTCAGAATGCAATATAAAAAAAAAAAAAAGAGCTTGGGAAGGAACCTGCAGAGGAAGTCACATCAAGGCAGATCTGTGTATGATCAAGTCATGAGGCTGTCAGTCACAGCAAGGCACAACTTCCACTGCAATCAGCCTGTTTGGAGGAAGAGGCTGTTTTGGGAAAGGATTCCTGTTTGCTGTAGTACAGAATCATAACACAGAACCTAGCTTGATGAGATAGGAAAAAAAAAAAAAAAAAAAAGGCCTTAACAGAGAAGCCTATGGTAAAAACAAATGAATTTTCCTGGAAAATAAAGCTTATCTGGTCTTTGCATCCAAGGTATCTGAGATGCAGGCTGTTAGAGCTGAACTCACCTCTTTGCTACACCTGCTCCAGCTTTGGCTCTGATTCAGGAGGCTTTTAACTGCAACATTTTACAAAAGGTGAATTGCAAAACAGAGCCTTCATGGACCTGCAGCTCCAGAAGTCAAGAACCTTCCCTGTCCTTGGGTGTGGAACTGAAAGGAGCACCTAAAACCCCCTGTGTGTGACTCCAGCAATGTGTACCAACAACAGATGCTACAGAGAGGCAAGAGATACCTGTGTTTTACCCAGAGAAAACAGAACTGCTTCCAGAGCTTGCAGGACTCTGTTCTCAAGAGATGCTATGATCATTTCTGGATAATGGAAGTGCCCATGAGGCTCTGGAGAGAGGCTTTAGAAAAGCAGCAGCCAGGGCTAGGAGGTCAGTGATAAGGCTTTAGAAAAGCAGTGACCAGGGCTGGGAGGTCAGTGATAAGGCTTTAGACAGTACCACATTCTCAAGGCCACCCTTGAAAGTCAGGTTTTCATTGCTAGACTAGAGATGTGCATGGAGCAGCCCAAAATTTGCCACCTGAAACTTATCTTCTGGCAATCCTGAGAGAGAATCCAAGTTTATACTAAGATGGTTCACAGTGCACCCAAAAGAAAGAAGTCTTGCCATGAAACCAAAATTATGAATAAAACAGATGTGTCCCAGGATATTACTCCACAGAAATAATCTATGGACCAGTTTAGAGACTAGGAAAGAAAAGTTCTGAATTATTCTAGCTTGAACTAAAAGACACCTCCATGTTAGTTGTAAACTAGTTTGATAAGAGTTTTCATTTAGGTACTTTGCCTGTTCTCCCTTCTGGTAATTCTGCTGATGTGACTTCAATACAATCTTTAATACAAGTCTGACCTTCCTATTATTTTTTGTTCCCTTAAGCATTTTAATCTGAACTCCATTCTACCATCCTCAAGTACTTCTGGAGAAAGAGATGAGCGTGATGATAAAAAACATGTTAAGAGACAACATCATATTTCAGCTCTTTATCTTTGCAGATGGATTTGATTATTGGAAAGGATTTTAGAAGTAGAAACAAGACATTTTCCATCCCTTCTGGAGTAAAAATCACATTCTCCCTTCAGATGGACATCTCAATTTAGTTGTCTTTTTCTTTTCAGAAAGGGTATTGACTCATTTTCACCTTCCCAATCTCTATTTTAAAAAAATAACTTATTTTCAAACTTTAAAGTCACAAAAGTGTATTTGAAATCATTTTAGGATCACGTACTGAGAACTTTTTCATAAGGCACAAAGGGCAAATTTGTTAACCTTTACAATTTCAAGTCTGGGATACTATTCAAAAGTGCCTTACCTTGAAGGCATGACCACAGTAGCATAGGCAGAATGAAAAAGGTAAAAAGGTGCTCACCCTCAGTTTGGAAATGTGCCTGATCTGTTTGTTCTGTACAGTACCTTGGCATAAATCAAACATAATTGCATTTTAATAAAGGTAAAGAACTTGAAACTGGGTCTTCAAGGATGCAAAGCTTAATGAACAGTGGATGTAAACATTTTAAGAGATGACTATCATTTCTTTAGGCCTATTCTGGCAAGCCTGACAAGCACCTTCCTCCTGTCACTGAACTCTGGAGAGCTGTTTTCCCCTTTGCTTACACTAGGATGCTGTCAGGCCATCATTCCTCTTACTGGGAATGCTTCCCTGTTTTAATTCAGCTCAAAACCCAGATATATGATGCCAAAGGTCTAAGAGTGGACTTCAGCAGGAAGTTTGAGTTTAATGGCTAACACACATGCTACAGTGCAGTGATTGTGCCCAAAAGCCCCTTCCACAAAACCATAAGAGTTCAAGAACAAGAGTTCTTAGTATCTCCCATGCTCATTTGAGCTGTGTAAAGACAGATGGACACCGCTGTTCCAACCACTAAATGTAGCACCAAGGCCTTCTTTTGCATTTCCACTTAGACTAAGTGCTGACAAAAAATGCAGGTTGAAGATAAGTTCTATTTTTTTATCTTCTGGCACAGAACGTGAGGTGTGCTGTCTCTCTGTGCACTCACAGCAGCTGGCCCAACAGCAAAGAGCAGAAAAGGTGGTTCTTGCCCAGTCTGTCTGTGCCTGGGAGCAGGTGTACAATGGGGAGATGTCATTGGCTTCAGTAGGCTTAGGATCAGCCCCTCCCATCAAAGTCTAGCCCAAAGCCTTCAAGAAAACCTGAAAATTATAAGTGCTCAGAAGAGAAACCCCTGACTATGCTGCAGCCTAAATCTGGGACATGTCTCCCCTCAGTTTGATCACTCTTATGGGATGACAGTCATTGCTTTCTCCACAGGACACTATACTTCAAAGCAAAGTAATGTACTGCCTTCAGTTACACTAATGCAATCCCCTCTGATTTATTCCTTCTACCATTTCAGTCAACGTCCCAGCAAGTCATCTACTTACCAGCTGCACATCTGCTTGACAGCTTTAGGAATCCTTCTCAAGCAATAAGTCCTGAATGTCTTTCCAGGGTCTTATGCTTCAGCTCTTTACTGTTTAGAGGATATTGCTCTATTTATCCTCAGCTTCATAGTCCTCCTAATGTTTATCTACCAGCACTGCCATCTTTCAAGCCACTGTACTAACAGATAAGGCCTCGGCATCTGATTACTGGTCCAGTTATTATTTGCTGTTTGTCCTCTATATTTAGATGTATTTTACATGTTTGCTGGCTTCATTTCCATACACTATTATCCTTGTCAGAGACAGAGAATAACAGTTGCAGTCATAACAATGATCCTGCAGCCAGCTCCACTAACATTTTGCTAATTCTGCTCCCTGCTCATAGTCCTTTAATCATGATATTCAGAGTTAATAGCAATTTTCTACTGAGAATGGAAGGGATGGATGAGCTACACTTTCACCTGTTGGGTTTTTTTTTATTATTTAAGTACAGATATTTGTTTTCTTTTAAACTTGATATTTCTTCTAATAGTAAGATAATTACTATCTAATTGAAAGCAGATACAAGTTGGGGTTTTTTCCCATTAAGTTTCACTTGTGTGATTTGTCTAAGGTCATTTCTCCACAGGAAAATGATTGTAAAATAAACCCTGCAGTGCTCAGACCCAGCTACATTCTACTGCAGTCTCACCTGGTTTTCTTTTCTTGCACTTCTTAGAACAAAAAAATTCCTAGTTTTCCTTCAACAGCCCTATCCCCCACTTGACAGACATCCCTTAGACAATCTGCTCCCTTGGTGCCCCAGTGTACTCACTTGCAGGTGAAGTGGGAATTTAACAGTGCACTTTTCTTGCACCTCTTCGGTGTTCCCTGCCTAGGAAAGGGCTCTACAAAGGCACCTGACTGTCCAAATCCTCAAGATTCCACCTAGTGTGGCATTGTCTGTTTTCAAGCTGGAACTGTCTTTCATTACACTAAAGGTCTCCCTTCCCATTAATCTTGTTGAGCAGCTCTCCTTTCCAAGCTCTGCTGCTCACAATTTGTGATTCCTTATTGTTGAGCATCCATCACACGTAAAATCAGTTCTAAGCACCCCATTACTCACATATTTAGAGATGTCAAAGCAAGGCCTCCATGTAGCTCCCAGAGCACTTTAGAATTCCCTTCTGCTTTCCCATCAAAAAGACAAAAAGGACATAAGCAGACAGCATCTTATTTGAACTTACCGGAGAGGTAGATTTCCTTATACAGAAAGTTATGTCGAGAAGCAAGGCAAAAAAGGCAACTACATAATACAGCTACAGTTAATGATGCATGAACATCACAAAGTTCAGCTGAGCAAGGACCCAGTCCTGGCTCCTTCAGGTGACTTTTTCAGTGTCAATACAACAGAGGAACTTTCCTTGAAGACCCAGTATGGAAACTAAGGTGAATTTCCTTCCTCATATTGTAATTTATATTCAGACCACTGTGCACAGCATTTAAAGACCCAGAAACCAGGGGGTTTAGCTCAGCCTGGTGTTAGTTTAGACTCAGTTCGGTTTAGACACTATCTCCATTCATTGTTATGATGTGTACAGACAACTATATCCTGATGAGATCAAGGAAACTGAGAAACTTCTGGGGAAAAAAATCACAAATATGGGGTGTCTAAAGAAGTTTTCTATATTTAAGAGGTTCCATTATTGGGATAAGCCTTAGAGAAAGCTGTTGAGCTCTGTCCAAAAATTCTGCATTCTCACACTTGTTATTAAAAGGGAGAGTATGATCAATTGGTCTCCAGGGCTTATTCAGCAATAGATTCCTTTCCCCAGCACAGGATTGCTGCAGCTCATTCACGCACTCACTTGTTCATTCATTCTGCAATTGCGCAAACAGACTCTGTAAACAAAAACTCCTCACCAGCAAACTCCCACCGTGCCAGCAATATTAAGTGGCAACAATACGAACACCCTGCAGAGAAGCAAAGGCAAACAGTTCATTGATGCTTCTCTTTCCTCTTATCAGTATAGCTGATCCTGCTTTACAGCCAATGTAAAAAGATAGGTTACAGTGGTAATAAACCTCAATACATTAAGTCTCTGTACAGACTGGTTGCTGAAGGCTTAATATCAGTCATAATTATTATCCATAAAATGTTATTGAATCAGATCTTAAAAGTTAATGCTGCTTTGTTTCGAGAGATAAAGGACAGTAGGCTGGAAAGGGAAAGAAGGAAACACTGAGCTTTTGATCAATTTTTGTGTGATTTAAAACCTTAATCGCAAAAGGGACTCAGCACTTCAAATATTATCCCAAATCCTAGGAGCTGGCCTAAGCAGAGCCCAGTGGCAAGAGTGATTACTCAGAGGGTGTTTTATCTTTGAACTTGATACCAGCACTCAGATGGAGGATGTAACTCTTTTCTTGAACTCAGGCTTGGTGAATGCTGCCCTTTTAAGACAGATTGAAATGTGCAGCAGGTAGGTAAGGGCTTTCATAAATCCACAGCATCCCACGTTCCATTTGGGGCCTTGCTGCTCACAGCACCACCTTCATCCACGGGTATTTCCTTCAGAGCCCTCACATTAATACAAGATGCAAAGCAGGTGCCCTGACAGAAAGCATCAGGCCACAGTCAATGGCTCACGTAAGCTGCCCTAATATTTACAGTTAATAAAGATTGCTTTCCTTCCTGTCCACAGAACCAGAGGATCTGTATAGTCTGGACTGATGGGCCCAGACCAGCTGTAGGAGGGTCAGCAAGGTGAAGTGCCAGGTCACAGCTCTTGGATCACAACAACCCCCTGCAGTGCTGCATTACAGAAGTGCAGCTGGAAAGCTGTCCAGAGGAAAAGGACCTGTTCCACAGGTGGCCAGGAAGGCCTGCGGCATCCTGGCCTGTATCAGCACTAGTGTGGCCAGCAGGACCAGGGCAGGGATTGTCCCCCTGCACTTGGCACTGGTGAAGCCACAGCTCCAGTGCTGTGTCCAGTTCTGGGCCCCTCACTATGGGAAACACACTGAGGTGCTGGAGAGGCTCCAGAGGAGGACAGTGGAGCTGAACAAGGTCTGGAGCACAAGGCTGATGAGAAGCAGCTGAGGGAGCTGGGGGCGCTCAGCCTGGAGAAGAGGAAGCTCATGGGTGACCTTATCACTCCCTACAACCACCTTAAAGGAGGGTGTAGCCAGGTAAGGGTCAGTGTCTTTTCCAAGGTAACGACAGACAGATCAAGAGGACATGGCCTTAAGTTGAGTCAGGGGAGTTTTAGGATATTAGGAAAACTTTTTTCATTGATAGGATTATCAAGCATTAGAACTGGCTGCCCAAGGAATGATAGAATCACAATCCCTGAAAGTGTTAAAAAAATGTGTGGGACCTGCTGTTGTAGTGGACTTGGCAATCCTGGGTTAACAGTTGGACTCGGTGATCTTAGAGGTCTTTTCCAACTTACATAATTCTGTGATTTTATTCAGCTTTCAGCATTCACAATATCACTAATGCAGCTCTCCCTTACCATTTTTGTAGCACAATATTGTAACAATTTGAAGCCATCCCTCATCTCCATAATGAACCAGGAAGAAAAGTTCAATATAACAGATGAGAAGAAGCAAAGTGGACTAGCTTGTGTCCTCCCCTTCAAAAGCCACAGTGCTTCCCAGAAAGAGACCTTGGCTCCCATGTAAAACAAGTCTCATCTCCTCCCTTGGTTACTTAGCAGACACTAATCATGTTAGGGACACCCCAGTCTCCTGCAAAGTGAGGACAGATTTTTAAAGGTTCACCACAGGCTGTAGATCTTTGAGAACAAAGAAGTGTGCTCTGTCTTATGTGCCAATTCTCAGCCAGCCCCAGGTAGATTCACTCCTTGCCTCTGTAATGCACCTGGCTTTGCAAAGCGACCATTAAATTTAGAAGCTTTATGGAATGCAACATTTTTCACATCTAAAAGTATGCCAGAGAAATCATGCAGAAGGGTAATAGGAAATACTTGCAGGGAGACCTATTCTAAATCGTCTACACATAGATAAGGAACAAAATTCCTTTCCTTAAAGATTTTATTAACCTTTTGCTGATGGAAGGAGATTACTGATTGAGAGCTAGATGAGGTCAGTGCAGCAATTATATTTTGAAACCTCTTCAAACAAGGCTCTTGTACAATGTAAGAAAAAAGTTGACAAAATGAATTGTTACTTAAAATGAGTATTTTAGAAGAATAATTAACCTATAATAACTATTCTGGCCTCCTCTCCAGCCCTGAAAAGTAATCCTTTCTCATTAGTTTCAAGTTTAATTAGCATCAATAATGAAACAGCCCTTGGAAATAACCATTGCATCATGGTCTATAATGCTGACATACACTGGCCTACAAAGGGTAAGGCCACAGGGTGATGTCTGAAGATAGGGAGAGGTTCAGCAGATCACAGATGATCCCAAAACTAAGAAGAAAACAGTATTACAAAAGGTGCAGAATGTGTAAAAACCAGATTTATTTAAAGAGGAGTGTCACAAACATGGTGTGGAGCAGAGGAGACTCAGATAGTTTTGCCAATAACTGCTGCAGTATTTCCAGCAAGCTAGAGAGCCTCTCACCTCCAGTTTCTTGTTCTTTCTTGGCCTTTTGGCTGAAGCAAAGAGAGAGAGACTTCCTTGTATAGTATATTCTATACGAGAAAATTCTATTCAGCACTTGCAGTCTAACGTAATCAAATAATGCTTTTTCCATCCCTGGCTTCTATGATCTCTCTGTAAAATAGAAATAATAATGCTTAGCATTGTCACTAGGGTGATAAGGCTTAAAGTGGTTCGAGAATCCAACACGAAGGAGGCTATAAAAAGCCCAGACACTCTGATGCATCCAAGATAACTCGTTACTCAATGGGCCAGCAGAAACAGCAGGAGAAT
Source organism: Melospiza melodia melodia (assembly GCF_035770615.1). Taxonomy (NCBI): domain Eukaryota; kingdom Metazoa; phylum Chordata; class Aves; order Passeriformes; family Passerellidae; genus Melospiza; species Melospiza melodia. The sequence goes on along the minus strand of NC_086196.1, from coordinate 104,370,184 downwards.
GCCAATGTACAAGCCGCAATTAGAGGTCTGCTGCAACTTGCAGAGCTCTCAAGCATCACCACAGATTTCTAGTAAGCAAAGTCAAAGATATTCAGCTGCATGCCACAAGCCCTACAGCAACCATGTTCCAAAGAACCATACCAGCTTTCAAAACTGAGCTTGAAAGAAAACTTCAATAACATAAAATTCTTAGAAGGATAAGACATATGAAAATCACCATTTCCAGCATGTCTACCAAGACGAGCTTTCTCTTCCTAACAGAATCAAGAAATATATAGCAGAAGAATCCACACATGGACATGTCCCTCTGTACTCCCACCCTCACACAGCAGGATCCTGCTTTTCCCCCCTGCACTCACCACCCAGATGTTCTCTGCTCTTCACCTTACAGCCTTCTCTCCCTTTGCCCAGCTTGTAACTTGAGGATAGAGTCAAGGTTTTCTTTCATCACAAGGTTTTGTAAGACATGAGACCAACATGAGTTGCTTGTCAGCAAGGAATGGAGAGAAGCTTGCAGAAAGAGCCTCCACCTCTGTCTTCACAGTACACTACTGCAGGGAAATCCCAGTCCAAAATTAGATTCAGCATACACCCTTGTTTCAGCAGGAAATGTAGTTCTTCTGCCTTGCTGTAAACATTGGAATAGCAGTGGAAACTCTTGAGATTTGCAAACTGAGCTGAACAGTGGAAAAGGTGATAAGTTGCAAAGGGGATGTCCCATATTTCTAGAACCATATAGTTGAAAGGCTTCAGCCTACTATCTCCACTTTGCCATGTGTAATCCAGGAAGAATCAGGTAATCCACTAAAGTTTTAAACTATCTCAAATGTCCCATTCTGTGAAAATGTCTGATATCTTAAGTAAGAAACCATAAAGGATAAACCTTCTCTCACTGCCTGCACAACATTCTCCCTTCCCAGCCAGGACAAACAGTGCTTGGTTTGCTCAGCAGTCCCCATTATCCAGCAGCAGCCAACACCTGCAGCTCCTCACTGCAAATGGAGATGGTGCCCAGCTGCAGCTGCCAAAAGCACACGAGTAGCTGGCCACAGCCCATCCCATTCTCACTTATGGTGAGGTACAAATAATCTTGGTCAAAGACTCACAAAGTATTCAAATTTCAAATCTAAATTTGACTATTTGGCTTCAAGACAGGTGGCGTTTTAACAGCCAAAGGTAGGGCTCAACTTTTTTCCAAAATAAAAGAGAAACTGATTTCCTTGTAGCATCAACCAAAACTCTAAGTTTGCTATCACTGAAATGAAGGAAATAGCAGTCCTTTGACTATTAGCAGTGCAGAGATGGGAACAAATCAATATGGTACATCGGCTCTTTTAGCTTTTCCCTTAAAAAGCTGAGAGTTCAGACTGCACCTCACTGCCTTTATTCAGGTTTTAGAAAGTAAAAGCATTAGTAATCCACACAAAAAAAAAAAAAAAAAAAAGCACCATCTACCAACAGAGTTCAAAAGCAGTCAAAACTACCCTTGCTTTGCAAAGGAAGTGACCACCACAAAGGGAAGTGTTTCATCTCACACAAGATGTCAATGGCAGAGCTGTGTACTGCACAGTAATTAAGTTGGAAGTCAAACTAGAACTCAGTTCTTGCAGCTGCCTACTGAAGTTCTTTGGCCAAAGAAATGCCTGTAGTTAGAAACTTGTCTGAAGTCAGTTTGAAGCCAGCCACCAGCTCTGTCTACTGGGTACACTTAGAACATTCAGCCACTTCACAGATCCTGCTTGACTAACGAGGGAAGGTGATTCTCCTTCACTACAACTGACAGAGTTCACAGCTTCTGCAAGTAGAGATATCTAAGTCCTACCAATGCTGCCACAGGGAATTTCTGAGTAGCCATGCTAAGCAGGGTAGTGACAACCATGAAGCTACGTGGCCATCCCAGTCGTAAATCAAAATATTCATGTAAATTAGACTTTAGTCTCAAAATGTGTTTCTTGCCTAAATATTTAAACACATAAATAACCTCCAACCATTCCAACTTGTCATTTTAAGCTTTCTGACATTTATTGTTCGCAAGAAAAGAAAGGTCAGACTTATCAAATCTGCATTTATGCTTCCATGACATTTTTCTCCAACCAAATCTTTCTGAATTAAAGAAGCAAGACAAATGTGGCACATTTCATAAAGGACTTTTCTCAGCCCAGCACTGCAGTCTCAGCAGCCATGTTGAGTTCAGAAGTGGCTTCCCAGGAAACAGATGCTGTTGCTCAGTGGATAAAAGAGATGTGGAAAGCAGGCAACCTGAACTGGTGTTTGCTATTAGGTAAATCACTTGTGCCAAAACCATACATCTCCTAGTCTCAATACCCTAGTTCTGAGTAGCCCAAGAGGATGCTTTGGTGTGAGAATTAGACAGGAAATGTCCAGGCACAGTGTGGAATTTGCTGCTGTTTGGGAAGCAACTTGGATTCTCAAAATATCATCACTCCAATGGAGTTAGCACTGATGTATCCAAAAGGTGGGATCTTCTTTATTAACACAAGATTCACTTGGAACTTTGTAAGTGCTAAATCCTGCCAGTCTCCCTTCAACTCTTCTACTTCTTTTGGCTAATTCACAAACATTGTCAGAAACACACATTTTATTTCCTATCATGTAATGTTTGGGTGAGATGTGCAGTGAACCAAATGACCAGATTACTTCAGGATCCAATTCACTCAGACACTGCAAAACTGCATTTGATTTTGAAGAATGCCTCTGCTTTTGTATAATAAAGCACTTAAGTTTCCCTGTGCACTTCTTTACTGTAGTTATTTATTCCCTGTTTTTAAGGGTGTGGAAATAAAAGCACAGCAAGTTTAGAGAAAACATATTTTTTCAATGTGCCATAAATGTTCATTCAAACATAATAAATTGTTACTTGTGCCCCTTTTGGTGTTTGTTTATGGCTATTTTACTGAACATGCTTATGAATAAGAACATTCATAAGAACAATAAGCCTAAAAGTAAACAAAATTTGCAGAAAACAGATCTAGAAATCATAAACACATTGTGCATAATCCTGGCTCCCGATGAGGATCAGCAACACCACAAAACTCTGGGAAAACAAAACCATGTGATCACATCACACTTTCCATAAACCACTCAAAGACTGAGCATAATTTATAATATTATCTGTCAAATAATCAGCAACAAATTTGCAAATCCCAATGGCTTTACTGTGAAAGCCTCATGGCTTTGCAAGCTAAATTTTTGTGGTCAACATGGACAAGGCATCATGACTCTAAAGACTCATAAGCCATGAGTTTTCTCAGTGCTGATGGAGTAGGAACGTGACTTGGACAGGAACAAGCAGGACAGCAGTAGGATCAAGGATCATACTAGCCACAAAGCCAGGCAAATCCCATCACTAGACAGTTTCCTCTTCAAGAAGCATTTCCAGTTCAAGAAGAAGCACTGTGAACTGACTATATCCACATTTCTGGAGAGCACCAGTGACTGGAGGTCTAGAGGGAAGTGCTTCACACCTAATAGGGCAGGAAAGCCTGAGAAAGATGCTTCTAAGCACTCACACGATTCATTGATTTAGCAACTGGTAATCCACAGGAAACCCAGAGGTACCACTGACAACCCAAGGGTAGAAAAGGAAAGCCTTGATTTGCACTAGTTCATGTCCAGAGCAAACTCAAGTGCAACTCAATGCTGTCTTCAATCTTTGGATTGGCAAAGCTGTCCTGACAGACAAGGCAAAGCACAAAACCCCAGCAAGGAGCAAAGCCACTTGCACTACAGCAGAAACCCTTCAGAAGCCTGACGGCAGTGCCTCAGTCTTACCAGCAAGTTCTGCCACTGCTTTATCAGAAGAGCAAGATCAGATCTCAGGTGTGGCACACAGCTGAGGGTGAGAGAAAACCAGAGAGCAACTGCAAAGTGACCAATATATTTTACCAGTTTGCTGCTCAGTATGACACAACTCCAAATGGTATCCTTTGAAGGCAGCAAAACAAAACCAAAATATAACGAAAAATATAGCTAAGAGACCTTGATTAAATGCTGGTACCTCTAAAACACATAGAAATAACTCTGTAGACTTCAGCACAGTCAGATCTCAGCTTGGAGCTCGGATTTTCATTTACAACATGTCCAGTTTCAAAACCACATTTTTATCTAGTCTCAAGTTCTTTCTAATCTTCAGGCAAAGGGTTCCTCCTGCAAATGAGTTCAGGTGTATAGTAGCAGTCCCCTAAAGATGTAAAGCCTAATTGCCTCAGCATTATAATAGCATTGGTATGTAGTGAATGCAGACAGTTTCAGGGAGAATACATGTGGCAAGTTAATAAAATTTTAGATGAAGGCCACAGTGCAGGAGTAATATTTCGCCTAGCCAGAGGATGAAAAGTTATGCATTGCTATTTAAAAAATATAATTGGAATGTTAAATCTATTTCATGAATGAAAGTACATTGACCTTTAGAGGGAAGAATGACTCATTTTCAACCCTGTATGCCCCTTCTTAACATACGCTTCCCACCTCTGCATATGTAAGTAGCAATTAATTTTCATGGGAAGTTATTTTATGGCCATTTCAGCTTATTAAATTTCCTGGGTAAACTCACAAGAAATCTATTTAGCAACATTTGTGGCTCAGGTGCCCTATAGTGAGAGAACTGGTTACCTGTGAAGTTAACATGAAAAAAATCCAAATAACCAGTGCAGGGTTAGAGTGGAAGGGCTCTTGGATTATTTCCCCCAAGAAAGCTCAATAGTACACTGCTACAGAGACCCACTGTGGTTCAACACCATACAGCAAATCCTGTAAGATCAGAACTACAGCCAGAACTGAAGATCTTCTGACAGTAATGTTCACACTGGCTGTTCAGTTCCCCATGGCAATGTGCTGGTTTTCATTAGATTCTGTTGGGAAAGGTTTCCTTGGAGGCACAGCAGAGTTTCCAGTCAAAACCACAGACAATGAGAGAAAAGTCAACAGCAACCTGGTAGTTGAGAGGAGATCTGGACCTCAAATCCAGGAGATCTGCAGCACTGCACTCCTGTCCAAGCTTCCATCTCCCTTCCTCTGCATTTCTTGTTGTGTGTCTTTCACACAGAAAAGATTCAAATAATTTGGATTTCTTTTTTTTTATCCCAGAGAAGCACTGGGAGAAGGCTAAGAAGGCAATACTAAGTCTGAAAGCATTTCCAAGAGAGGAAAACTTTCTTGAATCCAAATTTAAAAAGGCCAAGCTGACAGAGAAATGGTAGATGGGCTGAGGTTTGGTCCTATTCCAACTGAATGAAAGTTCCATGCAGTTTCTCTAAATGGAAGCTTCTTGCAGGATGCTCTGTTCCCACAAGGAAGAGTGTGAGAGAAATCTGGCATCAAGAATATTTGCAGGAGAGCCCTGTAGAAATTCAAATTTATGGCTTGTCTGTTGAACAACAGCTGCCCATAAGTACATCCTTTACTAATTGTTCAGTAACAGACTGAGACAAAGTGCTTTATGCTTTGTACAAGCATGCTCTTAAAAAGGGAAAGGATTCACTCCAGTTAAATTTTTCTTTGAGCCAGCAAATGAAAGTATAAGTTAAAGAGAATAAAGCATTATTTACAGGACTCTGTTGTCACCTCTAAGGTCAGTGGGACTTCATCCCTTTGCCATTTTTTCTCACCCTAAAATATAATTCATACTCCATTCACATGGAGGATAACATGGTGAAAGCAATTTAGCAAGGTAATTATACATTTTTCTGGGAAGTACTGCAACCCTGTACATCTCTAACAAACAAGAGGAAAAACAAAAGCCCAGTATGCCAACATAAGTGAAGCAGTTTTCCATGGTTGATGGGAGGATTGCGTTGTTTGAAATCCATTTCCAATTAGCTTAAGCAACGAAGGAAAGGCTCAGTAGCCTTAGGAAGGGCTTTAGCTAAGCCCTGTGCACATTAGCTGCAATGGTGTCAATAACTGCTGGAATCTGGCAGGCTGGAGGAGGCTGTGTGTGCTGTTATCACTGTGTCAGCACATCCTGCTGTCGGCAGGGCTGCACAGCACCAACCCAAGGCTGGCAGTGACACATGGTGTTCACACAGGCAGCACCTCAGCAAAGCAGGAGGAATGCATTTCCTGATGTTGTTAAACAAACCCACGTTACAAAAGCAGGGCAAAGCCATAAACAGTGTAACTGTGCTGAGGAGTCACTGCTGGAAAAGCAGAGGTGCAATTCAGAAAGAGACCAGGATTTTTATAGAGGATTATGAACAGCTGCAAGGAGAAGTTACCACTGCAACAGAGGTAAAGGAGGTCCATATTCCTTCCCTCTTCTCCTCATTTTCCTGCCTCCTCTGTGACTGACTTTGCATGATTGTGTTGCAGTAAGAACAGCAGAGCTTTCTCTCCAACATGATTTTACAGGGGCATACCTTCCTACTGATCTGGAAAAACATGCATTTCTCCTCAACAGTGAGACAACAGACAAAATAAAGCCTGTGAGTTTTAATAGCTTTGGTTAAAGCTCCACCTGCATTGTATTCACATCAGAGAACCTGCTAGTTCTTATATATGCCCTTCCCTCAGGTTAAAAACACACCTTCATCCTCTAAGAAGACAAATGCATGTCCTCAAGCTCCATCACTGCTGCAAGTACCGGAGTAAAAATGGCATTTGCAACTAAGGCTTCACTGCCCGAGGAGATCTGTAAATCGAAACAAGTGCTAATCACAACAAATTCCCCAAACAGAAAGAAAAGGAGACAGGAGGGTTTGGTGTCTTTAATTTTTAATTATTCTTTCTTTAAGGCAATGTAGCAAGGAGGGGGGGGGTGTTGGCCTCACCTAGCCACCTTGTGGTGGACAGCACCTCTGTGCTATCCCTGCCAGATCCAACACGGGAAGAGCCAACCTGGGTACCCAACTTTAGCCACAGCTGCAGGACTTACTCACGCACAGCCTACCCTGACAGTCAGCCTTGGTTTTCATTTCAGGCAGCAAGGAAGGAGATGGGTTCCATTTGTAGTTCTTCAGAAGCCTATCCCATCTTTTCAGATGAGCATCAAAAATCAGTTACTCCAACTTTGTATTCAAAGCCCAGCAGTGACTTCTCCCTCCTCTTGTGAATTTATTGAAGTGTATTCTGTGGTCCATTAAGTAGGTGGCTACTCAGGGACACACCATTGACTTCTACAAAGCTTCATAAAAGGTACCTGACTTAACTCACTGTGACAAATTATTTGGACCTGCAGTCCTCTAGGTATTATATTCTTCTAGTAGGAAAGGCTGAATCACAGCTTCTGTTAAAGATACAATGCACACACAGAATGGAAATTTCTCTTGATCACTGGCCCACAACAGAGTCCTGATTTGAGATAAAGGAGCTGCCCCAAACCATGGCTGCCAATCACCACCCACCAGAACCAAAATTCTAAGCCAGGTTCTCTCTTCACACAAGTACCAGTGCTGCATGAGCCTTCTCAGATGTACAACTTCATGTACTGTAGCTGATAGAATTCAGTTCACTAAGGATCCTTTGGGGTTTTAAAATGTCAATCAGCCCTTATATTTAGTGTTTAAAGAAGAGTAATAATATTAATATCAATATCCAGTAATAGAGATAGTAGCATTAAAGCACAAAATCGGGAGCCAGACCCAGCTTTGGAGATGTTTGTGCTGTTCCCTGATCTGCTGGCACATAACCTTGAAAACCCTCGCAGCACTTTGAGGAAACACCCCTTTTTAGGATGATATTTTTTAAGTTTCAAAGAACCTGATTTTGCTGTCCTTCGACTAATGACACTTTAACCTTCTAGGTCTTCCTTGCGGCTTTCTAGCACACAGGAACTCTTGGCGTTTCGCAAAAATCCCTCATCACTTTCAGTCCTCCTGGCCCCACCAAAGCGCTTCGGTACATTTCGCACCGGTAAAGCGCAGCCCTTAGGGACAAGGCGCGACTGCTCGGGGCGGCAGCATCGCTTCCCGCACCGGCGGGGCTGTCGGTGCCCGGGACGGCGCGGGGCTCTGGCCGCGGGGAGGGCGCCCGGCACGGCCGGGGCTCGGCGGGCGCTGCCCGGCGCGGTGCGCGGCATGCAACGCACGGCTCACCTGCCGCGGAGACGTGGAAGAGGAGGCGGGGGCGGGCGGCGCGGATGGCCGCCGAGAGCCCTCGCTCGCTGCCCGGGAGGGCGCCGCGGCGCTCGGGCATCAGCCGCACCCGCAGCCGCCCGTCGCCGGCGCGGAGCCACCAGGCGAAGAGCTCGGTGAGGTTGAACTCCAGGTGCGCCCCGCCGGAGCCCGGCGGCGGCTCGCCGGCGCAGCCGTCCCGCACGGTGCCCTCGCCCACCTCCAGCACCAGCTGCTTGGCGCGCCGCAGCCGCCGACCGGCCGCGGAGGGCCCGGCGGGGGCGGCGGGCGGCTCGGCCCGCGGCAGCGCCCCGCGGGCGGCGCGGAGCAGGGGCGCGCAGTCCAGGCGCAGGCGGCACCGCGCCGCGGCGCGCCCCGGCGGCCCCAGCACCAGCTCCCGCACGTAGGTGCGAAACAGCGAGGGCACCACGAAGTCCATCGCCAGGCTCCTCCTCTGCAGCCGCGAGAGGCCGGGGGTGTCCCGCGGTCCCGCCGCCCCCGGGGCCAAGCTCAAGGCGAGGCAGGCGGCGGCCAGGAGGCGGGCGGGCAGCCCGTCCCCAGCCATGACCCGCGGGAGGCCGGCAGCGCCCCGTTCCGCGCCCGCGGAGCGGCGCCGGGGAGCGCGGTGCTCTGCACACGGAGCTCGGGGCCGCCGGCGGCCGCTCCGCCCGGGGCCGGCGCTGCGCGGGCTTTGCCGGCTCCAACTACCCGCCACAACGCAGGCATTACCCAGCCGGCGCTGACGTCACGGCCGAGCGCGCCCCCCAGCAGCCAATGGCGTCCCCGGTAGCCCTCATTATGCAAATGTACGGGGGCGGGGCGGGCGGAGCGTTCATTGAGGAAAAAAATGGCCCGGCGGGCGCGGGAGCGGGGCCGGGTGCGCGACCCACGGGACCGGGCCGCGACACGCGCGGCAGCCCCGGGAGCGGGAGCGGCACGGCAGGGCAGCGGCCCACTGCTCCCCCCAGGGGGGGACCCGGCAAGAGCACGGCTGGAGCCGCACCCCCACATGGCCCGGAGGGGCTGGGGGCGGGCACCGGGCACCGAGCCCGGCTGCCACCCCCGTGTTGCGGAGGGCTCTGGGGTCCCGTTCCCCGCCTCTTCTCTCTGTGCAGGCAATGCTGGACATACCTGTGCGCTGTTCTTCCTTGCTTCCCTTCCCTTCCCTTCCCTTCCCTTCCCTTCCCTTCCCTTCCCTTCCCTTCCCTTCCCTTCCCTTCCCTTCCCTTCCCTTCCCTTCCCTTCCCTTCCCTTCCCTTCCCTTCCCTTCCCTTCCCTTCCCTCTGTCCTCCCCATCCTTCCTTTTCCTCTCTTCCTTTCCTGTATTCCCTTCCTGGCTACCTTCCTTACCTCCTTAAAGGCTGACGTCCATAAAGCAACCCTGCATGTCTTTCCCCTGTAGAGAAAGGAAAAAAAAAAAAAAAGATGAGAAGCGAGAAGTAGGGAGGGAGAAATCTTAGAGTATAAGTCATTCTAAAAAACGGATCAAAATTCTTCCATTTCTGCATGAAAACAACAGCCTTAAGAAAGGTTCATGCAACAATTTCCCCTTTTTTACCCTTCATAAATACAATTTAATTACTGTAATTACATTAGTGCTGTGCCTTAGGATAGCTAATCATAACTCATTCATATTTCTGGAAGTTGCCTATATGAATTAATGACTTATTATTATCTCTTTAGTTTGATACTTAATGCATGTATATTTTTATAATCCAGGTACTTTAACTATATAATCATTAGAGTGCAATTATTCTGTCGTGCAGTTATTCTTGCGCTTATATCAAATTAATGTTAATATACAGATATTGTGGAGCAGAACCACAGTGTAATGCCTCCATAATTGTAATGCCACAGAGTGTAATTGCAGGCACAATGCTAGAAAAGGGAACCATGATCTTTTCTCTACAGAAGCGTTGAGGAAAGAACTTCAGGGCAATTGCTGAAGGATTAGTTAAATAATAAGAGTTTATACCAAAAAAAGCCATTTCTGTGCTGTGTTTAGGCTCATACAGGTGAGCTGATTCAAAGCTCATCCAAGAAGCTGGCATTTCTCTGGCTGCAAATGCTTTGGACAGAATTTTGCTTTACCGCAGCTCTTCTTATTTCAGAGCCCTCTAGATCAACATGTGAAGCCTAATCCCTTACTTTTCAGTTTTAATGACCCTGGGTCTCAGTCTCATCATGACCCACCTGTAGGGTGCCATCCCTGGCTTTAGGGCAGAGATGCCCTGGCATAAGTCAGGCACTGTAGTGCTGGATGCACCAGTGTCCATCCCAACACTGACACCAGGGCTGTGCCGCCTGCAGCTCCCTGCCTGCCTCTCCTCTCTGCACCCACAGCTCTGCTTGGCCCTGGGCCAGCTGTGGGTGCTGAGCAGCAGGAAGGAGGCACTGGCAGAGGAAGAAGAAGAAGAGGAGGAGCAGGAGGAAGGCAGTGATGAGGATGTGAGGATGGGACCTCCATCATTCTCATGTGGCCCATGGGTTCCTGCAGTGCCACTTCTGGGTTAGCTGTGTTGCTGCACCCCATGGTAGGGCAGGAGAGGTTCCCAGCCATGCACACACCGCTCTGGGAATGATCTCTGCCTCCCCTGGCAGGGAGCTGATGGGGACATTTCCGTGTCCTACATCCCCTGGTCACCTTTTGGTCCCCAGCTGGGAAGGGTAAAAGGTGCTCTTCTGCCCTGGCAGCTCAGAGGGAGCCGTGGCTCAGGCAGCACCTCTGTCCTGCCCCACCATGGGCCTTTTTCCTGCCCCTGTGTCCTTTCCCACAGGGCAGAGCTGTGCAGGCACATCTGCCCTTGGGCTGGGGCAGCAGCAGGGCCTGGCACTGGTTCTCCTCTCTGCATCTCCCTGAAGGAGCTGTGGGTGGGAGCATTACAGGGCTAAGCTGGGAAATGCTCCAGGAGCAGCCAGACAGGAGAGCACAGCTCCCCAGCTGGGCAGAGGTGCCCCTGTGTTTGGGGCTGGTGTTGAGCACAGCTGTCTAAGAGGAGAGGATGGGCAGCTGGGGGCTCATCCAGTTCTCTCTCTGTCCCTTCCTGCTGCACAGGACAAAGGGAGCCCAAGTGACTGCTAAGTGTCTATCCCCTGGAGAAGGAGGTGAGCTGCTGCCATGCAGTGTCTCTGCTCTGGGCTATGTCCCTGAGCTCTGCTCCCCCAGCTGAGGCATCACTGCTCCCCTCTTCCACTCCTTATCCTTTACCCAGTGGGGGATACCTAGTGCCAGGAATCTGGAGAGGCTGGCAGAGGTGAGGATGGCTGCCCTGTGGCTGGGCTGGGGTGCCAGGGATGTGCTGCTAGTGGAGTGAACTGGTGTGGGTGGGATGAAGGGTCTGTGGTGCCTTTTGGCAAGCAGAGGGATTGGAGAGCCACCAGGAACACCAGCATGTCCTTGCCAGTGGCACTGGAGGAAATGCTGCTGTGCAGAGCAGAGAGCCCAGGAGGGCAGAGGGTCCTTGTTCTGCCACGCTCAGGCTGCTGGGCTGGGTGGCAGCTCCCCAGTGCCCCCTCTGTTGTGGGGCTGCTCTGTGAGCAGAGCCTGGTTCTTGCAGGCTGATCCCAAGCAAGAGCTTCCAATGGCCCTGTCTGGCAAAGGAGGACAACTTTGCTGCTCCCCAGGTGAGTTTTGGAAGGAAGGGCAAGGTTGTGCTCAGGCACTCACTTGTCCTGTGAGTGTCACCATGCAGTGACCCCAAGGGAGGACATCACCTGGACAAGCAAAGACTCCTGTTGTGTGGTAGTCACTGGATGCAGTTCTGGGGGAACAGAGAGCCTCCAGAGCTGCCCAGGGCTTGGAGGAGGGCCTCTGGGACAGGCTGTCCCAGTGACACATCAGCTTTCACGAGTCTCCAAGCCACAGCTCCACCTGCCAGCTTCCTGCCTGTTCTGTCACAGTGCTCAGCACAGTGATGTCCCTGATGGGCTTTTGGGATCTGTGGAGGTTCTCTGGTCCAACTCCCCTCCTTGAGCAGGCTCACCCAGAACAAGCTGCCCAGGACAGCTCATCCACTGGTGGCTGCAGGAGTCCAGAAAGGGATTTATTTCAAAGCAGGACATTTATCTTCCTCCATCCTTCTTATTTACCAGTGAGCTGAAGTTGAGTGGTTGCTTTAGTGCCACATCAGTGCAGTAACAGCTGGAATGTAAAAGAGCCAAAGGAGACTTCTGCAAAGGTCTCTGAGTTCCTGCAGGTTTTTAACTATCACTTCTCCTTTAGGCATGGCATTGCCCAGAATCTGCAATTAAAGCAGTCACTCAGAATTGAAAGCTGTTCTTTCTCTTGGACCTGCCTTAATTCCAACATCTTGGGGACTGAAAGCTGGCACAGCAGGCCTGCCAGAGACATTCCCACAGCTTGGCTGGTGTGCACCGAGGAGAATCTGTCTTCAGCCATGTTCCAGATTGCAATGCAAGATGTTTTCTATTACCATCTGTATGGCAGTTGTCTTTTGTCAAGTGGGCGGTTTGCCTTAGCTCTCTCTCTGAGTGACCACAATCACTCCTCCCTCCCGAGGGGACATCTGCTGATAACAGCTATTGAATGTCACTGCATGACTGATAAGAACTACAGCATCCCATTGGGAGATGCTCTGCCCAGAGGGAGGAGCCAAGCATTGCTACCCAGATATAATCCAGAGGTTCTGAAACACCAGCACGGCTTCTCCACTGGATTCCCCAGAGGAACAGCAGCTGCCTCTTCTTCCACTGGATCTTCAGAGGAAGAATGCATCCTTCTCTACAGGATCCCTGTTCCAGCAGGGCCACACCTGACACTCCAGGAGGACTGCAGCCACAATTCCAATGAGACTGCTACCAACACCCTGACCCACAGGGTGTCAGGGTTCTGACTCTGTCAGTGCTTTCTAGTGTACTGCATTGTTTATTTTATCCTTTTATTTTTCTTCCCTATTAAAGAACTGTTATTTCTTGCTCCCACATTTTTTGCCTGAGAGCCCCTTAATTTAAAATTT